>NC_050613.1:0-1209500 GCF_014743375.2 Drosophila subpulchrella
GGATGTCGCCCATCTCGGCAGCAACGGCTCCATTTCCCCTCCATTCCCTGTCCGAGAAGGATTTCTCTGGGCTGGCTGGCACGACGAAGGTCCCTCCATCAGCAGCGGCTGCGACTGCGGCAGCGTCGGCGGGGACAGCGGCGGGGGCAGCGGCTGCGGCAGCGGCAGCGGCTGCGACTGCGGCAGCGGCAGCGGCGGGGGCAGCGGCAGGGGCAGCGGCGGTAAGGTCAGCGGCGGTTGCATCCAGCGCCAACATTTTACACCTCGAGGCTTCCCTCAGCGGCGCTTTGTTGCGCTTGCCTCTGGGGCGCCCGCACTTTGTATCTCAGGTATTACTGCCTAAATGCACTTTACTCGCGGAGCGTACGGAAAAACACGTCTGTTCTCGCGAGCAATCAAACACCGACTGGGGAGGTCAGTGCAGATGAAATAGGACGCCTAATCCAAGCTGTTGCCTATTATTGTGGGACTTCACAGACAGAAAGCAATACCACAACTGACTAAATCCGCAGAATAGTTGAAGTGCTGGAGGAGATCTACTAGAGAATACGAGTGGGAAGGAACATGCCGAGTGGGACTTCGCCCCCTACATGGACATTTTGCCTGGGGTGTCGTCTACTAATAGCAGTATCTTTCTCCACCACCAGCTACTTGGCAGCTAATGCGGAGATGGAGGACGCGCTGGGTTCTATAGGGAGGAGGAAAAAAGAGGGCCCGCTAAGGGTCAGCTGGAAGAGCCATTACCAGGATGCTGGGCGAGTTTTATCTCCCTCTTCCTCAAGGGCCAATATGCCTAATGGGACTCGGAGCTGGACCACAGATGGCGCGGGAAAGATGGAGAAGCCTCCGTGGGACGAGATGGAAGCTTTAAACTACTAGTTTACATAAATAAAAACATTCGTTGAACATTCAATTTATTTTAATATTAGGTTGTCAAAAAAGTTCAGCGGTATTTTTTATTGAATTTTCAATTGTTCTTAAAATAGGTTACAATAATGCGATTCAAGTCAAATATGCGCCGTTTTGTTCGATAACGCGTTCCCACCGAGATGCTTACTTAATAATGCCCCTCTTATAGAAGTTCGCTTCCTTATTGGCAAAAATTTCGGAGAGCAAATTTTCACAGGACTCTCTTGTGGCCAACTTCAGACTACCAAGCGCGTTCGCCATGGACAGAAACAGGTGGTAATCACTTGATGCGAGATCCGGACGATACGGTGGATGCAAAATAACCTCCCATCCGAGCTCCCGTAGCTTCTGGCGTGTCACCAAAGATGTGTGTGGCCTGGCGTTGTCCTGATGACAGACAATTCGGCCTCAGTTGATCAAAGATGGCCTCTTCTGCATGAGTGCTGGCTTCAAGCAGTCCAGTTGTTGGCAGTACAGGCCGAATTGAGCGTTTGGCCATAGGGCAGCTCATAGTGGATGATTCCCTGACAATCCCACCAAACACACAGAAGAACTTTCCTGGCCGTTAATCCAGGCTTGGCCACCCTCTGGGCCGCTTCACCGCTTTTCGACCACGACCGTTTGCGCCTTACGTCTAAGGCCAGTGGCGATGAAGGGCCGAAAAGGAAAACTGGCGCACTACGGTGAGTTGCGGCAAGACCAGAAGAAAGTTCGGCCGCCCGAATAAAAATGGCGGAACCTCTCAACGCCACGCGTTACGACGACCAGATGTTCCCAAGATGAGGTGGACATAATAGTCCGGAACGGACTCACCGGGAAATGTTGGATGGCGTCGGCGGCAACCAAGCAAGGAGACGTTACCTGGTCCATGTACTTCTAAGCGGGTCGAACGGACACAGGTTACATCACCAAATCGTGGCTCTCAGGTACGGCGAATCTGTGCATACGACCGTGGAACTCCCAAATAAATATCCCGGGGAACCCCGGTTGCCCTACGGATAATTATTTAAAAATAAATGCATAAGCTACTACCACTAACATACATTTTCTATCACTCAACTTTATTAAGTTTTTAGGCACAAGCACTTATTTTGGAAACTGCATCTGTCTGCTTGGACAATATGGCTGCGACTATCCCAATATCTGCCGATCATCATTGTTCCTCCCCCGCCATACTACATAGCCTCTCCCAAAATTGGGGTATTGGGCACTTTTTTGCCATTTAAGGTAATCTCTGAGCGAACCGGCCAGATTCATCCCGCTGCTGCAACTATCGCCCTATTATCCTAACCTATCGATAGAGTCCCTCCCATTATCGACTCCAATTGCAAAAAATTTTTTTTCATTACACCCTGTAGATTCTCGTGGCGGCGACTTTTTTTCATAAGCAAGCACCAGACTCCCTCCATTGACGAAACCTTAATTCTTACTTAATTATTGATATTTGATTGGCAAATACGGGTTTCCGTTAAATTTAAAATTGGAAATCAAATGTTATTACTTGTAAAAATCGAAAAGTTCTGTACATACAATGCTCCGACGGAAACGACCTGCAAGGGTATAGAAAATTTAGCTTGCCGCAGTTAGCTTACTTTCTTGTTATACCCTTGCAGAGGGTATATTGATTTCAGTCAGAAGTTTGCAACGCAGTGAAGGAGACGTTTCCGACCCCATAAAGTATATATATTCTTGATCAGCATGACTAGACGAGTCGATCCGTCTGTCCATCCGTTTCTACGCAAACTAGTCTCTCAGTTTTAAAGCTATCGGGCTGAAACTTTCCCAAAAGTCTTATATCTTTTGAAAGTAGTATATAAGTCGGAACCAGCCGGATCGGACAACTATATCTTATAGCTCCCATAGGAATAATCGGAAAAAAAAATTGAAAAAATTATATCTTTGGTGTTTTTTTAGCATATAACCTCCTTCGCTTGGAAATATCATTTTTTAATTAGTTCTGAATTTCGAATTTAATTTTATCAAAATCGGACGACTATATCATATAGCTGCCATAGGAACGATCGGAAAATTGGTAGGAAAATAATATGAAACAAATTATAGCTTAGGTGTTTTTTGACATATTATCTTATACTATTGGGAATATCATTTTTTGTGTTTTTAAATTTAATAATTATAGCTGCAAGGGTATACAAGCTTCGGATTGCCGAAGTTAACTTCCTTTCTTGTTTTTGATTTGATTTTTTTGAAAATAAAAATACACACATCAGGTAAGCGTTTCTGTCTTAATAGAAGTTTTACTTTTTAATAGTAAGCCAAGCAACCACAACTGATATTGTATATTTAATAATAAAATAATATTTAATATAGTTACATAAACTTTCGTATTGGTCAATTTGACCAAATAAATTTTGTTGCTTGTAATAACATCTAGTTTTTACCATTGACCGACACAAAGACTCAAAAATTGTAAGCTAGTGTGACCAAAAGTAAATGTTACGTACTAAGTTGCTAATTTTTGACGGAAATCAAACTGTATAACATTTGTAAACGGACGAGCTTACCTGCTCTGCTGAGAGCGACAACATAATACAGATATCAATCTCGATTAACACTTTTTAAGCGATTAACACTTTCTTCTACGCAGAAGATCAAAACTTTGCTTACCAAAACAGCACACAAGACACACACAGGAACAAGTTGCCGAAAGCAAATGGAAAATTAGTAGGATAACAGCAGTAACAACGGGCCAATGGCCCATAGGCACGCAAGCCAGTAAGGTGGGACTGCCTTACAACAACTGCTCCAGAAACTGCAGGGATTCTACAGAACAGGAAACACCGGAACATCTACGGTGCTACTGCCCAGCGCTCAACCACGTCTCTTGGGGCAGTAGGAGAAGTTGCAATTGCGGGTCTTCTAAGCTTCCCAAATTAGAGGTCTCACCACTTTAACCTACCTAACTACAAAAGTAAAAATAAATGAAGTAGGTATTCTTATTGGATACCATCCTACCACAAACCAAAGTGATTCCATCAATAATATTTGCCATCATTCATACGACTCTTTGTTAAATCTCATATATATTAATCATATAAATACATTATTAAATTTTTTAGTTTGGTTTTGGTTTTTGTTTTTCCCTTCGTTTACTGTGTTATTCTTTTCATTTCTTCTCATCTATTTTGAATTTTTCGTTTGGTTTTTAACCGAAGGTCGTAAATGAGTCTACTTTAATAATAATAATAATAAAAAAAAAGTATTATTACAATAACAGCATAACGTATACCGTAACTCAACTATCATGGTAGATAGAATAGAACAGAAAATACATTTTAATTAATTAAACGACTGCACTCAGGGTTTTCCAGCCAGCTGCCGGACGCTGAAACGGAAAACTAAACCAGCACTAAATGCCTGGTCTTTCTCCACACCATCCATTCATCCAAAATGGTAAATCGTTCATCCACACATCATACTTCACAAGTCGGCCTTCGTATATCGCGCAGTTATCGAACGCCAATCCATCTCATGATCGACCGCAGGTGGGCAGGTTGACGCGAAAGAACACATTGAGTTCAATGAGGGAGGCGAAAACCATAAAGACCAGATACATCACTAGGCAGGCGGTCCCCACCTTCTTATCCAGCTTGAACTTGTTCGTAGAGAAGGTAAGGTAAAGCAAGAACAGCGTCGACAGCAAAGTGATCGCCGAGTACTCCAATCCGGCCGAATTTATTGCCACGTAGTTCTGGCCCGGCTGGATCGGGAAGAAGACAGCCTTGATCAGCCATGGCACCCCCAGGCACAGCAGGATGTCGAAGGTGTTTGACCCAATCGAGTTGCAGATCCCCATCGATCCGTGACCTGTGGCAGATTCTTGAATTCCACACATTCTCTGATATCGATTTTTAAACACTTACCGCGTTTCGCCACGATCACACTGGACACCGCTTCAGGAACACTGGTTCCAGCCGCCAGGAACGTAATCCCCATCACCGAATCAGGTATCTTAAGTGTGTCACCTACGGAGAATAAAAATGATAGGAAGACATTTAAATATGAGTTACTGGTCCGCGCACAAAAGTCAATCCATTAAATAGAAGACCGCAGGAATTTGTTTTCAGTTTGCGCATACTGTTATACCAGCTAGAAGTTGCTCTTCACATAAAAGAGTTTCTTTAATATTCAGATAATTTTAATATAGGTACTGAAAACAATTACTGTTACAAAATATTAAATAAGTTAATTATTCCTAAATATTTGAAGAAAGCTGTACCGCAGAGCAGAGAAGAATAGGTCCAAATACATCAAAGAAATAATTTGTTTTCTGTTATTTTCCCATTAACTTTTCCAGTTATATGGTTAGGTCGTCCGATTTAAATCAAATATTATTAGTATTTGTGAAATCTTAATTGTGAAATCTTAATTATGTGAGGCTATTGTCTATTTAAAACTATATTATAAGACATGGACAGAAACGCGAAAGGACGTGACTATAGTATTATATGGAATTGAAAATGCCTTCTTCTCTGCGCTGCAAACTTCTGCCAACAAAGCAAAACATATTTGTATGTATATTTTCCATTGATTTTTCTTTTAACTTTCCAAACCGCTCTCATCGAAAATATATAATTCAATCGTCCCATTTAAAAAGAAGGAAGAACGCTATTGTCGAGTACGTATCCTATCAGATATCCGTTACTCAGCTTAAGGGAGCGCAAGGGAAATGGAGAATATGCGCCACCTAGCGGCGATTAAGATATTTGGTCATAATTTTATGGCCCGAGTTGAACAATTTGTAGATAGGTAGCTAGCGGTGTTATGTGTTTAAGCATTATCATTACTTTTTAAATTATTTTGAAAATGTAATGCTAAATAATTAAATACTTTTGACAAAGTAATGCTAATGAAAAACAAGAGAAAACCTCGACTACACGTTACTCAGCTAACAAAAAAGCGCCACCTATCGTCTATTCCTATCGGCTGTTTACGAGATATCACTAACGCGCAACATAACGTGAAACCTAGGTGGCACTAGTGAAATTTCATAAGCAGCCGATTTTCATTATAAATATATCGTACACTATTGAGTTTGCAAATTATGAATTATTATTTGGTTATAACTTTTTAATGAGTCCGATTTGAAAAATTTTTGGCATGGGTATATGGGTATTGATAATAACAAAAAATCTCAATTAAATTTTAACAAAATATTAACAAATGTGGGCGCTAGACGGGTTTTAGCGTTATGTGCGATTGTGGGCGTTAGGGTGGACGTGGCACCCTGCTGAAACAAACTATCGCTGCGCAGGAAGCCCAAAAATCGACATGTAATTTTAGATGCGATCCAATTCTTTATGGGGCACTTTAGTGGTGGATAACGAAAAACCGCGAATTCTTAAGATGGCCAAGGTGCCGTGCCTTATGTGCGGTAGCAATTTTATTTAACTTGGATTGGATTAAATTGGTCATATCTTCAGATTTAATTGACCCCCAAGCTAAATTTAATTAATTATGTATTTAATTATACAATTTTTCAATAGAATTATATTTTCCAATGGAAAATACTCATTAGCATTACACTTTTCAATTGTAATGAAATATTTTTCCACTATCATTAGTTTTGCTAAAAGTTTTAGCTTTTTTAGTTTGCGCGATCACAGCATTCATACGGACGGGCATGGCTAGATCGACTCGGCTTGTGATTCCTGCGCAGCGTAAGTTTGTTACAGCCAAGTGCCACGCTCACTCTAGCGACATCAAATGCCATAACGCTACAACCTGACTGGCGCCCACTTGCACATATAGGTTTTTTAAAAACTAAAAATATTTATAAAGTTGTCAAGGTGTAAAGGGATTTCGTTTTGATTATCAATATTAACCTACATGCCGGAAATTTGACAAGTCACTGAAAAGCATATAACGGAATCTCCGCTAGGTGGAGCTCGTTAAAGAACGGTCGCTTTGGTTCTCGCATATCTCCATCTCTTTCCCAGTCCTTTTAGCTGAGTAACGGGAATCTGATAGTCGAGACACTCGACTATAGAGTTGTTATTTCATTCAACTCAATAAATGCCTTTTATAAGCTAAACAGTATGCTGAAACGGCACGAAAAATAACGTTTTATTTGCGTGACAAGATATTGTCACAACATTATACCCTTGCAGAGGGTATATTGACTTCAGTCAGAAGCTTGCAACGCAGTGAAGGAGACGTTTCCGACCCCATAAAGTATATATATTCTTGATCAGCATCACTAGACGAGTCGATCTAGCCATGTCCGTCTGTCCGTCCGTTTCTACGCAAACTAGTCTCTCATTTTTATAGCTATCGGGCTGAAACTTTTCCAAAAGTCTTATATCTTTTGCAGGTAGTATATAAGTCGGAACCAGCCGGATCGGACAACTATATCTTATAGCTCCCATAGGAATAATCGAAAAAAAAATAAATAAATAACTAAAACAAATTTTTGTTTTGATGTTTTCTTACATATATCCTCCAATGCTTGGAAATAACATTTTTTAATAAGTTTTGAATTTCGAATTAAATTTTATCAAGATCGAACGACTATATCATATAGCTGCCATAAGAACGATCGGAAAATTGGTGGGAAAATAATAGGAAACAAATTATAGCTTCGGTGTTTTTATACCCGTTACTCGTAGAGTAAAAGGGTATACTAGATTCGTCGAAAAAGTATGTAACAGGCAGAAGGAAGCGTTTCCGACCCCATAAAGTATATATATTCTTAATCAGGATCACTAGCCGAGTCGATCTAGCCATGTCCGTCTGTCCGTCTGTCCGTCTGTCCGTCTGTCTGTCCGGATGAACGCTGAGATCTTGGAAACTATGAGAGCTAGGCTATTGAGATTTGGCGTGCAGATTCCTGAGCTTCTTTCGCAGCGCAAGTTTGTTTCAGTAGAGTGCCACGCCCACTTTTACGCCCACAAACCGCCCAAAACTGTGGCTCCTACAGTTTTGATGCTAGAATAAAAATTTTAACTGAAATGTATTGTTCTCATCAATACCTATCGATTGATTCAAAAAAAAGTTTGCCACGCCCACTTTATCGCCCACAAACCGCCCCCAAACTTCAAAAAATCGTAAATATGAACGTGGATATCTCGGAAACTATCAAAGATATAGAATCAGGATTTCAGATTTAGATTCCGTAGCTTTGTACGCAGCGCAATTTTGATACGCGAATATGCCACGCCCACTCTAACGCCCACAAACCGCCCAAGCCTGTGGCGCCCACAATTTTCATGCTAGAAACAAAATTTTAACTGAACTGTATCGATCTCGTCAATACCTATCGATTGACCAAAAAAAAATTTGCCACGCCCACCCTAACGCCCATAACGCTTAAATCTGTCTACCGCCGGTAGGTGGCGCATTTCAGTCTTGCTTTGCTGCTTGCTTATTTCCATTTCCCTTTGGTCCCTTTAGCTGAGTAACGGGTATCTGATAGTCGAGGCACTCGACTATAGCGTTCTTTCTTGTTTAACATATAACCTCCTACGCTTGGAAATAACATTTTTTAATTAACTCTTAATTTCGAATTTAATTTTATCAAAATCGGAGGCTTATATTATATAACTGTCATAGGAACGATCGGAAAATTAGTCTCTGATTAGCATTCGTTGTTGTCAGACGTGTTTTCTTTTCGCTATGAATTCTTATTCGTGCTCCGAATGCAATGCTGAGGTTACAGCAGCGCAGCTTCGCGGTTTTGAAGCGGTTCGTTGCTCATCGCTTTGTCGTTGTACTTTTCACACTGCATGTGTTGATCTCCCGGAGGATGCTATTAGCTTATTAACAAATATGCCGAATCTACTCTGGCAGTGTGATCGCTGTGTTGTGAGTAATGATTCACACTCCAAAATCGATGAAGTAATGGAAGAACTTCATGACCTGAAGAGTCTATACATGGATTTAAACTCAAAGTCTCTGAAGGCTTTTCCCAATTCTACCACTGACAATAGCAATATCAGTCAGCGTTAAAAAGTGGTGAAACCATTGGCTCCAGCTTCTTCAATTGGTCGTCAAGCCAAACATGCAGTCCTGATACCCCCTGCACCAGTTTCTACTGCCGCCAGGAACCATGCAAGGAATAACAGGAACAAGAGGCGAATAGTTGGTCAAGCTCCTAGTTGTGAACTACTCGAAGTTGTGCCGAGCAATAAATTCCTTCATATTGGTAGATTCAGAGCGCACGTAAAATCTGATTCTGTGTGTGAATATGTTGCAAATAAGCTAGGTGTGTATACCGCCACGATAATTTGCAAGCCCTTAGTCAAAAATGGTGTAGATGTTGCTACACTGGAATTCGTCAATTTCAAATTAGGAATACCTGAGCAGCACTTTCAGACTGTGTTTAGTGATGCGTTCTGGCCCAATCCAATCAAGGTCAGTCGATTCATCCACAGGGATAGGCCTATTGTTGATGGAAACGTTCTGGATTTGCACAATCATCATACATCGGACTCAAAAAACCCCCAATAATCGGCGCCTCTGGTGTCGATTTGACTACGGCAAATTTTTATGATCCTCTTCCTCATCTTCATGCTACTTATTCGCAATGTCAACGTCCGCTGGTTTCGATATCGCTAGCTGCTACCATTACTCTCTCATACGCCGCTCCCAGTGCACTCTTAAGTGTTGGGCGCCCGTCACTCCCAAATCAAAAACATCATCAGCTGGATTTTTCCTTTTTTGTTCTGTCTAACGTTCATCAAACGCTCACTGGAGAGGCGTTGTCACCAGATTCCATTAAGATTCCCGCTCTAAGCGCGCTCTTCGGAGATGTGCACTCATCACATTCAAAACAACATCGGCAACAGCTGGATTTGTCGTTGTCTATTTCGCGCGACTTTTGTCAAACGCTCTCTGGAGAGCTGCTCTCATCATATTTCATCAAGATTCCCGCTCTAAGCGCGCTCCTCGGAGTTGCGCTCTCATCATCTTGCGCCTCTCTAACGAAGTACCTAGAACATTGACTGGATTCTTACTCTTCATTAGGTTGGAACCCGCTCATTGAAAATATGTTCTCTACATATTTGCCGCTGGAGTTAAACCAACATCGGATGCTGCTATCTTCGGATTCTGATACTATTGATAGCGCTCTCTTTTATGAGTAGTCGGATACACTCTTCACTGTGCTCTTCATCGCCTCTCTCCATTGATGCAATTTCTTCTACGCTCATTGGATGGCCGTCACAGAATAGGCATGCGTCCGTAAGAAAATCATTTACATATTCTCAATTTGACTGCACTATTATTCCATGGAACGACGATCTCAACCTCCCTATAAATATACGTACGGATACGTTGCGCAAGGTACTTAATAGTACTTATGATCATGCGAGGCCGACATCTAATTTGGATGTTGAGAATTCCTCTTCAACAATATGCGCTGACTGGCAACCTGCTAGGGGCTTGCCTACAGTAAACTCAAATAGCCATCATTCAGGAAATAATGGCCTGAAAATATACTTTCAAAATATATCCGGCATGAGAACTAAAACGCAGTCTGTCTTTATGAATACTTCCAACAGTGACTATGACATTATCACACTGGTTGAGACTTGGCTAAATTTTAACTTTAGTTCGAATGAATTCTTCGATCCTAAATTATTCCAAGTTTTGGTAAAGATAGAGACTTCGGCAGAATGCAGTGCGAGAGAGGAGGTGGTGTCATCGTGGCTGTTAGCCGTAAATTCTGTTGCACTGTAATTCGACTCCTTAATGATGACTCCCTTTTGGACCAATTGGCGGTGGCGGTGTCTGGATCATCCGGGAAGATATCGATTGTGGCTTCCTATGTTCCACCTGGCAGTGATTCTGGGCTTTACCAGGCTCACTTAGACAACATCTCTAACATACATGCCAGCTTGGAGGACTCTGATGGCATATGTGTGGCTGGAGACTTCAACCTCAGCTCTGTTTTCTGAACGTGGGACCCACAAGCATCTGCTATGGTGCCCGGAAATGTTCATCATTCACATGAAATAATTGTCATTGATGACTGTTTTAGTATGGGCCTCACCCAAATTAATAATGTTTTCAATGATTTGCATAAGCTGCTTGATTTAATCTTCATTAATTCTATTGTTCACTCTAACGTAACTCTGGCTGAATTTACGATTTCAAATTGTGTTGTATATCACAAACCCTTGTGCTTAAACATCGAATTTTACACCTTTCTGCCATTCAATGATTCTAATCCTAGATATATATTTGATCCCTCTAGTTTGAGTTCCCTAAGGGATTGCCTACTATCCTTAAATTGGGGTGCCTTGCTATCGAACCCTTGCATAGAAACCAATTATAAAACCTTTCTTTCAACGATTAGAAGTACTCTTGACAGTATAGTCCGTTCCAAGATACGGAGTTCCTACAGGCTTCCTTGGTATACTAAGGGACTGAAAAATAATCAAAAACCTTAGAAACAAATACTACAAAAAATTTTATAGAACACATAACCTGGCCGATGGTGAAAGATATAGGCAACACAAACGGAAGTTTGAGTTTCTTAATAAATTTCTATATAGCCAATACATTTGTGAAGTTGAGCATAGCTTGAAGGCCAACCCTAAGGCGTTTTGGCGCTTTGTCAACTCAAAAAAATCATGTTGCTTCTACTGAGGCCGATATCGCAAATTTGTTTGCTGCCTTTTTTTCCTCGAACATGGAACCTTCCGATGATTGGTATGACCTGGAAACTTTAAATTCAATTGCAGAAATTTGCAAAATTGGGAGCCTGGACATATCGTATGATGACATTTCTGAATCAATTAGTTATTTTGATGATTCCCCAAGACTAGACTTTGATGGAATTTCTTCATTCTTCCTTAAGAATTGTATTGCCAGTCTTTACCTACCCCTGCAAATTCTGTTCTCTTCTTCCGTGTCTCAAGGAAGATTCCCAGTTAGATGGAAAATTTCTAGAGTAACGCCGGTCCATAAGGGAGGAAGTAAATTTGACATTTCTAACTATAGGCCAATTGCTAAGATCAGCAACATAGCTAAATTGTTCGAAAGAATAATTTTCAAAAAATTATCTTTCTTAATAAAGTCTTACATCGAACCTTATCAACATGGCTTCATGCCCGGTCGATCTACGACGACCAACTTGGCTGTCTTTACCAATCACTGTATAAATGCATTTGAGGATCATTTGCAGATCGACACACAGATTACACAGATTTTGCCAAAGCTTTTGACAAGGTTTGTCACCAGGCCCTAAAGGCTAAACTTTCCAAACTTGGCTTTCACTCCTCTTTTCTTAACTGGATAGCATCGTATTTGGATAACCGACGCTATCATGTTGAAGTAGGTGTTGCATTATCCCATCCTTATAAAGCGACATCTGGCCTTCCTCAGGGTAGCTCCCTTGGCCCTTTACTTTTCATTATTTTTATAAATGACATTTGTGCATGTATCCATTTTTCTAGCTTCCTTTTATATGCGGATGACCTAAAGATTTATAGGACTGTCAGTAACATAAATGATTCGATATTGCTTCAATCTGACATAGATAGTATCGGCAGTTGGTGTTCCAAGAATAGTTTGCCTTTAAACCTTAACAAATGCCACATCGTTCGTTATGCGAAACGTTCTGAAACTATTCCATCCACTTATCACATAAATAACTACCCTCTCTCTGTTTTGAATGAAATAGTTGATCTGGGGGTATTATTTGATGACAAATTTCCGTTTAATGACCACCTGAATTTTGTATTACCAAAGGCTTATGCAATGTTTGGCTTTGTGAAGAGAAACACTTTATTATTCAAAGATCCGTATTCCAGATTGTCTGTATACTCTGCTTTTGTCCGTTCTAGGGTTGAATATGCTTCCTTTGTTTGGAATCCCTCGGGAAGTGTCCAGATCAATAGGATTGAGAGGTTGCAGAAAAAGTTTTTGAAGTTTGCATTGCAATCCTTGCATTTTACTGAACCGGCACCGCCCTATGATAGTCAGTGTTCCCTGCTTCACACTTGTTCCTTGAAGGATCGCCGTGCAACTGCTGGCCTTCTCTTTCTGAATGATCTGCTAATAGGAAATATTGATTGTCCTTGCCTGTTGGGATTCATCAATTTTAATGTTTCTGCCAGGAATCTCCGTACCATGGTTCCATTCCTGGACCGTGCTGTCAGGACTAATTATGCTCGCAATGAGCCACTACTAAGGGCTCTTAGATTATTTAATTCTTTGCCTTCCAGCATTAGATTCAGCTGGGGGGCCAATAAAGATATACTAAGGCAAACCCTTAAGGAATATTTTTAAAGTAATTTTCAATAATAGATTTAAGGTAATCGTATGTAGCCAGATAAGGATTCATCCATTGGCGATAAGTAAATAGATAAATAAATAAATAAATAAAATCTCGGCTGAGGAACTTGTGAGTAAAAGGGTATACTAGATTCGTCGGAAAGTATGTAACAGGCAGAAGGAAGCGTTTCCGACCCCATGAAGTATATATATTCTTGATCAGTCTGTCCGTCCGTCCGGATGAAGAGCTAGGATATTGAGATTTGGCGTGCAGATTCCTGAGCTTCTTGACTTTTTTGGGTCAATCGATAGGTATTGATGAGAAAAATTCATTTCAGTTAAAATTTTTAGTCTAGCATCAAAACTGTAGGAGCCACAGTTTTGGGCGGTTTGTCGGCGATAGAGTGGGCGTGGCACTCTGCTGAAACAAACTTGCGCTGCGTAAGAAGCTCAGGAATCTGCATGCCAAATCTCAGTAGCCTAGCTCTTAAAGATTCCGAGATCTCAGCGTTCATCCGGACGGACAGACAGACGGACAGACGGACATGGCTAAGTCGGCTCGGCTAGTGATCCTGATCAAGAATTTATATACTTTATGGGGTCGGAAACTCTTCGTTCTGCCTGTTACATACTTTCCGACGAATCTAGCATACCCTTGTACTCTACGAGTAACGGGTATAAAAAGAGCAAAATACGATTCGAATGCAAATTTCTAAACATATTTCCAGTTACCAGTCTATGTTTAGGACTGCAATCTTCGTTTTGACCCTTTTTGGGTACCACCAACAATACTCTCATATCAGCACCATGGTAAAAAGCCTTGAGCTGCGGAAGAAGCTCTAAAATCTGTATGCTTAATCCCAACATTCTAGCTCTTATAGTTTCCAAAATCTCGCCGTTTATACAGACAGGCAGGACAGACAGACATCAAGAATATATACTATAGGGTCGGAATCGCTTTCTCTTACCTGTTACATAGTTTTTAACGAATCTCCTATATCCTTACGCTACGAGTAACGGATTATAAAATCGCAATAGCACTAAACATTAATTTATCGAGATAAAATGGTGTCAGGCGCACACAACGATAAGGAGAACATTTTTTATATCAATTTATTCCGCGTCCGCTATTTCTAAATGGGTTAAGATACACCCAAAAAAAAATCTTCAAGTGTCAATTTGATAAGTGTGGGTGAAAATGACACTACACTTAGTACCAAATTATTTGGATCAATTTGATCCCCAAATAAGTATTAAAAGTATACTACATTGTATGAAAAATAATATTTGACCCTAAATAGTGTCATTTTGACAACTACCGTGGATACTTCGATACCGATAAAAGCTTTTTTTGATTGTTCGAGTTTAAAGTATAGGTTATCATAAGATTTGAACTAAGCATCCGCGGGAAACGTTGTGCGATAGACCAATGGGTAAGGTGTCTGTCTATGGTGCGAAAGGTCCCCGGTTCAAGTGCGCGCCGTTGTACGATTTTTATACCCTTGCAGAGGGTATATTGATTTCAGTCAGAAGTTTGCAACGCAGTGAAGGAGACGTTTCCAACCCCATAAAGTATATATATTCTTGATCAGCGTGACTAGACGAGTCGATCTAGCCATGTCCGTCTGTCCGTCTGTCCGTCCGTTTCTACGCAAACTAGTCTCTCAGTTTTAAAGCTATCGGGCTGAAACTTTCCCAAAAGTCTTATATCTTTTGCAGGTAGTATATAAGTCGGAACCAGCCGGATAGGAATAATCAAAAAAAAATTTTTTAAAACTATATATTTGGTGTTTTTTAGCTTATAACCTCCTAAGCTTGGAAATTACATTTTTTCGAATTAAATTTTATCAAAATCGGACGACTATATCATATAGCTGCCATAGGAACGATCGGAAAATTGGTAGGAAAGTAATATGAAACAAATTATAGCTTCGGTGTTTTTTGACATATTATCTTATACTATTGGGAATATCATTTTTTGTGTTTTTAAATTTAATAATTATAGCTGCAAGGGTATATAAGCTTCGGCTTGCCGAAGCTAACTTCCTTTCTTGTTAAGAATAATATCTAATATTTCTCTTACAATTGTAAAAAAAAAGTTATATTTAAAACGTTTCCTGATTTCAAATAAAAAAGAAAATAAAGTTTGTCATGAGCGGGACTCGAACCACTTACCCTCAGGCCCGTGCATCAAAAACAATGCGCTAGCACTCTGAGCCACGCTTATATTTTTTATTAAGCGGCAAAATGCTTTTTTGTGACAAAAAAGCTTTTTTGTAGAAAACATTTTTCCAGTGACAAAGGGATCCTATATTAGGGTCAATTTGATGTTCTTCGTAGCAAAGATTTTTTGACACTCAATAGTATCACATTGACACCTAAATAATGGCATATTGATGACGATTTTTTTTGGGTGTACATGTCGTTGACCAATCGTACATTAAACACGCTACTATTGGAAATTACCGCATAAAAAAACCCAAAATCCTTACTGAAGCATGCCGAGTAAGAAAATTTTTTTTATTTAATTTCACAGGAAGACAACATTGAACTTTGTGAAATTTCCAGAAACGAGTCCTACTTTTCCATGAGTAAAAGTCTCAGACAAATTGTTGTGCCATCACCTACAGGTTCCGCGATATAGCTAAGAATACACAAAAACGATGTTTGCTCATAAATTGAATTACTGAATTCACTGAAGCTCACTCTCAGAACATAACGGTATTTCAAAAAAATTACTCCCCATCTTGAACCATTGCCCACGTCTTTGCACATGTCTTTGACGACAAAGTTAAAATTCCTTAATTTTTCACAATTTCTCTGATGAAAACAAATCTAAAATGGAAGTAATTTTTATTTTTATTGGAATCTATTGTCTGCTCTATGCCTTAATTTCGGTCTAAAGCGTTTTCATGAGAATCTTTTAATGGATTTGTATGGCACAAAAACGTTTTGTTTTAGTCTTACTATCTGTTTCTATATGTTGTCAAATTTAACGTCAAATTCCGAAGATGGGGACTGTTATACCCGTTACTCGTAGATTAAAAGGGTATACTAGATTCGTTAGTTTGTAACAGGCAGAAGGAAGCGTTTCCGACCCAATAAAGTATATACATATATTCTTGATCAGGATCACTAGCCAAATCGATCTAGCCATGTCCGTCTGTCCGTATGAACGCTGAGATATCGGAAACTATAAGAGCTAGGTTTTTGCGATTTGGCATGCAGATTCCTGAGCTTCTTGCGCAGCGCAAGATTGTTTCAGCAGGGTGCCATGCATACTCTACCGCCCACAAGCCGCTTAAAACTGTGGCTCCTACAGCTTTGATGCTAAAATAAAAATTTTAACTGAAATGTATTGTTCTGATCAATCCAATTTATCAAAAAAAAAAGTTTGCCAACGCTCACAAGCTGCTCACAAACTTCAAAAAATCGTAAATATGAGCGCGGATTTTTCGGAAATTATCAAAGATAGAGAATTGGGATCTCCGATTTAAATTCCGTAGCCTTGTACACAGCGCAAGTTTGTTACGCGAATATGCCACGCCCACTCTAACGCCCACAAACCGCCTAAGCCTGTGGCGCCCACAATTTTCATGCTAGAAAAAAATGTTAACTGAAATGTATTAGTCTCGTCAATACCTATCGATTGACCCAACAAAAATTTGCCACCCCCACTCTAACGCCCATAACACTTAAATCTGTCTACCGCCCACATAACAATATATTGAGATCGCTGGTAGGTGGCGCAATTCAATCTCGCTTTGCTGCTTGCATATCTCCATTTCCCTTTGGTCCCTTTAGCTGAGTAACGGGTGTCTGATAGTCGAGGTACTCGACTATAGCATTGTTTCTTGTTTTCCTAGTAATATCGTCTTGTATTAAGAGTCTGATTCATCAAAAATATTTAAGATAAGTCGTTAAACATCGTTTTTTTTTATTCTTAGCTATACCGCGTAACCTGTAAGTGATGGAACACAAGTTTGTGTGGAACTGTTACTCACGAGGATCGAATTATCATGAAAAACTAGGAATTGTTTATGGACATTTTTGGCTGTGTTGTTACTTAATTATTTTTTAACACAAAATTATATACCAGATCCTTTTGTTATTGAAGGTGAGGTCGTCAATTTTATGTTCAATAAATTATACAAATTTTCAAAAATTTTAAGCAATCCAATCTTTTGCTTACCATGGTTGTAGTGCTTGAAGTTGATTGAGTCCCAGCCGGAGAACATTGTGCTTATTATGAATCAGAACCTTTTCACAATTTCAAATTTAAATATAAAAATAAATCATGTCTATATCCCCAACAAACAAAGGAGGAAAGATCGTTTTTTTTTGAATGATTTAGTAAAGCATCGCTTGATTTAAAATTTGTTTTGGGCCTATAAGACAGGAACACAAAATCTACTGAGTTAAAATTCTCCACGTACTTATATTTCAATTTAATGAAATTTAGATGTTTTACATTTTGAATTTTATGACATATAACTAAGCTTGTTGATAATCTGGGTATTCCCTAAACTGTTGAATTGCTGAATTGTTAAAAATTCAACAGAAAATTTCAGCAATTAAGGGCACGACACTAAAAGTTCCCTGTTGAATTTTCAATTTTAAGATGACAGCTGTTATATAAGCTGCTTGTCAGATTGTCAAATTGCCAGTCTGTGTTTACCAAAGATTATGTTTAAAATTAAGAAAAATGCGAAGAAAATCCAAAAAACTAAACTATTAGAACTGCTATTAGTCAGCATCCTATTAGATATCCTTTATATGCTTATTTTATACGTTTGCAATTCCTCCATGTTTACAAGTGACCAGAGTTACACTCTTACTTTTAGTCGAGAACAGCGACAACTCTGGTTTTCAGCAATCAAACAAAATTTTCAACAGCCCCGAGGCTGTTGAATTGTTGAAATTTCTGACAGTTGACTTTGTATAGAACAGCTGATTACAGCTGATCACAACTCAACAATTCAGCAATTCAACAGTTTAGGGAATACCCTGAATATATAAAAATATCGATATATCGGTATGATTAGTAACCATGTGCGTTCAATTAATTTATATAAAAATTATAATATTAATAATAATATTAATTATTAATTCATTAATATTAATATTAGTATTTTTATATAATATAATATTAATTATTAACTAATTAATATTAATATTAGTATTTTTATATAAATTAATTGAACGCGCATGATTACTAATCATGATGTAAAAAAGGAGCGACAAAATAGTACGCTACCTTTTCGTGATGTATGATACATTGCTGCTGACGTGTATCGATAAGTGAAATTTAGATAATAATTAAGTTAAATACTTAATATTTTAAAACTATGAAGTAAGTAAATTATTTATAACTGTTCAGGACGTTTTGGTTTTTACGTCTCCACGATCGATACGGTTGCGGTGGCAACCGATATCGTTTTTGCAAGTGAAATTTTGTATATAATCGTTAAAACCCAACACTTGGGACCTATCCGGCAGGCCCGAAATAATTAAAAAGAAGAAAATCGATCATAGGCATCTGATTCGCAGGTTGTTAGTTAGTTTTGGTTTTTTTCTTCTTCTTTTTATAAAGTATTCAATATAGTCTTTTATCCAGAATTGAGGAGTTAATATAAGCATTATTACCCAGCTCCAAAAAAAAGGCTAAGGCAGGTTAACTAATTTGGAACTATGGGTGGTGGAATCTACAGGGGTGGTCAAAAGTATTTACACAAAACAAAAGTTAAATATACTCATAATTTGAACTTACTTCATGTACATTTTGGCATCTATGGAAAGGTAATTTAAATTCCGTATGAATGATAAAAGACTTTTCTTAACCCGTTCAGTACTTATTGAATGAGCCGATTTTTTGTGAAAATCTAATTCTTAAACTTTTTTCCACTTCTTGGAAACTACAATTTTTTGATGCTTAAAGTTTTTCCAAACAAAACTAATAGTAACTGCAAAAAGAATTTTTTAAAAATCGTGCTGCTTCTATTTTTTTTTAACTTTTTGAATATGTCAGAAAAAAGTAGTATGAAAAAGAGAAAAATATGGCTCGTATGCAAATTTCAAAACATTTTCCAACAATAACAATAACAATAATATTATTAATATTTATTAATATGAGATATTTTAAACTGAAAAGATGTCAAAAATTAAAAAACCTATTTAATTTAAATTTGTTTCCGCAGTGCCAGAGCAAGCATTTGTGGAAAACCAAGTCAGATAAATAGATACAAATAAAGGGTGTTTTTTTAGAGGTATAGAACTTTAAGATGGCATTACTGTTCAAGATGGCGACCGATTTAACAGCTGTCAAGTGATTTATTCTCAGTTTGGTTTGGCCATTGATCATGAATAGACTCACGCCTGAACAACGCTTGCAAATAGTGCAATTTTATTTCGAAAATAATGGTTCTGTGCGGAATACGTATCGCGCACGACGTCCATTTTATCGTCGACAAAATCGTCCATCAGATCAGTAAATTCGATTAACCATGGAACGTTTTCGCACCACGTTTACTCTTATTGATAACTTGCATTCCCAGAGACACCGTACGGTGCGCACAGAAGAAGCTATTGCTAGTGTAGAGCGTAGTATTGAGAAAGACCCAAATGAGTCCATCCGCCATCGAGCACACGAATTGAATCAATAAATACTGATTGGGTTAAGAAATGTTTTGTATCATTAAAACGGCATTTAAATTACCTTTCCATTGATGCCAAAAGTTTACAAGAAGTAAGTTCAAATTATGAGTATATTTAACTTTTGTTTTGTCAAAATATTTATGCCGACCAGTGTAGGCACACTTGTACTCAAAATCCCGCTCTGGCATTGGAAGTATCTTGTTGAACCTGATCACTTGCCTCCTTAATTGGACGAAACCGCTCCAAGTGTAAAAGCGTATGATGCCGATCTGCGCATACCAAGCAATTGAAGCACAAACGTCACACGTCAACCATCAATCTGATCGGATCGCTCGGAACTGTTCCGCAGATCAATAAATAAATTTTACCAGTGTAACCTACATCGAGTAAGGCCGATTGTGGACATCTTATCTAGTTTCTGTGATCTTTATCATAACGAAAAGTAAAATAGTTAAAGACAGTAACTCTATACGTAATTAGCATAATAACAATATTATTAGCAAACGTGATTGTGTTTTCGCTTTGTCGCTCTTCTCTATTCTTGAGTTTACCGCAAACTTCTACACTGTGTTGTTGTTGGTGCATTTGCTCTATTATCGTTTCGTCGTGAACATTTATATGCACGAAGAGCTTAACGCTGACCGAACTGCAAGATGCGCCTTCTACATCTATATTGTTTATATACGCGTATATATTAGACAACCATATAACAACATACTATGTCTGCCTATGTCTGCTGCATCAAACCTTGCTCTTTAAATGACTTAATCACCTCTCGACAGCCCACAATTTGTTGGTGGCTGTGTGACGACTTGCTTACCCTAAATGTGCCAACCTTGGGCACAGTGCTGGCCGTTCTGGAATACCAGTCCTTACCGGCCGGGTTTAAGGACTATCTGCTCGTTTTCAAAGGGCTGAATCTAATCTTAAGGGCCGAATCCTGGTGTTAGATCCAGACAACCTCAGTGCTGACGCTACCTCGGGACCACTAGCCGTGGCTGCCAATTCTACGTCTTGTGATGCTGCTGTCGGCACCAGCTATGATCCAGCACTAGGATCTAATTGTTTAACTACCAGTATGCCCTCTTTGGATGCAGCAGACGGCCGCAGTGCAGTCGTTTCCTCCGGACCTTCACCTGTCGCTGCCTTTTCTGGACCATCTGATCCCGTCGTACCCCTTGGTCTGCAAGGGGTCAACATTGTCAACATTGACCAGGCATCTACGTCGCGTGCTGCTGCCAATGGCTCCGGCACTATTTTGCCGCCCTCAAATGCCAACACAGAACCATCGCAGTCAACCTTATCTGGAGCCGCTCAAAGGGAACCTTATGCCCTTATCGGGCATTGCACAAAAAAAAGCTAATTATTGGAGCTTCTGAAGACGATGTCAAAAACCAGCTGAGCAGCAAACTGAATATTTCTCGAAACGAACTAACCGTCCAGAATTTCAAGTTTAAGCAGAGACGTGAAATATCCTCGGTTAAAATTGGACTTCCTGAGGTACATTTTGATAAGGCTCTCAATGTTTCTATATGGTATGAACATGGCATCATTCACAAGTACGTAAACAAGCTTAATCCTCGGGTTCACGGGCCTCAAATTCCTTCAACCAACATTCCAAAAAACTAAATAATAATATTTCCCTACACTACCAAAATATTCGCAGTTTATTGGGCAAACTTAGTAAACTGCACGTCCGCAGTGTCTCCTTTGATGCCAATGAAATTGATTTTACTAAAAAGTGGCTTAATTCCTCTGTGTATGACTGTTAAATATTTGCGGGAAAAATATGTTATCCATAGATGTCACCGTTCAGTTCGCCTTGGCGGCGGTGTTCTTATTGCCGTCAAGGTCGATTTTGTCTCTCAACGTATTCCGATGATTGGTGCGGATAGCACATTAAAGTTTGTTGCTGTTCGGATCCAGATTCACGATTGTTTCGTTTTTATATCATTCTCGTATATAGCCCCTTGGTCTGATACTAGTCTCTACCTTCAGCATTTGTCTCAAATACATAGTATTCATTCAACCCTTGGCAATCACGATCATCTTATTGTTATGGCCGTCTTTAAGCTTCCTGCCATTTCTTGGATGCCCTCAACTGATTCAAATGTTCTCGTTCCAACATCGGCCAACCATGAGTTTGTTCACGGTCTTATTAATCTTTCTTTAGAACAACTGATCTCAGTCTTGAACTGCTCTGGTAAAGTTTTAGACCTTATTTTTGCCTCAGAGTTCGTAACTCGAACTAGCCCTCTAATCCTGAATACACGTACCAACCTACACTTGAGGTTACTTTAGAAGCATCTGTTCCAGTACTGCCATTTCCCGAAATCGAACTAACATCCTTTCGTTGTTTCGTAGAGCTAAGCTTGCAGAAATGAATACGCATTTATCCGAGCTCGATTGGTCTTTCATGGATTGAAACGATGATTCCTTACATATTGTTGAACCGTTTTATGGTATACTCCATTCAGCTTTCGATATGTTTGTCCCTTCATTTCCCTCTGCAAACACGTCTCGTAAGCCCCCTTGCTTCTCTCGTAAACTCTCTTTCCTGAAAAACTCCATGTCCAGACTGTTTAAGAAATTTAAGAGAACCGGGCTGCAAGCTAACCACTGGAGGTATCTAATTGCTCGATCCATTTTCTGAATCCATAATTCCGAATGCTACAATAGTTACCTAAACCGTTGTAGAACGAAATTCCAAGATAACCCCAAACAGTCCTATGCATCAATTTCCATCTTGTTTTCACCCTGATACTACATCCGCCTCTTGTGACTCCGATATTGCGAACATATTTCCAAAATTTTTCCAGTCTACACTCTTATTTCTCTGAAGTTTGGAAGGAACCCTTTATAATTCCACTTCCTAAAAACGGGAGCAAATCGGATATTAAAAACTCCTGCGGTATTGAAAAACTGAGCGCGGTTCCCAAGTTTTTTGAACAGCTAATTACCGCTCAGCTACAGCACCAATGCAGCGAAGGTCGACGTCTACGAATCTTCTTTAATTTATTTCAGCGCTTTGAAAAATAATAATCAAACTAATGTCATTTTTACGGACTTCAGTAAGGTTTTCAATTCAATCAGTTATTATTGAAAATACTTATACTGTTAGGTTTACCTATCACGTTGACTTAGTGGATCTCAACATACTTATGGAAATAGACTCAGAGAGTAGCTTTAAAAAAAACATACTCTCCAACTTAGTCCACGTGACCTCTGGTGTTCCGCCAGGAAGCCACCTAGGACCTCATCTGTTTGGAATTTTCATAAATGACTTGCCTCAAGTAGTTCTCTCCTCTTATGTTGTGATGTATGCTGACGACGTAAACTTTGTTTGCCGTTAACTAATCCCAGTCCCCATGTACTTTTTCAAGCCGATTTAAACAATTTGAATTCTTGGTGCATTCAGAATTTTCTGTTTTTAAACCACTCTAAATGTAACTTTATGTCCACGAAACACTTATAGAATTTCTTTGTTCGTCCAACCCTTGAATACTGCTCGTGTGTTAGGTCACCTCAATATGCTAACTTAACTTGTAAGTTCAAGCTACCTTCTTGGGCAAATACAGTTCTCCATCCCTGTAAGGTCATCTCGTCACTTTCGACCAATTGCGCTAAAGATTTGTAAGACCAATTTAGAGTTACATGATCCATTTCGCTTTTTATGATCGTAATATAATAAACTATATTTTTTGATTTTCACTGAATGCTCTTTAAATTTAAATGTAACAAACATCTTACCCACCTGGCAGATATTTGCTGACTTTAATGAAATAAACAGCTTCCATCCGTGCTGTCAGATGCATGCTCTCAAAAGCTCTGCAGTCTTGTACAAAATGGCATCTCCGGTGCATCTTAGATGAACCAGATGCTCCCTTTCGTTCCTTACTAGCCAATATTGACTTCTTGCTAATGGGTGCTGTTCTGTGTTGCACATCGAGATGCGCAGAGAGCTCTTCCAATTCCTGCAAAGTAGCCAGGGATTTTCTTCCAGTCTAACCACAGTTCCGCAGGTAATTTCTTAGTCACCATGTAGGCTAAGACATTACTTTGATGGGAGAGAATATTGCCAACTTTTTCCAATGACTTATTGCAGGAACAAGTTCGTAAAAATACCTTAAGCGTGACAGGGTCGCCGCTCTGCACCATGGGCTGCTGCTCTAATACCTGCATATAATCTTAAAACAAAACACGCGTATTATCGTATGAGTTGAATAAAATTTGCCAAGCTTCATGAATATTTGTTTCGATCAGGGCTATTCTTACGTACGCCCTCCATATAGATAGATTCACATAGGGAAACCACGACGAATCTTCAGTCGGGGGGAGGCGTGCATTTGACTAACCAGACTCAGACTGATAAAGGCAGAAGAAAATGTAACTCGGCAATTCACGGGTGTCGCGTGGCCAGAACCACGGCCACGATCGACCTACTGGTAACAATACCCCGGTAACTGGCAAAGTGCAAAAGCCGGCCGTTGACTTCCAAGATAGCATATATCAAGAAACAGTAATACTAGGAGGGAACACCTAGTTAATCCAATCCATACCGGCAGCCAAGTTAAAGCTCTAGTCTGGTATAAAAGACCTTAGACAATTAGAGAAAAGGGTAGAATCCATTCGGGTGTCTTGCTGACGGAAGCCGGCAGCTCCGAGGAAAGGCGAATTTTCCAGGGGCACTCGTCCACGGAGTCTTCTGCCACCAGGACCAGCCACCATATTTAACAATCCTTGAGGAGGACACAAATTGCAGCTCGAAAGAATCTTATGTGTCGGACCAGCGCCGCCATTGTCCTCAAAGAACGTGGAGAGGATCAACAATAAGGATGTGATGTTTGTGGTCGCAGTACCCGTGATCCCCATGCTCCTGAAAACTGTTCAGCTGTAGGAGCAATCCGTTCAGAGGCGTAGTGACCAATAGCGTACTTCGGAGAAAGTTGTGATGCAATATAAATGTTTTAATCGAGCAATCAATGCAAAAGTGCTATATGCTAAGTGCATAACCAAAGACCAATAGCCTCAAGTAATACAATTGGATAACAAGTGAAAATAAAACAAAACATTGTGTTCGTACCCAAGGGTGCTCCAAATGACCAGCACCCAACAAATCAAGCAGAAGCCAAGTTGGAAGCAGTACCAGGCGCTCAGTAGCACCCACTGCAGATGAGAATTGCTGATCAGCATATTATATGTCTCACTTCCTCACCGTCTTACCGTCTCAACGGTACACTGACCCACCAATGCAGTCAGCACATTTAGCAGTGTCAGCCGAGCCAACTACGCAACTGCTACCATAATCAAAATTCCCTGACCTACTTTAGAATACAGCTTACTTCACTAATCATTACACTAAGCTTCCGTGTTCCAAGAAGTATATAAACATGTATCAAATGAAGAACAAATCAGTTATCAACGCACCTCATAACTCCGCGGTTCTCCTTCCTACCTCTGGGAATAGGGATCGTAATACACTATCTCCACTAGCAGCCAACCAAGTTAGCTCAACCCCAGCGCAGCTCAGCATCGCCCGTGGTCCGGCATCCTAGTAAACATCGTTACCATTGCAGCGACGCGATCGGCTTGCGAGGATCCACTTCGGTTAGGCACAAACACAATGGAAGCTTTAAAAAATGCATTAAAAATCATTTAAACCAACGGAATCGATAGACAAAATGCGAATAATGATGAACAATTCGAGAAGACGAGTCCCTCCCCCAGCTGTTGAAGAAGTCGCATGCCTCTGGCATAATATATCTATATATTTTGTGTTTAAGTGAATTGGTATACCCAAGAACAGCCGTATTTTGGTGCACGTATATTTATATATATATATATCCAATATAAT
Source organism: Drosophila subpulchrella (assembly GCF_014743375.2). NCBI lineage: Eukaryota > Metazoa > Arthropoda > Insecta > Diptera > Drosophilidae > Drosophila > Drosophila subpulchrella. The sequence goes on from NC_050613.1 coordinate 25,655, forward strand.
ATTTTCCAAAGCCCATAATCCGCAGCGTCTATATCTCATCGCACAGGATTTAAAAAGGGGTAAGTTTGTCGGAACACGGTTCCTTTCTTATAAACATACATATATAAATATTCATGAATTTTCCTATAATTTTCTAGACTTCTAGACTTTTCAGTTGTATGTGCAATTGCAAGAGCCCTCTGAGCGACGTTTGTAGTCGTGAATAGTCAGCGGTCTGCTGATGTGTGCACCTTAAATTAAATTCGATATTCTCCGCCTGTAAAAATAGTTCACAATTAAATTAATTTCATATGCATTAGCCAATACTATTTTACTCATCCACGGCGCACGCCGATATATTACTCAATAAATTTATAATGTGAAAAAAATTCAAAACCTTGGTGTTCTAGAACTTTAACAAGAGGGGTGTGCTGTCGCGTAGGTCAAGAACAATGACATAACTTTTGACGGACAACCTTGTCAATAGGGAATCGTATTGCACTGCCCGCGACGATCCATTTGGCACACGAATGTGTGAAGGGGAAAGAATATGGCCGAAACGCAGCCCGATCGTATAGCGATCAAGCGACATCTAAGCTTGTGGGGCAGTGTGAGCTGACGACTGACGAGCTTTACGGAGTAATATTATTTTACAGGCACTTCAAATATTTATTCTCGAAATGTTGGAGGGGAGAGATGCTTGCCTACGCACGACCCAAATACGACATAGCTTATGCCGGCAAATGGTGCCTCGGACGCCTCTCCCTCGACCCAAGTCCCTGTCAGGATTCGGGCACTAATTTGCAATCGTAACCCTATTTTCTGTATATCTTTGATGGCCTCCCTTGAGGAATAACGTATTTATAAGCTGCGTTGCAGATTTGTTTGCATATTTAGAGCAAACAGAATCTATGCAGATCAGTGAGTCTAGGGTATTTGTGGACCAAAGGATCAAAGGAAAGCTGCTAGTTGAGATAGTGTACTAGGAGCCCTATGCCCAGAAGTAGGAAGTAGAACCGCGGAGATATGAGTTGCGTTACTAACTGATTTATTCTTCATTTGATACCTGCTTATATACTACTTGGAACACGGAAGTTTAGTGTTATGATTAGATTATGGTAGCAGTTTTCGTAGTTGGCTCGGCTGACACTGCAAAATTTGCTGATTGCATTGGCGGGTCAGTGTTCCGTTGAGTCGGTGAGACGGTGAGTTAGTGAGACATAATATGCTGATCAACAATTCTCATCTGCAGTGGGTGCTACTGAGCGCCTGGTACTGTTCCCAACTTGGCTACGGCTTGATTTGTTGGGTGGTGGTCATGTTGAACACCCTTGGGTACGAACACTAGACATGTGCTTACTGTTGTACAATGTACATTGTACATAGATGCTTTGGCCACATTTTTTCAGTGTTTGTTTATTGTCGCTTTATATAATTAAAAAACTTACCTACGATGTACGGAAGTGCCGAAGGAATGTCCAATACATTTAAAAGGTTTCTGAGGTCTGCATTCATTGTGCACGTTTGGACTTTGCTAAATCGCTCGGCAAATGACAGACAAACAAATGTGGCGCGTGCCACTCTACTTCGGTTACTCAATATGAGAAAAAAATTTCTCAAGTTGGAAATTGAAGAGCACATTTCCTCAAAGTAAGAATACTGTGATCAATGCAAGTTTTTTCTTAAAATGAGTTAAAGTTCCGTTTGTAGAAAAGGATATTTTTCAATGCTATGGAATACATGAAACGGTTGTGACCGTTAAGGAAGTGCAATTTAAGTCCCACGCATTTAAAAATTTAATGTTCAAGAATGGAATAAACCAATGCGTCCGAACGCGTTGAGCGCTCGGTACTGTTCGCAATAAAAGCATACATACATCCGAACCAGAAAAATTGGGATCAGAACTTAAGCAAAATGTGTTGTTCTTTTCGATCCAGTATCCGCACCGCTACAAATAACAACACATGGTGACGCATGCAGCCATGCTTAGTCTACCTCGGCGCTAAAAATAAACGGCGATATTTCTTGAAATTATGGTGACTTCCTTATTTTAATGGTAAATTGCCTTAAGTGATTGCAAGCCGCCTACAAACTTCAAAAAATCGTAAATATGAACGCGGATATCTCGAAAACTTCAAAGATAGATAATTGGGATTTCAGATTTAGATTTCGTAGGCATAGAGCGCAGCGCAAGTCTGTTACGCGAATGTGCCACGCCCACTCTAACGCCCGCAAGCCGCTAGCAAAAATATTTTAGCTGAAATGTGTTAGTCTCGTCAATACCTATCGATTGATTCATAAAAAGTTTGCCACGCCCACAAACCGCCCAACCCTGTGGCGCTCACAATTTTCATGCTAGAAACCAAATTTTAACTTAAATGTATTAGTCTCGTCAAAACCTATCGCTTGACCCAAAAAAAAAGTTGGCCACGCCCACTCTATCGCCTATTACGCTTAAATCTTTCTACTTATAAAACCATATATCGAGATCGCGGTTAGGTGGCGCATTCCAATCTCGATTTGCTGCTCGCATATCTCCATCTCTTATATCAGCTTCTGCGTATGCAACGGCATACCCAAGCTTTCCGGTACCTTCTGTCGTGCCGGGCCCATTACCTCGGAAGCCGACCTTGGCGGCAGTCGTGCACAGCTCGGACCCGAAGGTGGGCAAGGAGATTGCTCCCTCGCCTGGAATTCGCCTGCACGAGGTGAGGGGATTGGCGCGTGGCGTTGCCATCATCTGCACCCCATCGGCGAGATGGCGAAAACAAGTTTGTAGATGTTGGTCTGGAAATCTAACGGATCCCTAAGCAGAGGGCAAAAGTAGTCGTCAGCAACGTCGATAACACGACGACACCGTCAGAATTCATGAGCGAGTTGTTTAAAAACAACTTCGCGATTCGGCAGAAAAGCCTACAAAGGCTTGTTTGGCTACAATTGCTGGGTGTTGGTGCGCGCCTGCGCTTGTCATGTTGTCTGGTCTCTTGGCTTCGACCACAAAATTAAGAACTGCCGCTACAAGGAGAACGTCTGCCGACAGTACGGACAGACCGGTCACAGTGCACGTGGTTGCCAGAGCCCGGAGAACTGTCGGGTAAGGGCTACCCGTCGGGACACCATATGTTGTCCCCGGGCTGAGACCAAAAGTCTCTTGGCACTGGTGAAGGAATGTGTTGCCAGATGGAGTTAGGAGATTGTCTGATCTAAAAGGGAAAGCGGAAATCTTTGTGAGCCACAAGAATTTCATCTGTATGCAAGTGGAGCCCCTCACCACCAAGTACGGCGTATGCGTGTGCATAAAAGGGATTTTGGCTTAAGGTCAGACGGGCTGCCGGTCTTCAGCCGTACCACCCGTATCCACCCTTCGAAGGATGGTGCACGATGTGTGCGACCTTGCGTTGGGTAGGAGAACACCTGTCGATAACGGTCGTGGAACTGAGTTGTGCCTAAGCCAATTACAAGAAGCTCATCCTGAGAGGGAAGGAGGGCGGACGATCCGTGCGGCGCGTCTACAAGATGTGCCGAGGTCACAAAAGAAAGAAGAAATCCCACCACCCGTGAACGCCTCCGAAGTTGAGGCTGTGTCGCCAAGTTGAAGAGCAAACGCTCTCCTGGCATGGACGTCATCAATATAACGATTTGCAAGGCTGTGTGGCGCGCCATAACACAGGATCTAGCGGCGCTGTATTCCAGTTGCATCCGGTCGGTTTTTGGCAAGGTGCTCGAGGCCATGATGGTAGATCGTGTGAGGGAAGTTCTTCCGGAAACTGCAGATGGCAGTTCGGATTTCACGGATGTTGTGTGGAGGATGCCTGGATACACGTTAAGACCAATGTTGACGCAAGCCCGGTGAAATACGTGCTCGGAATATTTGCGGACTTCAAGGGAGCCTTCAAAAATGTAGATTGGATGGCGAGAGATGTGTTTGTGACAGAGCTTTTTCTCCGACAGAAGCGCAGAGATCCGAACCAGCTACAAAACAGTCGAAGTCCCAATAGCCCATTTATATGGGACCTGCTGATAGATGTTTTGCTGATCGAGAGAGATTCCCGGTCCGCGTTATAGCGAAAAGGAGCGCAACTAATGTCCAATAATAACCGGTAATAATGCGGCTTGAGGAGCGCGAACCCTTGAAGCGTGGCCCTACAGGTGCACTTCGTCGCTTCCCTGCAGTTAAACTTGCTGGAACAAACCTACGGAGTGTTAGCAGCTGCCGGTATCTTGCATCACGGTCATCACATCGCGTCTCTTCGACAACGTATGACCGGTGCCATTTGCATGGCAGCCAAATACAAGCTAATGCGTAGATATCCGTTCGAGGAATACGAACATGATGCGGATGGAGCAGTGCATACTGCAGACTTGGCAAGACCGATGGGATAGCGTAGAATCATCCGAACGGGTGACCTACAAGTTTATCCCGTAGGTCACACTTGCCTCTAGCGAAAGCTGCACTCAAAAAATTGTATATTCTAGATAAAACTATGTTTTTACCCAATAATTGTAGAGTAAAATGGTTAACTAGATTCCTTGGAAAGCATGTAACAGGTAGAAGAAAGCGTTTCTGACCATATAAAGTATATATTTACATGAGTCGTTCTTCGCCCGAATAAAAAATCAGGAGATTTTTTATATTTGTTGGTTATTCTTTATTAGAACGTTGGAAAAAGACTAATTGTATGTTACAGAATCGGTTAGAATGAAACCTCGGTTTGCGTCTTAGAATTTACTGTTAGTGCATTAGGTGACGCAATCGCAAGTGGATGATGCGATCGCCACTTCTTTGTTTATGTTTACATAATTCGGTCTTATTAGATTTTGCGATCTTATTGGATTTTTACGTTTATGGAATTACGTCATTGTTGACGATCGGACTTAATCAATTTTCTTTGTTTGTTTGCATTGCGGGATCTCAAGCTTCTGTATCGTTTTTAATCAAAGCCGAAATTGGCGATTCTGTTTATTTGTAAACGGTTTCGTTTTTTGAACTGGTGGCCGGATGAGAAATCGCAGTGCAGATACGTCACTCCCCCATCACTTAGACAAAATCATGTGGTTATTTATGTGATTTTGGGGTACAGTTTTGGTATTTCTTGTAACTCTTGTGTTTCTATTGTTAGGTCGTCACCTTTTGTGTTATTGTATTTTATAAGTATTCTTTTAGGTATTTCCTTAAATTTATAAAGTAGTTACAGTTATATACTTAATATTAAGAGACCCAGTGTTACAATTACAATTATTTTGTAAATCTGGTTTTCTTTATTTTGTTCAAAAAATATTGCTTTTGCTTGTATGTATGATATTGGGTCTAATTTGGTGACATTATTTCTTGTGTATATGCTTTGTGTGTAGTCAGAATTATAATTGCTTATGGATAAATCGTTAATTGCAATTGAGCAATTGTGTATTTTGATCATATTGTTTCCTTCAATTACAATTTCATTTTTAATACAATTTTGACATGTGTTGGTAACAGGTTTTTTTGTTTCTTTATTATACAAACTATTTCTGTATATTTGTTTTGGGTGTTATCTTGTAATATTTTATTATTTTCATCTGGATAAGGTAATATTTCGTATACGGGAAGTTTCTTTATTTCTCTGGGTATGTGGGATATAATTAAAATTTCATTTGAATCTGACCTAAGCCAAGTTGAGGTTTTTATGTTCAGAAGTATCTCAGAATTAATGTTTGTCAAGTAGTCGTGTTTTTATAACTTTTGATTGAATGTTCCTAATATTGCTAACTGCATTCCCATTTCCAGGTCTTCAATGTATTCTGCGAAATGTTCTAAATTAAAAACAAATAATTCAAGAATTTTTTCGTTTACGTTGTATTCGAGATGCTTGTTTATTATTATAATGATGCCTTTGTTAACTGTATCGATTATATTATTTAGTTCGTTTACCTGTACACTGTTTTGAGCTCTTATATTGATTTTTATACCCTTGCAGAGGGTATATTGATTTCAGTCAGAAGTTTGCAACGCAGTGAAGTAGACGTTTCCGACCCCATAAAGTATATATATTCTTGATCAGCATGACTAGACGAGTCGATCTAGCCATGTCCGTCTGTCCGTCTGTCCGTCTGTCCGTCCGTTTCTACGCAAACTAGTCTCTCAGTTTTAAAGCTATCGGGCTGAAACTTTCCCAAAAGTCTTATATCTTTTGCAGGTAGTATATAAGTCGGAACCAGCCGGATCGGACAACTATATCTTATAGCTCCCATAGGAATAATCGGACAAAAAAATGAAAAAAAATTATATCTTTGGTGTTTTTTAGCATATAAACTCCTAGGCTTGGAAATAACAATTTTTAAATAATTTTGAATTAAATTTTATCGAAATCGGACGACTATATCATATAGCTGCCTAGGAACGATCGAAAAATTTGTGGAAAAATAATATGAAAAAAAGTATAGCTTCGGTGTTTTTCAACATATAACCTCCAACGCTTGGAAATAACATTTTTTAATTAGTTCTGAATTTCGAATTAAATTTTATCAAAATCGGACGACTATGTCATATAGCTGCCATAGGAACGATCGCAAAATTGGTAGGAAAATAATATGAAACAAATTATAGCTTCGGTGTTTTTTAACATATAACCTCCTACGCTTGGAAATAACATTTTTTAATTAGTTCTGAGTTTCGAATTTAATTTTATCAAAATCGGACGACTATATCATATAGCTGCCGTAGGAACGATCCGAAAATTGGTAGGAATATAATATGAAAGAAATTATAGCTTCGGTGTTTTTTGACATATTATCTTATACTATTGGGAATATCATTTTTTGTGTTTTTAAATTTAATAATTATAGCTGCAAGGGTATATAAGCGTCGGCTTGCCGAAGCTAACTTCCTTTCTTGTTTCTTCTAATTCTTCTTTATCATTATTATCTAATGTTCCAAAAGATATTTGTAAGCTGTTCCTGCAAAATTAGCTAATCCTCTTTTGTTTCTCCTAACAATTTTTAACCCATTCATTTCTCTTTGTAGTTTTTCCGTTAAATATTTAATCTGTATTTTTTCCTTAAAGCCAAACGCTTGTGATAGCAAATTTTTGTAAGTTTCTTCCGTTTTTGTAATATTAATTGTGAGATACCATTGTCTCAAAAACTATCTGGGATGTTGATTGTGTCGGTCATAAATAACAAATAGCCATTGTATGATTTTATAGGGTTAATTTCTATAAATTGGTTGTTACCCATTGGCATCATTATTATTATTAACGTTGATGTCAGAAAGATGAAAGTCAAAGCGCTGGGTCTTGATCTGGGTCCTCCTGCAAGTATTTACTTTTATTAACTTTCTTTTGTCTCTGGAAGTTTGTTTTGTAAAGTTTTATTTTTCGACCTCTATTAGTTTCCTCAAAATGATCATTATCTATTTGTTCTATATTTCCTGTCTTTTTATAAGGATTGTGTAATTTCCCGTGAATTATGGGAGCCTTTCTAAATTTGGTATTTACCTCAAAATGTTGTCGTTTTTTATTAAGTTGTTCTATTTTAGCTTCTTTTATAATTTGGCTATTATATGCAGGGGTACCTGCATAAATAAAAGAAGGAAGAACGCTATAGTCGAGTACCTCGACTATCAGATACCCGTTACTTAGCTAAAGGGAGCAAAGGGAAATGGAGATATGCAAGCAGCAAAGCGAGATTGAAATGCGCCACCTATCGGCGGTAGACAGATTTAAGCGTTATGGGCGTTATAATGTTTTTTTTTGGGTCAATCGATAGGTATTGACGAGACCAATACAGTTCAGTTAAAATTTTGTATCTAGCATGAAAATTGTGGGCGCCAGAGGCTTGGGCGGTTTGTGGGCGTTAGAGTGGGCGTGGCATATTTGCGTAACAAACTTGCGCTGCGCACAAGGCTACGGAATCTAAATCTGAGATCCCAATTCTCTATCCGTGATAGTTTCCGAGATATCCACGTTCATATTTACGATTTTTTGAAGTTTGTGGGCGGTTTGTGCGCTTTAAAGTGGGCGTGGCAAACTTTTTTTTTAATCAATCGATAGGTATTGATGAGAGCAATACATTTCAGTTAAAATTTTTATTCTAGCATCAAAACTGTAGGAGCCACAGTTCTGGGCGGTTTGTGGGCGTTAGAGTGGGCGTGGCACCCTACTGAAACAAACTTGCACTGCGTAAGAAGCTCAGGAATCTGAACGCCAAATCTCAATAGCCTAGCTTTCATAGTTTCCGAGATCTCAGCGTTCATCCGGACAGACAGACGGACAGACGGACAGACGGACATGGCTAGATCGACTCGGCTAGTGATCCTGATCAAGAATATATATACTTTATGGGGTCGGAAACGCTTCCTTCTGCCTGTTACATACTTTCCGACGAATCTAGTATACCCTTTTACTCTACGAATAACGGGTATAACGACAGTTTGTTCAAGTTTGATAAATGATATCTTAGGGAAATCTTTTAAATCATCATCGGCGATACTGTCTCTTTGTCTTCACCAATAATACACTTGCGCAATCGTATAAGGTTTTGTCTGAAACAGTTCAGCGGAATCTTCGATGCTTTGCTTAAACAGTGGCTAGTCGTTCGTAACATCAGAGGCAGATCCTTCAGTTAATAATAACGATTTGGTGCGTGGCGTCCGTCAATTTTGTTGTTGGAATTAGTATCTTGATAACTAGACACCATCAACTTTGTTGTACTCTAAAGTCGATTTCTCTTCGAGACTATCAGTTTCTTGCTCTCTATTCAATTCATCTTTGAGAATTGACTGGATTTGTCCTTTTTGAATTTTCGATATATCTGCTCTCAATGTCGACAACAAAGCTGCAACTTCTGCCATGGGATTGTTTTTGCTGCCTGTGGATTTTTCTATCTCGTGTCCCTTGAATCAGGAGCTGGAAACATTAATGTGTTCAGGTCGTCTGCTGACTCTTCGTCCGACATATTAGTACTTCCAAGATTATACTTGTTCATAAGCCATACCTAACGAGCTGGTCAAAGTCTGAACTCTTGTACAGGTGACACATTGGAGGTTAATTTTTGCCCTGGCGGCTAGCTGCTCCTCGACTCACACCCGTCCTTAGTCATATGCTGTACGGATACCAGACAACATTTTCTCAGAAAACAATTCGTGTATGGCTGAGTGACGCTCACTCCTTTGCAAAGTCGTTGCACAACACTGGATCCCTTGCTTGTCTATTCGCGAAAATTCACATATGTATGTACATACCCTGCAGTTCCACAATTGAGTATAAGGGCCCAATCATCACGAAGACGACTGCGACGTCGGCAGCTCAGCCAGCGACGCCGGCAGAGCTGAGCAAAGAGTCGGCAAGAAGAACGCTCAAAAAGTACTTTTGGGCTCTCCCTCTCTCGCCATGTCTCCGCTGCACACTGGGCCAGCCGATCCGATTTTTGGCCAAAAATACGTTTTTTTTTTTTAAGAAAATGACAAGACCGAGTATGGAGTCCTTTTTATAATACATATATACATATACATATTATGCCAAAGTTTCAAAGAATTCGGGCAAGTAGTTTTTGTTTACCGTATTTTTTAAGTTTAAAATTCATCAAATATTGATGGAAATGAAAAAAATCTAGAAGTCAAAGATGCTGATGTAGCTGTTCGACTTCTTCACAAAACTTTTAGAAGTTATTATTTTCAACAAGTAAAAAATATTAAATAGCTCTTATGACTTACTTGTTTCCTAAAAGAAACTTTTTCGTTGATTTTTACTGCTTTTTTTAGCAAATGAGTACTTTGCTTTTCGAGTGCTTTTGAGTGTCATCCCCGAATGAAGTCATTACATCAAAAATAAATTCTTTAATTAATTTACTAAAATCGCTCATCGCCGACTCGATGCGGTTTTGCCTTAGTTTTCAGTAATTTTAGTTTTAATTGATGGCTTAACTTGAAGTCGAACCGTTTTGATGAGCTTTACTAAGAATGCCTAAAAGTATGCCGTATTTTTTTTTCGTCAGGTTTTAATGTACGTTTTGGGCGCCAAAATTTGATTTTAGTCTGCCTAACATCCAAAATCTACTTTTTTCATTCATTACCGCATCTTTTATTTCTGAAACCCAACAATCGAATGTTATATCGATATATCGAAAAGAGAAATATCAACTTTGTTGGCTCTTCTCTAAAAAATGTTCACAATTTCTGTCATTTGGTGCTCGAAACTCGAAGCGAACACACCATGGCCTAAAGATATGCTGCATTTCTTGTACTTTCGTCGGGGAAGAACTAAAATATATTATAAAAATATAAATGTAGCTTACATGAACACGTAGTCGAAGGCCTCGTAGCTAGCACTACCCCCTATGTTAGTATTAGTTTTTTAAACTTTACTAGAATCTCAAATTAATAAATAAATAAATAAATGAAGCATACTTTTGTGATGACTTCAGAAAATGTCAAATTAACATTAAACAAATTAAAAAACAATATTTTACAAACAATTTTTTTCTAATAATTTGATTATAAGAATCTAAACAGATAACAAGAAGAAAAAAATAGAAAATTTTGTTAGGTCGATTATTAAATAAACGTTTAAGTGGAAGCCTCCGAAAGTAGCAATTTTTAACGGTTCATAAATCTCAAACGACATTATATTTTATAGTGGAGTTAATTTTTTTTAATTTGTTTTTTCTCATACTTAATCGTGTATGAAAATGGATTGAGTGCGTCTTCTAGTTATTTTTTTAAAAATAAAAAACCGAAAAGTATGTAAAATTTTCCGATTTTGGTTTGGATTATCTATACCATATAAAATTCCATTAAATTTTACTTTTAATTCGTTGAAAAGTTCAATCTTTTAAGAGATAAATGCAAAAAACTGCATCTTTTTAACTATCCCAGGAGAGAAATTACAGATTTTGGATAAATGCAGGTGAAGGCAAAAGAGGCCCAGCAATTAAAATAGCTTGACTTTTGTGCACCCTTGGCTTTTAAATAATGTGACATTTTTTCGTAAATGTTAATACAACCATTTAAAATAATTGGTGTGGGTCTTAAAATACTTCTATTTCTTAAAAAAATGTATATATTTATTAAGATTATTTACTAATATGTGAAGTGTCAAGAATATATTTTTATATAACGATTTGCATAGTCGGATATGTCTATAAATACCCTGCTTTTATGTGCAACGGAAGGTGCATAGACCAAACGGGACATGCCAAAAAAACAGAGCAACAACGGATTAGCGGAACCTTGATGTTGTTGCTTATTGTTTTTGTGGAAGGCACGCGCCTTTTTTCGTCTTTATCTCTTGCGTTCACTTATGTGAAGGAGTTAGAATTACCCGCAATTAACGTAGTTAAATAAAATAAGCCAGTGGTTTAAAAGTAATTCTTATACGATTACCAGGTAAGTCTGTCGCAGACCAATATTTTTTTAAGCAGTGAGAGTAAAAACAAGGTGTATATTAAAAACAAGGAAATACGCTATAGTCGAGTACCTCAACTATCAGATACCCGTTACTCAGCTAAAGGGACCAAAGGGAAATGGAGACATGCAAGCAGCAAAGCGAGATTGAAATGCGCCACCTACCGGCGGTAGACAGATTAATGCGTTATGGGCGTTAGAGTGGGCGTGGCAAATTTTTTTTTAGATGAATTGATAGGTGTTGACGAGACAAATACATTTCAGTTAAAATTTTGTATCTAGCATGAAAATTTTGGGCGCCACAGGTTTGGGAGATTTGTGGGCGTTAAAGTGGGCGTGGCATAATCGCGTAACAATCTTGCGCTGCGTACAAGGCTCCGTAATATAAATCTGAGATCCCAATTCTTTATCTTTGATAGTTTCCGAGATATCCACGTTCATATCTACGATTTTTTGAAGTTTGTGGGCGGTTTGTGGGCGTTAGAGTGGGCGTGGCACTCTGCTGAAAAAAACTTGCGCTGCGCAGAAATCTCAGGAATCTGCATGCCTAATCCCAGTATTGTAGCTCTTAAAGTTTTCCAGATCTCAGCGTTCATACGGACAGATGGACAGACGAACATGACTAGATCGACACGGCTAGTAATCCTGATCAAGAATATATATACTTTATGGGGTCGAAAACACTTCCTTCTGCCTGTTACATTTTTTCCAACGAATAAAGTATACCCTTTTACTCTACGAGTAACGGGTATAATAAGGGAAATACAAGACTCCCAAAATAACTTGACTTGAAAAACAAGAAAGGAAGTTAGCTTCGGCAAGCCGAAGCTTATATACCCTTGCAGCTATAAATTTTAAATTTAAAAATACAAAAAATGATATTCCCAATAGTATATAATATAATAATAATATGTTAAAAAACACCGAAGCTATAATTTGTTTCATATTATTTTCCTACCAATTTTCCGATCGTTCCTATGGCAGCTATATGATATAGTCTTCCGATTTTGATAAAATAAAATTCGAAACTCAGAACCAATAAAAAAATGTTATTTCCAAGCGTTGGAGGTTATATGTTGAAAAACACCGAAGCTATAATTTGTTTTATATTATTTTTCCACCAATTTTCCGATCGTTCCTATAGCAGCTATATGATATAGTCGTCCGATCTCGATGAAATTTAATTCAAAATTCAAAACTAATTAAAAAATGTTATTTCCAAGCTCAGGAGGTTATATGCTAAAAAACACCAAAGATATAATTTTTTTTTCCGATTATTCCTATGGGAGGGTATAATGATTTCAGTCAGAAGTTTGCAACGCAGTGAAGGAGACGTTTCCGACCCCATAAAGTATATATATTCTTGATCAGCATCACTAGGCGAGTCGATCTGGCCATGTCCGTCTGTCATAGGAATAATCAGGAAAAAAATGTTTAAAAATTATATCTTTGGTGTTTTTTAACATTTAACCTCCCAAGCTTGAAAATAACCTTTTTTAATTAGTTTTGAATTTCGAATTAAATTTTATCAAAATCGGACGACTATATCATATAGCTGCCATAGGAACGATCGTAAAATTGGTGGGAAAATAATATGAAACAAATTATAGCTTCGGTGTTTTTTAAAATATAACCTCCTACGCTTGGAAATAACATTTTTTAATTAGTTCTGAATTTCAAATTTAATTTTATCAAAATCGGACGACTATATCATATAGCTGCCATAGGAACAAACGGAAAATTGGTGGGAAAATAATATGAAACAAATTTACAAAGAGTAAAACTAAGTAGCAAAAGGAAAGTCGCGTTTTTGCAGAGCTCACGAAACAGTCGCTCAAAAAGTCTATAAAATCTAGAAACATAAACAATTTCTATAGGACTATAAGCCGCCTGTGGTCTATGATCATTTAGCGTTCAAATCGTGCGTGTATTCTCCATACTTTTGTATAAAAACACTTAAAACACATTTCTTTTGGTCGAAAGTGTAAAGATAAAAAAAAGGAAACATTCACACACATATACTGCAGTGCACAAAGACTGAAAACTACCGAAAACACACTCAAATCAATAACTTATGCAATTACACAGATCAATCAAACTCAAAATTGATCAAAACAACAACAGTATGAATGCATCAAAGCGACTAAGGAGTGAAAAGTAGGTAGCTCGCACTTCGGACACACAATTGCTGCAACAAATTGATGCAAAATTCACGAGTCAACGGAAGGAAATCAACATGGAACTGTTGCAGCTGATCGACGATAAATTTGCGGAGCAAAGGGAGTCACTGGGTAGAGAGTATCGAGAGAGCGAGGCCCGCTTTCTCAACACTCTACAGGCTAAATTCGATGCAATGAACACCGAAATACACAACCTTACGAAACGAGTGCGAGAGCTGGAAGCCGAGGCAAAAGAGGTGAATACACTGAAACAACAAGTGTGTGAACTGGATGCTCAACTGGCAGCAAAGTGCAATGCACAGGAGGTCGCGGATGTTGCATGCAACCTGCGCTGGCATGGTGTACCGCACGTCGAGGGCGAAAATTTGAACACCCTTTTCAATCGACTTTGTTTCTCACTACACCTGACCCCTCCTCCGCGAGTTAGGTCTATTTTTCGAGTCCGACCGAATTGTTGACCCAATAATAATAATAAAAATGGATCACGGGCGCGAAAAGGCTGTGGTGCTGCGGGCGATTGGAGTGCACCGACAAACAACCAAATCGCAGCTGAGCTTACAGCTGATCGGTTTTGAATCGCCGGCATTTATATACTTAAACGAACAATTAACAAAAACAAATTACGAAATTTTTAAGCATGCCATGCGCCTCAAAAAACAAAAGCGCGTAGCGGCCGTCTTTACTCGCCGTGGAGACGTATTTGTTAAGCCTATAGACGGAGGAGAGGCTTACTACGTGCAAAGCTCCAATGAGCTTTCTGATCTGAGTAGTGATGTGGGCGAAATCAACTCAAGCAGAGATGCCGCTTTAGAGAATAATTAATTTCGTAATTAAAATATTTGTTATCTCTATATTAGGATTTCAAATTAGTTTAATAATTAGAGATAACTCTTGTTATTCATATGTTTAGGATCAGTCGCATTGTTAATTTAGTAGTCTGCCTAATTTTTTGTCTGGTGTGCAGTCCTTGTTTTTTTATTTTGAAATTTAAAACTATTCACAATGGAAGAAAGCCTAAATAATTCAACAGCAAATAGTCGTGCCCTTCTGTGCATCCTGGCAAAGCAGAGACCTGGTCTCAAGATTTGTCATATATATGCCCAAAGCCTGCCAAAGAAAATTGAAGAGTTTAGGTAGATGTTTGTAAATTCGGAAATTGATGTTATATGCGTGTCTGAAACATGGTTTGTCCAGAGTCTATGTGATGTGCTAATATCGTGTGATGGATATAATGTGTACCGTTCTGATCGTGTTAGTTATGGGGGAGGAGTTGCTATATATGTAAACAAAAAATTAAAAGCCAAAATTATTTGCCAACACACAATAAACAGTGCAATAGAATATATTTTTCTTGAAATACAAAACCCGATTATTGAGAAAAATCTGTTAATTGGCTGCATTTATCGTCCGCATTGCAACACAAACTATGATGATTTAATCAATATTCTGACAGACATTACAGTAAACTTCACTGATGTAATCCTTGCAGGCGATCTTAATAGTGATATTCTGAGGGAATCTCACCTTACCAGCAACATGGAATCGCTAGGTCTGAAACCAGTGAATCTTTCATTTCCAACCCACTTCAGCAGAACACGTAACACACACTCATAAAATTATTTTTCTAAATACTAGAAAAATCGCTCTAACATTTAGAAAAATCGCCCTAAGTATAGGAAAAATCGCCATAGAAAATGTGTTTTAGGGTTAATTTTTCTAAAATTTCTATTATTTAGGGCGAATTTTTCCGAGCATATGCTTTTAATATTTTCTCATATTTAGGGCAAATCGCCTTATTTCGTTGAAATCATCCAAAATCGCCCTTGAAACTAGAAAATCGCCCTTGAAATTTGAAATTCGTTAGCCTAGCGGTCTAATGCGCTAAACTTTCAAACTCATCTAAATGGCGTGAGTTCGAGCCTACAAAGAGTCAACATTTATTTTTCTTTTTTGTGCAAGTTTTAAGAATTAAATTCTTAAGCAATTTTGTGTGCAGAGGCAAAAAAAATTTAGAACACGTCAAAATAACAAATAAAAAAATGTATATTACATTAAAATAATAGTTTTTTAATGTATTTAGTCTAATTGGGTAAAATAAAACATAATTTGTTGTCGTTAGTGAGAATATTTCTTATAATTAAATTGAGAATTTGCTCTTAGAATAAATTGAGATATGCACCCTTTTTGCCCGTCGCCTAGCGCGATGCGTCTTCGGTGCAGCGGTAGTGCTCTGGAATGCGAACCCAGCGGTCGTGAGTTCGATTCTCGCTGCGACCACGAAAATTTTTCTCAATAAGTAAGTTGTTTTATATTAATGTTATTTCCCTGATTCTGTTTAATGACTACTTTTCAGTTCATATGACTCTTATTAGCAGTTTACCAACATGCGTGGAGCGGCCAAATAATAACCTTGCCCTTTTCTCACCCTCTCAAATTATAGTGAAAAAAGGACACTAAGTCAAATAATCCTAAAAAAAATCCTGGAAAAAGTACCGCAGATAATGTTTGCCGAGAACCAGCAAACATGTCCAAACACAATTTTTGTATAAAAGATAGTTTTAATATTTAGGGCACTTGCTCTTGTTTTTAGGGCGCTTCACCATAATTTCAAGAAATACCGCCGTTGATGCCTAAAATATTTTTTCATATGTTAAGGGTATTTACCTTTGAAAACAGAAAAATCGCCCTAGACTTAAGAAAATTAACCCTAGATCTAAGAAAAATCGCCCTAAATGTAAGACCAATACATGCCTATTTTTAGAAATTCTTGCCCTTATTTTGTTACCCAGTCGCCATTTAGGGCGATTTTCCTTGTTTTTAGGGCGATTTTACAGTAAAATTTCTATGAGTGTATTATTCACACTTTATATAAATGATCTGTGTTCTGTCCATTTATATGCTGATGATGTTCAGATGTATATTAGTCGTCCCTTCAACAGAATTAGTGACTGTTTAGATATTTGTAGAATGGAGCTTGGAAGAGTAAATGAATGGGCAAAAAACAACGGTCTAGCCATCAATCCACTGAAATCAAAGTGCTTAATCATTTTTAAGAAGAAATTATGCAATATTGAACTGTTCCCCTTGATGATTAACAAAACACTAATTGAGTACGTGAAAACCGCCAATAACTTGGGTATCACATTTAATAGAACCTTGAACTGGAATGACCACCTAAACAAAGCTGTAGGCAAAACATACGGACTAATAAGATCCTTGTCACTAGTTAAATGCTCCTTACCTGTTAGTGTGCGTCTTCTAATTGCCAAGTCTTGTATAATACCCACACTCTTTTATGGTCTAGAGATCTATGCAAATTGTGATATAGCAAGTCAACATAAGCTGAAAATAGCATACAATAGTATTGCGCGTTTTATATTTAATTTGCATAGATCTGACCATGTAACTCAATTTGCTTACAAGATATTTGATATAAGCCTGGCAGAGTTATATACACCAGGGAGCCATCGTACTTATTTGAAAAATTACAATTCTCCAGATCTA
Source organism: Drosophila subpulchrella (assembly GCF_014743375.2). Lineage (NCBI taxonomy): Eukaryota > Metazoa > Arthropoda > Insecta > Diptera > Drosophilidae > Drosophila > Drosophila subpulchrella. Next base: position 42,695 of record NC_050613.1, read on the forward strand.
TAAGAACAAAGAATATTATCTGCATCCGACACAGGTTTTTGCTTTCAAATAGACAAGTTTTTATAAATGCGATTAGAACGTGGAACGAGCTTCCCAACTACATAAAAGAAACTAGGAGCGCAACACTATTTAAGACAAAACTTCTCTCACACCTAAAAAATAGCAGTTCTAGTCTACTATAAGGTATATTGTCCTATTTTAACATTGCGACTTATCCCCAAAATCTTTTCCTTAGTTTTTTAATTTCGATTTAACTTCATTTCTATTTATCTAAATGTTCAACAATAAATGTAACAATGTATGTCATTAGATTTAAGAACCAATTTTGTCCAAATTTAAATATGTTTACCAGTTGTGACTAGCGCTGTAATTTATAAGTTTTAGAACTTGAAGCGTTAGGAAGCCTAAAACAATAAATAATAATAATAATAATAGCTTCGGTGTTTTTTATCATATAACCTCCTACGCTTGGAAATTACATTTTTCAATTAGTTCTAAGTTTCGAATTTAATTTTAAAAAAATCGGACGACTATATCATATGGCTGCCATAGGAACGATCGGAAAATTGGTGGGAAAATAATATGAAACAAATTCTAGCTTGGGTGCTTTTTGACATATTTTCTTATACTATTGGGAATATCATTTTTTGTATTTTTAAATTTAATAATTATAACTGCAAGGGTATACAAACTTCGGCTTGCCGAAGTTAACTTCCTTTCTTGTTATTCTTGTCTCGTTCAATTTTTAAAACTAATTTTTTTTCTAGTACTAGACGCAATCGCTCTGGTGGAGCCTCGGAGCCTCCAAAAAAGGAAATTTTTTGTTTTGGGTTAATCGATAGGTATTGATGAGAACAATACATTTCAGTTTAAATTTTCATTCTAGCATCAAAACTGTAGGAGCCGAGATCTCAGCGTTCATCCGGACAGACAGACGGACAGACGGACATGGCTAGATCGACTCGGCTAGTGATCCTGATCAAGAATATATATACTTTATGGGGTCGGAAACGCTTCCTTCTGCCTGTTACATACTTTCCGACGAATCTAGTATACCCTTTTACTCTACGAGTAACGGGTATAACAAGGAAGTCGAGTACCTCGACTATCAAATACCCGTTACTCAGCTAAAGGGACCAAAGGGAAATGGAGATATGCAAGTTATCCAACCCGTGAAACGGTTCCACTTGTGGAATTTATAAACAAATTTTTGAATTCAATCTCAGCTATGTTACCCTTGCCTTCAGCGACATTGCCTTTGCCTTTGCTTAAGATTTTACCTTTGCCATCTACTTCGAGGGCCGCGCTTGACCGTCCTGCTAAGATAAATAAACCAATTGTAAAGTAAACACAAGCTTCCGTTCGAAACCCAAACTTTTCCGTTCGAAGCCCACAGTATTGCGTTCTAAGTTCAGAACATATTGCGTTCCGATTTTCAATCAAATTGCATCGGTCAGCATAATTTCATTTCACAACGAGATGCGACAGTTTCAGCATAAGGTTTTATTTTAAACAAAAATGAAAGTTCTGGAAGCTTAAGAAAAGGAAAGCTTCTGGCCGAGGTTCATTGTAGAATTTTTTAGAATTAAGAGCCAGTCCTATTTTATCGGAGACCGCGATCGGTTCACAGTTTATAAAAAGTGTCTTGTATTAATTGAGTTTTAAGAATAAAGGTTTAACACCCGAGTTTTAAAAATAAAAAAATAAATTTTTTTAAATCATCTACTAACGACGAATTTAATTTGCACGCAGCAAAGCGAGATTGAAATGCGCCACCTACCGGCGGTAGACAGATCTAAGTGTTATGGGCGTTAGAGTGGGCGTGGCAAATTCTTCTTCAGACTTCAGTTAAAATTTATCATCTAGCATGAAAATTGTGGCCGCTACAGGCTTGGGCGGTTTGTGGGCGTTAGAGTGGGCGTGGCACCTTCGCGTTACAAACTTGCGCTGCATACAAGGCTACGGAATCTAAATCTGAGAGCCCAATTCTCTATCTTTGATAGTTTCCGAGATATCCACGTTCATATTTACGAATTTTTGAAGTTTGTGGGCGGTTTGTGGGCGTTAAAGTGGGCGTGGCAAACTTTTTTTCGGGTCAATCGATACATTTCAGTTAAAATTTGTATTCTAGCATCAAAACTGTAGGAGTCACAGTTTTGGGCGGCTTGTGGGTGTTAGAGTGGGCGTGGCACTCTGCTGAAACAAACTTGCGCTGCGTAAGAAGCTCAGGAATCTGCTCATCCGGCTGGTTCCAACTTATATACTACTTGCAAAAGAAATAAGACTTTTGGGAAAGTTTCAGCCCGATAGCTTTAAAACTGAGAGACTAGTTTGCGTAGAAACGGACGGACAGACGGACATGGCTAGATCGACTGGTCTACTGATGCTGATCAAGAATATATATACTTTATGGGGTCGGAAACGTCTCCTTCACTGTTATTTCCAATATATAATTTCCAAATATATAATTTTAAAATTTTTTTTTCGATTTTTCCTATGCGAGCTATAAGATATAGTTGTCCAATCAGGCTGGTTCCGACTTATATACCACCTGCAAAAGATATAAGACTTTTGGAAAAGTTTCAGCCCGATAGCTTTAAGACAGACGGCCAGACGGACATGCCTAGATCGACTCGTCTAGTGAAGCTGATCAAGAATATACATACTTTATGGGGTCGGAAACGCCTGCTTCACTGCGTTGCAATCATAATACCCTCTGCAAGTGTATAAAAATATTAAATGTTGACTTAGAGGTTCCACAACATTATTAGCTGTGGCATTTTGAAATCCGTGTTATTTTAGCCAAGCTATGAGCTTTGATAGTTGAAATAGAAGACAATTTCTGTAAAACTTAGCATAAAAAATCAATTACAAAAAATAATATAAACAAGAAAGGAAGTTAACTTCGGCAAGCCGAAGTTTGTAAACCCTTGCAGTTATAATTATTAAATTTAAAAAGACAAAAAATGATATTTCCAATAATATAAGATAATATGTCAAAAAACACCGAAGCTATAATTTGTTTCACATTATTTTCCCTTCAATTTTCCGATCGTTCCTATGGCAACTATATAGTACAGTCGTTTTTATTTCTCTTTGATTGTTTTGAATTCCCAAATGTGCTTGTTTAATATCTGACTGGATTCCAATTTGTCCTTTTTGAATTTTCGATATATCTGCTCTCAGTGTCGACAACAAGGCTGCAACTTCTGCCATGGGATTGTTTTTGCTGCCTGTGGATTTTTCTATCTCGTGTCCCTTGAATCAAGAGCTGGAAATATTATTGTGCTCAGATCGTCTGCTGACTCTTCGTCCGACATCTTAGTACTTCTAAGATTTTACTTGTTCATAAGCAATATCTAACGAGCTGGTCAAAGTCTGAACTCTTGTACAGGTGACACAGTCGGTGTTAGATTGCTCGCGAGAACAGACGTGTTTTTCCGTACGCTCCCCGAGTATAGTGCATTTAGGCAGCAATACCCCATATACAGAGTGCAAAATAGTACGAAAATTCTTGTTTCGTGCTAGAGAACAGAGTGTGCGTGTTTTCTGGTGAAAACATCGCAAAAATCGGGCGAGATTCGTGTTTTCGTTTTGGAAATTTTCCATTCAAGCTCGTGCGTCGCGAGAGAGGCGTTTGCCTAGTTTAGGCACATTTTGTCGGCCACAGCTGCGCGGTTCGTGTCTCCGCTGAGCTTAAGTCATCTGATCAGCTGACCGAGCTTTTGGAACCAGCTGATAGAAAAGGTTAAGTCTCGACTAGCGAAGAGCTTACCTAGTAGGGCCGATAACCGGCAGATGGCGCCACCAAAAATGAAGAGCGTGGAGTCTGGAAGTGGAAGTGCGAGCAGCCGTGGAAGCAGCTCGGGCAGAGGGCGCCCCAGAGGCAAGCGCAATAAAGCACCGCTGAGGGACGCCTCGAGGTGTAAGATTGTGGCGCTGGACGCAGCTCATGCGGAGCCTGGGCCTCTGGCGAAAATTGCAGGGGCCGACGCAACCGCCGCTGACCCTGCCGCTGCTCCCGTCGCTGCCCCTGCCGCTGCCCCTGCCGCTGCCCCTGCCGCTGCCTCCGCCGCTGCCCACGCCGCTGACCCTGCCGCAGCTCCCGTCGCTGCCCCTGCTGATGGAGGGACCTTCGTCGCACCAGCCAGCCCGGAAAAATCCTTCTCGGACAGGGAGTGGACAGGGAACGGTGCCGTCGCTGCCGAGATGGGCGACATCCGCTCGGAGATTGTGAGGATGTCCCACATCACAAGCCCTACCGTGAGCCTCAAGGTACAGTCCGTGGCAAATCGGTATGGGAAGGTCATCGGAGCCCTGCTGGTCCGCATTGGAGTGCTGGAGGACCGTTTGAAGAGGCAGACACCGGTCGCCTCGGCCGCCTCATATGCAGCCACCGCTGCTAGAGGCGCACACCACGTCGTCTTACCTGCTGCCCCTGTTTCCCCCCTTGCCAACGTAGCCGCACCACGGAAGATCCGGGAGACCTGGTCGGCAGTCGTCGCGTGCGACGACCCGGCCTTGTCAAGCAAGCAGATCGCTGAAAAGATCCGCAAGGAGGTAGCGCCTGCTCTGGGCGTAAGAGTGCACGAGGTGCGTGAGCTGAAGCGGGGCGGCGCGATCATTCGCACGCCTTCGCAGGCGGAGATGACGAAGGTCGTTGTCTCCGCAAAGTTCGCCGAGGTGGGCCTCAAGGTGTCCAGGAATACTGCCGCGAAGCCCCGAGTGACGGTCCAGAATGTGGACACCTCCGTGGGACCGGACGAATTCATGATTGAGCTCAAGGAGAAGAGTTTTGAGGAGATGACCCTCAAAGAATTCCAGATGGCGGTGGTCCTGGCGACTAAGCCCTGGCGCTATTCATCTGCCCCCTATACGCTAGGAACCGAGCCGAAGCTGAAACGACAACCGTTTGTAACCTGACAGCGGACAACGTGATCAGCTGCATGCTGGAAGATCAAAGCAAGTGGGACGCGATAGCCAACATGGCCGCTGGCATCCTGAAGGATCTGAGGCGTCGAGAACGGAGTCGACGCATCGAGTCATAAGGACGAGCGGCAACCTGACCGCCATCCGTCCCGCGAAGTATAGCTTTGCGGCAGTTCCGCGGGATCGGAGCTTTTCTACCTCTTCTCTTCTTCTACCACTTTTATTCTTGTATATATTTAAGCTTATTTAATAAAATTAAGAAAAAAACCCCCCACCTATTTTGTACACTCTAAATACACCTCACCACACAAACTTTTGTTAACTCACACTCAATTTGATCAAAAAATTTAATTTATTGCCCCCGGGCAGACGTAAATAAATAAGTATAAAAAAAAAAAAAAAAATATCTAATTAGTGACGCGCATGAATGGTTTAACGACGGACGTGTTTTTTCGTGGTCCCAATCATTTCGTCATATCTCGAGAAGTACTTGGTGTACAAAGTCAAATTTTGCGTTAAAATTCGTGCCTTAGTGAAAAGAATACGGTGGTGCAAAAATATTTGCGGAAAGTCAGCGACGAACGCGGAAATCGGCGTTTTCCTTTTGGGAAAATTCCACACGTGCGCGCGCCGCGTGTGCTCAGGAGAGCGCTTTCGAGAGAGCGCTTTCGAGAGAGCGCTTTCGTGAGAGAGCTTTCGCGAGAGCGCAGGTGTTCCCTCTCCCGCGCGTGATTTCTCTCGCGCATCAGCTGTGCGTGTACCGCCTAAGCTTTCTGTTATCGGGTAAGTGAGCTTGCTCGAGAAAGTTTAGAGGGTAGGTGGGCGATGGCTCCATCTCCGATGGAGACGGAGGGTGGATGCTCGGGCAGCGAATCTGCCAGTAGTCGCGGAAGCGTCATCGTTAGTCGAAAAGACCGCCCGAAGGGGAAGCGAGGACGAGGTGCTGCCGCACGGGATGCCTCGCAGGCAAAAATTGTTGCCGTGGATGGAGTTGGAGGCGGGCCGGAGCCCCTTGTAGAGGAGACGCTCTCTTCTCTGGAGATGCCGCCGCCGCCCGCTCCCGCTGCTGCCGCCACCACTGCTGCTGTAGTAGCTGCAGCTGCTACTGCTGCTGCCGCTGCCGCTGCTGCTGCCGACGCCGCTGAAGCCTCGACATCAGCCGCTGCAGCAAAAGTCGCCGTTGGAGTTGAGGTCGTAGTCCCCTCTCCCCCTCCCGTTGTTCGCTCGTCGCACTGCCCCATGGAGATTGTGAAGCAAGGATCGTGCCGCGTCGAAGAAGAGTCGACTGCGATCAGGAATGAAATGCTAGGGCTCTTTGTGAATGTCGTGTCTTCGAAACTCCAGACGGAGATTCTGAAAGTCACAGCGAGGTACGAGGCCTTGATTTCGTCGCTGCTGATTAGAAATGCCATCCTCGATGATCGCTACAAGCAGTGCAAGAAGACGCCACCGCCGCCAGCTCAGCGACCAGTCGCTGTTGCCAACCAGCCGTCGTATGCAGTCGCGTACCCCAGCTTGCCAGTGCCTTCTGCCACGCCGATCCCGATGCCGCGAAAGCCGCGGGAGACCTGGTCGGCAGTCGTGCACAGCCCAGACCCGACCATCTCGGGCAAGCAGCTGGCGGAGAAGGTGCGGAAAGAAATCGCTCCTGCACTAGGAGTCCGACTCCATTAAGTCAGGGGATTGGCGCGTGGCGGTGCCGTTATAAGTACCCCGTCGTCAAGTGAGCTTAAGCGCGTGATGGCAAGCAAATTCATCCAAGCAAATTGTGGCAAAGGACGAGCTGCTACCATCGAGCTCGGAGTCCGATTGCGAGAGAGCAAGAGCCTGTTCGCACTGGTCCAGGAGCCATATGTGAACGACGGGAGGATGGATGAGCTGCCTGACGGTATAAGGAGTTTTACCGATCGAGGAGGAAAGGCGGCCATCCTAGTTAATCACCAGGATGTCACCTGCATGCAAGTAGAGCCCCTCACCACGGAGTACGGCGTATGTGTGAGCATTAAAGGAAGATTTGGCTTAATCTTGCTATGCTCCGCATATTGTCAGTTTGATGCCGATTTACCACCGTACCTCGCGTACTTGGATGCGGTCCTGCTGCTGGCCAGCAGAACCCCCGCAATCCTTGGCCTTGATGCGAACGCAGCATCCCCCATGTGGTTTAGCAAGCTCCCTCCTCACGCTGAGGGACTTGCAAACTATAATCGGGGTGAGCTGCTGTCTCAGTGGATTGTGGAGAAGGAAGCCGTGGTTCTAAACCAGCCAAGTTCGGTGTACACGTTCGAGTCCAGCAACGGACGGAGCGACATCGACGTGACGATCGCCAACGCTGCAGGATCTATGCTAGCCACATACGAGTTGAGAGTGGACGATTGGGAGTTGAGTGACCACAACATCGTTACTGCTGTGGCCAACCCAACGACCGATACAGCCGTTGAGAGCCTAGCTCCGGTGCCGTCCTGGAACTTCTCCAATGCACGTTGGCGGTTGTTCGAGCAGGAAATGGTGAGTAGGGCAACCGAACTTCCGGAAGACTTCTCAGAATCGCCGCTGGACCAACAAGCCTCTACCCTTCGCAGGATCGTCCACGAAGTGTGCGACCTTGTTCTGGGTAGGAGGACTGCAGGATCGCCGAGATCGAGACCAGGTTGGTGGACCGCTGACCTTAGTGCGATGCGCCGCGAAGTCAGGAGACTTAGGCGCCGACTTCAGGATGCCAGACGTCGTCGCCATGACGACGTGGCCGAGCTTATTGTGCGTGAGCTGAGACTTACCTCGGCCGCCTACAAGAAGCTCATCCTGAGGACGAAGGAGGACAGCTGGAGACGCTTCGTGGGAGAAAATTCACACGATCCCTGGGGGCGCGTCTACAAGATGTGCCGAGGTCGCAAGAAACGGACGGAGATTGGGTGCCTTCGCGCGTGTGCTCCTCCGCAACATTTTCCCAGTTGCGGAGTCCGATGCACCGATTGCCTCAGCGGAGGAATTCCCACCGCCCCTGGAAGTTTCTGAGGTTGGTTCTTGTGTCGCTAGGTTGAAGAGCAAACGCTCGCCTGGCATGGACGGCATCAACGGTACGATTTGCGAGGCTGTGTGGCGCGCCATACCTCAGCATCTTACGGCGATGTATTCCAGCTGCATCCGGTCGGGGTACTTCCCTGCTGAGTGGAAATGCCCTCGTGTGGTAGCTCTGCTCAAGGGACCCCACAAGGACAGGTGTGAGCCATCGTCGTACCGCGGCATTTGCCTGCTTCCGGTTTTCGGAAAGGTGCTGGAGGCCATCATGGTAGATCGTGTGAGAGAAGTTCTTCCGGAAGGCTGCAGGTGGCAGTTCGGAGGATGCTTGGATGCACGTGAAGAGCAGTATTCACGCCAGCCAGGCGAAATACGTGCTCGGCATTTTCGTGGACTTCAAGGGAGCCTTTGACAATGTGGAATGGAGTGCTGCACTGCGCCGATTGGCGGAGTTGGGATGCCGAGAGATGGGCTTGTGGCAGAGCTTCTTCTCAGGCAGAAGAGCAGTCATCCGAAGCATTTACGAGGAAGTTGATGTCCCCGTAACTAGAGGCTGTCCGCAGGGGTCAATCAGCGGCCCATTCATTTGGGATCTGCTGATAGATGTACTGATCCGGCGCCTTGAGTCGTACTGCACACTGAGTGCGTATGCGGATGATTTGCTGCTTCTCGTCGAGGGAAACTCCCGACTCGCGCTGGAGACAAAAGGAGCGCAACTAATGTCCATCGTTGAAACGTGGGGGATGGAAGTCGGCGTTGCCGTTTCCACCAGTAAGACGGTAATTATGCTGCTTAAAGGAAGCGAACACTTTACGCGTGGCCCTTCGCGTGTACCAAGTCGCCCCCCTGCGGTAAAATTTGCTGGTGCAAACTTGCCGTATGTAAGCAGCTGCCGGTACCTTGGCATCACAGTCAGCGAAGGCTTGAGATTTCTCGAGCACGTCGGGAACCTTCGACAGCGTATGGCTGGAGTCGTTGCAGCATTGGCGCGTGTGCTTCGAGTAGACTGGGGTTTCAGTCCTCGAGCCAGACGGACCATCTATGCCGGACTCATGGTGCCCTGTGCGCTATTTGGTGCCTCGGTATGGTATGTCACTACGACGCAGCAAGTTGTGGCCAAGAGGCGACTCCTTGCTTGCCAGAGGCTAATCCTTATGGGAAGCCTTCCGGTATGCCGAACAGTGTCCACTGCGGCACTGCAGGTTCTTGCTGGCGTTCCCCCGTTTGATTTAGCTGCCATGCAAATGGCAGTTAAATACAAACTAAAGCGTGGATACCCGCTGGAGGAATACGATCTGCTGTATGGCGAAGACCTCACGAGTCTGAGCTGGGAAGAGAAGATGGTGCGTATGGAGCAGTGCTTACTGCACAGATGGCAGGACAGATGGGATGACGTAGCTGCATCTAGACGGGTGACCTACAAGTTCATCCCAGATGTCACTCTGGCATTTCGGAATCCACACTTCGGATTTCCGATGCGCACCGGATTCCTGATCACTGGACACGGATCGTTAAACCCATTTCTGCATAATAGAGCGCTCTCGGACTCTGCCGCATGCTCATGTGGCGATCCAGTTGAGGATTGGCAGCACGTCTTGTGTGACTGCCCCCTCTATGCAGATCTGCGCGACCTTGATGGACTTGGAGTGCAGCGAGATGGTGAAAACTGGACGTTTGGAAGGATTCTGGAGGATGAGGACAGGACTCGACGACTCAACACGTTTGCTGACGAGGCGTTCCGCAGGAGGAGGGACTTTTAGTCCAAAACCCCTGCCGTGTGGTAGCGGCGAAGAATACTGCCACAGCCTGTCATAGCTTTCCGTAGGAGGCGACTAATATGGCAATGGTTGCCCCATCCGAGCTCGTCGGAGCTGAAGGGGTGAGGCCTACCGAGCCTGTAATCTCGGTACCACGGGTTGAGCAGTTCCAAGACTGCCCACTGAGGTTGGCCCCCTAGTGGGAGTATCGTGGTGGCTGTGGCTGACACCTATATCGCGGGTAAGGTCTTCGGGCTCGACGTGGATGTTGCGTTATACAACTCGGGTGCTGTGACCCACAGAACGGCAGAGATTTTAGATAGATCTCGCCCCTACGCAAGGGCGAGTGCTTGCCCGACAAGTAAGCACTCGAATTGCTACTGGGGTGGTTGCTATGTATATAGCTATAGCTTCCAGTCCGGGGCGTTGGTTTGGCGCTTAATCTAGACCCGTGCATTATATACTCACTTGTGGGTATATTAGAATGCCGTGGCTGTAATCCCATCATTGCGGAACATGCCACGTTAAATAAAAGCGGAGGGATCCGATTCCTACTGTCCCTATCTACACACAGTCGGTGTTTGATTGCTCGCGAGAACTGACGTGTTTTTCCGTACGCGAGTATAGTGCATTTAGGCAGAAAAACCACAGGTACATTGTGCAAAATAGTACGAAAATTCGTGTTTCGTGCTAGCGAACACAGTGCGCGTGTTTTCCGTATGAAATATTGCGAAAATCGGGCGTGGTGTTTTTCTTTTTGGAAATTTTTTATTAAGACACGTGCGTCGCGAGAGAGGCGCTCTCTCGAGAGAGGCGTTTGCCTAATTTAGGCACATTTAGTCGGCCACAGCTGTGCGGTTCGTGTCTCCGCTGAGCTTAAGTCAGCTGATCAGCTGACCGAGCTTTTTTGGACCAGCTGATAGCAAAGGGTAAGTCTCGGCTACCGAAGAACTTAAGAAGTAGGGCCGATAACCGGCAGATGGCGCCACCCAAAATGGAGGGTGTGGAGTCCGGGAGCGAAAGTGCGAGCAGCCGTGGAAGCAGCTCGGGCAGAGGGCGCCCCAGAGGCAAGCGCAACAAAGCGCCGCTGAGGGAAGCCTCGAGGTGTAAAATGTTGGCGCTGGATGCAACCGCCGCTGACCTTACCGCCGCTGCCCCTGCCGACGCCTTTGCCGCTGCCCCCGCCGCTGCCGCTGCCGCAGTCGCAGCCGCTGCCGCTGCCGCAGCCGCTGCCCCCGCCGCTGCCCCCGCCGACGCTGCCGCAGTCGCAGCCGCTGCTGATGGAGGAACCTTCGTCGTGCCAGCCAGCCCAGAGAAATCCTTCTCGGACAGGGAATGGAGGGGAAATGGAGCCGTTGCTGCCGAGATGGGCGACATCCGTGCGGATATCATGAGGATGTCCCACGTAGCAAGCCCTACCGTGAGCATCAAGACGCAACTATTGGCAAACCGCTACGAGGAGGTCGTCGGAGCCCTGCTGGTCCGCATTGGAGTGCTGGAGGACCGACTGAGGAGGCAGACACCGGTCGCCTCGGCCGCCTCATACGCAGCCACTGCTGCTAGAGGTGCGCATCACGTGGCCTCACCTGCTGCCCCTGTTGCCCCCGTACCCGCACCGCGGAAGATTCGGGAGACATGGTCGGCTGTCGTTGCGTGCGACGACCCGGCCCTGTCAGGCAGGCAGATCGCGGAGAAGATCCGCAAGGAGGTAGCGCCCGCTCTGGGCGTACGAGTGCATGAGGTGCGTATTCGCACGCCGTCGCAGGCGGAGATGTCGAAGGTCGTTGCCTCCGCAAAGTTCGCCGAGGTGGGCCTGAAGGTGTCGAGGAACACCGCTGCGAAGCCGCGTGTTACGGTCCAGGATGTGGACACCTCCGTGGGACCGGACGAGTTCATGATTGAGCTCAGGGAGAAAAACTTCGAGGAAATGAGCCTCAGGGAGTTTCAAAAGGCGGTAGTCCTGGCGACCAAGCCCTGGTCAGCTGCAGACGGTGCCACAGTCAATGTGACGCTGGAGGTAGACGACCAGGCGCTGGCCGTTCTCGAGGGCGGGAGAGTGTATGTCAAGTGGTTTTCGTACCGCTGCCGGTCACAGGTGCGCACCTACGCCTGCCACCGATGCCTCGGATTTTACCACAAGGTCAGCGAGTGCAGATACCCCCGAGAGAAACAGGTCTGCCGCCAGTGCGGACAGAACGACCACGTCGCGGCGAAGTGCAGAAATGCGGTGGACTGCCGCAACTGCCGTCACAAGGGTATGCCCTCGGGGCATTATATGCTTTCGGGTGGCTGCCCGATATACGGCGCGCTGCTAGCCAGGGTGCAAGCTAGACATTGATAATGTTTAGCTTCATCCAAGCGAATTGTGGTCGAGGCCGTTGCGCTGTCATCGAGCTTGCCAAGCAGATGAGAGATGCTGGCCACCTGTTCGCACTAGTCCAGGAGCCCTATGTGGACGCGGGCAAGCGACTCACTGGACTGCCTGGAGGAATGAGGATCTTCGCCGATAGGAGGAAGAAAGCTGCCATCATCGTGGACGACCCATCTGCCATCTGCATGCCCATCGAGGCTTTGACGACGGACTACGGAGTGTGCGTGAGTGTCACAGGAAGATATGGCACCATCTTTCTGGCCTCCGTATACTGCCAGCATCTAGCTGCTCTGGAGCCCTACACTGATTACCTGGATACGGTTCTGCTATTAGCTAGCAGAACACCGACAATCCTCGGACTTGATGCCAACGCAGTCTCCCCTATGTGGTTCAGCAAATCCCCAGACAACTCTGGAGACCGCCTGAACCGCGAACGGGGACAGCTCATGAACGAGTGGATAATCGCAAGCGGTGCCAGTGTAATTAATACGGCCAGCCAGGTGTTCACGTTCGATAATCACCGCTCTGGAAGTGATATCGACGTGACCTTCGCCAACGAAGCGGCGCGAGTATGGGCAACCTACGATGGGAGAGTTGACTTCTGGGAGCTGAGTGACCACAACATTATCACTGTTGAGGTTACTCCAGATCCGAGCAGTACCGTTGAGAGCCTAGCTCCGGTACCGCAATGGAAGCTCTCCAATGCAAGTTGGCGAAGATTCAGTGTAGAGTTAAGGAGTGCAGCACAGAGTCTCGAGGAACTGGAGGAATCGCCGTTGGACGACCATGTGTCTGCCCTTCGCTCCATCGTACACGATGTGTGCGACAGGGTGATAGGGCGCAGGATACCTGCAGCGAGGGGAAACGTAATATGGTGGAATCCTGAGCTGAGTACCAAGCGCCAAGAGGTCCGGAGACTGAGGCGTAGGCTGCAGGCAGCTCGCTGGAGTGGCACCGACGATGCTGAGCAACTTGCCGCTGGGCTGAGATTTGCCTCAGGCCAGTACAAGAAGCTTATCTTGACGACAAAGGAGCAAAACTGGCGGGACTTCGTGGGACGGCACAAGGATGATCCATGGGGGCACGTATACCGAATATGCCGAGGCTGGAAGAAGACAGCCGATCTCGGATGTCTCCGGTCGAACGGCGCGCATTCCGTAACCTGGCACGACTGCGCAAGTGTGCTCCTCCGCAACTTTTTCCCTGTTGCGGAGTCGACGACACGAGAAGACATACCCCCTGGTGCCCCACCGATCCTCGAAGCCTTCGAGGTGGCAACCAGCGTCGCGAGGCTGAGAAGCCGGCGATCGCCGGGTATGGATGGCATCACGGGCGGTATTGTCAAGGAGGTATGGCGTGCCATCCCTCAGCACCTGACGAAGCTGTACTCTCGGTGCATCTCGGAAGGATACTTTCTGGCCGAGTGGAAGCACCCGAGAGTGATACCGCTGGTAAAGGGGCCAGATAAGGACAGGAGCGATCCTGCCTCTTATCGCGGCATATGCCTTTTGCCAGTGTTCGGAAAGGCGCTTGAGGGAATCATGGTGAATCGGCTGAAGGATGTGCTACCGGATGGCTGCAGATGGCAATTCGGATTCAGGCCTGGACGCTGCGTGGAGGATGCGTGGAAGCACGCCAAAAACACCGTCGCCAACAGTCGCGAGAGGAGGGTCCTTGGAATCTTTGTCGATTTCAAGGGAGCCTTCGACAACGTGGAGTGGAGTGCGGTGCTGGATCGGCTTGTCGACGTAGGCTGTCGAGAAATCGACTTGTGGAAAAGCTATTTTTCCGGCCGTAGTGCAAGCATCATCAGCAGGTATGAAGCAGCCACAGTTGCGGTTACACGGGGCTGCCCGCAAGGGTCCGTCAGTGGTCCACTTATTTGGAATTTACTGATGGATGTGCTGCTTCAGCGCTTGGAGCCACATTGTGCTCTGAGCGCGTTTGCAGATGATCTTCTGCTTTTCGTCGACGGGAATTCCCGTGCCGATCTGGAGCGGAAGGGCGAGCAGTTGATGGACATCGTGGGAGGCTGGGGAGCTGAGGTTGGAGTGAGTGTGTCAACCAGCAAGACGGCAATAATGTTGCTGAAAGGACAGCTTTCACGCACGAGGAGACCGACGGTACGGTTTGCTGTACCGGTACCTTGGCATCTTAGTCGGCGAGCGGTTGAGTTTTCTCCCGCATATCTCTGCTCTCAGAGATCGGCTGGCTGGAGTTGCCGGAGGGCTAGCGCGGGTGCTTCGAGTCGATTGGGGGCTCAGCTCCCGTGCTAAGAGGACGATTTACAGCGGACTCATGGTCCCCTGTGCACTCTTTGGTGCCTCGGTCTGGTACAAGGCGGCGAGTAGGGGCAAGTCCCTTAAACTCCTCACCTCGTGCCAGAGGTCCATCCTTTTAGGATGCCTACCGGTATGCCGCACAGTGTCCACGGTGGCACTGCAGGTGCTTGCTGGTGCTCCTCCAATAGATCTGGATGCTCACAGGATCGCCGTGAAGTTCAAGCTGAGGAAGGATGTCCCCCTGGATGAGAGCGACTGGCTCCACGGACAGGACCTGTCCGTGTTGGACTGGAAAGCTAAGATGGCGCTGCTAGACGAACGTCTGCTAAATGAGTGGCAACTCAGATGGGATCGCGCGGAACACGGCTCCGTGACTCGCGAGTTTTTCCCAGAGGCAGCGTTCGTCTACAAGAGGAAAGACTTTGTCTTTACCCTCAAAGCCGGATTCTTGCTGACAGGACACGGGTCGATGAACGCATTTCTGCAAGGCAGGACCCTCAGCACCACGACCGCATGCTCATGTGGCGTGGCAAGAGAGGACTGGCGCCACATACTGTGTGAATGCCGCCTGTATAACGATTTGCGGGACCTGGATGCCCTTGGAGTCGTTCGAGACCAGGGAAGATGGATCGTCGCGGGAGAAGTCGAGACCCCAGAACGGATGCGTCTCCTAGGAGTTTTTGCCGATGCTGCCTTCTCGAGGCGAAGGATGGATGCGACGAGGGAGGAACCACAGGCGCCGGGACGTTAGTCCCACCCCTCTTTTGCCGTGTGGTAGCGGCGAAGAATACTGCCACAGCTTGCCATAGCTTGTCGTAGGAGGAGACTAATATGGCAATGGTTGCCCCATCCGAGCTTGTCGGAGCTGAAGGGGTGAGGCTCACCGAGCCTGTAATCTTGGTACCACGGGTTGAGCAGTTCCAAGACTGCTCATTGAGGTTGGCCCCCTAGTGGGAGTATCGTGGTGGCTGTGGCTGACACCTATATCGCGGGTAAAGTCTTCGGGCTCGACGTGGATGTTGCGTTATACAACTCGGGTGCTGTGACCCACAGAACGGCAGAGATTTTAGATAGATCTCGCCCCTACGCAAGGGCGAGTGCTTGCCCGACAAGTAAGTACTCGAATTATAGTCCGGGGCGTTTTTCTGGCGCTTAATCTAGACCCGTGCAATATATACTCACTTGTGGGTGTATTACAATGCCGTGGTTGTAATCCCTTCATTGTGGAACACGCCACGTAAAATAAGTTCGGAGGGATCTGAGACACCCCCCTGTACAGGTGACACATAGGAGGTTATTATTTGCCCTGGCGGCTAGCTGCTCCTCGACTCACAACCGTCCTTAGTCATATGCTGTACGGATACTATACAACATTTTCTCAGAAAACAATCCGTGTATGGCTGAGTGACGCTCACTCCTTTGCAAAGTCGTTGCACAACACTGGATCAGTTGCTTGTCTATTCGCGAAAATTCACATATGTACATACTCTGCAGCTCCACAATTGAGTATATGGGCCCAATAATCAAGAAGTCGACTGCGACGTCGGCAGCGCAGCCAGCGACGGCGGCAGAGCTGAGCGCAAAGCAGAGGCGCTCTCAGTCGGGGTCGGCAAAGAGAACGCTCAAAAGTACTTTTGGGCTCTCCCTCTCTCGCCATGTCTCCGCTGGATAAACGCAGGTAAAGGCAAAGAGGGCCAGCAATTAAAATAGCTTGACTTTTGTGCACCCTTGGCTTTTAAATAATGTGACATTTTTTCGTAAATGTAAACACAACCATTTAAAATAATTGGTGTGGGTCTTAAAATACTTGTATTTCTTAAACAAATGTATATGTTTGTTAAGATTATTTATTAATATGTGAAGTTTTAAGAATATATTTTTATATAACGATATGCATAGTCGGATATGTCTATAAATACCCTGCTTTTATGTGCAACGGAAGGTGCATAGACCAAACGGGACGTGCCAAAAAAACAGAGCAACAACGGATTAGCGGAACCTTGCGTTAGAACTACCCGCAATTAACGTAGTTAAATAAAATAAACCAGTGGTTTAAAAGTAATTCTTATACGATTACCAGGTAAGTCTGTCGCAGACCAATATTTTTTTAAGCAATGAGAGTAAAAACAAGGTTATGTATATTAAAAATAAGGGAAATTCAAGATTCCCAATATAAGAAGTGGCGGAAAAAGAATAGCCGTAAAAAATGAACCAACAAATGGTTCATATAAATAAACAGATGAATGAACCTGTGAAAGAATTTTAAAATCTTATTGAGTGCAAACTTCCTAGGGACCAAAACTTATGTTTGTTGTTAAAATTCGTTAAAAATGAATATTAATATTAAACCACAATTTGTACATTTGTATACTTAAACAAATATGGCTATTTAAATAAAAGTCTCAATTTTAAGTCCCTGGAAAAGTGTTCGTTTTCCCGCTACTGCAAAATAAATTTTTTTTTTAATAAATAACACAAAATATGTTTATATCGCTTGGTATATTTTTATTTATAATTTAAAATAAGAAAATAAAAAATCAAGTGACCGGAAATAAAAATTTCAGAATTTCTTCACTTGTTTTTTAAAATATTTTTTTGTATTTTTAGGTAAGTCCATAGATAAGAGAAGCATAAATAGTTCCATTTTAGGAATATTATCCGAGGAACTTGTTCCTTTTTTTTCGCCCGCGCCGTACTAAATTAGTTTTTATTCGGGTTAAAAGTTACTATTATTTGTAAGTTTAATTTTTAAAAGACTTCTGGGATTTTTACTTTAAATGCCAAAAATAACATTTTTTTCTTTAATTTTAATTAAATCTTACAAATAACGATTACGGTCACTCGTTTTTATTCTTGTCTCGTTCATTTTTTAAAACTAATTCTTTTCTAGTACACAGAAAAAACAAGGAAGAACGCTATAGTCGAGTACCTCGACTATCAGATACCCGTTACTCAGCTTAAGGGACCAAAGGGAAATGGAGATATGCAAGCAGCAAAGCGAGATTTAAATACGCCACCTACCGGCGGTAGACAGATTTAAGCGTTCTGGGCGTTAGAGTGGGCGTGGCAAATTTGTTTTTGGATGAATCGATAGGTATTGACGAGATCAATACATTTCCGTTAAAATTTTTCAACTAGCATAACAATTGTGGGCGCCACAGGCTTGGGCGGTTTGTGGGCGTTATAGTGGGCGTGGCATATTCGCGTGACAAAATTGCGCTGCGTACAAAGCTACAGAATCTAAATCTGAGATCCCGATTTTCTATCTTTGATAGTTTCCGAGATATCCACGTTCATATTTACAATTATTTGAAGTTTGTGGGCGGTTTGTGGGCGTTAAAGTGGGCGTGGCAAACTTTTTTTTGGGTCAATCGATAGGTATAGATAAGAACAACACATTTCAGTTAACTAGAGTGGGCGTGGCACTCTACTGAAACAAACTTGCGCTGCGTAAGAAGCTCAGGAATCTGCACGCCAAATCTCAATAGCCTAGCTCTCATAGTTTCCGAGATCTCAGCGTTCATCTGGACGGACAGACAGACGGACAGACGGACAGACGGACATGGCTAGATCGACTCGGCTAGTGATCCTGATCAAGAATATATATACTTTATGGGGTCGGAAAAGCTTCCTTTTGCCTGTTACATACTTTCCGATGAATCTAGTATACCCTTTTACTCTACGAGTAACGGGTATAAAAATGAGCCAGGATCAATTTGATATGCGCATGGTAAATTTGTGTTTTTTTTTTGACACATATCATTTTTACCATTAAATAATGTCAAATTGATACCAAAAAATGTCAAGTTGTCGATTTCTCTCTTTTCGGAAATTCTTTGACATCGAAAAAGAGAGGATATATCAATACGGCGACATCAATCACGTGAGTGGAAGCGAAAAAGATACATTCGAAGTTCGAATTGGCCTACTTCGACCATGTTGTCTCGCTTGCACTTACATACGTTTTAGTGGATTTTTTGTGACTTGAGTTTTATCGTGAAGCCGGTCAGACGTAAATTTTCAGTGTTTCACTTAGCGAAGAACAAGGAAATGGTGAGTAAACTTCATATATAATGTGTATATGTCCAAAGTGTTATAATAACATAGAAACATAATAAGTGCAAAAAAATAAAATCGTGTGCGATTTTCAAAAGCACGTGCAACTATGTATGTACATACATACGTATGCGTAAGCGTGTGTATGTGTAGAGGCTGTGTCAGCGTAAAAACAAAATTAATAAGTATGTACATCTAAGAATAAACATAATTGCATTTAAACATAAACATATTTTAAAATGCGCTTAAATTTATATTAAGATGTATTTACATGCCTATTAATTATTTTTTCTACGCCGCCCTGCAAAGTCGCTTCTCATGTACATATGTACATATATATGTATAAGTTAACAACCAACTCCCAACTTGGGCTGAGCAGGCCAATTCATATTCCCTTTGTTAATATTAATCACTATTATTATATTATTATTACACTTCTTATACCACTCGTGTATGGTTCGCCTCAATTTGAGTTCCACCCTAATAAGCCCAAGTGCTGAGCCAACATATTGTGCCGTTATGGGCCGTGGCTTTGTCCCATTGGCTGACAGCGAACGTATGACTTCTGCAAAATGTGCATGGTCAGCGGTCTGCCACGGGCATCCGGTCATGCATGAGCCTTTGTTAATTCTTAAGTTTAGTTCATATTTGATATTCAATAAATCAAGAGCACCAGCTCCTATTAATGAAACTCCGGCACTTAGCCGTTAAATCTTTAATTAAAATATACTGACTGAGTCTCTAGGCCAGCAGGTAAAGAAGGGCAGTCACCCTTCCAACGTAAACTTCCTAATCTTCAGTGGATAGGAGTAGCCAGCCGGCTCCTCAAGAATCACCAACACCAAGTACGCGTGATCCCCCCTGGATCCAACACCCGTGGCCCATAAGAATTGGGACTGATATTAGTGACTGCTGCGTGGGACCTGCCCGCCAGCCGATCTGTATTATATAACAATTAGTGACTACTGCGTGGGACCTGCCCGCCAGCCAACCCCCACTAAATAATTAATTGACGCCCAACTACTCTTCGAATCTCACCCTGAGGAAAACAAAATGTAAGTGACTGTGCGACGAAGATAGGTCACCCAGGTCAATACGAAATATTGTGACAGATAAGTGCCTACACAAATTCTCCATATTTACTTACAAACTTGTGCCAGAGCTAGCAATTTAAATTTAAAAATTTAAATTTAAAAATACACAAAGCAGTTATATGAAATATATATTTGTTTGCAATTTTAAGTGGTTATTACGCGTGGAAAATTTTCCCCTCCCCTATTCCCTTGATTATTCTATGATTATACTCGATTTGCATGCGTTTATTTAAAAAAAAAAAACAGAAATTTTGTGTCCAGTGTGCCTGTGTGATTACTAAGCCTGTTGTTTCGACCCAGCCATTTTCCAACCGGAATTTTTCTTGAGATATATAAATTCAGCGGGTTTTTTATTATAGTTTCTCTTCAAATTCGTTGTGCTTCACCCACCGCGCAGTTACTCCCCTAAATAATTGTCCATCGTCGCCTTTATTACTGCCGATTAACTCACTCAGCCCCATTTGCGGCCGATGAGTTGGGAATATAGGGAAGTTAAACAAGAAGTAGAGAGCGACGACAGTGAAGAAATCGGATTTTGCCCCACAACGACACAACCAGACTCAGAAATGAACCCAGAAATGATACAGGCCCTCATTACAAATGCTGTCAACGCCGCGCTAACCGCACAGGAGCAGCGCTGGCGGGCAGAAATTGAATCAGTTAGAAATCAGGTCAGCTCGTTAACTGTGCAGGCACCCCAAGTAGAAGTTTATGAAAGGGTAACACCGGACCCCGCCATAAAGTGCGATGTCAAATTAGATATTGTAAAATCGCTCCCAACCTTTAGTGGCAGCCACGATGAATACGTGTCGTGGAGGCAGGCCGCATCAGATGCGTATGAGGTATTCAAGAGATACAAAGGCAGCGAGGCCCACTATGAAGCAGTGGTTATTATCAAAAACAAAATTTGTGGTAATGCGCGATCGCTCCTCACGTCCCATAATACAGTGCTAAATTTCGATGCAATTCTGGCTAGGCTGGATTGCACATACGCGGACAAAACGTCCCTACGCGTACTGCGTCAAAATCTAGAGATGGTTCAACAGCGCGATGCCGATCTCATGGCATATTATGACGAGGTCGAGAGGAAACTCACGCTCGTCACGAACAAAATAGTTATGTCGCACACTGCAGACACGGCAACCATCCTGAATAAAGAAGTTAGGGACGACGCCTTACACGCATTTATTGCTGGACTGAAAAGACCCCTTAGAGCACTGGTGCTGCCAGCGCAGCCAAAAGACCTTCCGTCTGCGCTTGCGCTAGCGCGGGAGGCCGAAAATAGCATTGAAAGAAGTGCATTCGCGGCTTCCTACGCAAAAGCAATAGAAGACAAGTCCCTTGTCCACGATGGAAACAGGCGTAACAATAAATTTCAGGGAAAGCAATGGAAAGGAGAGGATAAAAATCCACACTTCGTTCCGAAGCAAAGCCAAAGCAAACCCCAGGAGGACAGCCCCTGGCAGAAGCGCGGGGACCCCGAAGTTACAGACCATAACAAAGTACAGCCTATGGAGGTCGACCCTTCCACATCAAGGTTTAGGCAGGAGACTAATTGGGGAAAGCC
This sequence comes from Drosophila subpulchrella, assembly GCF_014743375.2. Classification (NCBI taxonomy): domain Eukaryota; kingdom Metazoa; phylum Arthropoda; class Insecta; order Diptera; family Drosophilidae; genus Drosophila; species Drosophila subpulchrella. Next base: position 63,766 of record NC_050613.1, read on the forward strand.
TCAGAATAATAACAATCACAAAAGACAGAATTCATCTCAGCGTTATTCGGGGCAAAGACGCCAACGCGTCAATAACATAACCCAGTCCCATGAGCAGGAGGAGGCAGATTACGCCGCCGCAGCTGAAGCGGAAGTCGCCAGCATTGAAGAAGGTAATGACTCCGACGAACTTAAGGACCTGCTACATTTTTTAGGGAGCGCTCCCGACTGCCGTTCATCGAACGACAGTTGGCTGATAGAACATTAAAAATACTTATCGACACGGGGGCGGCAAAAAATTACGTTAAGCCCGTAAAGGAGCTAAAAAACGTAATGCCGGTCGAGAACCCCTTTACTGTGAGCTCTATTCACGGCTCCAGTAGCGTCAAGCAAAAATGCGTGATGCGCATTTTTGGGCTAAACGCCCCATTTTTTTTGTTAAATACGCTAAGCACGTTCGATGCCATAATTGGCTTTGACTCGCTAACGCGAGCAGGGGTCGCATTGGACTTAGGCAATGGCGTAATAAAATTCGCAAACTCCACGGAAAAACTAAAATTCTTTGACTGCGATAACGTGAATTTTACAAAAATCAACGACATCGTGGTACCAAATTCGGCGAAAGCCGAGTTCAAAAAAGTTATTCTGAAAAGAATAAAGGTGTTTTCGACCTCTAACGAGGCCCTAACATTCAACACCTCGGTCATCGCCACTATTCGAACTAAGAGTGACGAACCCGTCTACTCCAGGTTATACCCCTACCCCATGGGGGCAGCAGACTTTGTAAACAGCGAAATCAAGGAACTGCTGAGCAATGGCATAATCAGGCCTTCCAGATCCCCGTACAACAGCCCTACTTGGGTAGTTGACAAAAAAAGGGACCGACGATAATGGCATCAGGAAGAAACGTTTGGTAATCGACTTTAGGAAACTAAACGAGCAAACAATTGCCGATCGCTACCCTATGCCAAGCATTCCCATGATTCTAGCGAATTTAGGGAAAGCCAAATACTTTACTACCCTAGACTTGAAGTCAGGGTATCATCAGATATACTTGGCCGAGAAAGACCGGGAAAAAACCTCGTTCTCAGTTAACGGAGGAAAATACGAATTTTGTCGACTACCTTTCGGATTAAAAAACGCAGGTAGCATATTCCAAAGAGCCATCGATGATGTACTGCGGGAAGAAATAGGCAAGATATGTTACGTGTACGTCGATGACGTTATTGTTTTTTCCGAAAACGAAACCGAACATGTTAAGCACATCGATATAGTGCTTAAGCGACTGCTCGACGCCAACATGAAGGTGGCTCGAGAAAAGACTAAATTCTTTAAAGAAAGCGTAGAATTTTTAGGCTTCATAGTTACTAGAGGGGGAACAAAAACAGATCCCGAAAAAGTCAGGGCAATACAAGAATTCCCAGAACCTAAAACCCTCTTTAGCCTCAGGTCCTTCCTCGGCCTGGCGAGTTATTACAGAAGCTTTGTCAAAAATTTTGCCTCCATTGCCAGGCCCCTTACTCATATTCTCAAAGGGCAAAACGGAACAGTCAGTAAAAACATGTCGAAAAAAGTTCCTATTACGTTTGATGAAGCCCAGCGCAATGCGTTTGACCACCTGCGCAATATCCTGGCATCAGAAGATGTCATTCTAACGTACCCCGACTTTAAATTACCATTCGACCTAACCACCGACGCTTCAGCCAGTGGAATAGGCGCGGTATTGTCCCAGAACAAGAGGCCCATTACAATGATATCGCGCACGCTTAAGGATTGCGAGCTAAATTACGCTACCAACGAAAGAGAATTGTTAGCGATAGTTTGGGCCATAGGCAAACTACAGAACTACCTTTACGGCACTCAGGAGGTTAGGATCTTCACAGACCACCAGCCGCTGACTTACGCGGTATCTGACAGAAACACCAACGCTAAAATCAAGCGATGGAAGGCCTTTATAGACGAAAACAACGGGAAGGTGTTTTACACGCCAGGGAAGCAAAACCTTGTAGCCGATGCGCTGTCTCGGCAACACTTGAACAACCTAGAGGCTGAGCCTCAGTCCGACGCTGCCACGGTGCATAGCGAGCTTTCGCTCTCATACACCATCGAGACTACGGATAAACCCCTAAACTGCTTCAGAAACCAAATTATTTTGGAAGAGGCAAACCAACCACTTCGGCGAGACTTCATTGTTTTTGGCAATAGAACTCGCCACGTCATTTACTTTAATAACAAAAACCTACTTGTCCAATCTGTTAAAGAAATTATCAACGCCAACGTCGTAAACGCGATCCACTGCGACTTTCCGACACTAGCTTGTGTTCAACATGCCTTGAGGCAGGAGTTCCCTGCAACGAAATTTTGGCATTGTAAAAACTTTGTCACTGACATTACAAATACCAATGAAAAGCTGGAAATTGTTAATGCCGAACACAACCGCGCCCACAGGGCTGCGCAGGAAAACGCCAAGCAAATTCTTCGCGACTACTATTTCCCCAACATGTCAAAGCTGGCCAGCGAAGTCGTCGCAAATTGCAAGGTCTGCAATAAAGCCAAATACGATCGCCACCCCAAACGACAGGAGTTAGGAAGCACCCCAATTCCTTCATATGTAGGGGAGATGTTACATATTGACATTTTTTCTACCGACAAAAAGATCTTCCTAACTTGCATCGATAAGTTCTCTAAGTTCGCCATCGTACAGCCCTTATCTTCTAGGGCAATAGTTGATGTACGGGCCCCTATACTCCAATTGGTAAATTTCTACCACAAAACTAAAACCATCTATTGTGACAATGAGGCTTCCTTCAATTCTGAAACGATTACGTCTTTGCTGAAAAATCAATACAGCATCGATGTCATTAATGCGCCACCGCTTCACAGTAGCTCCAATGGCCAAGTGGAAAGATTCCACAGTACCTTGGCAGAAATAGCCAGGTGCCTCAAAATCGATAAAAAAATTGACGACACTGCGGAATTAATTTTGCGGGCTACAGTAGAATATAATAGATCGTTGCACTCAGTCACGGATTGTAGGCCAGCAGAAGTTATCCATGCCAGCAGCGACGAGGCTAACTCGGCTATTAGAGCCAAGATCGACAAGGCGCAACAAACCAACCTCGATAGAATTAACACTTCAAGACAAAACAGAGTCTTTGAAGTTGGGGAAAAGGTCCTCGTGCGCAATAATAAAAGACTCGGAAATAAGCTGACGCCGCTCTACTCGGAAGAGCGCATAGAAGCAGACCTAAAAACGTCTGTTCTCATTAAAGGGAGGGTGGTCCATAAGGACAATATAAAATAAACATCTCCGCCATCCATACTCGCCCTTATGTTATTCAGAACTCAACATTACTACCATCTCCACAGGCTTGCCGTTATACTCGTCTTACTGCTGTCCATAGCGAATGCGAGAATTACCGACTTCTCTCACGCGAAGTATATTCCGGTACTGGACGGGAATGTCCTGGTGTGGGAACAATATGGCCTAGTTAGGCACTCGACAAATTTGTCTGAGTTCTCCAGCATAATTGACTCTACGGTCAGAATGCTGGAGCTGTTCCCACAGTCGCATATGAGGAAGTTATTGGAAGTGGACGTCGATCATGCCCAGAACATTCTGGATGAATTAACCGTGCACCATAGAATGGCCAGGAGCCTAGATTTCCTGGGCACTGCACTTAAGGTCGTGGCAGGCACGCCCGACGCGGAGGACCTCTATAGAATTAAAACTAACGAAGCAGCACTGATCGAAGCAAACAATAGGCAGGTTGTAATCAATACAGAAACACAGAAACACATTAACCAACTTACAGATACAGTAAATAAAATCCTCAAGGAAAAAAGGGACGGGTTAGTTGACTCCGGCCACCTTTTCGAAACACTTCTAGCCAGGAATAGAATCCTCATTTCAGAATTACAAAATTGCATGCTCACAATCACACTTGCCAAGAACAACATTATAAATCCGGTTATATTTAATCACAATGACCTTAAATCTATCTTTGACGAACAGCTCACAGAGGTCCCCATAGTCAGTCTTATGGCTGTATCTAAGATTAAAATTTTTCAATCTAATGTCTTTATCCATGTCTTAGTTCAGTATCCTAAAGTTAAGCGTATTTGTAAAAAAGTCCTGCTCTTCCCGGTCGCGCACTACCATACTATTCTACAAATAGAAGATAACATCGTGGCGGAATGCGACGACGAAGTCCTAGCAGTTTCCGACTGCGCCTCCACCAACTTGGCCACATTTTGTAAAAAGGCGCCGCACGACACCTGCGCCAAGCAATTACATGCAGGCGGGGCGGCTACATGCCGGACGCGGCCCAGTAATCTGGAACCACTTACAATCGTGGACGACGGAATAATGATCGTCAATGAAAAACTCACGAGGATCACCATCGATGACGGTCCCCCAACAACCATAATAGGGACCCACCTTATTACTTTCGAAAGGAAGGCGGTGGTTAATGACTCCGTGTATTTGAACCTCGGCTTCTCTGTGAAAAAGAGCCCAGGGATCGCGGCCTCCCCATTAATCAACATAACGGGACATGATCATATATTGAGTTTGCCATTACTGCAACGTATGAACGAGCACAACCTGCGTCTGATGCAGGAACTCAGAGATGACGTGTCGGCGGGAGGTGCACCTAAGATGTGGTTCGTCGCGGGAGTTGCCGTCAGCTTTACATTATGCGGCCTGGTCCTGCTCCAACATCACTGCAGGCGCAAACGAGAGGCATCCCGATTACGAAAGTCCATCGACGAATTGGCTGTCACCGAGGACGGCGTCTAATTTAAAGGGGGGAGTAGTTAACAACCAACTCCCAACTTGGGCTGAGCAGGCCAATTCATATTCCCTTTGTTAATATTAATCACTATTATTATATTATTATTACACTTCTTATACCACTCGTGTATGGTTCGCCTCAATTTGAGTTCCACCCTAATAAGCCCAAGTGCTGAGCCAACATATTGTGCCGTTATGGGCCGTGGCTTTGTCCCATTGGCTGACAGCGAACGTATGACTTCTGCAAAATGTGCATGGTCAGCGGTCTGCCACGGGCATCCGGTCATGCATGAGCCTTTGTTAATTCTTAAGTTTAGTTCATATTTGATATTCAATAAATCAAGAGCACCAGCTCCTATTAATGAAACTCCGGCACTTAGCCGTTAAATCTTTAATTAAAATATACTGACTGAGTCTCTAGGCCAGCAGGTAAAGAAGGGCAGTCACCCTTCCAACGTAAACTTCCTAATCTTCAGTGGATAGGAGTAGCCAGCCGGCTCCTCAAGAATCACCAACACCAAGTACGCGTGATCCCCCCTGGATCCAACACCCGTGGCCCATAAGAATTGGGACTGATATTAGTGACTGCTGCGTGGGACCTGCCCGCCAGCCGATCTGTATTATATAACAATTAGTGACTACTGCGTGGGACCTGCCCGCCAGCCAACCCCCACTAAATAATTAATTTATAGACAGATGCACGTGATTTTCATTGCTTTTCATAAAATTTTGCATATTCTTGAATGTCTTTCGCAAATTCTTTGTTATTACTCAATTAATTATGGTCTTAAATTTTAGCGAGCACTTTCAAGCTTATGTGGTGGATGCCGAACTGGAATCTTATACGATTGTATATAAACAATGATTATAAGTGAATCACAATTAAGAAATTTTAGTAAATAAGTATACAAGACACAATGTAAATATCTAAAATAATATGTAAATAAGAAATACTGTAAATATTTTGTACAAACTGTAAATAGGTAATAAAACGTATATGAAAATAAAATAAATAATAAAAAAAATTGGTATAGTATTTTTTATTTAAATTTGTCTTTTACATTATATTATCAATTTGGTATTTTAAATATCCAATCTACTACAATGTACATTTAAAATTATAATATCAAATCCACAATAATATCAAATTTACAACCAAAATATTTCAAAAACATATCAAATTGATACACTCAAAAAAAAATCTGTGAGTGTCAATTTGATAAGTGTGGGTGAAAATGACATTACACCTAGGATCAAATTTATGGGATCAATTTGATCCTAAGTGAGTGTCAAAAGTATACTACATTGTATGAAAAATCTTTTTGATCCTAATTAGTGTCATTTTGACCAAATCCAGGGTCTTGTCGATACCAATAATTGTATTTTTATTTTCGAAATTCGAACTGCGCCTATCGTGCAAGCAAGCGTAGTTATCAATAAGTCATTGTGAGCTCGTCATTGCGTAAAAGACGACAAATATTTCAGTGCAAGGTGCTAGTGTTTATTGAATCAGGTAAGTACATTCCTAATATTATAATATGTAATATGTAATGTAGTTTGCGGTTACATACATACTTATTTACGCAAGAATGTGTATCTCTTCGTTAAAGCGATCTTCAATTCATAGATACACACTGCACATATATATGTATGTAAGCATGTAAGCACTGACGGTGACATCGCTAAAAATTTTTGAATGTAATATTTTTTTTCTCATTTAAGTTCACTATGGAGGACCAAGAATGCAGATGGCCCGCCTGTTCACGTATTTACACCTAGTCGACGGCAGCAAATTTATAAGATTAAAAATACTCATATAACTTCAATAAAAAAATAAAAAAAATTTGTTTAAAAAAAAAAATTAAAAAGAAATTATTGTTCTTTTTTTTGGGTGTGAAATCAACAATAAATTCGGGTCATATTGATACTAAAATCGTATCAAGTTGGTCTTTTTATACCCCGAATGAGTATAAAAATACTGCGAAATAGTGTCAATGTGACCACATATTCTTACTAAAAAATGCCAAAGCGTAGTGTCCTTTTGACACCAAAAAGTGTTAAATTGATATTTTCGAAAATATCAAAATGACACCAAAATAGTGTCAATTAGATGTTCTTCGCATTGACACCTAATTAATGGCATATTGATGACGATTTTTTTTTTGGGTGTATGTGCCGTATCAAGGCCGAATTGATACTGGATTTCATCAAATTGACCATCATATCATATCAATTTTTTTTTCTGTGTAGTAGATGCAATCGCTCTGGTGGAGCCCTCGGAGCCTCCCAAAAAGGCGCTGCAGAAGGCAGTGCGTAAAGAATCTAAGCTGCACTAAAAAGAAGGCAACGCAGACCCCAGGTGCTGGCGAGGAGGTGCCAACGACTCCGATAAGGCCAGGAACCCCCGAGCCAACATTTCAACATCATGAAATAAATAAATAAAAAAAAAAATATAGAAATTAAATAAAAGTGTAAGTATATTTGCTGCCACGCGATGAAAAGGTGCTTAACGTGTGCTTTTTCTGCTACTTACGAGTTTTTGAAGTTTGTGGGCGGCTTGTGGGCGCTAAAGTGGGCATGGCAAATTTTTTTTGGGTCAATCGATAGGTATTGATGAGAACAATACATTTCAGTTAAAATATTTATTCTAGCATCAAAACTGTAGGAGCCACAGTTTAGGGCGGCTTGTGGGCGTTAGAGTGGGCGTGGCACTCTGCTGAAAAAAACTTGCGCTGCGCCGGAATCTCAGGAATCTTCATGCCTAATCCCAGTATTGTAGCTCTTATAGTTTCCGAGATCTCAGCGTTCATACGGACAGACGGACAGACGGACTGACGGACAGACGGACGGACGGACAGACGGACATGGCTAGATCGACTCGGCTAGTGCTCCTGATCAAGAATATATATACTTTTCGACGAATCTAGTATACCCTTTTACTCTACGAGTAACGGGTATAATAATGATCAAATCAAATTTAAGTAATATATGTTATTATTATTCAAATTTGTAAAATTAAGCGGAACCCTTTCTGCCCAATAGCAGTATAGCCCGTAAAGCTATACGAACAAATAGGCAGGGAACTGTATAAAAGATACATTTTTTTTTTTCAACATCAAAAAAAAATCAAAACAAAAACTTAAAAAATTAAACAAAAAGAAGAAAGACCTAAAAATATAAAATAAAATACTAATGAATATTAATAGTATAAGTAAATTCGATGAGATAAGTAATATAAACACATACAAACGTGATTAATAAAATAGAATCGACAAATATCGATCCCCATTTAACAATATATTGTTATTGATAATTGTCAGAATTTTGTGAGGATATATACTTTATAAAGCATACCTATTACACAATAGGTGTATAACAAAAAGGGCGATAAGCCAAGCAAACGATCTAGATAAGATCTAAATGCATACGCACAACACTATGATAATTATAATAAAAATATATATTCAAAAATCTTGAAATAAATATATATATATTGAAAACAAAACTTTTTCAAAATAATGGACTAAGTAATGAGAAATGAATTGATTGTCTAAGAAACATAATTTCTGAAAAATTATATTAATAAAACAAAAAATGAAGATAATAAATAAAAATTAAAAAAAGAAACATGATCGTTAAAGAACACAAAAAAAAGAGAACTAGATTTTGAGAATAGAGAATAGGGTATTTTTGATAAATCAAAAGATAACAGAGCCCCTGTAATTTCCTATGCAAATAGATGGATAGGTACGAATGGAAAAATAGGTGAAAAATAAACACAAACGTCGCTAAAAATATTTTAATTATGCCGACAAATAAAGCGATAAGGAAACCTTTAGAAAGGTCCCCGAATTTTCTGAGCGAGTGCAAGCCATTGCACAACTCACCAATGTCAATCAATGAACTCGAAAATGAATACATTGAAAGATAAAACCTACAATTTTCACCATTGATCCATTGCACTGCAACACAAAAAGGAATTATTCTGAGTACAGTACCAAATTGTAAGATTTGGAAAACTCCCTGAAGGAATCACATGAAGCTTTAGCAGTTAATCTGATCAAGACTAAGCTAAAAGGCCATGCACGAAACTTAATAGACAATGAGAATTCAATCTCAGAAATAATAGAGAAACTAAAAAATAAAGTTAAAGGAGAATCATTTGATGTCATTTCGGCAAAACTATTGAATCTCCAACAGAGACAGAAAACAGCCAATCAATACGTTGAAGAAGTAGAGAAATTGGCAAAGGCACTAGAAGGAGCCTACATAAATGACGGACTGTCCTCAGAATTAGCCACTCAGTAAAGCAAAACACATGCCGTCAAAGCAATGACCATAAACTGTACAATCGATAAGATTAAACTTATCATTGAGGCTGGCACATTCAACACATTGGATGATGCCATGTCCAAATTCGTAAACAGTTGTACAGATGCAACAGGCCAATCAAACGCGGTCCTGTTTTACAATAGAAGTAACCGTGGAAATTACCGCGGAAGAGGTATTTTCCGCTCTTATAACAACAATAATAGTAACCGTGGTCACTATAACAATAACAGAGGACGAGGCCAAAATAGAGGAAGTTATAGAGGAAATAACCACCAAAATAGGGGTTATTACTATAACAATAATAATAACAATAATGTTAGGGTAGCCCAAAACGTTTCGGGAAACTCCCAACAATCTTTAGATACCGAGCAATAGGAAACACAAAAATTCACTCTATCAATCTCAGCCAAAATATATTTGTAACTTTCAAAAGTGTCGCAACCGGATAAGAACTATTTTTAGTAGACACTGGTGCGGACATATCTATACTCAAAGAAAATTCAGATGTTTTTCCTAACATTCAATCCGACTATGTAATAAACATACAAGGAATCAATCAAGAAATTACAAAATCTATAGGACAAATATCCATTCAGATACAGACTTCTAAATATATAATCCCACATAACTTTCATATTGTAAATTTACAATTCACTATTCCCTGTGATGGAATATTAGGAATCGACTTTATCAAAAAATACAACTGTCAGTTAGACTTCAAGCAATCCGAAGATTGGCTTATAATTAGACCAAATAACTTAAAATTCCCAATTTATGTTCCGATAACATACAGCACACCACCGCCAGACAGTTGGAACAGTAGAAAGAAGTCACAGAACATTTAACGAATACATACGCTCATACATATCGATTGATAAAAATGATTGGGACGTATGGTTAAAATATTTCGTATTCTGCTTCAGCACTACACCCTCAATGGCACATGATTACTGTCGATATGAGTTAGTTTTTGGCAAAACATCGAATTTGCCAAAACAATTTAATACCATAAAAATCATAGAGCCTATATATAACATAGATGATTATGCTAGAGAGAGTTAATATAGATTAGAAATAGCACATAAAAGAGCTAGAATTATGATAGAGGAAAATAAGAGGAAAAACAAAGAATTTTATGACCTTACGGCTAATGAATGATATATCTATAGGAGATAAAGTTTTATTATTATTTTATTATTATACCATATACGGTAGAAAGTTTAGAAGATAACAAAAATATAATAATTTCAAACAATAACAAGGAAGAACGCTATAGTCGAGTACCTCGACTATCAGATACCCGTTACTCAGCTAAAGGGACCAAAGGAAAATGGAGATATGCAAGCAGCAAATGCGCTACCTACCGGCGGTAGACAGATTTAAGCGTTGTGGGCGTTAGAGTGGGCGTGGGAAAGTTTTTTTAGATCAATCGATAGGTATTGACGAGACCAATACATTTCAGTTAAAATTTTTTTATCTAGCACGAAAATTGTGGGCGCCACAGGCTTGTGCGGCTTTTGGGCGTCAGAGTAGGCGTGGCACATTCGCGTAACAAACTTGCGCTGCGCTCAAGCCTACGGATATTTTCCGAGATATCCGCGCTCATATTAACGATTTTTTGAAGTTTGTAGGCGGTTTGTGGGCGTTAAAGTGGACGTGTCAAACTTTTTTTTAGGTCAATCGGTAGGTATTGATGAGAACAATACATTTCAGTTAAAATTTTTATTCTAGCATCAAAGCTGTAGGAGCCACAGTTTTGGGCGGATTGTGGCACTCTTTTGAAATAAACTTGAGCTGCGCAGGAATCTCAGGAATCTGCATACCTAATCCCAGTATTGTAGCTCTTATAGTTTCCGAGATCTCAGCGTTCATACGGACAGACGGACATGGCTAGATCGACTCGGCTAGTGATCCTGATCAAGAATATATATACTTTATGGGGTCGGAAACGCTTCCATCTGCCTGTTACATACTTTCCGACGAATCTAGTATACCCTTTTACTCTACGAGTAACGGGTATAAAAATAAGAAGCAAACAGTACATAAAGATAGACTAAAAACTTTTATTTCATAATCAGTTCATTACTCTTACAAATATTTCAAGTATGGCCATACATAGAAGTAAAAACGTAATTACACAAAAAAAAAAAACATTAAAAATTAAAATGCATAAATTTATATATATATATTCTTATATACAAATTAATATACTAAGAAAATAACTCCATATAATTACGTTATTTTTCTAAAGGAGGGAGATGTAGTATGTTCACATATTGAATGCACACTGTACTCAGTGATTCACATTAATATTATTACATATACATTGTAGCACTTGGCCACAATAAGTAAGCCACAAATACAAGTCCCAAACAGTTCTTCAAGTGCCCGGTAATATGATCTCCGTTTAGTGCACTGGGACTGGGCTGGGACTGGACAGTGCTGAGTCCGCATATTTGACATGCGCGACCGCTCTGTCACCAAGTGAACATAAGACCTCCCCTCCGCCGCGGCGACTCTTCGCCAGCGGCTACTAATACATACATCTATACATAAGCATTGAACGCTGTCTGCCGGCGTCTCTGGCGGCGCAGCTACACTCTCAGTAGCTGTACAAAGAATTGTAATAGAGTTAAGAATTCATTGATTAAAGATAACTCTAACTAAAAGGTTGGCGTACAATCTTAATTAAGACAACGTATTACAATTGGGACAATAGCTACCACACATCAGCTTTGTCTAAAAATATATAAAAAATATAAAAAAAAAGGAGAAGTTAAGCTAAAAACGAAAGCCCATACTACGAAATAAATATAATTAAAAAACAAGAATATAACTTACATAGCTTTCGTAATTTCCGTCCACTATTTTAGTGTCCATTCCTTGGAGGTCCTCGTCTGTGCAAAGAGGAAAGGAGAGCTCCATGTTCTCCACTTACTTGCTCTCCACCTTGCCCGACTGCCTTATGTAGGCAGATAGGGTGCCCACTGCCTCTGTAAGGGCACTTAGGCTTTAGGCCCCTTACTTCCGTCAGAAGCTCCTCTATGTTTTTTTCCATCTCTAAATAAAATGTAAAGAAAAATACAAAATATAACTATCATTATCCAAATTTAAAAAAAAAACTTACTGTCCAGTCTGGCGCTCTGGGAATCCTCTAAAAAATTTAAATGGTTTCTAACTAGAAAAATTAAGAAAAATATTATACATACCGCTCGTGTTTAGGCAAAAGCGTTTCGGCGCACTCATTTTAACACTTTCCAGAAATAATATATAAAGAAATTAAATGAAAAATACCGAAGCAAATAAGAAAAAAATAAAAATAAAACAAACAATAAAAATAATGTATGTGATAAAAGAAAAATAATAAAAATAAAATATAATTAAAATAAGAACTAATTAAAGTTTTCTTTCGGTTTTCGAACCGGGTAGGTGAATCTTCAAAAGATATAAAGAGCGCCGTCGCTGTTTTATAAAACGCCAACGGACTAAACACCTCCGATTTTAAAAGAAAACAAGGAAGAACGCTATAGTCGAGTACCTAGACTATCAGATACCCGTTACTCAGCTTAAGGGACCAAAGGGAAATGGAGATATGCAAGCCGCAAAGCGAGATTTAAATACGCCACCTACCGGCGGTAGACAGATTTAAGCGTTCTGGGCGTTAGAGTGGGCGTGGCAAATTTGTTTTTGGATTAATCGATGGGTATTGACGAGATCAATACATTTCAGTTAAAATTTTTCATCTAGCATAACAATTGTGGACGCCACAGGCTTGGGCGGTTTGTGGGCGTTATAGTGGGCGTGGCAAATTCGCGTGACAAAATTGCGCTGCGTACAAAGCTACAGAATCTAAATCTAAGATCCCGATTCTCTATCTTTGATAGTTTCCGAGATATCCACGTTCATACTTACGATTTTTTGAAGTTTGTGGGCGGTTTGTGGGCGTTAAAGTGGGCGTGGCAAACTTTTTCTTGAGTCAATCGATAGGTATTGATGAGAACAATACATTTCAGTTAAAATTTTTATTCTAGCATCAAAACTGTAAGTGCCACAGTTTTGGGCGGTTTGTGGGCGTTAGAGTGGGCGTGGCACTCTACTGAAACAAACTTGCGCTGCGTAAGAAGCTCAGGAATCTGCACGCCAAATCTTAATAGCCTAGCTCTCATAGTTTCCAAGATCTCAGCGTTCATCCGGACGGACAGACAGACGGACAGACGGACAGACGGACATGGCTAGATCGACTCGGCTAGTGATCCTGATCAAGAATATATATACTTTATGGGGTCGGAAACGCTTCCTTTTGCCTGTTACATACTTTTCGACGAATCTAGTATACCCTTTTACTCTACGAGTAACGGGTATAACAAGGAAGAACACTATAGTCGAGTACCTCGACTATCAGATACCCGTTACTCAGCTAAAGGGACCAAAGGGAAATGGAGATATGCACGCAGCAAAGCGAGATTGAAAAGCGCCACCTACCGGCGGTAGACAGATTTAAGTGTTATGGGCGTTAGAGTGGGCGTGGCGTATTCGCGTACTGCGTGGCAATTTGTACTGCGTACAAGGCTACGGAATCTAAATCTGAGAGCCCAATTCTCTATTTTTGATAGTTTCCGAGATATCCACGTTCATATTTATGATTTTTTGAAGTTTGTGGGCGGTTTGTGGGCGTTAAAGTGGGCGTGGCAAACTTTTTTTTGGGTCAATCGATAGGTATTGATAGGAACTATACATTTCAGTTAAAATGTTTATTCTAGCATCAAAACTGTAGGATTCACAGATTTGGGCGGCTTGTGGGCGTTAGAGTGAGCGTGGCACTCTGCTGAAACAAACTTGCGCTGCGTAAGAAGCTCAGGAATCTGCACGTCAAATCTCAATAGCCTAGGTCTTATAGTTTCCGAGATCTCAGCGTTCATCCGTACGGACAGACAGATGGACAGACGGACATGGCTAGATCGACTCGGCTAATGATCCTGATCAAGAATATATATACTTTATGGGGTCGGAAACGCTTCCTTCTGCCTGTTACATACTTTTCGACGAATCTAGTATACCCTTTTACTCTACGAGTAACGGGTATAAAAAGAGATGCTACTGGTAAACCATAGGCAAAAGTTATGGCTATCTCTTTAGCAGTTATAAATTTTTGTCTAAATTCCAAGGGGAGTTCAGACGCTAAATTATAAATTATATTTATAGGAGTTGATTTTATAAAACCAAGGGCACGTCGTAAATAAAAATTTATATGCACTTTTATCTTTTTAAAAACAACAGCAGAAATATTAGCAAAAGACAAACACACCCAAAAAAAAATCTTCGAGTGTCAATTTGATAAGTGTGGGTGAAAATGACACTACACCTAGGATCAAATTTTTGGGATCAATTTGATCCTAAGTGAGTGTCAAAAGTATACTACATTGTATGAAAAATCTTTTTGATCCTAATTAGTGTCATTTTGACCAAATCCAAGGTCTCGTCGATACCAATAATTGTATTTTTATTTTCGAAATTCGAACTGCGCCTATCGTGCAAGCAAGCGCAGTTATCGATAAATCATTGTGAGCTCGACATTGCGTAAAAGAGACAAATATTTCAGTTCAAGGTGCTAGTGTTTATTGAATCAGGTAAGTACATCCCTAATAATATAATATGTACTATGTAATGTACTTTGCGGTTACATACATACATATTTACGCAGGAATGTGTATCTATTCGTTACAGCGATCTTCGAATTCATAGATACACACTGCACATATATATATATGTAAGCATGTAAGCACTGACGGTGACATCGCTTGCAATTTTTGAATGCAATATTTTTTTTTTTCATTTAAGTTCACTACGGAGGACAACGTTTCTATGCAGATGGCCCGCCTATCCACGTATGTACACTTGGTCGACGGCAGCAAATTTATAAAATTAAAACAAGGAAGAACGCTATAGTCGAGTACCTCGATTATCAGATACCCGTTACTCAGCTAAAGGGACCAAAGGAAAATGGAGATATGCAAGCAGCAGAGCGAGATTGAAATGCGCCACCTACCGGCGGTAGACAGATTTAAGCGTTGCGGGCGTTAGAGTGGGCGTGGCAAAGTTTTTCTTGGATCAATCGATAGGTATTGACAAGACCAATACATTTCAGTTAAAATTTTTTATCTTGCATGAAAATTGTGGACGCCACAGGCTTGGGCGGTTTGTGGGCGTTAGAGTGGGCGTGGCATATTCGAGTGACAAACTTGCGTTGCGCTCAAGCCTACGGAATCTAAATCTGAAATCCCATTTCTCTATCTTTGTTATTTTCCGAGATATCCGCGATCATATTTACGATTTTTTGAAGTTTGTGGGCGGTTTGTGGGCGTTCAAGTGGGCGTGGCAAACTTTTTCTTGGGTCAATCGATAGGTATTAATGAGAACAATACATTTCAGTTAAAATTTGTATTCTAGCATGAAAACTGTAGGAGCCACAGTTTTGGGCGGTTTGTGGGCGTTAGAGTGGGCGTGGCACTCTGCTGAAACAAACGTGCGCTGCGTAAGAAGCTCAGGAATCTGCACGCCTAATCTCAATAGCCTAGCTCTTATAGTTTCCAAGATCTCAGCGTTCATCCGGACGGACAGACAGACGGACAGACGGACAGACGGACAGACCGACATGGCTAGATCGACTCGGCTAGTGATCCTGATCAAGAATATATATACTTTATGGGGTCGGAAACGCTTCCTTCTGCCTGTTACATACTTTCCGACGAATCTAGTATACCCTTTTACTCTACGAGTAACGGGTATAAATATACATATAACTTCAATAAAAAAGCCAAATTTGTATTAAAAAAAATGATAAATAAATTATTGGTCTTTTTTTGGGTGTGAAATCAACAATTTATTCGTTTCATATTGATACTAAAATCATATCAAGTTGACTTTAAAAATGAATGACCCGAATGAGTATCAAATTACTGCGAAATATTGAAAATGTGACCACATATTCTTACTAAAAAATGCCAATGCGTAGTGTCCTTTTGACACCAAAAAGTGTCAAATTGATATTTTCGAAAATATCAAAATGACACCAAAATAGTGTCAATTAGATGTGCTTCGTATCAGAGATTTTTTGACACTCAATAGTATCACATTGACACCTAAATAATGGCATATTGATGACGATTTTTTTTTGGGTGCAGTGTGTTTGGTATTCCACGGAACCCTCCCGTTTTATTGCATTTCAAATATTGTGACCCCTCGTTATCTTCTGAGAATGAGCAGGAGAAAGTGAACGTGTGTACCCACGAACCCGAATCTCACCCCCTACCCTCGAGTCCTTGCTCATGATTGCTTGTGCGCGAAGGTGTGAAATTTCAATTTTGTGAGTTTTGTTCAACATGTGCAGTTTTTATTTTAGAACAGAGAAAATTATACCATTGGAAAGGGTTGAAAAATGCTTTTTTTTAGTGAGGGGGTATTCTAATTACGGTATCGGCGGTCATCGTCGTTTTTTGCCTTTTTATACCCGTTACTCGTAGAGTAAAAGGGTACACTAGATTCGTCGGAAAGTATGTAACAGGCAGAAGGAAGCGTTTCCGACCCCATAAAGTATATATATTCTTGATCGGGATCACTAGCCAAGTCGATCTAGCCATGTCCGTCTGTCCGTCTGTCCGTCTGTCCGTCTGTCTGTCCGTCCGGATGAACGCTGAGATCTTGGAAACTATAAGGGCTAGGCTATTGAGATTAGGCGTGCAGATTCCTGAGCTTCTTACGCAGCGCAAGTTTGTTTCAGCAGAGTGCCACGCCCACTCTAACGCCCACAAACCGCCCAAAACTGAGGCTCCTACAGTTTTCATGCTAGAATAAAAATTTTAATTGAAATGTATTGTTCTCATCAATACCTATCGATTGACCCAAAAAAAAGTTTGCCACGCCCACTTGAACGCCCACAAACCGCCCACAAACTTCAAAAAATCGTAAATATGAACGCAGATATCTCGGAAAATATCAAAGATAGAGAAATGGGAATTCAGATTTAGATTCCGTAGGCTTGAGCGCAGCGCAAGTTTGTCACGCGAATATGCCACGCCCACTCTAACGCCCACAAACCGCCCAAGCCTGTGGCGCCCACAATATTCATGCTAGATAAAAAATTTTAACTGAAATGTATTGGTCTTGTCAATACCTATCGATTGATCCAAAAAAAACTTTGCCACGCCCACTCTAACGCCCACAACGCTTAAATCTGTCTACCGCCGGTAGGTGGCGCATTTCAACCTCGCTTTGCTGCATATCTCCATTTTCCTTTGGTCATTTTAGCTGAGTAACGGGTATCTGATAGTCGAGGTACTCGACTATAGCGTTCTTCCTTGTTTAGTCGAGTAGTCGAGTAAAAGGGTATACTAGATTCGTCGGAAAGTATGTAACAGGCAGAAGGAAGCGTTTCCGACCCCATAAAGTATATATATTCTTGATCGGGATCACTAGCCAAGTCGATCTAGCCATGTCCGTCTGTCCGTCTGTCCGTCTGTCCGTCTGTCCGTCTGTCCGTCTGTCTGTCCGTCGCAAGTTTGTTTCAGCAGAGTGCCACGCCCACTCTAACGCCCACAAACCGCCCAAAACTGAGGCTCCTACAGTTTTCATGCTAGAATAAAAATTTTAATTGAAATGTATTGTTCTCATCAATACCTATCGATTGACCCAAAAAAAAGTTTGCCACGCCCACTTGAACGCCCACAAACTTCAAAAAATCGTACATATGAACGAGAATATCTCGGAAACTATGAAACATAGAGAATTGGGGTCTAGGATTTAGACTCCGTAGCCTTGTACGCAGTGCAAGTTTGTTACGCAAATATGCCACGCCCACTCTAAGACCCACAAACCGCCCAAGCCTGTGGCGCCCACAATTTTCATGCTAGATAAAAAATTTTAACTGAAATGTATTGGTCTTGTCAATACCTATCGATTGATCCACGCCCACTCTAACGCCCACAACGCTTAAATCTGTCTACCGCCGGTAGGTGGCGCATTTCAACCTCGCTTTGCTGCATATCTCCATTTTCCTTTGGTCATTTTAGCTGAGTAACGGGTATCTGATAGTCGAGGTACTCGACTATAGCGTTCTTCCTTGTTTAGTCGAGTAGTCGAGTAAAAGGGTATACTAGATTCGTCGGAAAGTATGTAACAGGCAGAAGGAAGCGTTTCCGACCCCATAAAGTATATATATTCTTGATCAGGATCACTAGCCGGGGCGATTTAGCCATGTCCGTCTGTCCGTCTGTCCGTCTGTCCGTCTGTCTGTCCGTCGCAAGTTTGTTTCAGCAGAGTGCCACGCCCACTCTAACGCCCACAAACCGCCCAAAACTGAGGCTCCTACAGTTTTCATGCTAGAATAAAAATTTTAATTGAAATGTATTGTTCTCATCAATACCTATCGATTGACCCAAAAAAAAGTTTGCCACGCCCACTTGAACGCCCACAAACTTCAAAAAATCGTACATATGAACGAGAATATCTCGGAAACTATGAAACATAGAGAATTGGGGTCTAGGATTTAGACTCCGTAGCCTTGTACGCAGTGCAAGTTTGTTACGCAAATATGCCACGCCCACTCTAAGACCCACAAACCGCCCAAGCCTGTGGCGCCCACAATTTTCATGCTAGATAAAAAATTTTAACTGAAATGTATTGGTCTTGTCAATACCTATCGATTGATCCACGCCCACTCTAACGCCCACAACGCTTAAATCTGTCTACCGCCGGTAGGTGGCGCATTTCAACCTCGCTTTGCTGCATATCTCCATTTTCCTTTGGTCATTTTAGCTGAGTAACGGGTATCTGATAGTCGAGGTACTCGACTATAGCGTTCTTCCTTGTTTAGTCGAGTAGTCGAGTAAAAGGGTATACTAGATTCGTCGGAAAGTATGTAACAGGCAGAAGGAAGCGTTTCCGACCCCATAAAGTATATATATTCTTGATCAGGATCACTAGCCGGGGCGATTTAGCCATGTCCGTCTGTCCGTCTGTCCGTCTGACCGTCTTTCCTTCTGTCCGTCTGTCTCTCTGTCCGGATGAACGCTGAGATCTCGGAAACTATAAGAGCTAGGCTATTAAGATTTGGCGTGCAGATTCCTGAGCTTCTTACGCAGTGCAAGTTTGTTTCAGCAGAGTTCCACGCCCACTCTAACGCCCACAAGCCGCCCAAAACTGTGGCTCCTACAGTTTTGATGCTAGAGAACAAATTTTAATTAAAATGAACTGCTCTCGGCAATACCTATCGACTGACCCAAGAAAAGTGTCCCCCCCCACTTTAACGCCCACAAACTTCAAAAAATCGTACATATGAACGAGAATATCTCGGAAACTATGACACATAGAGAATTGGGGTCTAGGATTTAGACTCCGTAGCCTTGTACGCAGTGCAAGTTTGTTACGCAAATATGCCACGCCCACTCTAAGACCCACAAACCGCCCAAGCCTGTGGCGCCCACAATTTTCATGCTAGATAAAAAATTGTAACTGAAATGTATTGGTCGCGTCAATAACTATCGATTGATCAAAAAAAAAATTTTCCACGCCAACTCTAACGCCCATAACGCTTAAATCTATCTTCCGCCGGTAGGTGGCGCATTTCAATCTCGCTTTGCTGCTTGCATATCTCCATTTCCTTTTTGTCCCTTTAGCTGAGTAACGGGTATCTAATAGTCGAGGTACACGACTGTAGCGTTCTTCCTTGTTTTTCTTGTTTTTGTTTTTAATCTAAAGTTTTTATATCCTTTAAGCCCTGAAAATACAAAAAAATATATATATGATTTTAATTTTATATCTTTTTACACCCGCTTACAAAATAAAAGAAGCATATCGTTGAAAAAACCATTTTTTTCAGGTTATACTTCTCCAATTTTGTACGGAGGTCTAAAAAGTTAAAAAAACACATTAAATTGAAAATTCGAAGTGCAAACTACAAACAATTTATTTTTCACTGCTTTCAGTAATCTTTTTATACCCTTGCAGAGGGTATTATGATTTCAGTCAGAAGTTTGCAACGCAGTGAAGGAGACGTTTCCAACCCCATAAAATATATACATTCTTGATCAGCATCACTAGACGAGTCGATCTATCTGTCCGTCTGCCCGTCCGTTTCTACGCAAACTATCGGGCTGAAACTTACCCAAAAGTCTTTTTACTTTTCCAGGTAGTACTTAAGTCGGAGCCATCCGGATCGAACAACTATATCTTCGGGAAAAAAGTTTAAAAAAATTATATCTTTGGAGTTTTTTAACATATAACCTCCTATGCGTGGAAATAACATTTTTTAATCAGTTCAGAATTTCGAATTTAATTTAATCAAAATCTGACGACTTTATCATATAGCTGCCATAGGAACGATCGGATAATTGGTGGGAAAATAATTTGAAACAAATCAAAGCTTCGGTGTTTTTTGACATATTATCTTACACTATTGGGAATATAATTTTTGTATTTTTAGGAATTTCTAACTAAATTGCATAAAAATCGGACGACTCTAACATATATCTCTTAAAGAAACGGACAGAGAAATAATTTATTAATAACTTTAAAAAAAAATTGTGCTTTGTTGATTTTGATCGTATTTTCTTTTACTCTGGGTTATAGAATATTTTAACTTTTCAGCATTACGAATTTAATTTTACACAAATATCTCTGAAGCTAGCGACAATCCTTAAAAATTTAACACGGTTGTTAATGAACGCATTACATACGTTATTTAATTTTGAATCTTATTCACTTTTTGGTATATGAAATACTAACTTTGCCCTAATAATATATTTTGGTGCTGCGTCACACTTTAGAGATTTTTTAGGACTTAGTGTTAAGACTACAACGAAAAGCATCGGACACCAAAAATGTGACAAATTAAATAATTGAAATACAGTCCACTCAAATCGGGAAATAAAACGTTTTTATTCTACACCTTCTAGCCAAATTTAGTTACTGATAAACATGGATCAGCTTAAACTTTTGAAGGCAGCTAGAAGTCGTGCGAAGGCAAGCATTACGCGTTTGCTAACGGCGTCTCAAGATCCACGTGCGGGATCAAAATAGGAACTTGATGAAATACAATTTTCATTGGAAAGGCTCAACATCGTATGGAAAGAATTCGAGTCCATTAGCGACCAAATTGCCGTTTTTGACGAAGAGGAAGGGTACGTCGATCCAGCCATCGACAACGAAAGGTACGAGGACAAGTACTTACAAGCGAGCACATTATTTCGCAACCTCATACGCACCTGTGAAGAATATCAGGAGAATGAAAGAGAAGGCAACAACTTAAGACAACCTGGCAACCCTGATGAGGCCGCATCAATGGCATCAGGAGTGGGAAACGAAAACCTAGTTCGTTTTCTGGAACACAACAGCAGCTCAATGAGCGTTTGGCTGAGCAACAAGCAACGCTTTTAAGGGCAAACTCGGCAGCAAATGTAATGCATAATGAACTTCCAAAAATCCACATCAAGCTATTCACTGGCGACTACAAGGAGTGGCCAGCCTTTAAAAACATCTTCGAGAGTACGATACATAGCAAGTAGCATTTGACAGTAATACAAAAGTTGCACTATTTGAAAACGTATATCACTGGAGAAGCAGCTGAAGCAGCTTACGAGGCTGCTTGGGCTTGCCTAATTGATCGGTACAATAGACCCTTCACATTGTTAACACTCTGCTGGAGACATTTGTTAACTTACCTACGACCGCCAGAGCAGATGTAACAGTTCTGCGCAAGGTGACGGACGGAGCCACCGAAATTGTACGCGGCCAGGATGCAGCAGGGCAAACTAATAGGGACTGCTGGATTATACACTTCATCCTAGCCAAGATCGAAGCCGGGAACTGGAATCTCCGTCTGTGGATGATCTACTAAAGTTTTTAGACCGACGATGCGAGGAATTCGAGCTCAGCAAAGGTGAGTCAGACATAGACTCCAAGGTTGGCCCAAAACATGGCAAGGCAAAGCGATCGTCACACGCTTTAGTATCGATGGATGCAAACACCTGTGTAAAGTGTAACTCGAAGGAGCACAAGATCTACGCCTGCTCAAAGTTTGGTGAATTGTCAATCAACAGAGACGCACATTTGTTAAGGCAAAATCACTGTGCTTTAGCTGCCTTAAGCCTCGGCATGTGTCGCGAAAGTGTGAATCCAAATTAACATGCAAGTTTTGCCATAATCGTCACCACTCTTTGCTACATGCAGATATTCTTAATTCGCAAGCCGCTGTCACTTCGACACACTCACGAGATGATGAAAGGCACATTCCAAGCGCTCCCGAAGATGCTACGGTTACCATTAGCCATATCGCACGGGCACAAGTGGCTCCCACAGCTGAATCCTTGTGCCACGGTTCAACAACAGCAACACAGCCACAAGGGCTACGAAAAAGTGCATTGCCAACAGCTCTAGTGTTTGTAAAAAACGCAACAGGATCGCACACTACCTGCCGGGTGCTTTTGGACAGTAGGTTCGGAACTTTCGTACATCTCCGAGCGGTGCGTTCAGGCACTCGGACTGTCACGCTCTCCATCACGAATTTTGGTGACCGGAATCTCGTCAATCAAGGCTGAGACAACTAGAGGCTGCAGCACACTGGACTTGCATTCAAGGATCTCAGATCACACAATGAAGGTACGTGCCCAAGTACTCAGCAAAATTACCTCCACGTTGGCAAGACACGATATCGCCACCTCAGCACTAGGCATTCACTGGCTTTAGCTTGCGGATTCTGACAATCAGTCGTTGGCGCCAGTTGATATACTCCTGGGCAGCGACTACGTTTGGACCGTGTTCACCGGTCAAAAGATGTTCGACAACCAGGGCAACATCATCTCCATTTCGACCATATTTGGATGGGTCATAACATCTATCGTTACTACCGAATGTTCATTTACAACAACAATGCACACGGCTATTGACATTGACGCATCGCTATGGCGCTTTTGGGAGCTGGAGGATGTTAATCAGGAATTCCATGGGAAACCAGAGGTCGATGAAGTTGAACAGCACTTTGTGACGACACACACTCGGGACTCTAAGGGGCGTTACATCGTCGAACTCCCGTTCAAAAACTCAAAGGAACAGTTTTCGGATACATTACAATGAGCGCTAACAAGATTCAGGGGTGTAGAACGCCGCCTAAAGAAAGACCCCAATCTGCATTCACAGTACGTGCAATTTATCCGAGCTTATCTTCAGTTGGGCCACATGCGAGAACTATCGCCAGAAGACATTGACAAAAAGCCGAGCTTTTACTTGCCACATCATCCTGTAATTACTCAAAAATTACGGGTCGTATTTGTCGGTTCATTCAAGGACACGAATGGACGGTCCTTAGACAAGGCTCTGCACATTGGACCCAGCATTCTACGAAACCTTTTCTCGATTTGTATGCGTTTCAGAATGTTTAAGATCGTGTTCTCGGCAGATATTGTCAAAATGTACCGACAAATCTGGGTGGCTGCCAACCATTGTGGCTATCAGCGTATTGTTTGGGGAGAAGATGAAACGACTCCTATTAAACACTATGAACTGTCCACGGTAACATACGGCACATCCTGCGTACCATTTTTGGCAGTGAGGGTCAGTTAGCTCAAGACCATCAACACGACTTTCCTACCGCTGCAAAGATCTTGAAGGAGCAGTTTTATGTGGACGACGTACTGACGGAAGCACATACCGAGGAGGAGCTCATTCGCAATCAAAATGAGTTGATCCAGTTGATGAAATGTGCAGGCATGGAACTTGGTAAATGGGTTTCCAATTCATCACGTGTCGCTAACACATCTCCCACTACAGCCGAAGTACAAGGCAATGGATCCAATTCTACAGCAAAGGTTCTTGGCATTCATTGGGATCCAGAAGAGGACATGTTATCCTACAAAGTTTGCCTTACAACAAATCCGCACAACACCAAACGCCAAGTGCTGTCAGATGTGGCACGCATTTTTGACCCGCTGGGTATTCTGTCGCCAGTGGTAGTGCAGTTTAAAATTCTGTTCCAATAATTGTGGCTACTCGATCTCGGCTGTAACACGGAGCTTCCTCCGAAAATTGCGGACTGGTGGAATAAATGCCGTAACGACCTACACATCCTACGAGATCTACGCCTGCCACGGTTTGTCCAAAACAATGAAGATCACATCGAACTGCATGGATTTTCAGTTGCCTCCATCAAGGCATATTCCGCAGTCATCTATAGCACCGTATCTGTTTCACTCATAGCAGGAAAAACCAGAGTTGCTCCGCTGAAGCAGCAGTCTCTACCGCGTCTCAAACTGTGTGGCGCTTTGCTACTGAGCCGACTGTTCTTATCAGTCAAGGCTGCTCTACAACACAAGGACATTGAAGTACATGCATGGTATGACTCAACCATAGTCTTGGCTTTGCTTTCACATCCACCATCTAAGCTTAAAACATTTGTAGCCAACAGAACCTAAGAAATACTCGAAGCCTTACCGCGCAACGCATGCATCATGTTAACAAAAAGGAGAATCCGGCGGACTGTGCCACACGAGGAATGCTTGCTTCGGACCTTCTCCATTTCGACTTATGGTGGATGGGACCTTCATGGCTGCAAGATCCAGAAATGCTAGCGGTAAAGTTGAGCTGTAAAAAGTTATATTCTTCCCTTCCAGAAAACCATGGAAAAGTAGAAGTGAAGACCACCGTATTAACCGCACAGGAAAGATGCTCATTGTCACCAATCGGACAAAGCTGGTACGCGTTGTAGCTTACGCATTACGCTTCATCCAAAAGACAAAGGCCATTAAATCTGTAACGCTGGTAAAGGTAAAGATGCTCACCTTTGAGAAGATTCAGGCTGCTCGCATTCTTTGCCTGCAAGAGGCTCAGAAATGTTTCATGGAAGACCGCAATCTACTGACGGAAAACAAGCCACTTCACAGCCGCTCCCATTTGCTGAAGCTCTCGCCTTCGAAGGATGGCCTTCTTCGAGTTGGTGGACGACTGGACAATTCACAATTACCAGCTGATGTAAAACACCCAATACTGCTTCCGAAGTCGAACCGCATCACAAGAATGATTTTGGAACACGAGCATACGACAAATCTTCATCCAGGAGTTTCTGCACTTTTTGTAATTGCGCGTCAAAAGTACTGAATCTTTGGTGCTCGTAACCTGATAAGAAATCTGGTTCACAACTGCATCAAATGTTTCCGTAAACTCACGGAGCACCAATTCATGGCCGATCTACGAGGCATCCGTATAACAGAAGCTTTACCCTTCCATCACACAGGCTGTGACTACGCTGGTCCATTTATACTAAAGGAAAGGAGAGGGCGTAATCCCCGAAAAACTAAGGGCTACATATGCCTTTTTGTTTGCCTTGTAACATCAACCATACATTTGGAACTGTCCACCGAGCTTAGCACAGACACATTCCTGCCATGTCTTCGGCGTTTAATGTCCCTTCGAGGAAAATGCTCACAGATCTTCAGCGACAACGGGACGAATATTGTTGGTGCCAAACGGGCATTAGATGAGATGCAGCAATTTGTATCTTCGCAGGAGCATCAACGCAATCTAACACAATCGCTGGCCAATGATGGAATTAAATGGAGCTTTATACCTCCCTATTCGCCACATTGGGGAGTCATCAGTACGTTCCGTCAAACTACATCTGCGTCGAGTTGTGGGAAAAACTGTTCTAACCTTTAAACAAATGCAAACTCTGATTGCTCAGATCAGTGCAGTAGAGAACTCGCGACAGTTATGCTATATACCTGACACTGACCTTACCTACTTGTCTCCGGCCCATTTTTTAATTGGACGCCCATTCACAACTGTTCCAGAGGGAGATCTGACTCATTTGCCGATCAATCGTCTGGACTATTGGCAGCACTTGCAATCGATGTATCGAGGGTTTTGGAAATGCTGGCACCACGAGTATTTAACATCCCTGCAGCAACGCCAAAAGTGGAGCCACAAGGAGCGCAACATCGCTGTAGACAATGTAGTCCTCGTCAAGGACTCAATCTCCCTCCAGCAGCTTGGATACTAGCCCGTGAAGTGGAAGCTCATCCTGGACCAGATGAACTTGTACGCGCTGTGAAACTTAAGACGTCTGCTGTAGAGATGACCCGGCCCATCACCAAGTTAGCTGTTCTGCCTAGTTCTGAAACATTGTTTCAGGGCGGCCCGTTATTTAATTTTTAATCTGATTCTCTTTTTGGTATATGAAATACTTACTTTGCCATTTTAATAAATTTTGGTGCTGCGTCACACTATAGAGATTTTTTAGGACTAAGTGTTAAGACTACAACGGAAAGCATCGGACACACAAAAAATGTGACAAATTAATAATTGAAATACAGTCCACTCAAATTGGGAAATAACACGTTTTTATTCCACACCAATGGTGTTACTAACATTGATTATTTCTTAAAACTGCAAGGGTATACAAGCTTCGGTTTACCGAAGCTAAGGAGGTAAGCTTCGGTAAACCGTTATATTTATGAATAATAAATAATAATAAAATAGTTATCATAAATATATATAATGTAGTAACGAGATATTAGAATCGAGATAAGTGAATTGCTCAAAACAAAAATTTTATAATTAATTATTTATTTATACCCGTTACTCGTAGAGTAAAAGGGTATACTAGATTCGTCGGAAAGTATGTAACAGGCAGAAGGAAGCGTTTCCGACACCATAAGGTATATATATTCTTGATCAGGATCACTAGCCGAGTCGATCTAGCCATGTCCGGCTATAGAGATTAGCGTGCAGATTCCTGAGCAGAGTGCCACGCCCACAAAACGCCCAAAACTGTGGCTCCTACAGTTTTGATCCTAGATTTAAAATTTTAACTGAAATGTATTGTTCTCATCAATACCTATCGATTGACTCAAAAAAAAGTTTGCAACCCCCACTTTAACGCCCACAAAACTTAAAAAAAATCGTAAGTATGAACGTGGATATCTCGAAAACTATCAAAGATAGAGAATTGGGATCTCAGATTTAGATTCTGAACCTTGTACGCAGCGCAAGTTTGTTACGCGAATATGCCACGTCCACTCTAACGCCCACAAGCCGCCCAAGCCTGTGTACAGTCTCGCTCCCCGAGTATAGTGCATTTAGGCAGCAATACCCCATATACAGAGTGCAAAATAGTACGAAAATTCTTGTTTCGTGCTAGAGAACAGAGTGTGCGTGTTTTCTGGTGAAAACATCGCAAAAATCGGGCGAGATTCGTGTTTTCGTTTTGGAAATTTTCCATTCAAGCTCGTGCGTCGCGAGAGAGGCGTTTGCCTAGTTTAGGCACATTTTGTCGGCCACAGCTGCGCGGTTCGTGTCTCCGCTGAGCTTAAATCATCTGATCAGCTGACCGAGCTTTTGGAACCAGCTGATAGAAAAGGTTAAGTCTCGACTAGAGAAGAGCTTACCTAGTAGGGCCGATAACCGGCAGATGGCGCCACCAAAAATGAAGGGCGTGGAGTCTGGAAGTGGAAGTGCGAGCAGCCGTGGAAGCAGCTCGGGCAGAGGGCGTCCCAGAGGCAAGCGCAATAAAGCGCCGCTGAGGGACGCCTCGAGGTGTAAGATTGTGGCGCTGGACGCAGCTCATGCGGAGCCTGGGCCTCTGGCGAAAATTGCAGGGGCCGACGCAACCGCCGCTGACCCTGCCGCTGCTCCCGTCGCTGCCCCTGCCGCTGCCCCTGCCGCTGCCCCTGCCGCTGCCCCTGCCGCTGCCTCCGCCGCTGCCCACGCCGCTGACCCTGCCGCAGCTCCCGTCGCTGCCCCTGCTGATGGAGGGACCTTCGTCGCACCAGCCAGCCCGGAAAAATCCTTCTCGGACAGGGAGTGGACAGGGAACGGTGCCGTCGCTGCCGAGATGGGCGACATCCGCTCGGAGATTGTGAGGATGTCCCACATCACAAGCCCTACCGTGAGCCTCAAGGTACAGTCCGTGGCAAATCGGTATGGGAAGGTCATCGGAGCCCTGCTGGTCCGCATTGGAGTGCTGGAGGACCGTTTGAAGAGGCAGACACCGGTCGCCTCGGCCGCCTCATATGCAGCCACCGCTGCTAGAGGCGCACACCACGTCGTCTCACCTGCTGCCCCTGTTTCCCCCCTTGCCAACGTAGCCGCACCACGGAAGATCCGGGAGACCTGGTCGGCAGTCGTCGCGTGCGACGACCCGGCCTTGTCAGGCAAGCAGATCGCTGAAAAGATCCGCAAGGAGGTAGCGCCTGCTCTGGGCGTAAGAGTGCACGAGGTGCGTGAGCTGGAGCGGGGCGGCGCGATCATTCGCACGCCTTCGCAGGCGGAGATGACGAAGGTCGTTGTCTCCGCAAAGTTCGCCGAGGTGGGCCTCAAGGTGTCCAGGAATACTGCCGCGAAGCCCCGAGTGACGGTCCAGAATGTGGACACCTCCGTGGGACCGGACGAATTCATGATTGAGCTCAAGGAGAAGAATTTTGAGGAGATGACCCTCAAAGAATTCCAGATGGCGGTGGTCCTGGCGACTAAGCCCTGGCGCTATTCATCTGCCCCCTATACGCTAGGAACCGAGCCGAAGCTGAAACGACAACCGTTTGTAACCTGACAGCGGACAACGTGATCAGCTGCATGCTGGAAGATCAAAGCAAGTGGGACGCGATAGCCAACATGGCCGCTGGCATCCTGAAGGATCTTAGGCGTCGAGAACGGAGTCGACGCATCGAGTCATAAGGACGAGCGGCAACCTGACCGCCATCCGTCCCGCGAAGTATAGCTTTGCGGCAGTTCCGCGGGATCGGAGCTTTTCTACCTCTTCTCTTCTTCTACCACTTTTATTCTTGTATATATTTAAGCTTATTTAATAAAATTAAGAAAAAAACCCCCCACCTATTTTGTACACTCTAAATACACCTCACCACACAAACTTTTGTTAACTCACACTCAATTTTATCAAAAAATTTAATTTATTGCCCCCGGGCAGACGTAAATAAATAAGTATAAAAAAAAAAAAAAAAAAAAAAAAAAATATCTAATTAGTGACGCGCATGAATGGTTTAACGACGGACGTGTTTTTTCGTGGTCCCAATCATTTCGTCATATCTCGAGAAGTACTTGGTGTACAAAGTCAAATTTTGCGTTAAAATTCGTGCCTTAGTGAAAAGAATACGGTGGTGCAAAAATATTTGCGGAAAGTCAGCGACGAACGCGGAAATCGGCGTTTTCCTTTTGGGAAAATTCCACACGTGCGCGCGCCGCGTGTGCTCAGGAGAGCGCTTTCGAGAGAGCGCTTTCGAGAGAGCGCTTTCGTGAGAGAGCTTTCGCGAGAGCGCAGGTGTTCCCTCTCCCGCGCGTGATTTCTCTCGCGCATCAGCTGTGCGTGTACCGCCTAAGCTTTCTGTTATCGGGTAAGTGAGCTTGCTCGAGAAAGTTTAGAGGGTAGGTGGGCGATGGCTCCATCTCCGATGGAGACGGAGGGTGGATGCTCGGGCAGCGAATCTGCCAGTAGTCGCGGAAGCGTCATCGTTAGTCGAAAAGACCGCCCGAAGGGGAAGCGAGGACGAGGTGCTGCCGCACGGGATGCCTCGCAGGCAAAAATTGTTGCCGTGGATGGAGTTGGAGGCGGGCCGGAGCCCCTTGTAGAGGAGACGCTCTCTTCTCTGGAGATGCCGCCGCCGCCCGCTCCCGCTGCTGCCGCCACCACTGCTGCTGTAGTAGCTGCAGCTGCTACTGCTGCTGCCGCTGCCGCTGCTGCTGCCGACGCCGCTGAAGCCTCGACATCAGCCGCTGCAGCAAAAGTCGCCGTTGGAGTTGAGGTCGTAGTCCCCTCTCCCCCTCCCGTTGTTCGCTCGTCGCACTGCCCCATGGAGATTGTGAAGCAAGGATCGTGCCGCGTCGAAGAAGAGTCGACTGCGATCAGGAATGAAATGCTAGGGCTCTTTGTGAATGTCGTGTCTTCGAAACTCCAGACGGAGATTCTGAAAGTCACAGCGAGGTACGAGGCCTTGATTTCGTCGCTGCTGATTAGAAATGCCATCCTCGATGATCGCTACAAGCAGTGCAAGAAGACGCCACCGCCGCCAGCTCAGCGACCAGTCGCTGTTGCCAACCAGCCGTCGTATGCAGTCGCGTACCCCAGCTTGCCAGTGCCTTCTGCCACGCCGATCCCGATGCCGCGAAAGCCGCGGGAGACCTGGTCGGCAGTCGTGCACAGCCCAGACCCGACCATCTCGGGCAAGCAGCTGGCGGAGAAGGTGCGGAAAGAAATCGCTCCTGCACTAGGAGTCCGACTCCATTAAGTCAGGGGATTGGCGCGTGGCGGTGCCGTTATAAGTACCCCGTCGTCAAGTGAGCTTAAGCGCGTGATGGCAAACAAGAAGTTCGGCGAGGCCGAACTTGAAATTAAGCAGACCCCGGAACTTAAACCAAAGGTTGTAGTGAGCAACGTCGACACTGCGCACACGCCCGAGGACTTCATGACGGAGTTGTATAAAAACAACTTCGAGGACAAGATGGACCTGGCACAATTTAAGAGGACGGTGCGGCTCGAAAAGCCCTGGTCGCAGGCTAATGGCGCCACGGTCAACGTGACGCTAGAGGTCGACGCGACGGCACTTGATGTCCTGGACGGAGGAAAAGCCTACATTGGGTGGTTTGCGTACAACTGCCGGGCCTTGGTGCGCACTTATGCGTGCCATAGGTGCGTCGGTTTCGACCACAAGGTGGCCAGTTGCAGGATGAAGGAGAACGACAAGGTCTGCCGACAGTGCGGACAGACTGGCCACAATGCGCGAGGCTGCACCAATCCGGTGGACTGCCGGAATTGCCGCTTCAAGGGCTACCCATCGGCGCACCATATGCTGTCCCCCGGGTGCCCTGTGTATGCGGCGGTGCTGGCGCGGGTGAATGTTAGACATTAAAAATGTATAGCTTCATCCAAGCAAATTGTGGCAAAGGACGAGCTGCTACCATCGAGCTCGGAGTCCGATTGCGAGAGAGCAAGATCCTGTTCGCACTGGTCCAGGAGCCATATGTGAACGACGGGAGGATAGATGAGCTGCCTGACGGTATAAGGAGTTTTACCGATCGAGGAGGAAAGGCGGCCATCCTAGTTAATCACCAGGATGTCACCTGCATGCAAGTAGAGCCCTTCACCACGGAGTACGGCGTATGTGTGAGCATTAAAGGAAGATTTGGCTTAATCTTGCTATGCTCCGCATATTGTCAGTTTGATGCCGATTTACCACCGTACCTCGCGTACTTGGATGCGGTCCTGCTGCTGGCCAGCAGAACCCCCGCAATCCTTGGCCTTGATGCGAACGCAGCATCCCCCATGTGGTTTAGCAAGCTCCCTCCTCACGCTGAGGGACTTGCAAACTATAATCGGGGTGAGCTGCTGTCTCAGTGGATTGTGGAGAAGGAAGCCGTGGTTCTAAACCAGCCAAGTTCGGTGTACACGTTCGAGTCCAGCAACGGACGGAGCGACATCGACGTGACGATCGCCAACGCTGCAGGATCTATGCTAGCCACATACGAGTGGAGAGTGGACGATTGGGAGTTGAGTGACCACAACATCGTTACTGTTGTGGCCAACCCAACGACCGATACAGCCGTTGAGAGCCTAGCTCCGGTGCCGTCCTGGAACTTCTCCAATGCACGTTGGCGGTTGTTCGAGCAGGAAATGGTGAGTAGGCCAACCGAACTTCCGGAAGACTTCTCAGAATCGCCGCTGGACCAACAAGCCTCTACCCTTCGCAGGATCGTCCACGAAGTGTGCGACCTTGTTCTGGGTAGGAGGACTGCAGGATCGCCGAGATCGAGACCAGGTTGGTGGACCGCTGACCTTAGTGCGATGCGCTGCGAAGTCAGGAGACTTAGGCGCCGACTTCAGGATGCCAGACGTCGTCGCCATGACGACGTGGCCGAGCTTATTGTGCGCGAGCTGAGACTTACCTCGGCCGCCTACAAGAAGCTCATCCTGAGGACGAAGGAGGACAGCTGGAGACGCTTCGTGGGAGAAAATTCACACGATCCCTGGGGGCGCGTCTACAAGATGTGCCGAGGTCGCAAGAAACGGACGGAGATTGGGTGCCTTCGCGTAAATGGCGAGCTAGTCACCAACTGGAGTGACTGTGCGCGTGTGCTCCTCCGCAACATTTTCCCAGTTGCGGAGTCCGATGCACCGATTGCCTCAGCGGAGGAATTCCCACCGCCCCTGGAAGTTTCTGAGGTTGGTTCTTGTGTCGCTAGGTTGAAGAGCAAACGCTCGCCTGGCATGGACGGCATCAACGGTACGATTTGCGAGGCTGTGTCATACTGTGCCATACCTCAGCTTCTTACGGCGATGTATTCCAGCTGCATCCGGTCGGGGTACTTCCCTGCTGAGTGGAAATGCCCTCGTGTGGTAGCTCTGCTCAAGGGACCCCACAAGGACAGGTGTGAGCCATCGTCGTACCGCGGCATTTGCCTGCTTCCGGTTTTCGGAAAGGTGCTGGAGGCCATCATGGTAGATCGTGTGAGAGAAGTTCTTCCGGAAGGCTGCAGGTGGCAGTTCGGAGGATGCTTGGATGCACGTGAAGAGCAGTATTCACGCCAGCCAGGCGAAATACGTGCTCGGCATTTTCGTGGACTTCAAGGGAGCCTTTGACAATGTGGAATGGAGTGCTGCACTGCGCCGATTGGCGGAGTTGGGATGCCGAGAGATGGGCTTGTGGCAGAGCTTCTTCTCAGGCAGAAGAGCAGTCATCCGAAGCATTTACGAGGAAGTTGATGTCCCCGTAACTAGAGGCTGTCCGCAGGGGTCAATCAGCGGCCCATTCATTTGGGATCTGCTGATAGATGTACTGATCCGGCGCCTTGAGTCGTACTGCACACTGAGTGCGTATGCGGATGATTTGCTGCTTCTCGTCGAGGGAAACTCCCGACTCGCGCTGGAGACAAAAGGAGCGCAACTAATGTCCATCGTTGAAACGTGGGGGATGGAAGTCGGCGTTGCCGTTTCCACCAGTAAGACGGTAATTATGCTGCTTAAAGGAAGCGAACACTTTACGCGTGGCCCTTCGCGTGTACCTAGTCGCCCCCCTGCGGTAAAATTTGCTGGTGCAAACTTGCCGTATGTAAGCAGCTGCCGGTACCTTGGCATCACAGTCAGCGAAGGCTTGAGATTTCTCGAGCACGTCGGGAACCTTCGACAGCGTATGGCTGGAGTCGTTGCAGCATTGGCGCGTGTGCTTCGAGTAGACTGGGGTTTCAGTCCTCGAGCCAGACGGACCATCTATGCCGGACTCATGGTGCCCTGTGCGCTATTTGGTGCCTCGGTATGGTATGTCACTACGACGCAGCAAGTTGTGGCCAAGAGGCGACTCCTTGCTTGCCAGAGGCTAATCCTTATGGGAAGCCTTCCGGTATGCCGAACAGTGTCCACTGCGGCACTGCAGGTTCTTGCTGGCGTTCCCCCGTTTGATTTAGCTGCCATGCAAATGGCAGTTAAATACAAACTAAAGCGTGGATACCCGCTGGAGGAATACGATCTGCTGTATGGCGAAGACCTCACGAGTCTGAGCTGGGAAGAGAAGATGGTGCGTATGGAGCAGTGCTTACTGCACAGATGGCAGGACAGATGGGATGACGTAGCTGCATCTAGACGGGTGACCTACAAGTTCATCCCAGATGTCACTCTGGCATTTCGGAATCCACACTTCGGATTTCCGATGCGCACCGGATTCCTGATCACTGGACACGGATCGTTAAACCCATTTCTGCATAATAGAGCGCTCTCGGACTCTGCCGCATGCTCATGTGGCGATCCAGTTGAGGATTGGCAGCACGTCTTGTGTGACTGCCCCCTCTATGCAGATCTGCGCGACCTTGATGGACTTGGAGTGCAGCGAGATGGTGAAAACTGGACGTTTGGAAGGATTCTGGAGGATGAGGACAGGACTCGACGACTCAACACGTTTGCTGACGAGGCGTTCCGCAGGAGGAGGGACTTTTAGTCCAAAACCCCTGCCGTGTGGTAGCGGCGAAGAATACTGCCACAGCCTGTCATAGCTTTCCGTAGGAGGCGACTAATATGGCAATGGTTGCCCCATCCGAGCTCGTCGGAGCTGAAGGGGTGAGGCCTACCGAGCCTGTAATCTCGGTACCACGGGTTGAGCAGTTCCAAGACTGCCCACTGAGGTTGGCCCCCTAGTGGGAGTATCGTGGTGGCTGTGGCTGACACCTATATCGCGGGTAAGGTCTTCGGGCTCGACGTGGATGTTGCGTTATACAACTCGGGTGCTGTGACCCACAGAACGGCAGAGATTTTAGATAGATCTCGCCCCTACGCAAGGGCGAGTGCTTGCCCGACAAGTAAGCACTCGAATTGCTACTGGGGTGGTTGCTATGTATATAGCTATAGCTTCCAGTCCGGGGCGTTGGTTTGGCGCTTAATCTAGACCCGTGCATTATATACTCACTTGTGGGTATATTAGAATGCCGTGGTTGTAATCCCTTCATTGCGGAACATGCCACGTTCAATAAAAGCGGAGGGATCCGATTCCCACTGTCCCTATCTACACACAGTCGGTGTTTGATTGCTCGCGAGAACTGACGTGTTTTTCCGTACGCGAGTATAGTGCATTAAGGCAGAAAAACCACAGGTACATTGTGCAAAATAGTACGAAAATTCGTGTTTCGTGCTAGCGAACACAGTGCGCGTGTTTTCCGTACGAAATATTGCGAAAATCGGGCGTGGTGTTTTTATTTTTGGAAATTTTTTATTAAGACACGTGCGTCGCGAGAGAGGCGCTCTCTCGAGAGAGGCGTTTGCCTAATTTAGGCACATTTAGTCGGCCACAGCTGTGCGGTTCGTGTCTCCGCTGAGCTTAAGTCAGCTGATCAGCTGACCGAGCTTTTTTGGACCAGCTGATCGCAAAGGGTAAGTCTCGGCTACCGAAGAACTTAAGAAGTAGGGCCGATAACCGGCAGAAGGCGCCACCCAAAATGGAGGGTGTGGAGTCCGGGAGCGAAAGTGCGAGCAGCCGTGGAAGCAGCTCGGGCAGAGGGCGCCCCAGAGGCAAGCGCAACAAAGCGCCGCTGAGGGAAGCCTCGAGGTGTTAAATGTTGGCGCTGGATGCAACCGCCGCTGACCTTACCGCCGCTGCCCCTGCCGACGCCTTTGCCGCTGCCCCCGCCGCTGCCGCTGCCGCAGTCGCAGCCGCTGCCGCTGCCGCAGCCGCTGCCCCCGCCGCTGCCCCCGCCGCTGCCCCCGCCGCTGCCCCCGCCGACGCTGCCGCAGTCGCAGCCGCTGCTGATGGAGGGACCTTCGTCGTGCCAGCCAGCCCAGAGAAATCCTTCTCGGACAGGGAATGGAGGGGAAATGGAGCCGTTGCTGCCGAGATGGGCGACATCCGTGCGGATATCATGAGGATGTCCCACGTAGCAAGCCCTACCGTGAGCATCAAGACGCAACTATTGGCAAACCGCTACGAGGAGGTCGTCGGAGCCCTGCTGGTCCGCATTGGAGTGCTGGAGGACCGACTGAGGAGGCAGACACCGGTCGCCTCGGCCGCCTCATACGCAGCCACTGCTGCTAGAGGTGCGCATCACGTGGCCTCACCTGCTGCCCCTGTTGCCCCCCTTGCCCCCGTACCCGCACCGCGGAAGATTCGGGAGACATGGTCGGCTGTCGTTGCGTGCGACGACCCGGCCCTGTCAGGCAGGCAGATCGCGGAGAAGATCCGCAAGGAGGTAGCGCCCGCTCTGGGCGTACGAGTGCATGAGGTGCGTATTCGCACGCCGTCGCAGGCGGAGATGTCGAAGGTCGTTGCCTCCGCAAAGTTCGCCGAGGTGGGCCTGAAGGTGTCGAGGAACACCGCTGCGAAGCCGCGTGTTACGGTCCAGGATGTGGACACCTCCGTGGGACCGGACGAGTTCATGATTGAGCTCAGGGAGAAAAACTTCGAGGAAATGAGCCTCAGGGAGTTTCAAAAGGCGGTAGTCCTGGCGACCAAGCCCTGGTCAGCTGCAGACGGTGCCACAGTCAATGTGACGCTGGAGGTAGACGACCAGGCGCTGGCCGTTCTCGAGGGCGGGAGAGTGTATATCAAGTGGTTTTCGTACCGCTGCCGGTCACAGGTGCGCACCTACGCCTGCCACCGATGCCTCGGATTTGACCACAAGGTCAGCGAGTGCAGATACCCCCGAGAGAAACAGGTCTGCCGCCAGTGCGGACAGAACGACCACGTCGCGGCGAAGTGCAGAAATGCGGTGGACTGCCGCAACTGCCGTCACAAGGGTATGCCCTCGGGGCATTATATGCTTTCGGGTGGCTGCCCGATATACGGCGCGCTGCTAGCCAGGGTGCAAGCTAGACATTGATAATGTTTAGCTTCATCCAAGCGAATTGTGGTCGAGGCCGTTGCGCTGTCATCGAGCTTGCCAAGCAGATGAGAGATGCTGGCCACCTGTTCGCACTAGTCCAGGAGCCCTATGTGGACGCGGGCAAGCGACTCACTGGACTGCCTGGAGGAATGAGGATCTTCGCCGATAGGAGGAAGAAAGCTGCCATCATCGTGGACGACCCATCTGCCTTCTGCATGCCCATCGAGGCTTTGACGACGGACTGCGGAGTGTGCGTGAGTGTCACAGGAAGATATGGCACCATCTTTCTGGCTTCCGTATACTGCCAGCATCTAGCTGCTCTGGAGCCCTACACTGATTACCTGGATACGGTTCTGCTATTAGCTAGCAGAACACCGACAATCCTCGGACTTGATGCCAACGCAGTCTCCCCTATGTGGTTCAGCAAATCCCCAGACAACTCTGGAGACCGCCTGAACCGCGAACGGGGACAGCTCATGAACGAGTGGATAATCGCAAGCGGTGCCAGTGTAATTAATACGGCCAGCCAGGTGTTCACGTTCGATAATCACCGCTCTGGAAGTGATATCGACGTGACCTTCGCCAACGAAGCGGCGCGAGTATGGGCAACCTACGATGGGAGAGTTGACTTCTGGGAGCTGAGTGACCACAACATTATCACTGTTGAGGTTACTCCAGATCCGAGCAGTACCGTTGAGAGCCTAGCTCCGGTACCGCAATGGAAGCTCTCCAATGCAAACTGGCGAAGATTCAGTGTAGAGTTAAGGAGTGCAGCACAGAGTCTCGAGGAACTGGAGGAATCGCCGTTGGACGACCATGTGTCTGCCCTTCGCTCCATCGTACACGATGTGTGCGACAGGGTGATAGGGCGCAGGATACCTGCAGCGAGGGGAAACGTAATATGGTGGAATCCTGAGCTGAGTACCAAGTGCCAAGAGGTCCGGAGACTGAGGCGTAGGCTGCAGGCAGCTCGCCGGAGTGGCACCGACGATGCTGAGCAACTTGCCGCTGGGCTGAGATTTGCCTCAGGCCAGTACAAGAAGCTTATCTTGACGACAAAGGAGCAAAACTGGCGGGACTTCGTGGGACGGCACAAGGATGATCCATGGGGGCACGTATACCGAATATGCCGAGGCCGGAAGAAGACAGCCGATCTCGGATGTCTCCGGTCGAACGGCGCGCATTCCGTAACCTGGCACGACTGCGCAAGTGTGCTCCTCCGCAACTTTTTCCCTGTTGCGGAGTCGACGACACGAGAAGACATACCCCCTGGTGCCCCACCGATCCTCGAAACCTTCGAGGTGGCAACCAGCGTCGCGAGGCTGAGAAGCCGGCGATCGCCGGGTATGGATGGCATCACGGGCGGTATTGTCAAGGAGGTATGGCGTGCCATCCCTCAGCACCTGACGAAGCTGTACTCTCGGTGCATCTCGGAAGGATACTTTCCGGCCGAGTGGAAGCACCCGAGAGTGATACCGCTGGTAAAGGGGCCAGATAAGGACAGGAGCGATCCTGCCTCTTATCGCGGCATATGCCTTTTGCCAGTGTTCGGAAAGGCGCTTGAGGGAATCATGGTGAATCGGCTGAAGGATGTGCTACCGGATGGCTGCAGATGGCAATTCGGATTCAGGCCTGGACGCTGCGTGGAGGATGCGTGGAAGCACGCCAAAAACACCGTCGCCAACAGTCGCGAGAGGAGGGTCCTTGGAATCTTTGTCGATTTCAAGGGAGCCTTCGACAACGTGGAGTGGAGTGCGGTGCTGGATCGGCTTGTCGGCGTAGGCTGTCGAGAAATCGACTTGTGGAAAAGCTATTTTTCCGGCCGTAGCGCAAGCATCATCAGCAGGTATGAAGCAGCCACAGTTGCGGTTACACGGGGCTGCCCGCAAGGGTCCGTCAGTGGTCCATTTATTTGGAATTTACTGATGGATGTGCTGCTTCAGCGCTTGGAGCCACATTGTGCTCTGAGCGCGTTTGCAGATGATCTTCTGCTTTTCGTCGACGGGAATTCCCGTGCCGATCTGGAGCGGAAGGGCGAGCAGTTGATGGACATCGTGGGAGCCTGGGGAGCTGAGGTTGGAGTGAGTGTGTCAACCAGCAAGACGGCAATAATGTTGCTGAAAGGACAGCTTTCACGCACGAGGAGGCCGACGGTACGGTTTGCTGGAGGAAGCCTGCCTTACGTCACCAAATGCCGGTACCTTGGCATCTTAGTCGGCGAGCGGTTGAGTTTTCTCCCGCATATCTCTGCTCTCAGAGATCGGCTGGCTGGAGTTGCCGGAGGGCTAGCGCGGGTGCTTCGAGTCGATTGGGGGCTCAGCTCCCGTGCTAAGAGGACGATTTACAGCGGACTCATGGTCCCCTGTGCACTCTTTGGTGCCTCGGTCTGGTACAAGGCGGCGAGTAGGGGCAAGTCCCTTAAACTCCTCACCTCGTGCCAGAGGTCCATCCTTTTAGGATGCCTACCGGTATGCCGCACAGTGTCCACGGTGGCACTGCAGGTGCTTGCTGGTGCTCCTCCAATAGATCTGGATGCTCACAGGATCGCCGTGAAGTTCAAGCTGAGGAAGGATGTCCCCCTGGATGAGAGCGACTGGCTCCACGGACAGGACCTGTCCGTGTTGGACTGGAAAGCTAAGATGGCGCTGCTAGACGAACGTCTGCTAAATGAGTGGCAACTCAGATGGGATCGCGCGGAACACGGCTCCGTGACTCGCGAGTTTTTCCCAGAGGCAGCGTTCTTCTACAAGAGGAAAGACTTTGTCTTTACCCTCAAAGCCGGATTCTTGCTGACAGGACACGGGTCGATGAACGCATTTCTGCAAGGCAGGACCCTCAGCACCACGACCGCATGCTCATGTGGCGTGGCAAGAGAGGACTGGCGCCACATACTGTGTGAATGCCGCCTGTATAACGATTTGCGGGACCTGGATGCCCTTGGAGTCGTTCGAGACCAGGGAAGATGGATCGTCGCGGGAGAAGTCGAGACCCCAGAACGGATGCGTCTCCTAGGAGTTTTTGCCGATGCTGCCTTCTCGAGGCGAAGGATGGATGCGACGAGGGAGGAACCACAGGCGCCGGGACGTTAGTCCCACCCCTCTTTTGCCGTGTGGTAGCGGCGAAGAATACTGCCACAGCCTGTCATAGCTTTTCGTAGGAGGCGACTAATATGGCAATGGTTGCCCCATCCGAGCTTGTCGGAGCTGAAGGGGTGAGGCCTACCGAGCCTGTAATCTCGGTACCACGGGTTGAGCAGTTTCAAGACTGCCCATTGAGGTTGGCCCCCTAGTGGGAGTATCGTGGTGGCTGTGGCTGACACCTATATCGCGGGTAAAGTCTTCGGGCTCGACGTGGATGTTGCGTTATACAACTCGGGTGCTGTGACCCACAGAACGGCAGAGATTTTAGATAGATCTCGCCCCTACGCAAGGGCGAGTGCTTGCCCGACAAGTAAGCACTCGAATTGCTACTGGGGTGGTTGCTATGTATATAGCTATAGCTTCCAGTCCGGGGCGTTGGTTTGGCGCTTAATCTAGA
This sequence comes from Drosophila subpulchrella, assembly GCF_014743375.2. NCBI lineage: Eukaryota > Metazoa > Arthropoda > Insecta > Diptera > Drosophilidae > Drosophila > Drosophila subpulchrella. The sequence goes on from NC_050613.1 coordinate 103,754, forward strand.
CCCGTGCATTATATACTCACTTGTGGGTATATTAGAATGCCGTGGTTGTAATCCCTTCATTGCGGAACATGCCACGTTCAATAAAAGCGGAGGGATCCGATTCCCACTGTCCCTATCTACACACAGTCGGTGTTTGATTGCTCGCGAGAACTGACGTGTTTTTCCGTACGCGAGTATAGTGCATTAAGGCAGAAAAACCACAGGTACATTGTGCAAAATAGTACGAAAATTCGTGTTTCGTGCTAGCGAACACAGTGCGCGTGTTTTCCGTACGAAATATTGCGAAAATCGGGCGTGGTGTTTTTATTTTTGGAAATTTTTTATTAAGACACGTGCGTCGCGAGAGAGGCGCTCTCTCGAGAGAGGCGCTCTCTCGAGAGAGGCTTTTGCCTAATTTAGGCACATTTAGTCGGCCACAGCTGTGCGGTTCGTGTCTCCGCTGAGCTTAAGTCAGCTGATCAGCTGACCGAGCTTTTTTGGACCAGCTGATAGCAAAGGGTAAGTCTCGGCTACCGAAGAACTTAAGAAGTAGGGCCGATAACCGGCAGATGGCGCCACCCAAAATGGAGGGTGTGGAGTCCGGGAGCGAAAGTGCGAGCAGCCGTGGAAGCAGCTCGGGCAGAGGGCGCCCCAGAGGCAAGCGCAACAAAGCGCCGCTGAGGGAAGCCTCGAGGTGTAAAATGTTGGCGCTGGATGCAACCGCCGCTGACCTTACCGCCGCTGCCCCTGCCGACGCCTTTGCCGCTGCCCCCGCCGCTGCCCCCGCCGCTGCCGCTGCCGCAGCCGCTGCCCCCGCCGCTGCCCCCGCCGCTGCCCCCGCCGACGCTGCCGCAGTCGCAGCCGCTGCTGATGGAGGGACCTTCGTCGTGCCAGCCAGCCCAGAGAAATCCTTCTCGGACAGGGAATGGAGGGGAAATGGAGCCGTTGCTGCCGAGATGGGCGACATCCGTGCGGATATCATGAGGATGTCCCACGTAGCAAGCCCTACCGTGAGCATCAAGACGCAACTATTGGCAAACCGCTACGAGGAGGTCGTCGGAGCCCTGCTGGTCCGCATTGGAGTGCTGGAGGACCGACTGAGGAGGCAGACACCGGTCGCCTCGGCCGCCTCATACGCAGCCACTGCTGCTAGAGGTGCGCATCACGTGGCCTCACCTGCTGCCCCTGTTGCCCCCCTTGCCACCGTACCCGCACCGCGGAAGATTCGGGAGACATGGTCGGCTGTCGTTGCGTGCGACGACCCGGCCCTGTCAGGCAGGCAGATCGCGGAGAAGATCCGCAAGGAGGTAGCGCCCGTTCGCACGCCGTCGCAGGCGGAGATGTCGAAGGTCGTTGCCTCCGCAAAGTTCGCCGAGGTGGGCCTGAAGGTGTCGAGGAACACCGCTGCGAAGCCGCCTGTTACGGTCCAGGATGTGGACACCTCCGTGGGACCGGACGAGTTCATGATTGAGCTCAGGGAGAAAAACTTCGAGGAAATGAGCCTCAGGGAGTTTCAAAAGGCGGTAGTCCTGGCGACCAAGCCCTGGTCAGCTGCAGACGGTGCCACAGTCAATGTGACGCTGGAGGTAGACGACCAGGCGCTGGCCGTTCTCGAGGGCGGGAGAGTGTATGTCAAGTGGTTTTCGTACCGCTGCCGGTCACAGGTGCGCACCTACGCCTGCCACCGATGCCTCGGATTTTACCACAAGGTCAGCGAGTGCAGATACCCCCGAGAGAAACAGGTCTGCCGCCAGTGCGGACAGAACGACCACGTCGCGGCGAAGTGCAGAAATGCGGTGGACTGCCGCAACTGCCGTCACAAGGGTATGCCCTCGGGGCATTATATGCTTTCGGGTGGCTGCCCGATATACGGCGCGCTGCTAGCCAGGGTGCAAACTAGACATTGATAATGTTTAGCTTCATCCAAGCGAATTGTGGTCGAGGCCGTTGCGCTGTCATCGAGCTTGCCAAGCAGATGAGAGATGCTGGCCACCTGTTCGCACTAGTCCAGGAGCCCTATGTGGACGCGGGCAAGCGACTCACTGGACTGCCTGGAGGAATGAGGATCTTCGCCGATAGGAGGAAGAAAGCTGCCATCATCGTGGACGACCCATCTGCCATCTGCATGCCCACCGAGGCTTTGACGACGGACTGCGGAGTGTGCGTGAGTGTCACAGGAAGATATGGCACCATCTTTCTGGCTTCCGTATACTGCCAGCATCTAGCTGCTCTGGAGCCCTACACTGATTACCTGGATACGGTTCTGCTATTAGCTAGCAGAACACCGACAATCCTCGGACTTGATGCCAACGCAGTCTCCCCTATGTGGTTCAGCAAATCCCCAGACAACTCTGGAGACCGCCTGAACCGCGAACGGGGACAGCTCATGAACGAGTGGATAATCGCAAGCGGTGCCAGTGTAATTAATACGGCCAGCCAGGTGTTCACGTTCGATAATCACCGCTCTGGAAGTGATATCGACGTGACCTTCGCCAACGAAGCGGCGCGAGTATGGGCAACCTACGATGGGAGAGTTGACTTCTGGGAGCTGAGTGACCACAACATTATCACTGTTGAGGTTACTCCAGATCCGAGCAGTACCGTTGAGAGCCTAGCTCCGGTACCGCAATGGAAGCTCTCCAATGCAAGTTGGCGAAGATTCAGTGTAGAGTTAAGGAGTGCAGCACAGAGTCTCGAGGAACTGGAGGAATCGCCGTTGGACGACCATGTGTCTGCCCTTCGCTCCATCGTACACGATGTGTGCGACAGGGTGATAGGGCGCAGGATACCTGCAGCGAGGGGAAACGTAATATGGTGGAATCCTGAGCTGAGTACCAAGCGCCAAGAGGTCCGGAGACTGAGGCGTAGGCTGCAGGCAGCTCGCCGGAGTGGCACCGACGATGCTGAGCAACTTGCCGCTGGGCTGAGATTTGCCTCAGGCCAGTACAAGAAGCTTATCTTGACGACAAAGGAGCAAAACTGGCGGGACTTCGTGGGACGGCACAAGGATGATCCATGGGGGCACGTATACCGAATATGCCGAGGCCGGAAGAAGACAGCCGATCTCGGATGTCTCCGGTCGAACGGCGCGCATTCCGTAACCTGGCACGACTGCGCAAGTGTGCTCCTCCGCAACTTTTTCCCTGTTGCGGAGTCGACGACACGAGAAGACATACCCCCTGGTGCCCCACCGATCCTCGAAACCTTCGAGGTGGCAACCAGCGTCGCGAGGCTGAGAAGCCGGCGATCGCCGGGTATGGATAGCATCACGGGCGGTATTGTCAAGGAGGTATGGCGTGCCATCCCTCAGCACCTGACGAAGCTGTACTCTCGGTGCATCTCGGAAGGATACTTTCCGGCCGAGTGGAAGCACCCGAGAGTGATACCGCTGGTAAAGGGGCCAGATAAGGACAGGAGCGATCCTGCCTCTTATCGCGGCATATGCCTTTTGCCAGTGTTCGGAAAGGCGCTTGAGGGAATCATGGTGAATCGGCTGAAGGATGTGCTACCGGATGGCTGCAGATGGCAATTCGGATTCAGGCCTGGACGCTGCGTGGAGGATGCGTGGAAGCACGCCAAAAACACCGTCGCCAACAGTCGCGAGAGGAGGGTCCTTGGAATCTTTGTCGATTTCAAGGGAGCCTTCGACAACGTGGAGTGGAGTGCGGTGCTGGATCGGCTTGTCGACGTAGGCTGTCGAGAAATCGACTTGTGGAAAAGCTATTTTTCCGGCCGTAGCGCAAGCATCATCAGCAGGTATGAAGCAGCCACAGTTGCGGTTACACGGGGCTGCCCGCAAGGGTCCGTCAGTGGTCCATTTATTTGGAATTTACTGATGGATGTGCTGCTTCAGCGCTTGGAGCCACATTGTGCTCTGAGCGCGTTTGCAGATGATCTTCTGCTTTTCGTCGACGGGAATTCCCGTGCCGATCTGGAGCGGAAGGGCGAGCAGTTGATGGACATCGTGGGAGCCTGGGGAGCTGAGGTTGGAGTGAGTGTGTCAACCAGCAAGACGGCAATAATGTTGCTGAAAGGACAGCTTTCACGCACGAGGAGACCGACGGTACGGTTTGCTGGAGCAAGCCTGCCCTACGTCACCAAATGCCGGTACCTTGGCATCTTAGTCGGCGAGCGGTTGAGTTTTCTCCCGAATATCTCTGCTCTCAGAGATCGGCTGGCTGGAGTTGCCGGAGGGCTAGCTCGGGTGCTTCGAGTCGATTGGGGGCTCAGCTCCCGTGCTAAGAGGACGATTTACAGCGGACTCATGGTCCCCTGTGCACTCTTTGGTGCCTCGGTCTGGTACAAGGCGGCGAGTAGGGGCAAGTCCCTTAAACTCCTCACCTCGTGCCAGAGGTCCATCCTTTTAGGATGCCTACCGGTATGCCACACAGTGTCCACGGTGGCACTGCAGGTGCTTGCTGGTGCTCCTCCAATAGATCTGGATGCTCACAGGATCGCCGTGAAGTTCAAGCTGAGGAAGGATGTCCCCCTGGATGAGAGCGACTGGCTCCACGGACAGGACCTGTCCGTGTTGGACTGGAAAGCTAAGATGGCGCTGCTAGACGAACGTCTGCTAAATGAGTGGCAACTCAGATGGGATCGCGCGGAACACGGCTCCGTGACTCGCGAGTTTTTCCCAGAGGCAGCGTTCTTCTACAAGAGGAAAGACTTTGTCTTTACCCTCAAAGCCGGATTCTTGCTGACAGGACACGGGTCGATGAACGCATTTCTGCAAGGCAGGACCCTCAGCACCACGACCGCATGCTCATGTGGCGTGGCAAGAGAGGACTGGCGCCACATACTGTGTGAATGCCGCCTGTATAACGATTTGCGGGACCTGGATGCCCTTGGAGTCGTTCGAGACCAGGGAAGATGGATCGTCGCGGGAGAAGTCGAGACCCCAGAACGGATGCGTCTCCTAGGAGTTTTTGCCGATGCTGCCTTCTCGAGGCGAAGAATGGATGCGACGAGGGAGGAACCACAGGCGCCGGGACATTAGTCCCACCCCTCTTTTGCCGTGTGGTAGCGGCGAAGAATACTGCCACAGCCTGTCATAGCTTTTCGTAGGAGGCGCCTAATATGGCAATGGTTGCCCCATCCGAGCTTGTCGGAGCTGAAGGGGTGAGGCCTACCGAGCCTGTAATCTCGGTACCACGGGTTGAGCAGTTCCAAGACTGCCCATTGAGGTTGGCCCCCTAGTGGGAGTATCGTGGTGGCTGTGGCTGACACCTATATCGCGGGTAAAGTCTTCGGGCTCGACGTGGATGTTGCGTTATACAACTCGGGTGCTGTGACCCACAGAACGGCAGAGATTTTAGATAGATCTCGCCCCTACGCAAGGGCGAGTGCTTGCCCGACAAGTAAGCACTCGAATTGCTACTGGGGTGGTTGCTATGTATATAGCTATAGCTTCCAGTCCGGGGCGTTTTTCTGGCGCTTAATCTAGACCCTTGCATTATATACTCACTTGTGGGTGTATTACAATGCCGTGGTTGTAATTCCTTTTATTGTGGAACACGCCACGTAAAATAAGTTCGGAGGGATCTGAGACACCCCCCTGTACAGGTGACACATAGGAGGTTATTATTTGCCCTGGCGGCGAGCTGCTCCTCGACTCACAACCGTCCTTAGTCATATGCTGTACGGATACTATACAACATTTTCTCAGAAAACAATCCGTGTATGGCTGAGTGACGCTCACTCCTTTGCAAAGTCGTTGCACAACACTGGATCAGTTGCTTGTCTATTCGCGAAAATTCACATATGTACATACTCTGCAGCTCCACAATTGAGTATAAGGGCCCAATAATCAAGAAGTCGACTGCGACGTCGGCAGCGCAGCCAGCGACGGCGGCAGAGCTGAGCGCAAAGCAGAGGCGCTCTCAGTCGCTGTCGGCAAAGAGAACGCTCAAAAGTACTTTTGGGCTCTCCCTCTCTCGCCATGTCTCCGCTGGATAAGCGCAGGTGAAGGCAAAGAGGCCCAGCAATTAAAATATCTTGACTTTTGTGCACCCTTGGCTTTTAAATAATGTGACATTTTTTCGTAAATGTAAACACAACCATTTAAAATAATTGGTGTGGGTCTTAAAATACTTGTATTTCTTAAACAAATGTATATGTTTATTAAGATTATTTATTAATATGTGAAGTTTTAAGAATATATTTTTATATAACGATATGCATAGTCGGATATGTCTATAAATACCCTGCTTTTATGTGCAACGGAAGGTGCATAGACCAAACGGGACGTGCCAAAAAAACAGAACAACAACGGATTAGCGGAACCTTGTTGTTGTTGTTTATTGTTTTTCTGGAAGGCACGCGCCTTTTTTCGTCTTTATCTCTTGCGTTCACTTATGTGAAGGAGTTAGAATTACCCGCAATTAACGTAGTTAAATAAAATAAACCAGTGGTTTAAAAGTAATTCTTATACGATTACCAGGTAAGTCTGTCGCAGACCAATATTTTTTTAAGCAATGAGAGTAAAAACAAGGTTATGTATATTAAAAATAAGGGAAATTCAAGATTCCCAATATAAGAAGTGGCGGAAAAAAAATAGCCGTGAAAAATGAACCAACAAATGGTTCATATAAATAAACAGATGAATGAACCTGTGAAAGAATTTTAAAATCATATTGAGTGCAAACTTCCTAATTCGTTAAAAATGAATATTAATATTAAACCACAATTTGTACATTTGTATACTTAAACAAATATGGCTATTTAAATAAAAGTCTCAATTTTAAGTCCCTGGAAAAGTGTTCGTTTTCCCGCTACTGCAAAATAAATTTTTTTTTTAATAAATAACACAAAATATGTTTATATCGCTTGGTATATTTTTATTTATAATTTAAAATAAGAAAATAAAAAATCAAGTGACCGGAAATAAAAATTTCAGAATTTCTTCACTTGTTTTTTAAAATATTTTTTTGTATTTTTAGGTAAGTCCATAGATAAGAGAAGCATAAATAGTTCCATTTTAGGAATATTATCCGAGGAACTTGTTCCTTTTTTTTCGCCCGCGCCGTACTAAATTAGTTTTTATTCGGGCCAAAAGTTACTATTATTTGTAAGTTTAATTTTTAAAAGACTTCTGGGATTTTTACTTACATTTTCAAGGAAGAACGCTATAGTCGAGTACCTCGACTATCAGATACCCGTTACTCAGCTTAAGGGACCAAAAGGAAATGGAGATATGCAAGCAGCAAAGCGAGATTTAAATACGCCACCTACCGGCGGTAGACAGATTTAAGCGTTCTGGGCGTTAGAGTGGGCGTGGCAAATTTGTTTTTGGATGAATCGATAGGTATTGACGAGATCAATACATTTCCGTTAAAATTTTTCAACTAGCATAACAATTGTGGGCGCCACAGGCTTGGGCGGTTTGTGGGCGTTATAGTGGGCGTGGCATATTCGCGTGACAAAATTGCGCTGCGTACAAAGCTACAGAATCTAAATCTGAGATCCCGATTCTCTATCTTTGATAGTTTCCGAGATATCCACGTTCATATTTACGATTATTTGAAGTTTGTGGGCGGTTTGTGGGCGTTAAAGTGGGCGTGGCAAACTTTTTTTTGGGTCAATCGATAGGTATAGATAAGAACAACACATTTCAGTTAATTAGAGTGGGCGTGGCACTCTACTGAAACAAACTTGCGCTGCGTAAGAAGCTCAGGAATCTGCACGCCAAATCTCAATAGCCTAGCTCTCATAGTTTCCGAGATCTCAGCGTTCATCTGGACGGACAGACAGACGGACAGACGGACAGACGGACATGGCTAGATCGACTCGGCTAGTGATCCTGATCAAGAATATATATACTTTATGGGGTCGGAAAAGCTTCCTTTTGCCTGTTACATACTTTCCGATGAATCTAGTATACCCTTTTACTCTACGAGTAACGGGTATAAAAATGAGCCAGGATCAATTTGATATGCGCATGGTAAATTTGTGTTTTTTTTTTGACACATATCATTTTTACCATTAAATAATGTCAAATTGATACCAAAAAATGTCAAGATGTCGATTTCTCTCTTTTCGGAAATTCTTTGACATCGAAAAAGAGAGGATACGGCGACATCAATCACGTGAGTGGAAGCGAAAAAGATACATTCGAAATTCGAATTGGCCTACTTCGACCATGTTGTCTCGCTTGCACTTACATACGTTTTAGTGGATTTTTTGTGACTTGAGTTTTATCGTGAAGCCGGTCAGACGTAAATTTTCAGTGTTTCACTTAGCGAAGAACAAGGAAATGGTGAGTAAACTTCATATATAATGTGTATATGTCCAAAGTGTTATAATAACATAGAAACATAATAAGTGCAAAAAAATAAAATCGTGTGCGATTTTCAAAAGCACGTGCAAATATGTATGTACATACATACGTATGCGAAAGCGTGTGTATGTGTAGAGGCTGTGTCAGCGTAAAAACAAAATTAATAAGTATGTACATCTAAGAATAAACATAATTGCATTTAAACATAAACATATTTTAAAATGCGCTTAAATTTATATTAAGATGTATTTACATGCCTATTAATTATTTTTTCTACGCCGCCCTGCAAAGTCGCTTCTCATGTACATATGTACATATATATGTATAGACAGATGCACGTGATTTTCATTGCTTTTCATAAAATTTTGCATATTCTTGAATGTTTTTCGCAAATTCTTTGTTATTACTCAATTAATTATGGTTTTAAATTTTAGCGAGCACTTTCAAGCTTATGTGGTGGATGCCGAACTGGAATCTTATACGATTGTATATAAACAATAATTATAAGTGAATCACAATTAAGAAATTTTAGTAAATAAGTATACAAGACACAATGTAAATATCTAAAATAATATGTAAATAAGAAATACTGTAAATATTTTGTACAAACTGTAAATAGGTAATAAAACGTATATGAAAATAAAATAAATAATAAAAAAAATTGGTATAGTATTTTTTATTTAAATTTGTCTTTTACATTATATTATCAATTTGGTATTTTAAATATCCAATCTACTACAATGTACATTTAAAATTATAATATCAAATCTACAATAATATCAAATTTACAACAAAAATATTTCAAAAACATATCAAATTGATACACTCAAAAAAAAATCTGTGAGTGTCAATTTGATAAGTGTGGGTGAAAATGACATTACACCTAGGATCAAATTTATGGGATCAATTTGATCCTAAGTGAGTGTCAAAAGTATATTACATTGTATGAAAAATCTTTTTGATCCTAATTAGTGTCATTTTGACCAAATCCAGGGTCTCGTCGATACCAATAATTGTATTTTTATTTTCGAAATTCGAACTGCGCCTATCGTGCAAGCAAGCGTAGTTATCGATAAGTCATTGTGAGCTCGTCATTGCGTAAAAGACGACAAATATTTCAATACAAGGTGCTAGTGTTTATTGAATCAGGTAAGTACATTCCTAATATTATAATATGTAATATGTAATGTAGTTTGCGGTTACATACATACTTATTTACGCAAGAATGTGTATCTCTTCGTTAAAGCGATCTTCAATTCATAGATACACACTGCACATATATATGTATGTAAGCATGTAAACACTGACGGTGACATCGCTTAAAATTTGTGAATGTAATATTTTTTTTCTCATTTAAGTTCACTATGGAGGACCAAGAATGCAGATGGCCCGCCTGTTCACGTATTTACACCTAGTCGACGGCAGCAAATTTATAAGATTAAAAATACTCATATAACTTCAATAAAAAAAACAAATTTGTTTAAAAAAAAAAAATTAAAATGAAATTATTGTTCTTTTTTTTTGGGTGTGAAATCAACAATAAATTCGGGTCATATTGATACTAAAATCGTATCAAGTTGGTCTTTTTATAACCCGAATGAGTATCAAATTACTGCGAAATAGTGTCAATGTGACCACATATTCTTACTAAAAAATGCCAAAGCGTAGTGTCCTTTTGACACCAAAAAGTGTTAAATTGATATTTTCGAAAATATCAAAATGACACCAAAATAGTGTCAATTAGATGTTCTTCGCATTGACACCTAATTAATGGCATATTGATGACGATTTTTTTTTGGGTGTATGTGCCGTGTCAAGGCCGAATTGATACTGGATTTTATCAAATTGACCATCATATCATATAAATTTTTTTTTCTGTGTAGTAGATGCAATCGCTCTGGTGGAGCCCTCGGAGCCTCCCAAAAAGGCGCTGCAGAAGGCAGTGCGGTGCGTAAAGAATCTAAGCTGAGCAAATCTGACAAACTTGCGCTGCGTACAAGGTTCAGAATCTAAATCTGAGATCCCAATTCTCTATCTTTGATAGTTTTCGAGATATCCACGTTCATACTTACGATTTTTTGAAGTTTTGTGGGCGTTAAAGTGGGCGTTGCAAACTTTTTTTTGAGTCAATCGATAGGTATTGATGAGAACAATACATTTCAGTTAAAATTTTAAATCTAGGATCAAAACTGTAGGAGCCACAGTTTTGGGCGTTTTGTGGGCGTGGCACTCTGCTGAAACAAACTTGCGCTGCGTAAGAAGCTCAGGAATCTGCACCCCAATCTCTATAGCCGGACATGGCTAGATCGACTCGGCTAGTGATCCTGATCAAGAATATATATACCTTATGGTGTCGGAAACGCTTCCTTCTGCCTGTTACATACTTTCCGACGAATATAGTATACCCTTTTACTCTACGAGTAACGGGTATAAATAAATAATTAATTATAAAATTTTTGTTTTGAGCAATTCACTTATCTCGATTCTAATATCTCGTTACTACATTATATATATTTATGATAACTATTTTATTATTATTTATTATTCATAAATATAACGGTTTACCGAAGCTTACCTCCTTAGCTTCGGTAAACCGAAGTTTGTATACCCTTGCAGTTTTAAGAAATAATCAATGTTAGTAACACCATTGGTGTGGAATAAAAACGTGTTATTTCCCAATTTGAGTGGACTGTGTTTCAATTATTAATTTGTCACATTTTTTGTGTGTCCGATGCTTTCCGTTGTAGTCTTAACACTTAGTCCTAAAAAATCTCTATAGTGTGACGCAGCACCAAAATATATTAAAAGGGCAAAGGGCATATACCAAAAAGAGAATCAGATTAAAACTTAAATAACGGGCCGCCCTGAAACAATGTTTCAGAATTAGGCAGAACAGCTAACTTGGTGATGGGCCGGGTCATCTCCACAGCAGACGTCTTAAGTTTCACAGCGCGTACAAGTCCATCTGGTCCAGGATGAGCTTCCACTTCACGGGCTAGTATCCAAGCTGCTGGAGGGAGATTGAGTCCTTGACGAGGACTACATTGTCTACAGTGATGTTGCGCTCCTTGTGGCTCCACTTTTGGCGTTGCTGCAGGGATGTTAAATACTCGTGGTGCCAGCATTTCCAAAACCCTCGATACATCGATTGCAAGTGCTGCCAATAGTCCAGACGATTGATCGGCAAATGAGTCAGATCTCCCTCTGGAACAGTTGTGAATGGGCGTCCAATTAAAAAATGGGCCGGAGACAAGTAGGTAAGGTCAGTGTCAGGTATATAGCATAACTGTCGCGAGTTCTCTACTGCACTGATCTGAGCAATCAGAGTTTGCATTTGTTTAAAGGTTAGAACAGTTTTTCCCACAACTCGACGCAGATGTAGTTTGACGGAACGTACTGATGACTCCCACTTTCCTCCCCAATGTGGCGAATAGGGAGGTATAAAGCTCCACTTAATTCCATCATTGGCCAGCGATTGTGTTAGATCGCGTTGATGCTCCTGCGAAGATACAAATTGCTGCATCTCATCTAATGCCCGTTTGGCACCAACAATATTCGTCCCGTTGTCGCTGAAGATCTGTGAGCATTTTCCTCGAAGGGACATGAAACGGCGAAGACATGCCAGGAATGTGCCTGTGCTAAGCTCGGTGGCCAGTTCCAAATGTATGGTTGATGTTACAAGGCAAACAAAAAGGCATATGTAGCCCTTAGTTTTTCGGGGATTACGCCCTCTCCTTTCCTTTAGTATAAATGGACCAGCGTAGTCACAGCCTGAGTGCTGGAAGGGTAAAGCTTCTGTTATACGGATGCCTCGTAGATCGGCCATGAATTGGTGCTCCGTGAGTTTACGGAAACATTTGATGCAGTTGTGAACCAGATTTCTTATCAGGTTACGAGCACCAAAGATTCAGTACTTTTGACGCGCAATTACAAAAAGTGCAGAAACTCCTGGATGAAGATTTGTCGTATGCTCGTGTTCCAAAATCATTCTTGTGATGCGGTTCGAATTCGGAAGCAGTATTGGGTGTTTTACATCAGCTGGTAATTGTGAATTGTCCAGTCGTCCACCAACTCGAAGAAGGCCATACTTCGAAGGCGAAAGCTTCAGCAAATGGGAGCGGCTGTGAAGTGGCTTGTTTTCCGTCAGTAGATTGCGGTCTTCCATGAAACATTTCTGAGCCTCTTGCAGGCAAAGAATGCGAGCAGCCTGAATCTTCTCAAAGGTGAGCATCTTTACCTTTACCAGCGTTACAGATTTAATGGCCTTTGTCTTTTGGATGAAGCGTAAGGCGTAAGCTACAACGCGTACCAGCTTTGTCCGATTGGTGACAATGAGCATCTTTCCTGTGCGGTTAATACGGTGGTCTTCACTTCTACTTTTCCATGGTTTTCTGGGAGGGAAGAATATAACTTTTTACAGCTCAACTTTACCGCTAGCATTTCTGGATCTTGCAGCCATGAAGGTCCCATCCACCATAAGTCGAAATGGAGAAGGTCCGAAGCAAGCATTCCTCGTGTGGCACAGTCCGCCGGATTCTCCTTTTTGTTAACATGATGCATGCGTTGCGCGGTAAGGCTTCGAGTATTTCTGAGGTTCTGTTGGCTACAAATGTTTTAAGCTTAGATGGTGGATGTGAAAGCCAAGCCAAGACTATGGTTGAGTCATACCATGCATGTACTTCAATGTCCTTGTGTTGTAGTGCAGCCTTGACTGATAAGAACAGTCGGCTCAGTAGCAAAGCGCCACACAGTTTGAGACGCGATAGAGACTGCTGCTTCAGCGGAGCAACTCTGGTTTTTCCTGCTATGAGTGAAACAGATACGGTGCTATAGATGACTGCGGAATATGCCTTGATGGAGGCATCTGAAAATCCATGCAGTTCGATGTGATCTTCATTGTTTTGGACAAACCGTGGCAGGCGTAGATCTCGTAGGATGTGTAGGTCGTTACGGCATTTATTCCACCAGTCCGCAATTTTCGGAGGAAGCTCCGTGTTACAGCCGAGATCGAGTAACCACAATTATTGGAACAGAATTTTAAACTGCACTACCACTGGCGACAGAATACCCAGCGGGTCAAAAATGCGTGCCACATCTGACAGCACTTGGCGTTTGGTGTTGTGCGGATTTGTTGTAAGGCAAACTTTGTAGGATAACATGTCCTCTTCTGGATCCCAATGAATGCCAAGAACCTTTGCTGTAGAATTGGATCCATTGCCTTGTACTTCGGTTGTAGTGGGAGATGTGTTAGCGACACGTGATGAATTGGAAACCCATTTACCAAGTTCCATGCCTGCACATTTCATCAACTGGATAAACTCATTTTGATTGCGAATGAGCTCCTCCTCGGTATGTGCTCCCGTCAGTACGTCGTCCACATAAAACTGCTCCTTCAAGATCTTTGCAGCGGTAGGAAAGTCGTGTTGATGGTCTTGAGCTAACTGACCCTCACTGCCAAAAATGGTACGCAGGATGTGCCGTATGTTACCGTGGACAGTTCATAGTGTTTAATAGGAGTCGTTTCATCTTCTCCCCAAACAATACGCTGATAGCCACAATGGTTGGCAGCCACCCAGATTTGTCGGTACATTTTGACAATATCTGCCGAGAACACGAACTTAAACATTCTGAAACGCATACAAATCGAGAAAAGGTTTCGTAGAATGCTGGGTCCAATGTGCAGAGCCTTGTCTAAGGACCGTCCATTCGTGTCCTTGAATGAACCGACAAATACGACCCGTAATTTTTGAGTAATTACAGGATGATGTGGCAAGTAAAAACTCGGCTTTTTGTCAATGTCTTCTGGCGATAGTTCTCGCATGTGGCCCAACTGAAGATAAGCTCGGATAAATTGCACGTACTGTGAATGCAGATTGGGGTCTTTCTTTAGGCGGCGTTCTACACCCCTGAATCTTGTTAGCGCTCATTGTAATGTATCCGAAAACTGTTCCTTTGAGTTTTTGAACGGGAGTTCGACGATGTAACGCCCCTTAGAGTCCCGAGTGTGTGTCGTCACAAAGTGCTGTTCAACTTCATCGACCTCTGGTTTCCCATCAAATTCCTGATTAACATCCTCCAGCTCCCAAAAGCGCCATAGCGATGCGTCAATGTCAATAGCCGTGTGCATTGTTGTTGTAAATGAACATTCGGTAGTAACGATAGATGTTATGACCCATCCAAATATGGTCGAAATGGAGATGATGTTGCCCTGGTTGTCGAACATCTTTTGACCGGTGAACACGGTCCAAACGTAGTCGCTGCCCAGGAGTATATCAACTGGCGCCAACGACTGATTGTCAGAATCCGCAAGCTAAAGCCAGTGAATGCCTAGTGCTGAGGTGGCGATATCGTGTCTTGCCAACGTGGAGGTAATTTTGCTGAGTACTTGGGCACGTACCTTCATTGTGTGATCTGAGATCCTTGAATGCAAGTCCAGTGTGCTGCAGCCTCTAGTTGTCTCAGCCTTGATTGACGAGATTCCGGTCACCAAAATTCGTGATGGAGAGCGTGACAGTCCGAGTGCCTGAACGCACCGCTCGGAGATGTACGAAAGTTCCGAACCTACTGTCCAAAAGCACCCGGCAGGTAGTGTGCGATCCTGTTGCGTTTTTTACAAACACTAGAGCTGTTGGCAATGCACTTTTTCGTAGCCCTTGTGGCTGTGTTGCTGTTGTTGAACCGTGGCACAAGGATTCAGCTGTGGGAGCCACTTGTGCCCGTGCGATATGGCTAATGGTAACCGTAGCATCTTCGGGAGCGCTTGGAATGTGCCTTTCATCATCTCGTGAGTGTGTCGAAGTGACAGCGGCTTGCGAATTAAGAATATCTGCATGTAGCAAAGAGTGGTGACGATTATGGCAAAACTTGCATGTTAATTTGGATTCACACTTTCGCGACACATGCCCAGACTTAAGGCAGCTAAAGCACAGTGATTTTGCCTTAACAAATGTGCGTCTCTGTTGATTGACAATTCACCAAACTTTGAGCAGGCGTAGATCTTGTGCTCCTTCGAGTTACACTTTACACAGGTGTTTGCATCCATCGATACTAAAGCGTGTGACGATCGCTTTGCCTTGCCATGTTTTGGGCCAACCTTGGAGTCTATGTCTGACTCACCTTTGCTGAGCTCGAATTCCTCGCATCGTCGGTCTAAAAACTTTAGTAGATCATCCACAGACGGAGATTCCAGTTCCCGGCTTCGATCTTGGCTAGGATGAAGTGTATAATCCAGCAGTCCCTATTAGTTTGCCCTGCTGCATCCTGGCCGCGTACAATTTCGGTGGCTCCGTCCGTCACCTTGCGCAGAACTGTTACATCTGCTCTGGCGGTCGAAGGTAAGTTAACAAATGTCTCCAGCAGAGTGTTAACAATGTGAAGTGGTCTATTGTACCGATCAATTAGACAAGCCCAAGCAGCCTCGTAAGCTGCTTCAGCTGCTTCTCCAGTGATATACGTTTTCAAATAGTGCAACTTTTGTATTACTGTCAAATGCTACTTGCTATGTATCGTACTCTCGAAGATGTTTTTAAAGGCTGGCCACTCCTTGTAGTCGCCAGTGAATAGCTTGATGTGGATATTTGGAAGTTCATTATGCATTACATTTGCTGCCGAGTTTGCCCTTAAAAGCGTTGCTTGTTGCTCAGCCAAACGCTCATTGAGCTGCTGTTGTGTTCCAGAAAACGAACTAGGTTTTCGTTTCCCACTCCTGATGCCATTGATGCGGCCTCATCAGGGTTGCCAGGTTGTCTTAAGTTGTTGCCTTCTCTTTCATTCTCCTGATATTCTTCACAGGTGCGTATGAGGTTGCGAAATAATGTGCTCGCTTGTAAGTACTTGTCCTCGTACCTTTCGTTGTCGATGGCTGGATCGACGTACCCTTCCTCTTCGTCAAAAACGGCAATTTGGTCGCTAATGGACTCGAATTCCTTCCATACGATGTTGAGCCTTTCCAATGAAAATTGTATTTCATCAAGTTCCTATTTTGATCCCGTACGTGGATCTTGAGACGCCGTTAGCAAACGCGTAATGCTTGCCTTCGCACGACTTCTAGCTGCCTTCAAAAGTTTAAGCTGATCCATGTTTATCAGTAACTATATTTGGCTAGAAGGTGTAGAGTAAAAACGTTTTATTTCCCGATTTGAGTGGACTGTATTTCAATTATTTAATTTGTCACATTTTTGGTGTCCGATGCTTTTCGTTGTAGTCTTAACACTAAGTCCTAAAAAATCTCTAAAGTGTGACGCAGCACCAAAATATATTATTAGGGCAAAGTTAGTATTTCATATACCAAAAAGAGAATAAGATTCAAAATTAAATAACGTATGTAATGCGTTCATCAACAACCGTGTTAAATTTTTAAGGATTGTATTTGCGGCTGCGCTGCCTGCAAACATTGGCAGCGGCCGTCATATATATTGAAGTATATGCTCTCAATTGTATTTGTGCTGGTAGCACTGAGAGCGCGAGAGGAGTTGTACATGCATGCTTTGTATGTGTCCGCACTCAGGCCATGGGAATATGCTGACAGTAGCACTTCCCACAAGTTGGGCTCTGAGGCGCATTCATATTTCGGTTGGCCGCAAAAGTTTAGCGACCGGCACTTTTGTATTTGTTTAAGTACACTGTAACACAATGTTGGTGTCGGTACAGTGGGTACTCGCTACAATGATACATGCATACTACATCTCCCTCCTTTTGAAAAATAACGTAATTCTATGAAGTTATTTTCTTACTATATGTGTATGAAATATAAATGAACATCTTGTTTTATAATAATATATATATATATATTTTTTTTTTGTTATTTATTTAATTTATTTTTTTTTTTTTTTCGAATCAATAAGTATTATATATTTAAGTATTTTTTTTGTTTTATATTTCCAGTATAATTATGGTTCTTAATTTATGTATGGCTATACGAGATATATTTATAAGAGAATTAAAGTGATTATGAAATAAAAATTTTTAATCTATCCTTATGTACTGTTTGTTTTTTATTTTTGTTATTTGAAATTACTATGTTATCATTTTCTTCTATATTTTCAACCTTATAAGGTCCAGTATATTTGAAGTCTAGCTTATGCCCTGTTTCATTTTTCAATAAAACCTGATCTCCTATTTTTAAATCAAAATCTAAGGTATTTTTGTCATATCTAATTTTTTGTTTCTTTTTATGAGATTCTAGCATTAATCTAGCTCTCTTAAATGCTTGTTCTAGTCTAAACTTAGATTCTTTTGCGTAGTCATCCACATTATATAGAGGTTTTATTTTATCTATGCTATTAAAATGTTGAGGTAAATTTGGAGTTTTACCAAAAATTAACTCATATGGACAGTAGTCATGTGCCATAGATGGTGTTGTGTTGAAACAATATACGAAGTACTGGAGCCATACATCCCAATCTGTTTTATCAACTGAGATGTATGAGCGGATGAACTCATTAAATGTTCTGTGGCTTCGCTCCACGGTTCCTACAGTTTGGTGATGGTGTGCGGTAGAAGTTATGTTTTTTATATTTAAATTTTTACATAACTCTTCGATTATCGAATTTTTATATTCTGTTCCCATGTCCGTTATGAACGTCTTCATTGGACCGTAGGTTAGAATAAAATCTTCGAATATAGCTTTTGCTACTGTTTTTGCACTTTTGTTTTGGATTGGTATTGCCACAAGGTATTTAGTTAAATCGCAGATTAGGGTTACTGCATATTCGTTTCCTTGTTCAGATTTAGGTAGTGGACCGATCGTATCCACAATTACCCTGTCAAAAGCCATTTGTGGCGTTTTAGTTATAGTCAATGGTGTTTTTGTATGTTTTAATGTTTTGGATTTTTGGCTTTTTGGGCATTTTCTTATATAATTTGTTATAAATCGGGTCATATTTTTCCAATAATAATGCCTTTTTATCTTTGCTAATGTTCTAGCTATGCCTGTATGACCTCCTTGAATTGGATCGTCATGGAATGTAAACAGTAATGCTTCTTTCTCTTTATCATTATTTGATAATAGGGTCACCGGCTTGAGTAGCGCTACTCTTAGAGATTGTAATGTTTTATTGCCCATTATTTTAAAAGATTCTATTGATTCAGTGTCAAAGATCTTTTCGCTCGGTGCCACTTTGAGTTTGCTGATATTAAGTATACCGGCTTCTTTTCCAAGCCTTTGAAAGAACTGACCTAAGTCGAGAATTCCATCGGTGTACATATCGCTAACATCAATTCTTGCTATAACTTTTTTTCCATGCTTAAGTAAACATAGTGAATCTGTTATTCGCAAGGTCACTACTTTTCGTACCTCGTCATTTACAATGACTTCGTATACGTTGGGCTGAGAAGCTTTATTTAGAGTTTGCCTAGGCAAATCTATTTTTTCTTTTTCTTTTCCTGCGCAGGAATTTTTCTGTTTACTTTGGTTTCTGGTAGTGACTGTCAGAATTTTATTATTCGTTTGAATATTCTTTAAATCCGTTATGGTTATTCTTGAAAGCGCGTCGGCTATATGATTGTCTTTTCCCTTAAGATATTCCACAGTAAAATCATACTCTTCTAAGTCTAATCTCATTCGGGTCAGTTTTGAACTCGGGTTTGTCATCGAAAATAAGTAGGTTAATGGCCTATGGTCTGTCTTGACTGTGAAATGTCTTCCATAAATGTATGGTCTAAAATGAATTATCGCCCAGTGGATAGCTGCTAATTCCTGTTCAGTTGTATTTTTGTTGCTTTCTCCTTTAGTAAATGATCTTGATGCATAGGCTACTGGTAACTGTGTGTTATTGTAATCTTGAGTAAGAACAGCTCCACACGCTTGTTTGCTTGCATCTGTTGTTATACAAAATTCTTTATTAAGATCTGGGTATTGTAGAAGTGTAGGTTTCATCAATTGAATTTTAAGGTATTCGAATGCGTTTTGACATTCATCTGTCCATTCGAATTTAACATTCTTTTTACATAATCTAGTTATGTGTCGTGAGTAATCGGAAAAATTTTTAATAAAACGTCTGTAGTAATTGCAAAATGCAACGAATCTTCTAGCGCTGTCTGCGTCCGTTGGGACTGGGTATTTTTTTATTACATCGTATTTTTTATTATCTGGCAAAATACCTTTGTCAGTACACTTGTGTCCAAGGAAGGTCACTTCGTGTCTGAAAAATGTGCACTTTTCTGGGTGCAATTTAAGGTTGTGCTTCCTACATAAGTCAAAAACGTTTGTAAGATTTTTAATCATATGTTTTTCTGAACAACCGATGACAATTAGGTCATCCATATACAAGAATGCCTGTGAAGGTTCGATACCTGAAAATGCAATTGTCATCATTCTTTGGAAAGAATTTGGCGCTATTTTTAAACCATAAGGTAATCGCGTGAAGCGATAGGAGCCCTTGCTCGTGGAGAAAGATGTTATATTTCTAGACGTTTCTTCGAGTTCTATTTGATGAAATCCTGACATTAGATCTAAACATGAAAAGTATTTAGCTCTACCTAATTGGTCAAGAATATCGTCTATTCTTGGTAGTGGAAATTTATCTGATAACATTTTTTTGTTAATTTGGCGGTAATCAATTACTAAACGCCATCTTTTAGTGTCACAATTTGGTAATGATTTTTTCGGGACGATTAGTAATGGACTGTTGTATTCAGAAACTGAAGGTTCTACTATTTTGTCTTTAATTAATTTGTCTACTTGTTTTTCTACTTCGTCTTTTTGACTGTGGGGAATTCTATAATTCTTTATGTATACAGGTTCATCATCTTTCATTCTTATTTTTTGTTTGTAGAAATTATTTGTTGATATTGATTCGGATTCTTTTCCGAATATATCTATGTATTTTGTGCATAATTCGTTAAGAATTTCCTTGAACTGCGGTGGAAAATTGTTGTTCAATTTCTCTATAATTTCTTCTTTGTTTACATTTTTATTATATTTAACTATGTCGTAATCATCTAATGGTTCAACTTTCAGTGTATTTAATTGAATGATTGCAGTTTTATTAGTTGTATTCAAAATTCGGACAAAAGTGTTTTGAGAATCTCCAATGGAATTTCCAATGAATACTCCATTTTGGATTTCTTGGTTTGGTATTAATATATACCTGGTTGCTGAATTTATAGCAATTTTTCGGACTACTTCGGATCTTGCTGGTAGAATTGTCAAATTTTTTTCTAGTGTATGATTTATTGGAATATGTATCGGATTATAGAGGTTATCTGGTCTCAGTATGAGCCAATCGTTTTCTGGTTTTAAATCTATTTGACAATTATATTTTTTCATAAAATCTACGCCTATGATTCCATCACATGGAATAGGAAAATTTGATGTTACTAAATGAAAAGTATGTGGTATAGCATAGTTGCTTGAAAGAAGTTTTATTGATACTAAACCTTTTGAGTTGGTTGTTCCTTCACCAACACCTGATATTTGGGTAATATTTGTATAATCAACATTGTTAAACGAGTCCGAAGTTTCTTTTATTAAGGATATGTCTGCACCTGTATCAACTAGTAATGTATATAATTTATTTGTGTATTCATTTTTGAGAGAAACGAAAAGATTGAAATTAAGATTGATAGTATGAACCGTATTCTTTACTGGGTTTTTTATCTTAAGGGTCTTTATTGGTTTTCCGACGTGGTTTGTACTTGTCGGACATTATTATTATTTTGTCTGTTGGTGTTCGTATTTGCATTGTTGGTGTTTCCACCACGGTTGTGTCCTCTATAATAACCACGACCTCTATAATTGTTGTTGGTCTGATTATTATAGTTTCGGTTATAACTGTTATTTTGGTTATAGCCATTATTATGGTAATATCCGTTATGCTGATGATTACCTCGGTTATTGCCCCTACCGCGGTAATTATTTCTGAAGTTGTTACCGCGATAGTTGTTTCCTCTTTGTGTGTACAGTATTGAATTTGCATTGCCTGTCATTTCAGTACTACATTGTATATACTTAGTGACGGCTTCATTCATAGTTGTGAAGTTGCCTGCCTCTAAAATTGTTTTTAGGCGGCCATGCTCACAATTTTTAACCATTGTGGTAATGGCTTCTTTTGTGCTGAATTTGTCAGCGTGTTCGGCTGGTAGGCCTTCGTCAATGTACGAAGCTTCAAGGAGCTTTCGTAAGATGTCTATTTCTGAAGTAAATTTCTCGGCTGTTTTGCCTTTCTGGCTTGTTTTCGCCATTTTCGCTTTGACTACGTCGGATGTTTCGCCGACTATAGTGTCTTGCAATTTCTTTATTATTGAATTTATTGATGTTTCGTTCTGTACTTTGTATAGTGTAGATCCTATTATTTTTGATTTAATGACTTCTACAGCTAAATCTTCGAATGTGCCTTTAGTCAAGTTAACCAACTTCAAGGCTGTTATGAATCTTTGAAGATGTATCTTTTGCCCGTTAAATTCCGGGATGGCATTCGAGATATCTTTTATATATGCCCTTTGGGCTGCTGGATCTGCCATTATGTTTTCTTTTGTGTCTGGCACGCTTACATCTGATTCTATGTCTTCTTCTTCTTCTGCTTCTGTTACTGTTATAACTGCAGGAATTGTTAGATCGTGTAGATCTTTTTCTTTTATTTCGATTCATTCGCTCGAATCGGAATCTTCACTTTCTGTTAGGTCTATGTCTTGTTCTATCGTCAAAGGTGTATTTAAAATTGTCGGTATCGATATATTTAAATTATACCTATCTTTGACAGTTATTAGATTTGTACGTAATTTGATCAATAATTTAGATAATATTGACCAATTCGTTTTATTAATCGCTGCCCTATTTTCATGTACTAAAATTCTTGCAGTATTGAAAGAATCTACAAGAATTTTTGCATGTTTATTAAAAGTGTCTTTATGTATTGGCCTATTTTGGCTTATACATTTGTAAGACTTGTCAAATGTGTCCTTTAATTCTCGTATTTGGGTAGATAATTGCTCCCATTCCATACTAAGGACTTATTATATTTTTTTTTTTTTTTGTGTATTAGTTGCGCATAATTTTTAGCACAATTATATGTCCTAGCACTGGGTGTATGTCTACTTCCGAAAATACTTTACTTCAGAAAATACTGTAGACAG
The DNA here is from genome assembly GCF_014743375.2 of Drosophila subpulchrella. Taxonomy (NCBI): domain Eukaryota; kingdom Metazoa; phylum Arthropoda; class Insecta; order Diptera; family Drosophilidae; genus Drosophila; species Drosophila subpulchrella. The sequence goes on from NC_050613.1 coordinate 126,084, forward strand.
TACTATTGCTTTTTGCGTACCGCTGCAATGAATAAGCGGGGAAAAAGCTAGGTCGTACCTATTCATATACTCTTCTTCAAAATCTGATATTGATAAAGGCTCTGTTCTATTTCTAAGTATGGCTAATACCCTATTCTCAAAAGTTGGGTGATTGGCTTGAATAATTCTTATGCAATTTGTGGTATTCATATTGTTTGTTAATATATTTTATTTTTATTTTATTTCAAAATTTTAATTTTCTTATTTTGGTATTTCGTTGCATACATTTACAAATTTGGATTTTAATTTTTGTTTTGAAACATATTTTTATAATAATTGTTTGTGCTCTGTTAATTTAAATCTTATCCAGATCGTTGGCCTGGCTTCTATTTATAGCTCTTTTTGATACACACTTATTGTGGTATACATATGCTTTATACAAAATGTATGCACTCATTATAAAAACAATTATTGATAATAATATGTTTGTTAAATCGCTATCAATAGTTTTTGATTCGATTTTATTAATTACGTTGGCAGTGGAGTCCACTGTTTTAGTATCAATTAAACCCATTTTGGGTATTATTTCTGTAACGCATTCAAAATCTGTCTTGGATATTGCGTTACTTTTCATAAAGAAAAATGTTCATTCATATTTATATATTCTATTTTTATATTTTTTTTTTTAATTTTTCTTATGACACGTATATTCACAAGCTGTATTTTCGAAAGGCCCTTTACAATCTGCAGGGCACTTTGGTTTTCTAGCCTCTTTCATGTCATTTTTATTTTTGTAGGCATCTAATTCCCTATAAGTGCTCTCTAATTCTTTCTTAATTTCTACATTTTCATCCCAGGATACTGGGGTAGATTTTTCAGCATATAGCTGCCTATTTAACTCTTTAATTTTTAAATTCAGGAAGTTCTTCTGACCTCCTCTCCTATTTCTCTTATTATTTTTTTTTGTCTTAGGCATTTATATATGTGTTATTTAATTAATTAAAATTTTTTTTTTGATATATATGTATGAAATTTTACATGTATCCCTACCTAGGTAAAAAAAAATTAAGACCCGCAGCTAGAAACTGCCTGGTCTGTACAATTGTTGTTAAATATAATGTTTTGCATCGCAGATGCATATAAAAATAATAAAAAAAATTTATGATGTGCGCTCTTGGAAGCGCTGTCGGTTCACTTCTCCAGGGTCCGGCTTGGAGCGCCGAACGGGGCCGGTGCTGGCTGCACAGGCTTCTCCTTCTCCAGTGTAAGTTCTTCGTTTATACTTGTGTGTTTTCCATCGTAGGCGTAGGAGGGTTTGCCATTCCTCCCACACTTCTTATCCTTCTTGTAGTCCTTGGTGTAGGTCTTCGTTTATACTTGTGTGTTTTCCATCGAAGGCGTAGGAGGATTTGCCATTCCTCCCACACTTCTTATCCTTCTTGTAGTCCTTGACCTATGGTTTTAGGTGGCGCCGGTGCTGGTCCTCGCACAAGCGGTAATTTTGTTTTATTATTCGTTGATTGGCCTATGGTTTTAGGCGGTGCCGGTGCTGGTCTTCGCACAGGTGGTGATTTAGTTTTGTATTTGGTCTCCTTGGATAGAATATCTCATATCTGTCATACTAGGACACAATAGACACACGTTGTTTCACGTAAACATTTTCGCTCGTACTCTCTTTCACACAAGTGGATGTAGCGGCAATCGTTTTTTGAATTTTTTTTTTTTGCTTGTTTTGTTTTATGTTATTATTGTGTTATTATTGGGTCCATGTGTCCTGTCACGGTCGCCATGTTGTATTAGCCATCATTCATTCATTAATAGAATTGTCATTAGTTACGATTTCCGTGAACACGGTCTTTATTGGGTAATGGTCAAAATATGAATAATTTACAGCTAGCTATTTGCGGCTGCGCTGCCTGCAAACATTGGCAGCGGCCGTCATATATATTGAAGTATATGCTCTCAATTGTATTTGTGCTGGTAGCACTGAGAGCGCGAGAGGAGTTGTACATGCATGCTTTGTATGTGTCCGCACTCAGGCCATGGGAATATGCTGACACTAGCACTTCCCACAAGTTGGGCTCTGAGGCGCATTCATATTTCGGCTGGCCGCAAAAGTTTAGCGACCGGCACTTTTGTATTTGTTTAAGTACACTGTAACACAATGTTGGTGTCGGTACAGTGGGTACTCGCTACAATGATACATGCATACTACAATATTTGTGTAAAATTAAATTCGTAATGCTGAAAAGTTAAAATATTCTATAACCCAGAGTAAAAGAAAATACGATCAAAATCAACAAAGCACAATTTTTTTTTAAAGTTATTAATAAATTATTTCTCTGCCCGTTTCTTTAAGAGATATATGTTAGAGTCGTCCGATTTTTATGCAATTTAGTTAGAAATTCCTAAAAATACAAAAATTATATTCCCAATAGTGTAAGATAATATGTCAAAAAACACCGAAGCTTTGATTTGTTTCATATTATTTTCCCACCAATTATCCGATCGTTCCTATGGCAGCTATATGATAAGGTCGTCAGATTTTGATTAAATTAAATTCGAAATTCTGAACTGATTAAAAAACAAGAAAGGAAGTTACCTTCGGCAAGCCGAAGCTTATATACCCTTGCAGCTATAATTATTAAATTTAAAAACACAAAAAATGATATTCCCAATAGTATAAGATAATATGTCAAAAAACACCGAAGCTATAATTTGTTTCATATTATTTTCCTACCAATTTTCCAATCGTTCCTATGGCAGCTATATGACATAGTCGTCCGATTTTGATAAAATTTAATTCGAAATTCAGAACTAAATAAAAAATGTTATTTCCAAGCGTTAGAGGTTATATGTTGAAAAACACCGAAGCTATAATTTTTTTCATATTATTTTTCCACAAATTTTCCGATCGTTCCTATGGCAGCTATATGATATAGTCGTCCGATTTCGATACAATTTAATTCAAAATTCAAAATTATTTAAAAATTGTTATTTCCAAGCTTAGGAGGTTATATGCTAAAAAACACCAAAGATATAATTTTTTTTCATTTATTTGTCCGATTATTCCTATGGGAGCTATAAGTTATAGTTGTCCGATCCGGCTGGTTCCGACTTATATACTACCTGCAAAAGATATAAGACTTTTGGGAAAGTTTCAGCCCGATAGCTTTAAAACTGAGAGACTAGTTTGCGTAGAAACGGACGGACAGACGGACAGACGGACAGACGGACAGACGAACAGACGGACAGACGGACATGGCTAGATCGACTCGTCTAGTCATGCTGATCAAGAATATATATACTTTATGGGGTCGGAAACGTCTCCTTCACTGCGTTGCAAACTTCTGACTGAAATCAATATACCCTTTGCAAGGGTATAAAAATGTTATTTCCACGCATAGGAGGTTATATGTTAAAAAACACCAAAGATATAATTATTTTAAACTTTTTTCCCGAAGATATAGTTGTTCGATCCGGATGGCTCCGACTTAAATACTACCTGGAAAAGTAAAAAGACTTTTGGGTAAGTTTCAGCCCGATAGTTTGCGTAGAAACGGACGGGCAGACGGACAGATGGACATGGCTAGATCGACTCGTCTAGTGATGCTGATCAAGAATGTATATATTTTATGGGGTTGGAAACGTCTCCTTCACTGCGTTGCAAACTTCTGACTGAAATCATAATACCCTCTGCAAGGGTATAAAAAGATTACTGAAAGCAGTGAAAAATAAATTGTTTGTAGTTTGCACTTCGAATTTTCAATTTAATGTGTTTTTTTAACTTTTTAGACCTCCGTACAAAATTGGAGAAGTATAACCTGAAAAAAATGGTTTTTTCAACGATATGCTTCTTTTATTTTGTAAGCGGGTGTAAAAAGATATAAAATTAAAATCATATATATATTTTTTTGTATTTTCAGGGCTTAAAGGATATAAAAACTTTAGATTAAAAACAAAAACAAGAAAAACTAGGAAGAACGCTACAGTCGTGTACCTCGACTATTAGATACCCGTTACTCAGCTAAAGGGACAAAAAGGAAATGGAGATATGCAAGCAGCAAAGCGAGATTGAAATGCGCCACCTACCGGCGGAAGATAGATTTAAGCGTTATGGGCGTTAGAGTTGGCGTGGAAAATTTTTTTTTTGATCAATCGATAGTTATTGACGCGTCCAATACATTTCAGTTAAAATTTTTTATCTAGCATGAAAATTGTGGGCGCCACAGGCTTGGGCGGTTTGTGGGTGTTAGAGTGGGCGTGGCATATTTGCGTAACAAACTTGCGCTGCGTACAAGGCTACGGAATCTAAATCTTAGACCCCAATTCTCTATGTTTGATAGTTTCCGAGATATTCTCATATTTACGATTTTTTGAAGTTTGTGGGCGTTAAAGTGGGCGTGGCACACTTTTTTTGGGTCAGTCGATAGGTATTGCCGAGAGCAGTTCATTTTAATTAAAATTTTTTCTCTAGCATCAAAACTGTAGGAGCCACAGTTTTGGGCGGTTTGTGGGCGTTAGAGTGGGCGTGGAACTCTGCTGAAACAAACTTGCACTGCGTAAGAAGCTCAGGAATCTGCACGCCAAATCTTTATAGCCTAGCTCTTATAGTTTCCGAGATCTCAGCGTTCATCCGGACAGACAGACAGACGGACAGAAGGAAAGACGGTCAGACGGACAGACGGACAGACGGACATGGCTAAATCGCCCCGGCTAGTGATCCTGATCAAGAATATATATACTTTATGGGGTCGGAAACGCTTCCTTCTGCCTGTTACATACTTTCCGACGAATCTAGTATACCCTTTTACTCTACGAGTAACGGGTATAACAAGCATAAAATGGTTGGAGATAGGCCAATGCGTAGGTTAGTTAAAATAGAGCAGGAAAAATTAAAACAGCAGATGAGAATTACTACAGGAGTTGCAAGATATGAGAATAGTGTAGAAAGAGTATAAGAAGTAGGAACTGCAATGGAAGTAGGTGATTTGAATACAGGGCTTCATAATATTATAGTTGAAGAGGTAAATCATTTACATTCGCAGGAAATGTTAGATAGCGAAATGACAGATGTTGGAAGTGAGTAGCTATTAAAAGCGGTTGCGGAGGTTTTTTAGGCGGTTTTAAATGTATTTTGTATGAGTTGTTTTTAATTGCAAGCGTATACTCATCCCATAATCAGTGTGTTTCGTATTCCACGGAACCCGTTTTATTGCATTTTAAATATTGTGACCCCTCGTTATCTTCTGAGAACCCGAATCTCACCCCCTACCCTCGAGTCCTTGCTCATGATTGCTTGTGCGCGAAGGTGTGAAATTTCAATTTTGTGAGTTTTGTTCAACATGTGCAGTTTTTATTTTAGAACAGAGAAAATTATACCATTGGAAAGGGCTTGAAATTTTTTTTTTTTTTTTTTTTTTTTTTTAGTGAGGGGGTATATTTCCACTACTCGACTGAAAAAGGCAAAAAACGACGATGACCGCCGATACCGTAATTAGAATACCCCCTCACTAAAAAAAAAGCATTTTTCAAGCCCTTTCCAATGGTATAATTTTCTCTGTTCTAAAATAAAAACTGCACATGTTGAACAAAACTCACAAAATTGAAATTTCACACCTTCGCGCACAAGCAATCATGAGCAAGGACTCGAGGGTAGGGGGTGAGATTCGGGTTCGTGGGTACACACGTTCACTTTCTGCTGCTCATTCTCAGAAGATAACGAGGGGTCACAATATTTGAAATGCAATAAAACGGGAGGGTTCCGTGGAATACCAAACACACTGCACCCAAAAAAAAATCGTCATCAATATGCCATTATTTAGGTGTCAATGTGATACTATTGAGTGTCAAAAAATCTCTGATACGAAGCACATCTAATTGACACTATTTTGGTGTCATTTTGATATTTTCGAAAATATCAATTTGATACTTTTTGGTGTCAAAAGGACACTACGCATTGGCATTTTTTAGTAAGAATATGTGGTCACATTGACAATATTTCGCAGTAATTTGATACTGATTCGGGTCATTCATTATACCCGTTACTCGTAGAGTAAAAGGGTATACTAGATTCGTCGGAAAGTATGTAACAGGCAGAAGGAAGCGTTTCCGACCCCATAAAGTATATATATTCTTGATCAGGATCACTAGCCGAGTCGATCTAGCCATGTCCGTCTGTCCGTCTGTCCGTCTGTCCGTCTGTCCGTCTGTCCGTCTGTCCGTCTGTCCGTCTGTCCGTATGAACGCTGAGATCTTGGAAACTATAAGAGCTACAATACTGGGATTAGGCATGCAGATTCCTGAGATTCCTGCGCAGCGCAAGTTTGTTTCAAAAGAGTGCCACGCCCACTCTAACGCCCACAAACCGCCCAAAACTGTGGCTCCTACAGTTTTGATGCTAGAACAAAAATTTTAACTGAAATGTATTGTTCTCATCAATACCTACCGACTGACCTAAAAGAAATTTGCCACGCCCACTTTAACGCCCACAAACCGCCCACAAACTTCAAAAAATCGTAAATATGAACGCGGATATCTCGGAAAATATCAAAGATAGAGAAACGAGATTTCAGATTTAGATTCCGTAGGCTTGAGCGCAGCGCAAGTTTATTATGCGAATATGCCACGCCCACTCCAACGCCCACAAACCGCCCAAGTCTGTGGCGCCCACAATTTTCATGGTAGATAAAAAATTTAAACTGAAATGTATTGGTCTCGTCAATACCTATCGATTGATTTAAAAAAAACTTTGCCACGCCCACTCTAACGCCCACAACGCTTAAATCTGTCTACCGCCGGTAGGTGGCGCATTTGCTGCTTGCATATCTCCATTTTCCTTTGGTCCCTTTAGCTGAGTAACGGGTATCTGATAGTCGAGGTACTCGACTATAGCGTTCTTCCTTGTTTTTAAAGTCAACTTGATATGATTTTAGTATCAATATGAAACGAATAAATTGTTGATTTCACACCCAAAAAAAGACCAATAATTTATTTATCATTTTTTTTAATACAAATTTGGCTTTTTTATTGAAGTTATATGTATATTTTTAATTTTATAAATTTGCTGCCGTCGACCAAGTGTACATACGTGGATAGGCGGGCCATCTGCATAGAAACGTTGTCCTCCGTAGTGAACTTAAATGAGAAAAAAAAATATTGCATTCAAAAATTGCAAGCGATGTCACCGTCAGTGCTTACATGCTTACATATATATATATGTGCAGTGTGTATCTATGAATTCGAAGATCGCTGTAACGAATAGATACACATTCCTGCGTAAATATGTATGTATGTAACCGCAAAGTACATTACATATTACATATTATATTATTAGGGATGTACTTACCTGATTCAATAAACACTAGCACCTTGAACTGAAATATTTGTCTCTTTTACGCAATGTCGAGCTCACAATGATTTATCGATAACTGCGCTTGCTTGCACGATAGGCGCAGTTCGAATTTCGAAAATAAAAATACAATTATTGGTATCGACGAGACCCTGGATTTGGTCAAAATGACACTAATTAGGATCAAAAAGATTTTTCATACAATGTAGTATACTTTTGACACTCACTTAGGATCAAATTGATCCCAAAAATTTGATCCTAGGTGTAGTGTCATTTTCACCCACACTTATCAAATTGACACTCGAAGATTTTTTTTTGGGTGTGTTTGTCTTTTGCTAATATTTCTGCTGTTGTTTTTAAAAAGATAAAAGTGCATATAAATTTTTATTTACGACGTGCCCTTGGTTTTATAAAATCAACTCCTATAAATATAATTTATAATTTAGCGTCTGAACTCCCCTTGGAATTTAGACAAAAATTTATAACTGCTAAAGAGATAGCCATAACTTTTGCCTATGGTTTACCAGTAGCATCTCTTTTTATACCCGTTACTCGTAGAGTAAAAGGGTATACTAGATTCGTCGAAAAGTATGTAACAGGCAGAAGGAAGCGTTTCCGACCCCATAAAGTATATATATTCTTGATCAGGATCATTAGCCGAGTCGATCTAGCCATGTCCGTCTGTCCATCTGTCTGTCCGTCCGGATGAACGCTGAGATCTCGGAAACTATAAGAGCTAGGCTATTGAGATTTGACGTGCAGATTCCTGAGCTTCTTACGCAGCGCAAGTTTGTTTCAGCAGAGTGCCACGCTCACTCTAACGCCCACAAGCCGCCCAAATCTGTGAATCCTACAGTTTTGATGCTAGAATAAACATTTTAACTGAAATGTATAGTTCCTATCAATACTTATCGATTGACCCAAAAAAAGTTTGCCACGCCCACTTTAACGCCCACAAACCGCCCACAAACTTCAAAAAATCATAAATATGAACGTGGATATCTCGGAAACTATCAAAAATAGAGAATTGGGCTCTCAGATTTAGATTCCGTAGCCTTGTACGCAGTACAAATTGCCACGCAGTACGCGAATTCGCCACGCCCACTCTAACGCCCATAACACTTAAATCTGTCTACCGCCGGTAGGTGGCGCTTTTCAATCTCGCTTTGCTGCGTGCATATCTCCATTTCCCTTTGGTCCCTTTAGCTGAGTAACGGGTATCTGATAGTCGAGGTACTCGACTATAGCGTTCTTCCTTGTTTTCTTTTAAAATCGGAGGTGTTTAGTCCGTTGGCGTTTTATAAAACAGCGACGGCGCTCTTTATGTCTTTTGAAGATTCACCTACCCGGTTCGAAAACCGAAAAAACTTTAATTAGTTCTTATTTTAATTATATTTTATTTTTATTATTTTTCTTTTATCACATACATTATTTTTATTGTTTGTTTTATTTTTATTTTTTTCTTATTTGCTTCGGTATTTTTCATTTAATTTCTTTATATATTATTTCTGGAAAGTGTTAAAATGAGTGCGCCGAAACGCTTTTGCCTAAACTCGAGCGGTATGTATAATATTTTTCTTAATTTTTCTAGTTAGTAACCATTTAAATTTTTTAGAGGATTCCCAGAGCGCCAGACTGGACAGTAAGTTTTTTTTTAAAATTTGGATAATGATAGTTATATTTTGTATTTTTCTTTACATTTTATTTAGAGATGGAAAAAAACATAGAGGAGCTTCTGACGGAAGTAAGGGGCCTAAAGCCTAAGTGCCCTTACAGAGGCAGTGGGCACCCTAACTGCCTACATAAGGCAGTCGGGCAAGGTGGAGAGCAAGTAAGTGGAGAACATGGAGCTCTCCTTTCCTCTTTGCACAGCCGAGGACCTCCAAGGAATGGACACTAAAATAGTGGACGGAAATTACGAAAGCTATGTAAGTTATATTCTTGTTTTTTAATTATATTTATTTCGTAGTATGGGCTTTCGTTTTTAGCTTAACTTCTCCTTTTTTTTTATATTTTTTATATATTTTTAGACAAAGCTGATGTGTGGTAGCTATTGTCCCAATTGTAATACGTTGTCTTAATTAAGATTGTACGCCAACCTTTTAGTTAGAGTTATCTTTAATCAATGAATTCTTAACTCTATTACAATTCTTTGTACAGCTACTGAGAGTGTAGCTGCGCCGCCAGAGACGCCGGCAGACAGCGTTCAATGCTTATGTATAGATGTATGTATTAGTAGCCGCTGGCGAAGAGTCGCCGCGGCGGAGGGGAGGTCTTATGTTCACTTGGTGACAGAGCGGTCGCGCATGTCAAATATGCGGACTCAGCACTGTCCAGTCCCAGCCCAGTCCCAGCCCAATCCCAGTGCACTAAATGGAGATCATATTACCGGGCACTTGAAGAACTGTTTGGGACTTGTATTTGTGGCTTACTTATTGTGGCCAAGTGCTACAATGTATATGTAATAATATAAATGTGAATCACTGAGTACAGTGTGCATTCAATATGTGAACATACTACATCTCCCTCCTTTAGAAAAATAACGTAATTATATGGAGTTATTTTCTTAATATATTTATTTGTATATAAGAATATATATATATAAATTTATGCATTTTAATTTTTAATGTTTTTTTTTTTTTTTGTGTAATTACGTTTTTACTTCTATGTATGGCCATACTTGAAATATTTGTAAGAGTAATGAACTGATTATGAAATAAAAGTTTTTAGTCTATCTTTATGTACTGTTTGCTTCTTATTTTTATACCCGTTACTCGTAGAGTAAAAGGGTATACCAGATTCGTCGGAAAGTATGTAACAGGCAGATGGAAGCGTTTCCGACCCCATAAAGTATATATATTCTTGATCAGGATCACTAGCCGAGTCGATCTAGCCATGTCCGTCTGTCCGTATGAACGCTGAGATCTCGGAAACTATAAGAGCTACAATACTGGGATTAGGTATGCAGATTCCTGAGATTCCTGCGCAGCTCAAGTTTATTTCAAAAGAGTGCCACAATCCGCCCAAAACTGTGGCTCCTACAGCTTTGATGCTAGAATAAAAATTTTAACTGAAATGTATTGTTCTCATCAATACCTACCGATTGACCTAAAAAAAAGTTTGACACGTCCACTTTAACGCCCACAAACCGCCTACAAACTTCAAAAAATCGTTAATATGAGCGCGGATATCTCGGAAAATATCCGTAGGCTTGAGCGCAGCGCAAGTTTGTTACGCGAATGTGCCACGCCTACTCTGACGCCCAAAAGCCGCACAAGCCTGTGGCGCCCACAATTTTCGTGCTAGATAAAAAAATTTTAACTGAAATGTATTGGTCTCGTCAATACCTATCGATTGATCTAAAAAAACTTTCCCACGCCCACTCTAACGCCCACAACGCTTAAATCTGTCTACCGCCGGTAGGTAGCGCATTTGCTGCTTGCATATCTCCATTTTCCTTTGGTCCCTTTAGCTGAGTAACGGGTATCTGATAGTCGAGGTACTCGACTATAGCGTTCTTCCTTGTTATTGTTTGAAATTATTATATTTTTGTTATCTTCTAAACTTTCTACCGTATATGGTATAATAATAAAATAATAATAAAACTTTATCTCCTATAGATATATCATTCATTAGCCGTAAGGTCATAAAATTCTTTGTTTTTCCTCTTATTTTCCTCTATCATAATTCTAGCTCTTTTATGTGCTATTTCTAATCTATATTAACTCTCTCTAGCATAATCATCTATGTTATATATAGGCTCTATGATTTTTATGGTATTAAATTGTTTTGGCAAATTCGATGTTTTGCCAAAAACTAACTCATATGGACAGTAATCATGTGCCATTGAGGGTGTAGTGCTGAAGCAGAATACGAAATATTTTAACCATACGTCCCAATCATTTTTATCAATCGATATGTATGAGCGTATGTATTCGTTAAATGTTCTGTGACTTCTTTCTACTGTTCCAACTGTCTGGCGGTGGTGTGCTGTATGTTATCGGAACATAAATTGGGAATTTTAAGTTACTTGGTCTAATTATAAGCCAATCTTCGGATTGCTTGAAGTCTAACTGACAGTTGTATTTTTTGATAAAGTCGATTCCTAATATTCCATCACAGGGAATAGTGAATTGTAAATTTACAATATGAAAGTTATGTGGGATTATATATTTAGAAGTCTGTATCTGAATGGATATTTGTCCTATAGATTTTGTAATTTCTTGATTGATTCCTTGTATGTTTATTACATAGTCGGATTGAATGTTAGGAAAAACATCTGAATTTTCTTTGAGTATAGATATGTCCGCACCAGTGTCTACTAAAAATAGTTCTTTTCCGGTTGCGACACTTTTGAAAGTTACAAATATATTTTGGCTGAGATTGATAGTGTGAATTTTTGTGGTTCCTATTGCTTGGTATCTAAAGATTGTTGGGAGTTTCCCGAAACGTTTTGGGCTACCCTAACATTATTGTTATTATTATTGTTATAGTAATAACCCCTATTTTGGTGGTTATTTCCTCTATAACTTCCTCTATTTTGGCCTCGTCCTCTGTTATTGTTATAGTGACCACGGTTACTATTATTGTTGTTATAAGAGCGGAAAATACCTCTTCCGCGGTAATTTCCACGGTTACTTCTATTGTAAAACAGGACCGTGTTTGATTGGCCTGTTGCATCTGTACAACTGTTTACGAATTTGGACATGGCATCATCCAATGTGTTGAATGTGCCAGCCTCAATGATAAGTTTAATCTTATCGATTGTACAGTTTATGGTCATTGCTTTGACGGCATGTGTTTTGCTTTACTGAGTGGCTAATTCTGAGGACAGTCCGTCATTTATGTAGGCTCCTTCTAGTGCCTTTGCCAATTTCTCTACTTCTTCAACGTATTGATTGGCTGTTTTCTGTCTCTGTTGGAGATTCAATAGTTTTGCCGAAATGACATCAACTGATTCTCCTTTAACTTTATTTTTTAGTTTCTCTATTATTTCTGAGATTGAATTCTCATTGTCTATTAAGTTTCGTGCATGGCCTTTTAGCTTAGTCTTGATCAGATTAACTGCTAAAGCTTCATGTGATTCCTTCAGGGAGTTTTCCAAATCTTACAATTTGGTACTATACTCAGAATAATTCCTTTTTGTGTTGCAGTGCAATGGATCAATGGTGAAATTTGTAGGTTTTATCTTTCAATGTATTCATTTTCGAGTTCATTGATTGACATTGGTGAGTTGTGCAATGGCTTGCACTCGCTCAGAAAATTCGGGGACCTTTCTAAAGGTTTCCTTATCGCTTTATTTGTCGGCATAATTAAAATATTTTTAGCGACGTTTGTGTTTATTTTTCACCTATTTTTCCATTCGTACCTATCCATCTATTTGCATAGGAAATTACAGGGGCTCTGTTATCTTTTGATTTATCAAAAATACCCTATTCTCTATTCTCAAAATCTTGTTCTCTTTTTTTTTGTGTTCTTTAACGATCATGTTTTTTTTTTTAATTTTTATTTATTATCTTCATTTTTTGTTTTATTAATATCATTATTCAGAAATTATGTTTCTTAGACAATCAATTCATTTCTCATTACTTAGTCCATTATTTTGAAAAAGTTTTGTTTTCAATATATATATATTTATTTCAAGATTTTTGAATATATATTTTTATTATAATTATCATAGTGTTGTGCGTATGCATTTAGATCTTATCTAGATCGTTTGCTTGGCTTATCGCCCTTTTCGCTCCCCGAGTATAGTGCATTTAGGCAGCAATACCCCATATACAGAGTGCAAAATAGTACGAAAATTCTTGTTTCGTGCTAGAGAACAGAGTGTGCGTGTTTTCTGGTGAAAACATCGCAAAAATCGGGCGAGATTCGTGTTTTCGTTTTGGAAATTTTCCATTCAAGCTCGTGCATCGCGAGAGAGGCGTTTGCCTAGTTTAGGCACATTTTGTCGGCCACAGCTGCGCGGTTCGTGTCTCCGCTGAGCTTAAATCATCTGATCAGCTGACCGAGCTTTTGGAACCAGCTGATAGAAAAGGTTAAGTCTCGACTAGAGAAGAGCTTACCTAGTAGGGCCGATAACCGGCAGATGGCGCCACCAAAAGTGAAGGGCGTGGAGTCTGGAAGTGGAAGTGCGAGCAGCCGTGGAAGCAGCTCGGGCAGAGGGCGTCCCAGAGGCAAGCGCAATAAAGCGCCGCTGAGGGACGCCTCGAGGTGTAAGATTGTGGCGCTGGACGCAGCTCATGCGGAGCCTGGGCCTCTGGCGAAAATTGCAGGGGCCGACGCAACCGCCGCTGACCCTGCCGCTGCTCCCGTCGCTGCCCCTGCCGCTGCCCCTGCCGCTGCCCCTGCCGCTGCCCCTGCCGCTGCCTCCGCCGCTGCCCACGCCGCTGACCCTGCCGCAGCTCCCGTCGCTGCCCCTGCTGATGGAGGGACCTTCGTCGCACCAGCCAGCCCGGAAAAATCCTTCTCGGACAGGGAGTGGACAGGGAACGGTGCCGTCGCTGCCGAGATGGGCGACATCCGCTCGGAGATCGTGAGGATGTCCCACATCACAAGCCCTACCGTGAGCCTCAAGGTACAGTCCGTGGCAAATCGGTATGGGAAGGTCATCGGAGCCCTGCTGGTCCGCATTGGAGTGCTGGAGGACCGTTTGAAGAGGCAGACACCGGTCGCCTCGGCCGCCTCATATGCAGCCACCGCTGCTAGAGGCGCACACCACGTCGTCTCACCTGCTGCCCCTGTTTCCCCCCTTGCCAACGTAGCCGCACCACGGAAGATCCGGGAGACCTGGTCGGCAGTCGTCGCGTGCGACGACCCGGCCTTGTCAGGCAAGCAGATCGCTGAAAAGATCCGCAAGGAGGTAGCGCCTGCTCTGGGTGTAAGAGTGCACGAGGTGCGTGAGCTGAAGCGGGGCGGCGCGATCATTCGCACGCCTTCGCAGGCGGAGATGACGAAGGTCGTTGTCTCCGCAAAGTTCGCCGAGGTGGGCCTCATGGTGTCCAGGAATACTGCCGCGAAGCCCCGAGTGACGGTCCAGAATGTGGACACCTTCGTGGGACCGGACGAATTCATGATTGAGCTCAAGGAAAAGAATTTTGAGGAGATGACCCTCAAAGAATTCCAGAAGGCGGTGGTCCTGGCGACTAAGCCCTGGCGCTATTCATCTGCCCCCTATACGCTAGGAACCGAGCCGAAGCTGAAACAACAACCGTTTGTAACCTGACAGCGGACAACGTGATCAGCTGCATGCTGGAAGATCAAAGAAAGTGGGACGCGATAGCCAACATGGCCGCTGGCATCCTGAAGGATCTTAGGCGTCGAGAACGGAGTCGACGCATCGAGTCATAAGGACGAGCGGCAACCTGACCGCCATCCGTCCCGCGAAGTATAGCTTTGCGGCAGTTCCGCGGGATCGGAGCTTTTCTACCTCTTCTCTTCTTCTACCACTTTTATTCTTGTATATATTCAAGCTTATTTAATAAAATTAAGAAAAAAACCCCCCACCTATTTTGTACACTCTAAATACACCTCACCACACAAACTTTTGTTAACTCAACGTCGACACTGCGCACACGCCCGAGGACTTCATGACGGAGTTGTATAAAAACAACTTCGAGGACAAGATGGACCTGGCACAATTTAAGAGGACGGTGCGGCTCGAAAAGCCCTGGTCGCAGGCTAATGGCGCCACGGTCAACGTGACGCTAGAGGTCGACGCGACGGCACTTGATGTCCTGGACGGAGGAAAAGCCTACATTGGGTGGTTTGCGTACAACTGCCGGGCCTTGGTGCGCACTTATGCGTGCCATAGGTGCGTCGGTTTCGACCACAAGGTGGCCAGTTGCAGGATGAAGGAGAACGACAAGGTCTGCCGACAGTGCGGACAGACTGGCCACAATGCGCGAGGCTGCACCAATCCGGTGGACTGCCGGAATTGCCGCTTCAAGGGCTACCCATCGGCGCACCATATGCTGTCCCCCGGGTGCCCTGTGTATGCGGCGGTGCTGGCGCGGGTGAATGTTAGACATTAAAAATGTATAGCTTTATCCAAGCAAATTGTGGCAAAGGTCGAGCTGCTACCATCGAGCTCGGAGTCCGATTGCGAGAGAGCAAGAGCCTGTTCGCACTGGTCCAGGAGCCATATGTGAACGACGGGAGGATGGATGAGCTGCCTGACGGTATAAGGAGTTTTACCGATCGAGGAGGAAAGGCGGCCATCCTAGTTAATCACCAGGATGTCACCTGCATGCAAGTAGAGCCCCTCACCACGGAGTACGGCGTATGTGTGAGCATTAAAGGAAGATTTGGCTTAATCTTGCTATGCTCCGCATATTGTCAGTTTGATGCCGATTTACCACCGTACCTCGCGTACTTGGATGCGGTCCTGCTGCTGGCCAGCAGAACCCCCGCAATCCTTGGCCTTGATGCGAACGCAGCATCCCCCATGTGGTTTAGCAAGCTCCCTCCTCACGCTGAGGGACTTGCAAACTATAATCGGGGTGAGCTGCTGTCTCAGTGGATTGTGGAGAAGGAAGCCGTGGTTCTAAACCAGCCAAGTTCGGTGTACACGTTCGAGTCCAGCAACGGACGGAGCGACATCGACGTGACGATCGCCAACGCTGCAGGATCTATGCTAGCCACATACGAGTGGAGAGTGGACGATTGGGAGTTGAGTGACCACAACATCGTTACTGTTGTGGCCAACCCAACGACCGATACAGCCGTTGAGAGCCTAGCTCCGGTGCCGTCCTGGAACTTCTCCAATGCACGTTGGCGGTTGTTCGAGCAGGAAATGGTGAGTAGGGCAACCGAACTTCCGGAAGACTTCTCAGAATCGCCGCTGGACCAACTAGCCTCTACCCTTCGCAAGATCGTCCACGAAGTGTGCGACCTTGTTCTGGGTAGGAGGACTGCAGGATCGCCGAGATCGAGACCAGGTTGGTGGACCGCTGACCTTAGTGCGATGCGCCGCGAAGTCAGGAGACTTAGGCGCCGACTTCAGGATGCCAGACGTCGTCGCCATGACGACGTGGCCGAGCTTATTGTGCGTGAGCTGAGACTTACCTCGGCCGCCTACAAGAAGCTCATCCTGAGGACGAAGGAGGACAGCTGGAGACGCTTCGTGGGAGAAAATTCACACGATCCCTGGGGGCGCGTCTACAAGATGTGCCGAGGTCGCAAGAAACGGACGGAGATTGGGTGCCTTCGCGTAAATGGCGAGCTAGTCACCAACTGGAGTGACTGTGCGCGTGTGCTCCTCCGCAACATTTTCCCAGTTGCGGAGTCCGATGCACCGATTGCCTCAGCGGAGGAATTCCCACCGCCCCTGGAAGTTTCTGAGGTTGGTTCTTGTGTCGCTAGGTTGAAGAGCAAACGCTCGCCTGGCATGGACGGCATCAACGGTACGATTTGCGAGGCTGTGTCATACTGTGCCATACCTCAGCTTCTTACGGCGATGTATTCCAGCTGCATCCGGTCGGGGTACTTCCCGGCTGAGTGGAAATGCCCTCGTGTGGTAGCTCTGCTCAAGGGACCCCACAAGGACAGGTGTGAGCCATCGTCGTACCGCGGCATTTGCCTGCTTCCGGTTTTCGGAAAGGTGCCGGAGGCCATCATGGTAGATCGTGTGAGAGAAGTTCTTCCGGAAGGCTGCAGGTGGCAGTTCGGAGGATGCTTGGATGCACGTGAAGAGCAGTATTCACGCCAGCCAGGCGAAATACGTGCTCGGCATTTTCGTGGACTTCAAGGGAGCCTTTGACAATGTGGAATGGAGTGCTGCACTGCGCCGATTGGCGGAGTTGGGATGCCGAGAGATGGGCTTGTGGCAGAGCTTCTTCTCAGGCAGAAGAGCAGTCATCCGAAGCATTTACGAGGAAGTTGATGTCCCCGTAACTAGAGGCTGTCCGCAGGGGTCAATCAGCGGCCCATTCATTTGGGATCTGCTGATAGATGTACTGATCCGGCGCCTTGAGTCGTACTGCACACTGAGTGCGTATGCGGATGATTTGCTGCTTCTCGTCGAGGGAAACTCCCGACTCGCGCTGGAGACAAAAGGAGCGCAACTAATGTCCATCGTTGAAACGTGGGGGATGGAAGTCGGCGTTGCCGTTTCCACCAGTAAGACGGTAATTATGCTGCTTAAAGGAAGCGAACACTTTACGCGTGGCCCTTCGCGTGTACCAAGTCGCCCCCCTGCGGTAAAATTTGCTGGTGCAAACTTGCCGTATGTAAGCAGCTGCCGGTACCTTGGCATCACAGTCAGCGAAGGCTTGAGATTTCTCGAGCACGTCGGGAACCTTCGACAGCGTATGGCTGGAGTCGTTGCAGCATTGGCGCGTGTGCTTCGAGTAGACTGGGGTTTCAGTCCTCGAGCCAGACGGACCATCTATGCCGGACTCATGGTGCCCTGTGCGCTATTTGGTGCCTCGGTATGGTATGTCACTACGACGCAGCAAGTTGTGGCCAAGAGGCGACTCCTTGCTTGCCAGAGGCTAATCCTTATGGGAAGCCTTCCGGTATGCCGAACAGTGTCCACTGCGGCACTGCAGGTTCTTGCTGGCGTTCCCCCGTTTGATTTAGCTGCCATGCAAATGGCAGTTAAATACAAACTAAAGCGTGGATACCCGCTGGAGGAATACGATCTGCTGTATGGCGAAGACCTCACGAGTCTGAGCTGGGAAGAGAAGATGGTGCGTATGGAGCAGTGCTTACTGCACAGATGGCAGGACAGATGGGATGACGTAGATGCATCTGGACGGGTGACCTACAAGTTCATCCCAGATGTCACTCTGGCATTTTGGAATCCACACTTCGGATTTCCGATGCGCACCGGATTCCTGATCACTGGACACGGATCGTTAAACCCATTTCTGCATAATAGAGCGCTCTCGGACTCTGCCGCATGCTCATGTGGCGATCCAGTTGAGGATTGGCAGCACGTCTTGTGTGACTGCCCCCTCTATGCAGATTTGCGCGACCTTGATGGACTTGGAGTGCAGCGAGATGGTGAAAACTGGACGTTTGGAAGGATTCTGGAGGATGAGGACAGGACTCGACGACTCAACACGTTTGCTGACGAGGCGTTCCGCAGGAGGAGGGACTTTTAGTCCAAAACCCCTGCCGTGTGGTAGCGGCGAAGAATACTGCCACAGCCTGTCATAGCTTTCCGTAGGAGGCGACTAATATGGCAATGGTTGCCCCATCCGAGCTCGTCGGAGCTGAAGGGGTGAGGCCTACCGAGCCTGTAATCTCGGTACCACGGGTTGAGCAGTTCCAAGACTGCCCACTGAGGTTGGCCCCCTAGTGGGAGTATCGTGGTGGCTGTGGCTGACACCTATATCGCGGGTAAGGTCTTCGGGCTCGACGTGGATGTTGCGTTATACAACTCGGGTGCTGTGACCCACAGAACGGCAGAGATTTTAGATAGATCTCGCCCCTACGCAAGGGCGAGTGCTTGCCCGACAAGTAAGCACTCGAATTGCTACTGGGGTGGTTGCTATGTATATAGCTATAGCTTCCAGTCCGGGGCGTTGGTTTGGCGCTTAATCTAGACCCGTGCATTATATACTCACTTGTGGGTATATTAGAATGCCGTGGTTGTAATCCCTTCATTGTGGAACATGCCACGTTAAATAAAAGCGGAGGGATCCGATTCCCACTGTCCCTATCTACACACAGTCGGTGTTTGATTGCTCGCGAGAACTGACGTGTTTTTCCGTACGCGAGTATAGTGCATTTAGGCAGAAAAACCACAGGTACATTGTGCAAAATAGTACGATAATTAGTGATTGGAAATTTTTTATTAAGACACGTGCGTCGCGAGAGAGGCGCTCTCTCGAGAGAGGCGTTTGCCTAATTTAGGCACATTTAGTCGGCCACAGCTGTGCGGTTCGTGTCTCCGCTGAGCTTAAGTCAGCTGATCAGCTGACCGAGCTTTTTTGGACCAGCTGATAGCAAAGGGTAAGTCTCGGCTACCGAAGAACTTAAGAAGTAGGGCCGATAACCGGCAGATGGCGCCACCCAAAATGGAGGGTGTGGAGTCCGGGAGCGAAAGTGCGAGCAGCCGTGGAAGCAGCTCGGGCAGAGGGCGCCCCAGAGGCAAGCGCAACAAAGCGCCGCTGAGGGAAGCCTCGAGGTGTAAAATGTTGGCGCTGGATGCAACCGCCGCTGACCTTACCGCCGCTGCCCCTGCCGACGCCTTTGCCGCTGCCCCCGCCGCTGCCGCTGCCGCAGTCGCAGCCGCTGCCGCTGCCGCAGCCGCTGCCGCTGCCGCAGCCGCTGCCCCCGCCGCTGCCCCCGCCGACGCTGCCGCAGTCGCAGCTGCTGCTGATGAAGGGACCTTCGTCGTGCCAGCCAGCCCAGAGAAATCCTTCTCGGACAGGGAATGGAGGGGAAATGGAGCCGTTGCTGCCGAGATGGGCGACATCCGTGCGGATATCATGAGGATGTCCCACGTAGCAAGCCCTACCGTGAGCATCAAGACGCAACTATTGGCAAACCGCTACGAGGAGGTCGTCGGAGCCCTGCTGGTCCGCATTGGAGTGCTGGAGGACCGACTGAGGAGGCAGACACCGGTCGCCTCGGCCGCCTCATACGCAGCCACTGCTGCTAGAGGTGCGCATCACGTGGCCTCACCTGCTGCCCCTGTTGCCCCCCTTGCCACCGTACCCGCACCGCGGAAGATTCGGGAGACATGGTCGGCTGTCGTTGCGTGCGACGACCCGGCCCTGTCAGGCAGGCAGATCGCGGAGAAGATCCGCAAGGAGGTAGCGCCCGTTCGCACGCCGTCGCAGGCGGAGATGTCGAAGGTCGTTGCCTCCGCAAAGTTCGCCGAGGTGGGCCTGAAGGTGTCGAGGAACACCGCTGCGAAGCCGCCTGTTACGGTCCAGGATGTGGACACCTCCGTGGGACCGGACGAGTTCATGATTGAGCTCAGGGAGAAAAACTTCGAGGAAATGAGCCTCAGGGAGTTTCAAAAGGCGGTAGTCCTGGCGACCAAGCCCTGGTCAGCTGCAGACGGTGCCACAGTCAATGTGACGCTGGAGGTAGACGACCAGGCGCTGGCCGTTCTCGAGGGCGGGAGAGTGTATATCAAGTGGTTTTCGTACCGCTGCCGGTCACAGGTGCGCACCTACGCCTGCCACCGATGCCTCGGATTTGACCACAAGGTCAGCGAGTGCAGATACCCCCGAGAGAAACAGGTCTGCCGCCAGTGCGGACAGAACGACCACGTCGCGGCGAAGTGCAGAAATGCGGTGGACTGCCGCAACTGCCGTCACAAGGGTATGCCCTCGGGGCATTATATGCTTTCGGGTGGCTGCCCGATATACGGCGAACTGCTAGCCAGGGTGCAAGCTAGACATTGATAATGTTTAGCTTCATCCAAGCGAATTGTGGTCGAGGCCGTTGCGCTGTCATCGAGCTTGCCAAGCAGATGAGAGATGCTGGCCACCTGTTCGCACTAGTCCAGGAGCCCTATGTGGACGCGGGCAAGCGACTCACTGGACTGCCTGGAGGAATGAGGATCTTCGCCGATAGGAGGAAGAAAGCTGCCATCATCGTGGACGACCCATCTGCCATCTGCATGCCCATCGAGGCTTTGACGACGGACTGCGGAGTGTGCGTGAGTGTCACAGGAAGATATGGCACCATCTTTCTGGCTTCCGTATACTGCCAGCATCTAGCTGCTCTGGAGCCCTACACTGATTACCTGGATACGGTTCTGCTATTAGATAGCAGAACACCGACAATCCTCGGACTTGATGCCACCGCAGTCTCCCCTATGTGGTTCAGCAAATCCCCAGACAACTCTGGAGACCGCCTGAACCGCGAACGGGGACAGCTCATGAACGAGTGGATAATCGCAAGCGGTGCCAGTGTAATTAATACGGCCAGCCAGGTGTTCACGTTCGATAATCACCGCTCTGGAAGTGATATCGAATTGACCTTCGCCAACGAAGCGGCGCGAGTATGGGCAACCTACGATGGGAGAGTTGACTTCTGGGAGCTGAGTGACCACAACATTATCACTGTTGAGGTTACTCCAGATCCGAGCAGTACCGTTGAGAGCCTAGCTCCGGTACCGCAATGGAAGCTCTCCAATGCAAGTTGGCGAAGATTCAGTGTAGAGTTAAGGAGTGCAGCACAGAGTCTCGAGGAACTGGAGGAATCGCCGTTGGACGACCATGTGTCTGCCCTTCGCTCCATCGTACACGATGTGTGCGACAGGGTGATAGGGCGCAGGATACCTGCAGCGAGGGGAAACGTAATATGGTGGAATCCTGAGCTGAGTACCAAGCGCCAAGAGGTCCGGAGACTGAGGCGTAGGCTGCAGGCAGCTCGCCGGAGTGGCACCGACGATGCTGAGCAACTTGCCGCTGGGCTAAGATTTGCCTCAGGCCAGTACAAGAAGCTTATCTTGACGACAAAGGAGCAAAACTGGCGGGACTTCGTGGGACGGCACAAGGATGATCCATGGGGGCACGTATACCGAATATGCCGAGGCCGGAAGAAGACAGCCGATCTCGGATGTCTCCGGTCGAACGGCGCGCATTCCGTAACCTGGCACGACTGCGCAAGTGTGCTCCTCCGCAACTTTTTCCCTGTTGCGGAGTCGACGACACGAGAAGACATACCCCCTGGTGCCCCACCGATCCTCGAAGCCTTCGAGGTGGCAACCAGCGTCGCGAGGCTGAGAAGCCGGCGATCGCCGGGTATGGATGGCATCACGGGCGGTATTGTCAAGGAGGTATGGCGTGCCATCCCTCAGCACCTGACGAAGCTGTACTCTCGGTGCATCTCGGAAGGATACTTTCCGGCCGAGTGGAAGCACCCGAGAGTGATACCGCTGGTAAAGGGGCCAGATAAGGACAGGAGCGATCCTGCCTCTTATCGCGGCATATGCCTTTTGCCAGTGTTCGGAAAGGCGCTTGAGGGAATCATGGTGAATCGGCTGAAGGATGTGCTACCGGATGGCTGCAGATGGCAATTCGGATTCAGGCCTGGACGCTGCGTGGAGGATGCGTGGAAGCACGCCAAAAACACCGTCGCCAACAGTCGCGAGAGGAGGGTCCTTGGAATCTTTGTCGATTTCAAGGGAGCCTTCGACAACGTGGAGTGGAGTGCGGTGCTGGATCGGCTTGTCGACGTAGGCTGTCGAGAAATCGACTTGTGGAAATGCTATTTTTCCGGCCGTAGCGCAAGCATCATCAGCAGGTATGAAGCAGCCACAGTTGCGGTTACACGGGGCTGCCCGCAAGGGTCCGTCAGTGGTCCATTTATTTGGAATTTACTGATGGATGTGCTGCTTCAGCGCTTGGAGCCACATTGTGCTCTGAGCGCGTTTGCAGATGATCTTCTGCTTTTCGTCGACGGGAATTCCCGTGCCGATCTGGAGCGGAAGGGCGAGCAGTTGATGGACATCGTGGGAGCCTGGGGAGCTGAGGTTGGAGTGAGTGTGTCAACCAGCAAGACGGCAATAATGTTGCTGAAAGGACAGCTTTCACGCACGAGGAGACCGACGGTACGGTTTGCTGGAGCAAGCCTGCCTTACGTCACCAAATGCCGGTACCTTGGCATCTTAGTCGGCGAGCGGTTGAGTTTTCTCCCGCATATCTCTGCTCTCAGAGATCGGCTGGCTGGAGTTGCCGGAGGGCTAGCGCGGGTGCTTCGAGTCGATTGGGGGCTCAGCTCCCGTTTTAAGAGGACGATTTACAGCGGACTCATGGTCCCCTGTGCACTCTTTGGTGCCTCGGTCTGGTACAAGGCGGCGAGTAGGGGCAAGTCCCTTAAACTCCTCACCTCGTGCCAGAGGTCCATCCTTTTAGGATGCCTACCGGTATGCCGCACAGTGTCCACGGTGGCACTGCAGGTGCTTGCTGGTGCTCCTCCAACGGATCTGGATGCTCACAGGATCGCCGTGAAGTTCAAGCTGAGGAAGGATGTCCCCCTGGATGAGAGCGACTGGCTCCACGGACAGGACCTGTCCGTGTTGGACTGGAAAGCTAAGATGGCGCTGCTAGACGAACGTCTGCTAAATGAGTGGCAACTCAGATGGGATCGCGCGGAACACGGCTCCGTGACTCGCGAGTTTTTCCCAGAGGCAGCGTTCGTCTACAAGAGGAAAGACTTTGTCTTTACACTCAAAGCCGGATTCTTGCTGACAGGACACGGGTCGATGAACGCATTTCTGCAAGGCAGGACCCTCAGCACCACGACCGCATGCTCATGTGGCGTGGCAAGAGAGGACTGGCGCCACATACTGTGTGAATGCCGCCTGTATAACGATTTGCGGGACCTGGATGCCCTTGGAGTCGTTCGAGACCAGGGAAGATGGATCGTCGCGGGAGAAGTCGAGACCCCAGAACGGATGCGTCTCCTAGGAGTTTTTGCCGATGCTGCCTTCTCGAGGCGAAGAATGGATGCGACGAGGGAGGAACCACAGGCGCCGGGACATTAGTCCCACCCCTCTTTTGCCGTGTGGTAGCGGCGAAGAATACTGCCACAGCCTGTCATAGCTTTTCGTAGGAGGCGCCTAATATGGCAATGGTTGCCCCATCCGAGCTTGTCGGAGCTGAAGGGGTGAGGCCTACCGAGCCAGTAATCTTGGTACCACGGGTTGAGCAGT
Source organism: Drosophila subpulchrella (assembly GCF_014743375.2). NCBI lineage: Eukaryota > Metazoa > Arthropoda > Insecta > Diptera > Drosophilidae > Drosophila > Drosophila subpulchrella. The sequence continues at coordinate 150,044 of NC_050613.1, forward strand.
TCCAAGACTGCTCATTGAGGTTGGCCCCCTAGTGGGAGTATCGTGGTGGCTGTGGCTGACACCTATATCGCGGGTAAAGTCTTCGGGCTCGACGTGGATGTTGCGTTATACAACTCGGGTGCTGTGACCCACAGAACGGCAGAGATTTTAGATAGATCTCGCCCCTACGCAAGGGCGAGTGCTTGCCCGACAAGTAAGTACTCGAACTACTACTGGGGTGGTTGCTATGTACATAGCTATAGCTTATAGTCCGGGGCGTTTTTCTGGCGCTTAATCTAGACCCGTGCATTATATACTCACTTGTGGGTGTATTACAATGCCGTGGTTGTAATCCCTTCATTGTGGAACACGCCACGTAAAATAAGTTCGGAGGGATCTGAGACACCCCCCTGTACAGGTGACACATAGGAGGTTATTATTTGCCCTGGCGGCTAGCTGCTCCTCGACTCACAACCGTCCTTAGTCATATGCTGTACGGATACTATACAACATTTTCTCAGAAAACAATCCGTGTATGGCTGAGTGACGCTCACTCCTTTGCAAAGTCGTTGCACAACACTGGATCAGTTGCTTGTCTATTCGCGAAAATTCACATATGTACATACTCTGCAGCTCCACAATTGAGTATAAGGGCCCAATAATCAAGAAGTCGACTGCGACGTCGGCATTGCAGCCAGCGACGGCGGCAGAGCTGAGCGCAAAGCAGAGGCGCTCTCAGTCGGGGTCGGCAAAGAGAACGCTCAAAAGTACTTTTGGGCTCTCCCTCTCTCGCCATGTCTCCGCTGGATAAGCGCAGGTGAAGGCAAAGAGGCCCAGCAATTAAAATAGTTTGACTTTTGTGCACCCTTGGCTTTTAAATAATGTGACATTTTTTCGTAAATGTAAACACAACCATTTAAAATAATTGGTGTGGGTCTTAAAATACTTGTATTTCTTAAATGTATATGTTTATTAAGATTATTTATTAATATGTGAAGTTTTAAGAATATATTTTTATATAACGATATGCATAGTCGGATATGTCTATAAATACCCTGCTTTTATGTGCAACGGAAGGTGCATAGACCAAACGGGACGTGCCAAAAAAACAGAACAACAACGGATTAGCGGAACCTTGTTGTTGTTGTTTATTGTTTTTCTGGAAAGCACGCGCCTTTTTTCGTCTTTATCTCTTGCGTTCACTTATGTGAAGGAGTTAGAATTACCCGCAATTAACGTAGTTAAATAAAATAAACCAGTGGTTTAAAAGTAATTCTTATACGATTACCAGGTAAGTCTGTCGCAGACCAATATTTTTTTAAGCAATGAGAGTAAAAACAAGGTTATGTATATTAAAAATAAGGGAAATTCAAGATTCCCAATATAAGAAGTGGCGGAAAAAAAATAGCCGTGAAAAATGAGCCAACAAATGGTTCATATAAATAAACAGATGAATGAACCTGTGAAAGAATTTTAAAATCTTATTGAGTGCAAACTTCCTAGGGACCAAAACTTATGTTTGTTGTTAAAATTCGTTAAAAATGAATATTAATATTAAACCACAATTTGTACATTTGTATACTTAAACAAATATGGCTATTTAAATAAAAGTCTCAATTTTAAGTCCCTGGAAAAGTGTTCGTTTTCCCGCTACTGCAAAATAAATTTTTTTTTTAATAAATAACACAAAATATGTTTATATCGCTTGGTATATTTTTATTTATAATTTAAAATAAGAAAATAAAAAATCAAGTGACCGGAAATAAAAATTTCAGAATTTCTTCACTTGTTTTTTAAAATATTTTTTTGTATTTTTAGGTAAGTCCATAGATAAGAGAAGCATAAATAGTTCCATTTTAGGAATATTATCCGAGGAACTTGTTCCTTTTTTTTCGCCCGCGCCGTACTAAATTAGTTTTTATTCGGGCCAAAAGTTACTATTATTTGTAAGCTTAATTTTTAAAAGACTTCTGGGATTTTTACTTTAAATGCCAAAAATAACATTTTCTTCAACTTTAATTAAATCTTACAAATAACGATTACGGTCACTCGTTTTTATTCTTGTCTCGTTCATTTTTTAAAACTAATTCTTTTCTAGTACACAGAAAAAACAAGGAAGAACGCTATAGTCGAGTACCTTGACTATCAGATACCCGTTACTCAGCTTAAGGGACCAAAGGGAAATGGAGATATGCAAGCAGCAAAGCGAGATTTAAATACGCCACCTACCGGCGGTAGACAGATTTAAGCGTTCTGGGCGTTAGAGTGGGTATAATGGTATAATTTTCTCTGTTCTAAAATAAAAACTGCACATGTTGAACAAAACTCACAAAATTGAAATTTCACACCTTCGCGCACAAGCAATCATGAGCAAGGACTCGAGGGTAGGGGGTGAGATTCGGGTTCTCAGAAGATAACGAGGGGTCACAATATTTAAAATGCAATAAAACGGGTTCCGTGGAATACGAAACACACTGATTATGGGATGAGTATACGCTTGCAATTAAAAACAACTCATACAAAATACATTTAAAACCGCCTAAAAAACCTCCGCAACCGCTTTTAATAGCTACTCACTTCCAACATCTGTCATTTCGCTATCTAACATTTCCTGCGAATGTAAATGATTTACCTCTTCAACTATAATATTATGAAGCCCTGTATTCAAATCACCTACTTCCATTGCAGTTCCTACTTCTTATACTCTTTCTACACTATTCTCATATCTTGCAACTCCTGTAGTAATTCTCATCTGCTGTTTTAATTTTTCCTGCTCTATTTTAACTAACCTACGCATTGGCCTATCTCCAACCATTTTATGCTTGTTATACCCGTTACTCGTAGAGTAAAAGGGTATACTAGATTCGTCGGAAAGTATGTAACAGGCAGAAGGAAGCGTTTCCGACCCCATAAAGTATATATATTCTTGATCAGGATCACTAGCCGGGGCGATTTAGCCATGTCCGTCTGTCCGTCTGTCCGTCTGACCGTCTTTCCTTCTGTCCGTCTGTCTGTCTGTCCGGATGAACGCTGAGATCTCGGAAACTATAAGAGCTAGGCTATAAAGATTTGGCGTGCAGATTCCTGAGCTTCTTACGCAGTGCAAGTTTGTTTCAGCAGAGTTCCACGCCCACTCTAACGCCCACAAACCGCCCAAAACTGTGGCTCCTACAGTTTTGATGCTAGAGAAAAAATTTTAATTAAAATGAACTGCTCTCGGCAATACCTATCGACTGACCCAAAAAAAGTGTGCCACGCCCACTTTAACGCCCACAAACTTCAAAAAATCGTAAATATGAGAATATCTCGGAAACTATCAAACATAGAGAATTTGGGTCTAAGATTTAGATTCCGTAGCCTTGTACGCAGCGCAAGTTTGTTACGCAAATATGCCACGCCCACTCTAACACCCAAAAACCGCCCAAGCCTGTGGCGCCCACAATTTTCATGCTAGATAAAAAATTTTAACTGAAATGTATTGGTCGCGTCAATAACTATCGATTGATCAAAAAAAAAAATTTCCACGCCAACTCTAACGCCCATAACGCTTAAATCTATCTTCCGCCGGTAGGTGGCGCATTTCAATCTCGCTTTGCTGCTTGCATATCTCCATTTCCTTTTGGTCCCTTTAGCTGAGTAACGGGTATCTAATAGTCGAGGTACTCGACTGTAGCGTTCTTCCTTGTTTTTCTTGTTTTTGTTTTTAATCTAAAGTTTTTATATCCTTTAAGCCCTGAAAATACAAAAAAATATATATATGATTTTAATTTTTTATCTTTTTACACCCGCTTACAAAATAAAAGAAGCATATCGTTGAAAAAAACATTTTTTTCAGGTTATACTTCTCCAATTTTGTACGGAGGTCTAAAAAGTTAAAAAAACACATTAAATTGAAAATTCGAAGTGCAAACTACAAACAATTTATTTTTCACTGCTTTCAGTAATCTTTTTATACCCTTGCAGAGGGTATTATGATTTCAGTCAGAAGTTTGCAACGCAGTGAAGGAGACGTTTCCAACCCCATAAAATATATACATTCTTGATCAGCATCACTAGACGAGTCGATCTAGCCATGTCCATCTGTCCGTCTGCCCGTCCGTTTCTACGCAAACTATCGGGCTGAAACTTACCCAAAAGTCTTTTTACTTTTCCAGGTAGTATTTAAGTCGGAGCCATCCGGATCGAACAACTATATCTTCGGGAAAAAAGTTTAAAATAATTATATCTTTGGTGTTTTTTAACATATAACCTCCTATGCGTGGAAATAACATTTTTATACCCTTGCAAAGGGTATATTGATTTCAGTCAGAAGTTTGCAACGCAGTGAAGGAGACGTTTCCGACCCCATAAAGTATATATATTCTTGATCAGCATGACTAGACGAGTCGATCTAGCCATGTCCGTCTGTCCGTCTGTTCGTCTGTCCGTCTGTCCGTCTGTCCGTCTGTCCGTCCGTTTCTACGCAAACTAGTCTCTCAGTTTTAAAGCTATCGGGCTGAAACTTTCCCAAAAGTCTTATATCTTTTGCAGGTAGTATATAAGTCGGAACCAGCCGGATCGGACAACTATAACTTATAGCTCCCATAGGAATAATCGGACAAATAAATGAAAAAAAATTATATCTTTGGTGTTTTTTAGCATATAACCTCCTAAGCTTGGAAATAACAATTTTTAAATAATTTTGAATTTTGAATTAAATTGTATCGAAATCGGACGACTATATCATATAGCTGCCATAGGAACGATCGGAAAATTTGTGGAAAAATAATATGAAAAAAATTATAGCTTCGGTGTTTTTCAACATATAATTAAAATGAACTGCTCTCGGCAATACCTATCGACTGACCCAAAAAAAGTGTGCCACGCCCACTTTAACGCCCACAAACTTCAAAAAATCGTAAATATGAGAATATCTCGGAAACTATCAAACATAGAGAATTTGGGTCTAAGATTTAGATTCCGTAGCCTTGTACGCAGCGCAAGTTTGTTACGCAAATATGCCACGCCCACTCTAACACCCAAAAACCGCCCAAGCCTGTGGCGCCCACAATTTTCATGCTAGATAAAAAATTTTAACTGAAATGTATTGGTCGCGTCAATAACTATCGATTGATCAAAAAAAAAAATTTCCACGCCAACTCTAACGCCCATAACGCTTAAATCTATCTTCCGCCGGTAGGTGGCGCATTTCAATCTCGCTTTGCTGCTTGCATATCTCCATTTCCTTTTGGTCCCTTTAGCTGAGTAACGGGTATCTAATAGTCGAGGTACTCGACTGTAGCGTTCTTCCTTGTTTTTCTTGTTTTTGTTTTTAATCTAAAGTTTTTATATCCTTTAAGCCCTGAAAATACAAAAAAATATATATATGATTTTAATTTTTTATCTTTTTACACCCGCTTACAAAATAAAAGAAGCATATCGTTGAAAAAAACATTTTTTTCAGGTTATACTTCTCCAATTTTGTACGGAGGTCTAAAAAGTTAAAAAAACACATTAAATTGAAAATTCGAAGTGCAAACTACAAACAATTTATTTTTCACTGCTTTCAGTAATCTTTTTATACCCTTGCAGAGGGTATTATGATTTCAGTCAGAAGTTTGCAACGCAGTGAAGGAGACGTTTCCAACCCCATAAAATATATACATTCTTGATCAGCATCACTAGACGAGTCGATCTAGCCATGTCCATCTGTCCGTCTGCCCGTCCGTTTCTACGCAAACTATCGGGCTGAAACTTACCCAAAAGTCTTTTTACTTTTCCAGGTAGTATTTAAGTCGGAGCCATCCGGATCGAACAACTATATCTTCGGGAAAAAAGTTTAAAATAATTATATCTTTGGTGTTTTTTAACATATAACCTCCTATGCGTGGAAATAACATTTTTATACCCTTGCAAAGGGTATATTGATTTCAGTCAGAAGTTTGCAACGCAGTGAAGGAGACGTTTCCGACCCCATAAAGTATATATATTCTTGATCAGCATGACTAGACGAGTCGATCTAGCCATGTCCGTCTGTCCGTCTGTTCGTCTGTCCGTCTGTCCGTCTGTCCGTCTGTCCGTCCGTTTCTACGCAAACTAGTCTCTCAGTTTTAAAGCTATCGGGCTGAAACTTTCCCAAAAGTCTTATATCTTTTGCAGGTAGTATATAAGTCGGAACCAGCCGGATCGGACAACTATAACTTATAGCTCCCATAGGAATAATCGGACAAATAAATGAAAAAAAATTATATCTTTGGTGTTTTTTAGCATATAACCTCCTAAGCTTGGAAATAACAATTTTTAAATAATTTTGAATTTTGAATTAAATTGTATCGAAATCGGACGACTATATCATATAGCTGCCATAGGAACGATCGGAAAATTTGTGGAAAAATAATATGAAAAAAATTATAGCTTCGGTGTTTTTCAACATATAACCTCTAACGCTTGGAAATAACATTTTTTATTTAGTTCTGAATTTCGAATTAAATTTTATCAAAATCGGACGACTATGTCATATAGCTGCCATAGGAACGATTGGAAAATTGGTAGGAAAATAATATGAAACAAATTATAGCTTCGGTGTTTTTTGACATATTATCTTATACTATTGGGAATATCATTTTTTGTGTTTTTAAATTTAATAATTATAGCTGCAAGGGTATATAAGCTTCGGCTTGCCGAAGGTAACTTCCTTTCTTGTTTTTTAATCAGTTCAGAATTTCGAATTTAATTTAATCAAAATCTGACGACCTTATCATATAGCTGCCATAGGAACGATCGGATAATTGGTGGGAAAATAATATGAAACAAATGAAAGCTTCGGTGTTTTTTGACATATTATCTTACACTATTGGGAATATAATTTTTGTATTTTTAGGAATTTCTAACTAAATTGCATAAAAATCGGACGACTCTAACATATATCTCTTAAAGAAACGGGCAGAGAAATAATTTATTAATAACTTTAAAAAAAAATTGTGCTTTGTTGATTTTGATCGTATTTTCTTTTACTCTGGGTTATAGAATATTTTAACTTTTCAGCATTACGAATTTAATTTTACACAAATATTGTAGTATGCATGTATCATTGTAGCGAGTACCCACTGTACCGACACCAACATTGTGTTACAGTGTACTTAAACAAATACAAAAGTGCCGGTCGCTAAACTTTTGCGGCCAGCCGAAATATGAATGCGCCTCAGAGCCCAACTTGTGGGAAGTGCTAGTGTCAGCATATTCCCATGGCCTGAGTGCGGACACATACAAAGCATGCATGTACAACTCCTCTCGCGCTCTCAGTGCTACCAGCACAAATACAATTGAGAGCATATACTTCAATATATATGACGGCCGCTGCCAATGTTTGCAGCCAGCGCAGCCGCAAATAGCTAGCTGTAAATTATTCATATTTTGACCATTACCCAATAAAGACCGTGTTCACGGAAACTTTCCCAAGAGTATTCTTCTGTTGCAGGTGGTATATAAGTCGGAACCAGCCGGATCGGACAACTATATCTTATAGCTCCCATAGGAATTATCGAAATAAAAATTATAAGAAATTTGTATCTTTGGTGTTTTATACCCTTGCAGAGGGTATAATGATTTCAGTCAGAAGTTTGCAACACAGCAAAGGAGACGTTTCCAACCCCATAAAATATATACATTCTTGATCAGCATCACTAGACGAGTCGATCTAGCCATGTCCATCTGTCCGTCTGCCCGTCCGTTTCTACGCAAACTATCGGGCTGAAACTTACCCAAAAGTCTTTTTACTTTTCCAGGTAGTATTTAAGTCGGAGCCATCCGGATCGAACAACTATATCTTCGGGAAAAAAGTTTAAAAAAATTATATCTATGGTGTTTTTTAACATATAACCTCCTATGCGTGGAAATAACATTTTTTAATCAGTTCAGAATTTCGAATTTAATTTAATCAAAATCTGACGACCTTATCATATAGCTGCCATAGGAACGATCGGATAATTGGTGGGAAAATAATATGAAACAAATCAAAGCTTCGGTGTTTTTTGACATATTATCTTACACTATTGGGAATATAATTTTATGTATTTTTAGGAAATTCTAACTAATTTGCATAAAAATCGGACGACTCTAACATATATCTCTTAAAGAAACGGGCAGAGAAATAATTTATTAATAACTTTAAAAAAAATTGTGCTTGGTTGATTTTGATCGTATTTTCTTTTACTCTGGGTTATAGAATATTTTAACTTTTCAGCATTACGAATTTAATTTTACACAAATATCTCTGAAGCTAGCGACAATCCTTAAAAATTTAACACGGTTGTTGATGAACGCATTACATACGTTATTTAATTTTGAATCTTATTCTCTTTTTGGTATATGAAATACTAACTTTGCCCTAATAATATATTTTGGTGCTGCGTCACACTTTAGAGATATTTTAGGACTTAGTGTTAAGACTACAACGAAAAGCATCGGACACCAAAAATGTGACAAATTAAATAATTGAAATACAGTCCACTCAAATCGGGAAATAAAACGTTTTTATTCTACACCTTCTAGCCAAATTTAGTTACTGATAAACATGGATCAGCTTAAACTTTTGAAGGCAGCTAGAAGTCGTGCGAAGGCAAGCATTACGCGTTTGCTAACGGCGTCTCAAGATCCACGTGCGGGATCAAAATAGGAACTTGATGAAATACAATTTTCATTGGAAAGGCTCAACATCGTATGGAAGGAATTCGAGTCCATTAGCGACCAAATTGCCGTTTTTGACGAAGAGGAAGGGTACGTCGATCCAGCCATCGACAACGAAAGGTACGAGGACAAGTACTTACAAGCGAGCACATTATTTCGCAACCTCATACGCACCTGTGAAGAATATCAGGAGAATGAAAGAGAAGGCAACAACTTAAGACAACCTGGCAACCCTGATGAGGCCGCATCAATGGCATCAGGAGTGGGAAACGAAAACCTAGTTCGTTTTCTGGAACACAACAGCAGCTCAATGAGCGTTTGGCTGAGCAACAAGCAACGCTTTTAAGGGCAAACTCGGCAGCAAATGTAATGCATAATGAACTTCCAAATATCCACATCAAGCTATTCACTGGCGACTACAAGGAGTGGCCAGCCTTTAAAAACATCTTCGAGAGTACGATACATAGCAAGTAGCATTTGACAGTAATACAAAAGTTGCACTATTTGAAAACGTATATCACTGGAGAAGCAGCTGAAGCAGCTTACGAGGCTGCTTGGGCTTGTCTAATTGATCGGTACAATAGACCACTTCACATTGTTAACACTCTGCTGGAGACATTTGTTAACTTACCTTCGACCGCCAGAGCAGATGTAACAGTTCTGCGCAAGGTGACGGACGGAGCCACCGAAATTGTACGCGGCCAGGATGCAGCAGGGCAAACTAATAGGGACTGCTGGATTATACACTTCATCCTAGCCAAGATCGAAGCCGTGAACTGGAATCTCCGTCTGTGGATGATCTACTAAAGTTTTTAGACCGACGATGCGAGGAATTCGAGCTCAGCAAAGGTGAGTCAGACATAAACTCCAAGGTTGGCCCAAAACATGGCAAGGCAAAGCGATCGTCACACGCTTTAGTATCGATGGATGCAAACACCTGTGTAAAGTGTAACTCGAAGGAGCACAAGATCTACGCCTGCTCAAAGTTTGGTGAATTGTCAATCAACAGAGACGGACATTTGTTAAGGCAAAATCACTGTGCTTTAGCTGCCTTAAGCCTGGGCATGTGTCGCGAAAGTGTGAATCCAAATTAACATGCAAGTTTTGCCATAATCGTCACCACTCTTTGCTACATGCAGATATTCTTAATTCGCAAGCCGCTGTCACTTCGACACACTCACGAGATGATGAAAGGCACATTCCAAGCGCTCCCGAAGATGCTACGGTTACCATTAGCCATATCGCACGGGCACAAGTGGCTCCCACAGCTGAATCCTTGTGCCACGGTTTAACAACAGCAACACAGCCACAAGGGCTACGAAAAAGTGCATTGCCAACAGCTCTAGTGTTTGTAAAAAACGCAACAGGATCGCACACTACCTGCCGGGTGCTTTTGGACAGTAGGTTCGGAACTTTCGTACATCTCCGAGCGGTGCGTTCAGGCACTCGGACTGTCACGCTCTCCATCACGAATTTTGGTGACCGGAATCTCGTCAATCAAGGCTGAGACAACTAGAGGCTGCAGCACACTGGACTTGCAGTCAAGGATCTCAGATCACACAATGAAGGTACGCGCCCAAGTACTCAGCAAAGTTACCTACACGTTGGCAAGACACGATATCGCCACCTCAGCACTAGGCATTCACTGGCTTTAGCTTGCGGATTCTGACAATCAGTCGTTTGCGCCAGTTGATATACTCCTGGGCAGCGACTACGTTTGGACCGTGTTTACCGGTCAAAAGATGTTCGACAACCAGGGCAACATCATCTCCATTTCGACCATATTTGGATGGGTCATAACATCTATCGTTACTACCGAATGTTCATTTACAACAACAATGCACACGGCTATTGACATTGACGCATCGCTATGGCGCTTTTGGGAGCTGGAGGATGTCAATCAGGAATTCCATGGGAAACCAGAGGTCGATGAAGTTGAACAGCACTTTGTGACGACACACACTCGGGACTCTAAGGGGCGTTACATCGTCGAACTCCCGTTCAAAAACTCAAAGGAACAGTTTTCGGATACATTACAATGAGCGCTAACAAGATTCAGGGGTGTAGAACGCCGCCTAAAGAAAGACCCCAATCTGCATTCACAGTACGTGCAATTTATCCGAGCTTATCTTCAGTTGGGCCACATGCGAGAACTATCGCCAGAAGACATTGACAAAAAGCCGAGCTTTTACTTGCCACATCATCCTGTAATTACTCAAAAATTACGGGTCGTATTTGTCGGTTCATTCAAGGACACGAATGGACGGTCCTTAAACAAGGCTCTGCACATTGGACCCAGCATTCTACGAAACCTTTTCTCGATTTGTATGCGTTTCAGAATGTTTAAGTTCGTGTTCTCGGCAGATATTGTCAAAATGTACCGACAAATCTGGGTGGCTGCCAACCATTGTGGCTATCAGCGTATTGTTTGGGGAGAAGATGAAACGACTCCTATTAAGCACTATGAACTGTCCACGGTAACATACGGCACATCCTGCGTACCATTTTTGGCAGTGAGGGTCAGTTAGCTCAAGACCATCAACACGACTTTCCTACCGCTGCAAAGATCTTGAAGGAGCAGTTTTATGTGGACGACGTACTGACGGGAGCACATACCGAGGAGGAGCTCATTCGCAATCAAAATGAGTTGATCCAGTTGATGAAATGTGCAGGCATGGAACTTGGTAAATGGGTTTCCAATTCATCACGTGTCGCTAACACATCTCCCACTACAACCGAAGTACAAGGCAATGGATCCAATTCTACAGCAAAGGTTCTTGGCATTCATTGGGATCCAGAAGCGGACATGTTATCCTACAAAGTTTGCCTTACAACAAATCCGCACAACACCAAACGCCAAGTGCTGTCAGATGTGGCACGCACTTTTGACCCGCTGGGTATTCTGTCGCCAGTGGTAGTGCAGTTTAAAATTCTGTTCCAATAATTGTGGCTACTCGATCTCGGCTGTAACACGGAGCTTCCTCCGAAAATTGCGGACTGGTGGAATAAATGCCGTAACGACCTACACATCCTACGAGATCTACGCCTGCCACGGTTTGTCCAAAACAATGAAGATCACATCGAACTGCATGGATTTTCAGATGCCTCCATCAAGGCATATTCCGCAGTCATCTATAGCACCGTATCTGTTTCACTCATAGCAGGAAAAACCAGAGTTCCTCCGCTGAAGCAGCAGTCTCTACCGCGTCTCAAACTGTGTGGCGCTTTGCTACTGAGCCGACTGTTCTTATCAGTCAAGGCTGCACTACAACACAAGGACATTGAAGTACATGCATGGTATGACTCAACCATAGTCTTGGCTTGGCTTTCACATCCACCATCTAAGCTTAAAACATTTGTAGCCAACAGAACCTAAGAAATACTCGAAGCCTTACCGCGCAACGCATGCATCATGTAAACAAAAAGGAGAATCCGGCGGACTGTGCCACACGAGGAATGCTTGCTTCGGACCTTCTCCATTTCGACTTATGGTAGATGGGACCTTCATGGCTGCAAGATCCAGAAATGCTAGCGGTAAAGTTGAGCTGTAAAAAGTTATATTCTTCCCTTCCAGAAAACCATGGAAGAGCAGGAGTGAAGACCACCGTATTAACCGCACAGGAAAGATGCTCATTGTCACCAATCGGATAAAGCTGGTACGCGTTGTAGCTTACGCCTTACGCTTCATCCAAAAGACAAAGGCCATTAAATCTGTATCGCTGGTAAAGGTAAAGATGCTCACCTTTGAGAAGATTCAGGCTGCTCGCATTCTTTGCCTGCAAGAGGCTCAGAAATGTTTCATGGAAGACCGCAATCTACTGACGGAAAACAAGCCACTTCACAGCCGCTCCCATTTGCTGAAGCTCTCGCCTTCGAAGGATGGCCTTCTTCGAGTTGGTGGACGACTGGACAATTCACAATTACCAGCTGATGTAAAACACCCAATACTGCTTCTGAAGTCGAACCGCATCACAAGAATGATTTTGGAACACGAGCATACGACAAATCTTCATCCAGGAGTTTCTGCACTTTTTGTAATTGCGCGTCAAAAGTACTGAATCTTTGGTGCTCGTAACCTGATAAGAAATCTGGTTCACAACTGCATCAAATGTTTCCGTAAACTCACGGAGCACCAATTCATGGCCGATCTACGAGGCATCCGTATAACAGAAGCTTTACCCTTCCAGCACTCAGGCTGTGACTACGCTGGTCCATTTATACTAAAGGAAAGGAGAGGGCGTAATCCCCGAAAAACTAAGGGCTACATATGCCTTTTTGTTTGCCTTGTAACATCAACCATACATTTGGAACTGGCCACCGAGCTTAGCACAGACACATTCCTGGCATGTCTTCGGCGTTTCATGTCCCTTCGAGGAAAATGCTCACAGATCTTCAGCGACAACGGGACGAATATTGTTGGTGCCAAACGGGCATTAGATGAGATGCAGCAATTTGTATCTTCGCAGGAGCATCAACGCAATCTAACACAATCGCTGGCCAATGATGGAATTAAGTGGAGCTTTATACCTCCCTATTCGCCACATTGGGGAGGAAAGTGGGAGTCATCAGTACGTTACGTCAAACTACGTCTGCGTCGAGTTGTCGGAAAAACTGTTCTAACCTTTAAACAAATGCAAACTCTGATTGCTCAGATCAGTGTAGTAGAGAACTCGCGACAGTTATGCTATACACCTGACACTGACCTTACCTACTTGTCTCCGGCCCATTTTTTAATTGGACGCCCATTCACAACTGTTCCAGAGGGAGATCTGACTCATTTGCCGATCAATCGTCTGGACTATTGGCAGCACTTGCAATCGATGTATCGAGGGTTTTGGAAATGCTGGCACCACGAGTATTTAACATCCCTGCAGCAACGCCAAAAGTGGAGCCACAAGGAGCGCAACATCGCGGTAGACAATGTAGTCCTCGTCAAGGACTCAATCTCCCTCCAGCAGCTTGGATACTAGCCCGTGAAGTGGAAGCTCATCCTGGACCAGATGGACTTGTACGCGCTGTGAAACTTAAGACGTCTGCTGTGGAGATGACCCGGCCCATCACCAAGTTAGCTGTTCTGCCTAATTCTGAAACATTGTTTCAGGGCGGCCCGTTATTTAATTTTTTATTAATTTTTTATTTTAATCTGATTCTCTTTTTGGTATATGAAATACTTACTTTGCCCTTTTAATATATTTTGGTGCTGCGTCACACTATAGAGATTTTTTAGGACTAAGTGTTAAGACTACAACGGAAAGCATCGGACACACAAAAAATGTGACAAATTAATAATTGAAATACAGTCCACTCAAATTGGGAAATAACACGTTTTTATTCCACACCAATGGTGTTACTAACATTGATTATTTCTTAAAACTGCAAGGGTATACAAACTTCAGTTTACCAAAGCTAAGGAGGTAAGCTTCGGTAAACCGTTATATTTATGAATAATAAATAATAATAAAATAGTTATAATAAATATATATAATGTAGTAACGAGATATTAGAATCGAGATAAGTGAATTGCTCAAAACAAAAATTTTATAATTAATTATTTATTTATACCCGTTACTCGTAGAGTAAAAGGGTATACTAGATTCGTCGGAAAGTATGTAACAGGCAGAAGGAAGCGTTTCCGACACCATAAGGTATATATATTCTTGATCAGGATCACTAGCCGAGTCGATCTAGCCATGTCCGGCTATAGAGATTGGCGTGCAGATTCCTGAGCTTCTTACGCAGCGCAAGTTTGTTTCAGCAGAGTGCCACGCCCACAAGGGCGATCTTGATCAGGATCACTAGCCGAGTCGATCTAGCCATGTCCGTCTGTCCGGATAAGCGCTGAGATCTCGTTAACTATAAGAGCTAGGCTATTGAGATTTGGTATGCAGATTCCTGAGCTTCTTACGCAGCGCAAGTTTGTTTCAGCAATGTGCAAGTTTGTTACGCGAATATGCCACGCCCGCTCTAACGCCCATAACGCTTAAATCTGTCTACCGCCGGTAGGTGGCGCATTTAAATATTGCTTTGCTGCTTGCATATCTCCATTTCTCTTTGCGGACCCCGACTGAGAGCGCGTCTCTTTGCCGCCGTTGCGCTCAGCTCTTCAGGCGTCGCTGGCTACTCTGCCGACGTCGCCGTTGGGCGCTTATACTCAATTGTGGAACTGCAGGGCTATTACTGACATCGACGAAAACCGCTAGCTAAGGCGAAAGGCGAATACGCGGCTACCGCTTTTCGTCGGGTATTTTTTTTCAGCGCGGTACTCAGATGAGCTAAAGAAATACCAGAAATAATACCTGATTTAGCGAGTGAATTTCGATAAACGCCGTTAGCCGCGGCCCAAAGAATAAGAAATTTAATCTATGGCGGTGTTCGTGCAATAGCGGTGTGGAAACTCAAAATTAAAAATGGAAGGAAAACCAAAAACGTCTGCAGGAGGTCAGTGCAGGGTGTGTCTCGGATCCCTCCGAACTTATTTTACGTGGTGTGTTCCACAATGAAGGGATTACAACCACGGCATTCTAATATACCCACAAGTGAGTATATAATGCACGGGTCTAGGTTAAGCGCCAGACCAACGCCCCGGACTAGAAGCTATAGCTATGTACATAGCAACCATCCCAGTAGCAATTCGAGTACTTACTTGTCGGGCAAGCACTCCCCCTTGCGTAGGGGCGAGATCTACCTAAAATCTCTACCGTTCTGTGGGTCACAGCACCCCAGTTGTATAACGCAACATCCACGTCGAGCCCGAGGACTCTACCCGCGAGGGGGCCAACCTCAATGAGCAGCCTTGGAGCTGCTCAACCCGCGGTACCGAAATTACAGGCTCGGTGAGCCTCACCCCTTCAGCTCCGACAAGCTCGGATGGGGCAACCATTGCCATATTAGTCGCCTCCTACGAAAAGCTATGACAGGCTGTGGCAGTATTCTTCGCCGCTACCACACGGCAAAAGAGGGGTGGGACTAACGTCCCGGCGCCTGTGGTTCCTCCCTCGTCGCATCCATCCTTCGCCTCGAGAAGGCAGCATCGGCAAAAACTCCTAGGAGACGCATCCGTTCTGGGGTCTCGACTTCTCCCGCGACGATCCATCTTCCCTGGTCTCGAACGACTCCAAGGGCATCCAGGTCCCGCAAATCGTTATACAGGCGGCATTCACACAGTATGTGGCGCCAGTCCTCTCTTGCCACGCCACATGAGCATGCGGTCGTGGTGCTGAGGGTCCTGCCTTGCAGAAATGCGTTCATCGACCCGTGTCCTGTCAGCAAGAATCCGGCTTTGAGGGTAAAGACAAAGTCTTTCCTCTTGTAGAAGAACGCTGCCTCTGGGAAAAACTCGCGAGTCACGGAGCCGTGTTCCGCGCGATCCCATCTGAGTTGCCACTCATTTAGCAGACGTTCGTCTAGCAGCGCCATCTTAGCTTTCCAGTCCAACACGGACAGGTCCTGTCCGTGGAGCCAGTCGCTCTCATCCAGGGGGACATCCTTCCTCAGCTTGAACTTCACGGCGATCCTGTGAGCATCCAGATCCGTTGGAGGAGCACCAGCAAGCACCTGCAGTGCCACCGTGGACACTGTGCGGCATACCGGTAGGCATCCTAAAAGGATGGACCTCTGGCACGAGGTGAGGAGTTTAAGGGACTTGCCCCTACTCGCCGCCTTGTACCAGACCGAGGCACCAAAGAGTGCACAGGGGACCATGAGTCCGCTGTAAATCGTCCTCTTAGCACGGGAGCTGAGCCCCCAATCGACTCGAAGCACCCGCGCTAGCCCTCCGGCAACTCCAGCCAGCCGATCTCTGAGAGCAGAGATATGCGGGAGAAAACTCAACCGCTCGCCGACTAAGATGCCAAGGTACCGGCATTTGGTGACGTAAGGCAGGCTTGCTCCAGCAAACCGTACCGTCGGTCTTCTCGTGCATGAAAGCTGTCCTTTCAGCAACATTATTGCCGTCTTGCTGGTTGACACACTCACTCCAACCTCAGCTCCCCAGGCTCCCACGATGTCCATCAACTGCTCGCCCTTCCGCTCCAGATCGGCACGGGAATTCCCGTCGACGAAAAGCAGAAGATCATCTGCAAACGCGCTCAGAGCACAATGTGGCTCCAAGCGCTGAAGCAGCACATCCATCAGTAAATTCCAAATAAATGGACCACTGACGGACCCTTGCGGGCAGCCCCGTGTAACCGCAACTGTGGCTGCTTCATACCTGCTGATGATGCTTGCGCTACGGCCGGAAAAATAGCTTTTCCACAAGTCGATTTCTCGACAGCCTACGTCGACAAGCCGATCCAGCACCGCACTCCACTCCACGTTGTCGAAGGCTCCCTTGAAATCGACAAAGATTCCAAGGACCCTCCTCTCGCGACTGTTGGCGACGGTGTTTTTGGCGTGCTTCCACGCATCCTCCACGCAGCGTCCAGGCCTGAATCCGGATTGCCATCTGCAGCCATCCGGTAGCACATCCTTCAGCCGATTCACCATGATTCCCTCAAGCGCCTTTCCGAACACTGGCAAAAGGCATATGCCGCGATAAGAGGCAGGATCGCTCCTGTCCTTATCTGGCCCCTTTACCAGCGGTATCACTCTCGGGTGCTTCCACTCGGCCGGAAAGTATCCTTCCGAGATGCACCGAGAGTACAGCTTCGTCAGGTGCTGAGGGATGGCACGCCATACCTCCTTGACAATACCGCCCGTGATGCCATCCATACCCGGCGATCACCGGCTTCTCAGCCTCGCGACGCTGCACTATGGGGACTTTGACCCGTTTTTTTGGCATAAATGTGTTTTTCACAAGTATTTCAAATTTCGATATATTGATGTTATCGAATTAAGAACAGATCAAAATGTCATGTTACATAACAGAAATGTTAATTTAACAGCCCACTGTTAAAATAACAGCTGTCAAACTCAGCTGCTGCAAGCGGAAAGCACATGTTTACGTTGGGGCTAATTATACCCGTTACTCGTAGAGTAAAAGGGTATACTAGATTCGTCGGAAAGTATGTAACAGGCAGAAGGAAGCGTTTCCGACCCCATAAAGTATATATATTCTTGATCAGGATCACTAGCCGAGTCGATCTAGCCATGTCCGTCTGTCCGTCTGTCCGTCTGTCCGTCTGTCTGTCCGTCCGGATGAACGCTGAGATCTTGGAAACTATAAGAGCTAGGCTATTGAGATTAGGCGTGCAGATTCCTGAGCTTCTTACGCAGCGCAAGTTTGTTTCAGCAGAGTGCCACGCCCACTCTAACGCCCACAAACCGCCCAAAACTGTGGCTCCTGCAGTTTTCATGCTAGAATAAAAATTTTAACTAAAATGTATTATTCTCATCAATACCTATCGATTGACCCAAAAAAAGTTTGCCACGCCCACTTTTACGCCCACCAACCGCCCACAAACTTCAAAAAATCGTAAATATGAACGCGGATATCTCGGAAAATATCAAAGATAAGTAAATGGGATTTCAGATTTAGATTCCGTAGGCTTGAGCGCAGCGCAAATTTGTCACGCGAATATGCCACGCCCACTCTAACGCCCACAAACCCCCCAAGCCTGTGGCGCCCACAATTTCCATGCTAGATAAGAAATTTTAACTGAAATGTATTGGTCTTGTCAATACCTATCGATTGATTCAAAAAAAACTTTGCCACGCCCACTCTAACGCCCACAACGCTTAAATCTGTCTACCGCCGGTAGGTGGCGCATTTCAATCTCGCTTTGCTGCTTGCATATCTCCATTTTCCTTTGGTCCCTTTAGCTGAGTAACGGGTATCTCATAGTCGAGGTACTCGACTATAGCGTTCTTCCTTGTTTTTGAGTGAAAAGTTAAATACATATCTTTTGAACGACAGCTCGTAAATCGTTGAAATTTAAAATGAACATTCATTCTTCAGGTGTGTACTATGTGTTATAACTAACATACTGCTTATTTTGTGTGTATTTTTCAAACAATTTAATAATTTAGCGAGTGAAGTCTTCGTATAACTTTTGGAACAAAATTTCAACTTAGAAGAGAGTTTACAAAATATGTTGAGATTTGTTGAGTAAGTGTCCTAGTCCATGTTGTAGACTGATTAATTTCTATTAAAAAGAATCTAGACTCAAACTGCGCTTTTCGCGACTTTTCGCGAAAATTAAATTTGTAGGTAGCAACCTCTCGATTGGCAATGCGGCCCTGTTAGATGTTTGGCGCAAGCAAAAGTGCGGCCGTGACAAGCAGAGTGCCGTATTCTCTTTTATTTGTCAGTACATCAACGACAGTTTCCTTCAAATTAATGAAACTCGTCTAAAAGAGAAAGCACGAATGTTTTCGATAAATTTATCGGTACTATGGCAAAAATGCCATAAAAAAATCGACAAGTTCACAGAAAAATATGCTTATTGGATGGAAGGCAATCTAAGCTTAGATTTAATTGGAAACAAAAGCATAGCAAAGCCGAAAAGAAAATTAGCTGGACGCCCAAAGATTACATTCTCTTTAAAGGGTACAAGAGGCCAGAGGAAGGATGCAGCAGCCCTCTCAACGGCGCAGAAACACAGTATCTAACAGTGATTGACGGCAAAGTACTTAATGCATTAACGAATACAAAATCATTCCGAGCCTGCCCCATTTGCAATGCGACACCAAAAGATTTTTTGATGAACAAAAATTTTAAATGCTTTCAGTTCGTACCTTTTTTGGACAATTTAAAACATGGGGTAAGTCCGTTGCACTCCTGGATTCGATTTTTCGAATTTGTACTCCATACTGGTTACAAAATCAGCGTAAGAAAGTGGAGAATTACGAGTCCAGAGGATGAAATTCTGGTTTCCGAACGAAAGAAGTACATCCAGAAAATGTTTTGGGAGAGACTTGCGTTAAAGGTGGATCAGCCAAAACAAGGCGGATTCGGAAGCACAAATGTTGGAAATACTGCTCGCCGATCATTCAATAACTAAGAAGTTTTTTCAGAAATAACAGGCGTTGACATCCAAATACTTTTGAACATGAGGACAATCCTCATTAGTTTATCATGTCAATTGCCACTAAACCTAGACAAATTTGAAGAGCTTTGCCATAGAACTGGAAAACTCATTGTGGACAATTATGCCTGGCTTCCAATGACAGCGACCGTACACAAAATTTTAGTGCACTCTAAACAGTTATTAGAAAACACAGTTCTTCCAGCCGGGTATTTTGGAGAGGAGGCAGCAGAAGCGAGGAATAAAATTTATAAGTCCGAAAGACTTCATCACACAAGGAAGCACAACAGAATTTGTGGATTCACAGATGTCTTTCATAGAGCTATGGAGACTTCCGATCCAATAATTTCATCTATAAATTTAAATAGGCGCATTCAAAAACATAAGCGACTTCCTCTTCCGCATGAAGTAATAGCATTGCTAGCATGCGACTTCAAACCTGCAGAGGATTTTGTAGACGGTGCAGATGATCATGAAGAAGACGATTATGACTTCTCTTATAATATTGAAATCGAAAATGAAGAACATATTGAATAACAAAACGAAAAAAATAAAAATTTTTTTTGGGGGGGGGGCGGGTGTTGGGCGGCACGCCCACTTTTCCAAATTGAATCTGATGATGTGCCTACCACTAGAAAAAAAATGATCAAGATATCTTGCGTAGTTCAAAAGTTATTAATTTATGCCAAAAAAACAGGTCAAAGTCCCCATAGTGCGCTGGTTGCCACCTCGAAGGCTTCGAGGATCGGTGGGGCACCAGGGGGTATGTCTTCTCGTGTCGTCGACTCCGCAACAGGGAAAAAGTTGCGGAGGAGCACACTTGCGCAGTCGTGCCAGGTTACGGAAAGCGCGCCGTTCGACCGGAGACATCCGAGATCGGCTGTCTTCTTCCGGCCTCGGCATATTCGGTATACGTGCCCCCATGGATCATCCTTGTGCCGTCCCACGAAGTCCCGCCAGTTTTGCTCCTTTGTCGTCAAGATAAGCTTCTTGTACTGGCCTGAGGCAAATCTCAGCCCAGCGGCAAGTTGCTCAGCATCGCCGGTGCCACTCCGGCGAGCTGCCTGCAG
The DNA here is from genome assembly GCF_014743375.2 of Drosophila subpulchrella. Lineage (NCBI taxonomy): Eukaryota > Metazoa > Arthropoda > Insecta > Diptera > Drosophilidae > Drosophila > Drosophila subpulchrella. The sequence continues at coordinate 170,721 of NC_050613.1, forward strand.
CCTACGCCTCAGTCTCCGGACCTCTTGGCGCTTGGTACTCAGCTCAGGATTCCACCATATTACGTTTCCCCTCGCTGCAGGTATCCTGCGCCCTATCACCCTGTCGCACACATCGTGTACGATGGAGCGAAGGGCAGACACATGGTCGTCCAACGGCGATTCCTCCAGTTCCTCGAGACTCTGTGCTGCACTCCTTAACTCTACACTGAATCTTCGCCAACTTGCATTGGAGAGCTTCCATTGCGGTACCGGAGCTAGGCTCTCAACGGTACTGCTCGGATCTGGAGTAACCTCAACAGTGATAATGTTGTGGTCACTCAGCTCCCAGAAGTCAACTCTCCAATCGTAGGTTGCCCATACTCGCGCCGCTTCGTTGGCGAAGGTCACGTCGATATCACTTCTAGAGCGGTGATTATCGAACGTGAACACCTGGCTGGCCGTATTCAGTACACTGGCACCGCTTGCGATTATCCACTCGTTCATGAGCTGTCCCCGTTCGCGGTTCAGGCGGTCTCCAGAGTTGTCTGGGGATTTGCTGAACCACATAGGGGAGACTGCGTTGACATCAAGTCCGAGGATTGTCGGTGTTCTGCTAGCTAATAGCAGAACCGTATCCAGGTAATCAGTGTAGGGCTCCAGAGCAGCTAGATGCTGGCAGTATACGGAGGCCAGAAAGATGGTGCCATATCTTCCTGTGACACTCACGCACACTCCGTAGTCCGTCGTCAAAGCCTCGATGGGCATGCAGATGGCAGATGGGTCGTCCACGATGATGGCAGCTTTCTTCCTCCTATCGGCGAAGATCCTCATTCCTCCAGGCAGTCCAGTGAGTCGCTTGCCCGCGTCCACATAGGGCTCCTGGACTAGTGCGAACAGGTGGCCAGCATCTCTCATCTGCTTGGCAAGCTCGATGACAGCGCAACGGCCTCGACCACAATTCGCTTGGATGAAGCTAAACATTATCAATGTCTAGCTTGCACCCTGGCTAGCAGCGCGCCGTATATCGGGCAGCCACCCGAAAGCATATAATGCCCCGAGGGCATACCCTTGTGACGGCAGTTGCGGCAGTCCACCGCATTTCTGCACTTCGCCGCGACGTGGTCGTTCTGTCCGCACTGGCGGCAGACCTGTTTCTCTCGGGGGTATCTGCACTCGCTGACCTTGTGGTCAAATCCGAGGCATCGGTGGCAGGCGTAGGTGCGCACCTGTGACCGGCAGCGGTACGAAAACCACTTGATATACACTCTCCCGCCCTCGAGAACGGCCAGCGCCTGGTCGTCTACCTTCAGCGTCACATTGACTGTGGCACCGTCTGCAGCTGACCAGGGCTTGGTCGCCAGGACTACCGCCTTTTGAAACTCTCTGAGGCTCATTTCCTCGAAGTTTTTCTCCCTGAGCTCCATCATGAACTCGTCCGGTCCCACGGAGGTGTCCACATCCTGGACCGTAACACGCGGCTTCGCAGCGGTGTTCCTCGACACCTTCAGGCCCACCTCGGCGAACTTTGCGGAGGCAACGACCTTCGACATCTCCGCCTGCGACGGCGTGCGAATACGCACCTCATGCACTCGTACGCCCAGAGCGGGCGCTATTTCCTTGCGAATCTTCTCCGCGATCTGCCTGCCTGACAGGGCCGGGTCGTCGCACGCAACGACAGCCGACCATGTCTCCCGAATCTTCCGCGGTGCGGGTACGGGGGCAAGGGGGGCAACAGGGGCAGCAGGTGAGGCCACGTGATGCGCACCTCTAGCAGCAGTGGCTGCGTATGAGGCGGCCGAGGCGACCGGTGTCTGCCTCCTCAGTCGGTCCTCCAGCACTCCAATGCGGACCAGCAGGGCTCCGACGACCTCCTCGTAGCGGTTTGCCAATAGTTGCGTCTTGATGCTCACGGTAGGGCTTGCTACGTGGGACATCCTCATGATATCCGCACGGATGTCGCCCATCTCGGCAGCAACGGCTCCATTTCCCCTCCATTCCCTGTCCGAGAAGGATTTCTCTGGGCTGGCTGGCACGACGAAGGTCCCTCCATCAGCAGCGGCTGCGACTGCGGCAGCGTCGGCGGGGGCAGCGGCGGGGGCAGCGGCTGCGGCAGCGGCAGCGGCTGCGACTGCGGCAGCGGCGGGGGCAGCGGCTGCGGCAGCGGCAGCGGCTGCGACTGCGGCAGCGGCAGCGGCGGGGGCAGCGGCAGGGGCAGCGGCGGTAAGGTCAGCGGCGGTTGCATCCAGCGCCAACATTTTACACCTCGAGGCTTCCCTCAGCGGCGCTTTGTTGCGCTTGCCTCTGGAGCGCCCTCTGCCCGAGCTGCTTCCACGGCTGCTCGCACTTTCGCTCCCGGACTCCACACCCTCCATTTTGGGTGGCGCCATCTGCCGGTTATCGGCCCTACTTCTTAAGTTCTTCGGTAGCCGAGACTTACCCTTTGCTATCAGCTGGTCCACAAAAAAAAAAGCTCGATCAGCTGATCAGCTGACTTAAGCTCAGCGGAGACACGAACCGCACAGTTGTGGCCGACTAAATGTGCCTAAATTAGGCAAACGCCTCTCTCGAGAGAGCGCCTCTCTCGCGACGCACGTGCTTGAATGGAAAATTTCCAAAACGAAAACACGAATTACGCCCGATTTTCGCAATATTTTCACCGGAAAACACGCACACTGTGTTCTATAGCACGAAACACGAATTTTCGTACTATTTTGCACTTTGTATCTCAGGTATTACTGCCTAAATGCACTTTACTCGCGGAGCGTACGGAAAAACACGTCTGTTCTCGCGAGCAATCAAACACCGACTGGGGAGGTCAGTGCAGATGAAATAGGACGCCTAATCCAAGCTGTTGCCTATTATTGTGGGACTTCACAGACAGAAAGCAATACCACAACTGACTAAATCCGCAGAATAGTTGAAGTGCTGGAGGAGATCTACTAGAGAATCCGAGTGGGAAGGAACATGCCGAGTGGGACTTCGCCCCCTACATGGACATTTTGCCTGGGGTGTCGTCTACTAATAGCAGTATCTTTCTCCACCACCAGCTACTTGGCAGCTAATGCGGAGATGGAGGACGCGCTGGGTTCTATAGGGAGGAGGAAAAAAGAGGGCCCGCTAAGGGTCAGCTGGAAGAGCCATTACCAGGATGCTGGGCGAGTTTCATCTCCCTCTTCCTCAAGGGCCAATATGCCTAATGGGACTCGGAGCTGGACCACAGATGGCGCGGGAAAGATGGAGAAGCCTCCGTGGGACGAGATGGAAGCTTTAAACTACTAGTTTACATAAATAAAAACATTCGTTGAACATTCAATTTATTTTAATATTAGGTTGTCAAAAAAGTCCAGCGGTATTTTTTATTGAATTTTCAATTGTTCTTAAAATAGGTTACAATTAAGCGATTCAAGTCAAATATGCGCCGTTTTGTTCGATAACGCGTTCCCACCGAGATGCTTACTTAATAATGCCCCTCTTATAGAAGTTCGCTTCCTTATTGGCAAAAATTTCGGAGAGCAAATTTTCACAGGACTCTCTTGTGGCCAACTTCAGACTACCAAGCGCGTTCGCCATGGACAGAAACAGGTGGTAATCACTTGATGCGAGATCCGGACGATACGGTGGATGCAAAATAACCTCCCATCCGAGCTCCCGTAGCTTCGGGCGTGTCACCAAAGATGTGTGTGGCCTGGCGTTGTCCTGATGACAGACAATTCGGCCTCAGTTGATCAAAGATGGCCTCTTCTGCATGAGTGCTGGCTTCAAGCAGTCCAGTTGTTGGCAGTACAGGCCGAATTGAGCGTTTGGCCATAGGGCAGCTCATAGTGGATGATTCCCTGACAATCCCACCAAACACACAGAAGAACTTTCCTGGCCGTTAATCCAGGCTTGGCCACCCTCTGGGCCGCTTCACCGCTTTTCGACCACGACCGTTTGCGCCTTACGTCTAAGGCCAGTGGCGATGAAGGGCCGAAAAGGAAAACTGGCGCACTACGGTGAGTTGCGGCAAGACCAGAAGAAAGTTCGGCCGCCCGAATAAAAATGGCGGAACCTCTCAACGCCGCGCGTTACGACGACCAGATGTTCCCAAGATGAGGTGGACATAATAGTCCGGAACGGACTCACCGGGAAATGTTGGATGGCGTCGGCGGCAACCAAGCAAGGAGACGTTACCTGGTCCATGTACTTCTAAGCGGGTCGAACGGACACAGGTTACATCACCAAATCGTGGCTCTCAGGTACGGCGAATCTGTGCATACGACCGTGGAACTCCCAAATAAATATCCCGGGGAACCCCGGTTGCCCTACGGATAATTATTTAAAAATAAATGCATAAGCTACTACCACTAACATACATTTTCTATCACTCAACTTTATTAAGTTTTTAGGCACAAGCACTTATTTTGGAAACTCCCACTGCATCTGTCTGCTTGGACAATATGGCTGCGACTATCCCAATATCTGCCGATCATCATTGTTCCTCCCCCGCCATACTACATAGCCTCTCCCAAAATTGGGGTATTGGGCACTTTTTTGCCATTTAAGGTAATCTCTGAGCGAACCGGCCAGATTCATCCCGCTGCTGCAACTATCGCCCTATTATCCTAACCTATCGATAGAGTCCCTCCCATTATCGAGTCCAATTGCAAAAAATTTTTTTTCATTACACCCTGTAGATTCTCTTGGCGGCGACTTTTTTTCATAAGCAAGCACCAGACTCCCTCCATTGACGAAACCTTAATTCTTACTTAATTATCGATATTTGATTGGCAAATACGGTTTTTCGTTATATTTAAAATTGGAAATCAAATGTTATTACTTGTAAAAATCGAAAAGTTCTGTGCATACAATGCTCCGACGGAAACGACCTGCAAGGGTATAGAAAATTAAGCTTGCCGCAGTTAGCTTACTTTCTTGTTATACCCTTGCAGAGGATATATTGATTTCAGTCAGAAGCTTGCAACGCAGTGAAGGAGACGTTTCCGACCCCATAAAGTATATATATTCTTGATCAGCATGACTAGACGAGTCGATCCGTCTGTCCATCCGTTTCTACGCAAACTAGTCTCTCAGTTTTAAAGCTATCGGGCTGAAACTTTCCCAAAAGTCTTATATCTTTTGAAAGTAGTATATAAGTCGGAACCAGCCGGATCGGACAACTATATCTTATAGCTCCCATAGGAATAATCGGAAAAAAAAAATTGAAAAAATTATATCTTTGGTGTTTTTTTAGCATATAACCTCCTTCGCTTGGAAATATCATTTTTTAATTAGTTCTGAATTTCGAATTTAATTTTATCAAAATCGGACGACTATATCATATAGCTGCCATAGGAACGATCGGAAAATTGGTAGGAAAATAATATGAAACAAATTATAGCTTAGGTGTTTTTTGACATATTATCTTATACTATTGGGAATATCATTTTTTGTGTTTTTAAATTTAATAATTATAGCTGCAAGGGTATACAAGCTTCGGATTGCCGAAGTTAACTTCCTTTCTTGTTTTTGATTTGATTTTTTTGAAAATAAAAATACACACATCAGGTAAGCGTTTCTGTCTTAATAGAAGTTTTACTTTTTAATAGTAAGCCAAGCAACCACAACTGATATTGTATATTTAATAATAAAATAATATTTAATATAGTTACATAAACTTTCGTATTGGTCAATTTGACCAAATAAATTTTGTTGCTTGTAATAACATCTAGTTTTTACCATTGACCGACACAAAGACTCAAAAATTGTAAGCTAGTGTGACCAAAAGTAAATGTTACGTACTAAGTTGCTAATTTTTGACGGAAATCAAACTGTATAACATTTGTAAACGGACGAGCTTACCTGCTCTGCTGAGAGCGACAACATAATACAGATATCAATCTCGATTAACACTTTTTAAGCGATTAACACTTTCTTCTACGCAGAAGATCAAAACTTTGCTTACCAAAACAGCACACAAGACACACACAGGAACAAGTTGCCGAAAGCAAATGGAAAATTAGTAGGATAACAGCAGTAACAACGGGCCAATGGCCCATAGGCACGCAAGCCAGTAAGGTGGGACTGCCTTACAACAACTGCTCCAGAAACTGCAGGGATTCTACAGAACAGGAAACACCGGAACATCTACGGTGCTACTGCCCAGCGCTCAACCACGTCTCTTGGGGCAGTAGGAGAAGTTGCAATTGCGGGTCTTCTAAGCTTCCCAAATTAGAGGTCTCACCACTTTAACCTACCTAACTACAAAAGTAAAAATAAATGAAGTAGGTATTCTTATTGGATACCATCCTACCACAAACCAAAGTGATTCCATCAATAATATTTGCCATCATTCATACGACTCTTTGTTAAATCTCATATATATTAATCATATAAATACATTATTAAATTTTTTAGTTTGGTTTTGGTTTTTGTTTTTCCCTTCGTTTACTGTGTTATTCTTTTCATTTCTTCTCATCTATTTTGAATTTTTCGTTTGGTTTTTAACCGAAGGTCGTAAATGAGTCTACTTTAATAATAATAATAATAAAAAAAAAGTATTATTACAATAACAGCATAACGTATACCGTAACTCAACTATCATGGTAGATAGAATAGAACAGAAAATACATTTTAATTAATTAAACGACTGCACTCAGGGTTCTCCAGCCAGCTGCCGGACGCTGAAACGGAAAACTAAACCAGCACTAAATGCCTGGTCTTTCTCCACACCATCCATTCATCCAAAATGGTATATCGTTCATCCACACATCATACTTCACAAGTCGGCCTTCGTATATCGCGCAGTTATCGAACGCCAATCCATCTCATGATCGACCGCAGGTGGGCAGGTTGACGCGAAAGAACACATTGAGTTCAATGAGGGAGGCGAAAACCATAAAGACCAGATACATCACTAGGCAGGCGGTCCCCACCTTCTTATCCAGCTTGAACTTGTTCGTAGAGAAGGTAAGGTAAAGCAAGAACAGCGTCGACAGCAAAGTGATCGCCGAGTACTCCAATCCGGCCGAATTTATTGCCACGTAGTTCTGGCCCGGCTGGATCGGGAAGAAGACAGCCTTGATCAGCCATGGCACCCCCAGGCACAGCAGGATGTCGAAGGTGTTCGACCCAATCGAGTTGCAGATCCCCATCGATCCGTGACCTGTGGCAGATTCTTGAATTCCACACATTCTCTGATATCGATTTTTAAACACTTACCGCGTTTCGCCACGATCACACTGGACACCGCTTCAGGAACACTGGTTCCAGCCGCCAGGAACGTAATCCCCATCACCGAATCAGGTATCTTAAGTGTGTCACCTACGGAGAATAAAAATGATAGGAAGACATTTAAATATGAGTTACTGGTCCGCGCACAAAAGTCAATCCATAAAATATAAGACCGCAGGAATTCTTTTTCAGTTTGCGCATACTGTTATACCAGCTAGAAGTTGCTCTTCACATAAAAGAGTTTCTTTAATATTCAGATAATTTTAATATAGGTACAGAAAACAATTACTGTTACAAAATATTAAATAAGTTAATTATTCCTAAATATTTGAAGAATGCTGTACCGCAGAGCAGAGAAGAATAGGTCCAAATACATCAAAGAAATAATTTGTTTTCTGTTATTTTCCCATTAACTTTTCCATCGTTCACATGTCAGCTATATGGTTAGGTCGTCCGATTTAAATCAAATATTATTAGTATTTGTGAAATCTTAATTGTGAAATCTTAATTATGTGAGACTATTGTCTATTAAAAACTATATTATAAGACATGGACAGAAACGCGGAAGGACGTGACTAAAGTATTATATGGAATTGAAAATGCCTTCTTCTCTGCGCTGCAAACTTCTGCCAACAAAGCAAAACATATTTGTATGTATATTTTCCATTGATTTTTCTTTTAACTTTCCAAACCGCTCTCATGGAAAATATATAATTCAATCGTCCCATTTAAAAAGAAGGAAGAACGCTATTGTCGAGTACCTATCCTATCAGATATCCGTTACTCAGCTTAAGGGAGCGCAAGGGAAATGGAGAATATGCGCCACCTAGCGGCGATTAAGATATTTGGTCATAATTTTATGACCCGAGTTGAACAATTTGTAGATAGGTAGCTAGCGGTGTTGTGTGTTTAAGCATTATCATTACTTTTTAAATTATTTTGAAAACGTTATGTTAAATAATTAAATACTTTTGACAAAGTAATGCTAGTGAAAAACAAGAGAAAACCTCGACTACACGTTACTCAGCTAACAAAAAAGCGCCACCTATCGTCTATTCCTATCGGCTGTTTACGAGATATCACTAAAGCGCAACATAACGTGAAACCTAGGTGGCACTAGTGAAATTTCATAAGCAGCCGATTTTCATTATAAATATATCGTACACTATTGAGTTTGCAAATTATTAATTATTATTTGGTTATAACTTTTTAATGAGTCCGATTTGAAAAATTTTTGGCATGGGTATATGGGTATTGATAATAACAAAAAATCTCATTTAAATTTTAACAAAATATTATCAAATGTGGGCGCTAGACGGGTTTTAGCGTTATGTGCGATTGTGGGCGTTAGGGTGGACGTGGCACCCTGCTGAAACAAACTATCGCTGCGCAGGAAGCGCAGGAAGTGCGATCCAGTTCTTTATGGGGCACTTTAGTGGTGGATAACGAAAAACCGCGAATTCTTAAGAGGGCCAAGGTGCCGTGCCTTATGTGCGGTAGCAATTTTATTTAAATTGGATTGGATTAAATTGGTCATATCTTCAGATTTAATTGACCCCCAAGCTAAATTTAATTAATTATGTATTTAATTATACAATTTTTCAATAGAATTATATTTTGCAATGGAAAATACTCATTAGCATTACACTTTTCAATTGTAATGAAATATTTTTCCACTATCATTAGTTTTGCTAAAAGTTTTAGCTTTTTTAGTTTGCGCGATCACAGCATTCATACGGACGGGCATGGCTAGATCGACTCGGCTTGTGATTCCTGCGCAGCGTAAGTTTGTTACAGACAAGTGCCACGCTCACTCTAGCGACATCAAATGCCATAACGCTACAACCTGACTGGCGCCCACTTGCACATATAGGTTTTTTGAAAACTAAAAATATTTATGAAGTTGTCAAGGTGTAAAGGGATTTCGTTTTGAATATCAATATTAACCTACATGCCGGAAATTTGACAAGTCACTGAAAAGCATATAACGGAATCTCCGCTAGGTGGAGCTCGTTAAAGAACGGTCGCTTTGGTTCTCGCATATCTCCATCTCTTTCCCAGTCCTTTTAGCTGAGTAACGGGAATCTGATAGTCGAGACACTCGACTATAGAGTTGTTATTTCATTCGACTCAATAAATGCCTTTTATAAGCTAAACAGTATGCTGAAACGGCACGAAAAATAACGTTTTAGATAGTGTATTTACTTAGCGGAATGTAAAATTATTTGCGTGACAAGATATTGTCACAACATTATACCCTTGCAGAGGGTATATTGACTTCAGTCAGAAGCTTGCAACGCAGTGAAGGAGACGCTTCCGACCACATAAAGTATATATAGTCTTCATCGGCATGACTAGACGAGTCGATCTAGCCATGTCCGTCTGTCCGTCCGTTTCTACGCAAACTTGTCTCTCAGTTTTTAAGCTATCGGGCTGAAACTTTCCCAAAAGTTTTATTTCTTTTGCAGGTAGTATATAAGTCGGAACCAGCCGGATCGGACAACTATATCTTATAGCTCCCATAGGAATAATCGAAAAAAAAAAAAAAAAAATAACTAAAACAAATTATTGCTTTGATGTTTTCTTACATATATCCTCCAATGCTTGGAAATAACATTTTTTAATAAGTTTTGAATTTCGAATTAAATTTTATCAAGATCGAACGACTATATCATAAAGCTGCCATAAGAACGATCGGAAAATTGGTGAGAAAATAATAGGAAACAAATTATAGCTTCGGTGTTTTTTAACATATAACCTCCTACGCTTGGAAATAACATTTTTTAATTAACTCTTAATTTCGAATTTAATTTTATCAAAATCGGAGGCTTATATTATATAACTGTCATAGGAACGATCGGAAAATTAGTCTCTGATTAGCATTCGTTGTTGTCAGACGTGTTTTCTTTTCGCTATGAATTCTTATTCGTGCTCCGAATGCAATGCTGAGGTTACAGCAGCGCAGCTTCGCGGTTTTGAAGCGGTTCGTTGCACATCGCTTTGTCGTTGTACTTTTCACACTGCATGTGTTGATCTCCCGGAGGATGCTATTAGATTATTAACAAATATGCCGAATCTACTCTGGCAGTGTGATCGCTGTGTTGTGAGTAATGATTCACACTCCAAAATCGATGAAGTAATGGAAGAACTTCATGACCTGAAGAGTCTATACATGGATTTAAACTCAAAGTCTCTGAAGGCTTTTCCCAATTCTACCACTGACAATAGCAATGTCAGTCAGCGTAAAAAAGTGGTGAAACCATTGGCTCCAGCTTCTTCAATTGGTCGTCAAGCCAAACATGCAGACCTGATACCCCCTGCACCAGTTTCTACTGCCGCCAGGAACCATGCAAGGAATAACAGGAACAAGAGGCGAATAGTTGGTCAAGCTCCTAGTTGTGAACTACTCGAAGTTGTGCCGAGCAATAAATTCCTTCATATTGGTAGATTCAGAGCGCACGTAAAATCTGATTCTGTGTGTGAATATGTTGCAAATAAGCTAGGTGTGTATACCGCCACGATAATTTGCAAGCCCTTAGTCAAAAATGGTGTAGATGTTGCTACACTGGAATTCGTCAATTTCAAATTAGGAATACCTGAGCAGCACTTTCAGACTGTGTTTAGTGATGCGGTCTGGCCCAATCCAATCAAGGTCAGTCGATTCATCCACAGGGATAGGCCTATTGTTGATGGAAACGTTCTGGATTTGCACAATCATCATACATCGGACTCAAAAAACCCCCAATAATCGGCGCCTCTGGTGTCGATTTGACTACGGCAAATTTTTATGATCCTCTTCCTCATCTTCATGCTACTTATTCGCAATGTCAACGTCCGCTGGTTTCGATATCGCTAGCTGCTACCATTACTCTCTCATACGCCGCTCCCAGTGCACTCTTAAGTGTTGGGCGCCCGTCACTCCCAAATCAAAAACATCATCAGCTGGATTTTTCCTTTTTTGTTCTGTCTAACGTTCATCAAACGCTCACTGGAGAGGCGTTGTCACCAGATTCCATTAAGATTCCCGCTCTAAGCGCGCTCTTCGGAGATGTGCACTCATCACATTCAAAACAACATCTGCAACAGCTGGATTTGTCGTTGTCTATTTCGCGCGACTTTTGTCAAACGCTCTCTGGAGAGCTGCTCTCATCATATTTCATCAAGATTCCCGCTCTAAGCGCGCTCCTCGGAGTTGCGCTCTCATCATCTTGCGCCTCTCTAACGAAGTACCTAGAACATTGACTGGATTCTTACTCTTCATTAGGTTGGAACCCGCTCATTGAAAATATGTTCTCTACATATTCGCCGCTGGAGTTAAACCAACATCGGATGCTGCTATCTTCGGATTCTGATACTATTGAGCTCAGCGCGCCTTTTGGGATAGCGCTCTCTTTTATGAGTAGTCGGATACACTCTTCACTGTGCTCTTCATCGCCTCTCTCCATTGATGCAATTTCTTCTACGCTCATTGGATGGCCGTCACAGAATAGGCATGCGTCCGTAAGAAAATCATTTACATATTCTCAATTTGACTGCACTATTATTCCATGGAACGACGATCTCAACCTGCCTATAAAAATACGTACGGTTACGTTGCGCAAGGTACTTAATAGTACTTATGATCATGCGAGGCCGACATCTAATTTGGATGTTGAGAATTCCTCTTCAACAATATGCGCTGACTGGCAACCTGCTAGGGGCTTGCCTGCAGTAAACTCAAATAGCCATCATTCAGGAAATAATGGCCTGAAAATATACTTTCAAAACATATCCGGCATGAGAACTAAAACGCAGTCTGTCTTTATGAATACTTCCAACAGTGACTATGACATTATCACACTGGTTGAGACTTGGCTAAATTTTAACTTTAGTTCGAATGAATTCTTCGATCCTAAATTATTCCAAGTTTCCGTAAAGATAGAGACTTCGGCAGAATGCAGTGCGAGAGAGGAGGTGGTGTCATCGTGGCTGTTAGCCGTAAATTCTGTTGCACTGTAATTCGACTCCTTAATGATGACTCCCTTCTGGACCAATTGGCGGTGGCGGTGTCTGGCTCATCCGGGAAGATATCGATTGTGGCTTCCTATGTTCCACCTGGCAGTGATTCTGGGCTTTACCAGGCTCACTTAGACAACATCTCTAACATACATGCCAGCTTGGAGGACTCTGATGGCATATGTGTGGCTGGAGACTTCAACCTCAGCTCTGTTTTCTGAACGTGGGACCCACAAGCATCTGCTATGGTGCCCGGAAATGTTCATCATTCACATGAAATAATTGTCATTGATGACTGTTTTAGTATGGGCCTCACCCAAATTAATAATGTTTTCAATGATTTGCATAAGCTGCTTGATTTAATCTTCATTAATTCTATTGTTCACTCTTACCTAACTCTGGCTGAATTTACGATTTCAAATTGTGTTGTACATCACAAACCCTTGTGCTTAAACATCGAATTTTTGAATTTTAAGTTCCCTAAGGGATTGCCTGCTATCCTTAAATTGGGGTGATTTGCTATCAGACCCTTGCATTGAAACTAATTATAAAACCTTTCTTTCAACGATTAGAAATAGTCTTGCCAGCATAGTCCGTTCCAAGGTACGGGGTTCCTACAGGCTTCCTTGGTATACCAAGGGACTACAAAAACTCAAAAACCTTAGGAACAAATATTACAAAAAATTTTCAAAAACATATAACCCGGCCGATGGTGAAATATATAGGCAACACAAACGTGAGTTTGAGTTTCTTAATAAATTTCTATATAACCAATACATTTGTGAAGTTAAGCACAGATTGAAGGCCAACCCTAAGGCGTTTTAACGCATTGTTAACTCAAAAAAATGTTGCTTCCACTGAGGCCGATATCGCAAATTTGTTTGCTGCCTTTTTTTCCTCGAACATGGAACCTTCCGATGATTGGTATGACCTGGAAACTTTTAATTCAATTGCAGAAATTTGCAACATTGGGAGCCTGGACATATCGTATGATGACATTTCTGAAGCAATTAGTTATTTTGATGATTCCCCAAGACTAGACTTTGATGGAACTTCTTCATTCTTCCTTAAGAATTGTATTGCCAGTTTTTACCTACCCCTGCAAATTCTGTTCTCTTCTTCCGTGTCTCAAGGAAGATTCCCAGTTAGATGGAAAATTTCTAGAGTCACGCCGGTCCATAAAGGAGGAAGTAAATTTGATATTTCTAACTATAGGCCAATTGCTAAGATCAGCAACATAGCTAAATTGTTCGAAAGAATAATTTTCAAAAAATTATCTTTCTTAATAAAGTCTTACATCGAACCTTATCAACATGGCTTCATGCCCGGTCGATCTACGATGACCAACTTGGCTGTCTTTACCAATCACTGTATAAATGCATTTGAGGTGATCCTTTTTCTTGATCCTTTTCAGATGGACACGATTTACACAGACTTTGCCAAAGCTTTTGACAAGGTTTGTCACTCTGCCCTAAAGGCTAAACTTTCCAAACTTGGCTTTCACTCCTCTTTTCTTAACTGGATAGCATCGTATTTGGATAACCGACGCTATCATGTTGAAGTAGGTGGTGCATTATCCCACCCTTTACTTTTCATTATTTTTATAAATGACATTTGTGCCTGTATCCATTTTTCTAGCTTCCTTTTATATGCGGATGACCTAAAGATTTATAGGACTGTCAGTAACATAAATGATTCGATATTGCTCCAATCTGACCTAGATAGTATCGGCAGTTGGTGTTCCAAGAATAGTTTGCCTTTAAACCTTAACAAATGCCACAACGTTCGTTATGCGAAACGTTCTGTAACTATTCCATCCACTTATCACATCAATAACTACCCTCTCTCTGTTTTGAATGAAATAGTTGATCTGGGGGTATTATTTGATGACAAATTTCTGTTTAATGAGCACCTGAATTTTATATTACCAAAGGCTTATGCAATGTTCGGCTTTGTGAAGAGAAACACTTTATTATTCAAAGACCTGTATTCCAGATTGTCTGTATACTCTGCTTTTGTCCGTTCTAGGGTTGAATATGCTTCCTTTGTTTGGAATCCCTCGGGAAGTGTCCAGATCAATAGGATTGAGAGGTTGCAGAAAAGGTTTTTGAAGTTTGCATTGCAATCCTTGCATTTTACTGAACCGGCACCGCCCTATGATAGTCAGTGTTCCGTGCTTCACACTTGTTCCTTGAAGGATCGCCGTGCAACTGCTGGCCTTCTCTTTCTGAATGATCTGCTAATAGGAAATATGGATTGTCCTTGCCTGTTGGGATGCATCAATTTTAATGTTCCTGCCAGGAATCTCCGTACCATGGTTCCATTCCTGGACCGTGCTGTCAGGACTAATTATGCTCGCAATGAGCCACTACTAAGGGCTCTTAGAATATTTAATTCTTTGCCTTCTAGCATTAGATTCAGCTGGGGGGCCAATAAAGATATACTAAGGCAAACCCTTAGGGAATATTTTTTAAGTAATTTTCAATAATAGATTTAAGGTAATCGTATGTAGCCAGATAAGGATTCATCCATTGGCGATAAGTAAATAAATAAATAAATAAATAAAATTGGTGGGAAAATAATATGAAGCAAATTATAGCTTCGGTGTTTTTTGACATGCTATTATATACTATCGGGAATATCATGTTTTTTTAAGAATTTCGAATTAAATTTAATAATTACAACTGCAAGGGTATACAAACTTCGGTTTGCCGAAGTTAACTTCCTTTCTTGTTTTACCTTGGTAGAAGGTGATTTTTCGATTCGAATAATAAACTAGTTTCATACTTTAATAGTAAACTCATGTATATATTTTTATACGTAGTGTAAAGGGTATATTGTATTCAGGGATAAAAATGTAACAGGTAAAAGGAAGCGCCTCCGACCCCATAAAGTATATACATTCTTGGTCAGCTTCACAATCCGAGTCGATCTATCCATGTCCGTCTATCCGTTTGTCCGTGTGAACACTATGATCTCGGTAACTATAAAAGCTAAAGAGTTGAGATTTCAGATTTATATTCCTTAGCTTTGTACGCAGCGCAAATTTGTCACGCGAATGTGCAACGCCCACTCTAACGCCCACAAACTGCACAAGACTGTGCCTATAACAGTTTTAAAGCTACAAGCAACATTTTAACTGAAATGTATCTTTCTCGTCAATACCTATCGATTGACCTAAAAAAAAGTTTGTCACGCCCACGCCAACGCTCACAACCTTCAAAAAATTATCCATATGAACGCTGATATCTCGAAAACTATCAAAGCTGGAGAGTTCAGATTTCTGATTAAGATTTCATAGCTTCGTACGCAGCGCAAGTTTCTCCCGCGAACGTGCCACGCCCACAAACCGCCTAAAACTGTCTCTCCTAAAGTTTTAGTGCTATAAAAAATTTTAACTGATATATATAACTTTCGTCAATACCTATCGATTAACTTGAAACAAGTTTAACACGTCCACTCTAACGCCCACAATCGCACTAAACGCTTAAGTCTGTCTGCCGCCCATATAATCCAATATTTAAATCGCGGGTAGGTGGCGCTTTACAATATCGCTTTGCCGCTTGTATATCTTCCTATTGCTCCGTTCAGCTGAGTAACGGGTATTTGATAGTCGAGGCACTCGACTATATTGTGCTTCGTTGATTAATTCAGAAACGAAAATTTGTTCGTTGTGAAAGTTACTAATTTTTTCGTTTCAATATTTCTTTGCTGGTATAAACCACAAAATACGTATATTTTCTTTAGGAATAATATATATATGTCTCACCGATAATGGTTATCATCCACGCAACCACATAGGACAGCGATCCGATCCAGACGATGCACATGATGAAGGTAAGCGGAAAAATCTTGTTGTTCTTGGCCTTCTTGCAGTCAGGGATGGCGATGCGAAATAGCAGGTGGATCGGCCAGATGATGAGCCAGGTGAACTGGGCGAAACAGCTCTTCTCCTTCGGGTAAGTGAGCAGGGAGTAGCCCTCTTCCTCGCGATCCTCGCCGGCGGCTGTCACAGCTTGCTGTGATTCTGCCTCCCCACCGTCAAGTGTTGCCATCTGGGCAATAACCCCTGGTCCTGACGGCACATCACCTGCCTCACCTCCTCCTCCGCTTGCTCCGGCACTATGGGTCGTGGTGCCCATCGTGGTGGTCATGGTTGAGGTGGTGAATGAAATAGTGTTGGTGCCGCCACTGGTGGCACCCGTAGCCTTTGCCTGGTCATTGTTGAGTCCTCCATTCAGCTGAATGTTGGCCATGTTTTGGCAAATGCGATTTTCTACGAGCTCTATGAGAGTGGGTTTTAAAGAAAATCGAAATAAGCTATTAATATAGTTAAACAGCGGGACCATGGGTCTGAAGATAGGGGACAGATGTAGTAGGTGTTAGGTGTTGACTGGTGTGGATATGGTGGTTTCTTGTGTACCTGGTTCCTTCTCATTGCTGTTCTTTGTGTGTATGCTGCAGTTGGAGGACCTGCTGCGCGAACGAGCCTGCTTAACGCCACCTGTGTAGTATTGTGAGAGTAAGGTAAAACGAATATAAATGCTATTCCTGGCGTGACTTTGCCCGCGCTTGAAAATGCTTAACATTTTTCAGCAGAGCTAACAAAAATCTACATGCATAAAAATTTGAAACAACATTTTTTTTTAAATTGGACAGGTCTATTTTTCAGCAGAGCTATCAAAACTTTACATACATAAAAAAATTAAACAACATTTTTTATACCCGTTACTCGTAGAGTAAAAGGGTATACTAGATTTGTCGGAAAGTATGTAACAGGCAGAAGGAAGCGTTTCCGACCCCATAAAGTATATATATTCTTGATCAGGATCACTAGCCGAGTCGATCTAGCCATGTCCGTCGGTCCGTCTGTCCGGATGAACGCTGAGATCTTGGAAACTACAAGTATAAGAGCTAGGCTATTGAGATTTGGCGTGCAGATTCCTGAGCTTCTTACGCAGCGCAAGTTTGCTTCAGCAGAGTGCCACGCCCACTCTAACGCCCGCAAACCGCCCAAAACTGTGGCTCCTACAGTTTTGATGCTAGAGAAAAAATTTAACTGAAATGTATTGCTCTCGGCAATACCTATCGATTGACCCAAAAAAAATTTTGCCACGCCCACTTTAACGCCCACAAACTTCAAAAAATCGTAAATATGAACGTGGATATCTCGGAAACTATCAAAGATAGAGAATTGGGATCTCAAATTTAAATTCCGTAGCCTTGTACGCAGCGCAAGTTTGTTACGCAAATATGCCACGCCCACTCTAACGCCCACATGCCGCCCAAACCTGTGGCGCCCACAATTTCCATGCTAAATAAAAAATTTTAACTAAAATGTATTGGTCTAGTCAATACCTATCGATTGGTCAAAATCGCTTTGCTGCTTGCATATCTCCATTTCCCTTTGGTCCCTTTAGCTGAGTAACGGGTATCTAATAGTCGAGGTACTCGACTTTAGCGTTCTTCCTTGTTTAAAATTGGAGAGGTGTATCGACTACATATAACGTGCAACTCTGTTGATAATTGCCCTAATTTTCTGTTGCCCCTATTCCCCGTTACGCCTTTTCAACCTTGCGCTTTTGTCCACTTTCTCCATTGCCTTTGCCCTGTTGACTCTGGTGCATATTTATACCCGTTACTCGTATATAACAGGTAGAATGAAGCGTTTCCAACCCTCAGGATCACTAGCCGAGTCGATCGAGCCATGTCCGTTCGTCCGTTCGTATGAACGCTGAAATCTCGGAAACTATAAAAGCTAGAAAGTTGGGATTTGGCATGTAGATTCTTGAACAGCGCAAATTTGTTTCAGCAGGATGCCACGCCCACTCTAACTTCAACATACGACCATAACACTAAAGCCCCACATTTCTTAATATTTTGTAAAAACTCAAATAAGAATTTGTTTTTATTATCAATACCCATCTACATGCCAAAATTATTTAAATGGGACGAGTCATTCAAAAGATATAACCATATAATAATCAATTTTTTGCAATTCAATGGAGATTGTACACCACACGTAGCAAATCAGCTGTTTTCACTTATAGGCGACCAAGCCGCTAGGGGCGCTATAAGCTAGTTGGCGCTATAGGCTAGGTGACGCTATAGGCTAGGTGACGTTATAGGCTAGGTGGCGCTAGGGGGCGGTGTAGGCTAGGTGTGTTATTGAAAAAGGCAGAGAGTCTCCATCGCTCTCGCACTTAGCTAAGTAACAGGTGTTTAATAGTCGAGGTCATCGACTGTAGCGTTTTCTCTTGTTTTTTCTTAGGAAAATGATTTATATTATACCTATTGTTAATGTATGAGACATGCCCAAAATAAATCCATGAAAATTACTACACATATTTATGTGCAGTATTGTAATAATGTGTAGTATTATGATTGTTCAAACAATTTGAATGCAATTCAAGTTAAAAGCAATACAAATATTTTAGTCATTTGAAATAAGTTTTGCCTTTTCAAGAATATTTCAATTTCTGGCTTGGAAACAAACAGCTGAAATAAAAGACTTTTGGCCGCAATCTCTTGAAAACCTGCCAAAACTGCATTTTTTATGCCATATTTTTCGCAGTTTTTTAAGTGTTAGTGCACATCAAACCAAACATGTGGGGATGACACCTTATAATATGTCGGCCGAAAATCTTCGAGAAGCTATAACTTCTGAACGTGTAAGCCGCTGTTTATGCAGCACTGTTCATAGAGAGTTTTCTTGAAAACGCGCACTTCCTTCGTTATAATCTAAGCAAGGGTGGTTGTGTGCACTCTTACGGGAAAAACAAGGAGTTAAATATTCTTAAAAAAACACTGCGCTGATATCTACAAAAATCGTGGAAATTCAACTAACTTTTTATCTTTTTGTTACTACTTTGAGGTTAGAAATTTCTATAAAGCACTTCACAAAAGCAACGTAGGGAAAAAAGGTAAAACATAAGAAGCTAGTACACATAGCTATTACACAGACCAAAATAAATATAAATTTTTGACTACAAATTTTATATTATTGTTTTATATATATTGGAATTGGAACTTGGTTGGAATTGGAATTTTTTTTTATTTTTAAAATAAAATTAATTAATTAATTTTAAAAATCTGTAATTAATTAATTAATTTCATCCGCCGTACAGTCCTGACTTAGCACCCAATGACATATTTTTATTCCCGTACATCAACAGAAAACTGAGTCTTCAACGATTTTCGTCGCCAGAAGATGCTGTTGAAGCGTTCAAAAACCATGTTTTGGAGGTGTCTCAATCGGAGTGGAAAAAGTGCTTTGACAATCGGGTTAAGCGCATGCAAAAGTGTATAAATCTGCTGGAATACTTTGAATAACAATAAACCATTTTTGATGATGAGTATTCGCATTTTCAATAGTAGGCCAGAAATGTATAAAGCAATCCTCGTATTTGGTCAACACAGCCTGAAGATCCTTAAGAATGTGTTATGATATTCCTAAGAGTGGAAGATAATATGCCGGAGGGGACCGAAACTATCATTTTTTTATTTATTTGTTCATTGTTTTTTGATTACTCCTATGGGAGCTATAAGATATAGTTATCCGATCCCGTTCGATCCGATTTATATACAACCTGCAATAAAAAAATGTTTGGGAAGTTTTAATCCCGATAGCTTAATAGAGGGACTAGTTAGCCTAGAAACAGACAGACGGACATGGCTATTTCGACTTGTCTAGTGATACTGATTAAGAATATATTTAGGGGAGTGTAGGATAAGGTGACGAACTTTCTGATTTGACGTCACGTCGAAAATTCCAAATAAATGAAGTCGATTTCTCTGATCGTTCCGACAATGTATTTACTACAGCGGTCAGTACACACATACGGGGTAACGACATAATTTCGCCGACATAATTCCGCCGTTTTAAAACGACATAATTTTTCGCGTGATTTTATGACGTTTGAGAACGCCATAAGACCGCCGCAGAAAAAACGGCATTATTTCGCCAGCCGCGGAATTATGTCGCTGCTAACCGACACAAGTTCGCGCGAAATTATGACTTTTAAAAACTACTTGTGGCGGACTTATGTCGTTTTCATACATACAATCTATGCAAGTATTTAATTTGATTTGCATGGCTCCCCTGCAGTACTGTTTATATATGTATATATATATTTACAGCTGCGAAAAAAAAATAGCACCACATACTCGAGCAATGTTTGGATAGCCACCCTACCTAAATTTTTAGCTCTGTCAAAACATGCAATACCTTTTTGGAATCGAATTGCAACATAGAATCAGAAAATGAAAAATTAATGTAGATTTTTTTTTTAGTTTTTAAATTATTTAAGAAACTTTATAAAAACTCGAAAAACTTAACAAAAAAAAAATAACACCACTTTTCAAAAATGGGTTTAAAATTATAGGAACTACCAATATTCATGAGTTAACAATATGGAACTATTAAATCGATGCTTATATTCTTCATTTAATACTTTGTGGTGTATCCTTTATTGGAAATAACAGCTGCGCAGCGTTTTGGGATGGAGTCAACTAGGTCCTGGCATCGCTTTATGGAAATTTGAGTCCAGGACTCCTTAATTACTCCGCAAAGGGATCCCATGGATGTTTGTTTTGATGCAGCGACTGCCTTCTTGACGTCCGACCACAGATTCTCTATTGGATTAAGGTCTGGAGACTGCGGAGGCCACTCCATAACGTTTACAGAGTTGTCCCCAAACCATTTCTTTGCCTTCTTGCTGCTATGTTTTTGGTCATTACCTTGTTGGAAGCGAGCGGCATTTCATACTCTACGAAAGGTAGCATAATGGTATCCATGATATCCACGTATACGTGCTGATCCATGATGGCCTTGATCCACTGTATCGGGCCTACTCCGTAATAGGAAAAGCAGGCCCATACCATCACACTACGCCCTACAAGCTTTATGGTCTACTGGGGCTTAAATTCCGAGTTCTTTGGACGTCAGACACACGATCCTGATCCTTTTCCACCAAACATAATCAAATAATCACCTTGCTCTGACCTAACCATAAAATATTCCTCCACTGTTTGGGTGACCAATTTGCATGGTCCTTGGCAAACTTCATTCTGCAGGCTTTTAGGTTATATTCCCTGAGATATGTACGCACAGTTTGCACCGTCGCATTTATTTTAAGCTCCTTTTTAAGCTCAGTAGTAGATTTAAAAGGATCCTTCTTGTTCTGACGAATCAATCGATTGACGTGAAGGGGGGTCATAGATAGTTTTCGTCATCGTGTTTCAGGTTTTTCTTTAAAGTTTAGAGCGTTCTTAATCATTTTATTTAAATATCCGACCAATCGACCAACTTCTCTGTAAGATTTTCCATCCTTTATCGACTTTTGGATGATATCACGCTTTTTCTCAGTGCATTGCCTTCCACGCCCCATTTTAATGGTATTATCAAACTTTTTATGTTCAAAATATTTAAATTATAGATAAATCTAATTGACCCGTGCTTTGTTTTAAGGCTATTCGGCAAAATATGGGGTTTTTGCTAATAAATGTGGAAGTGGTGCTATTTTATTTTTCTCCATTTTTTTTTAATCAAACACTTAAAAATAAATTTATAGGAAGGATTTAAAAACAGGGAAACACATTTTTTGGTTAGAAAGAATACTAAAGAGTACAAAAAAATTTTGTGTTGAAAATAAACAAACACTGAAATAATTAATTAATTAATTTTACAGATTTTTAAACGTATACTCGTATAGTTCAGTATTCAGGAGCAGCGGCCGTTAAACATTATTTTAAATTTTCAGTGTAGGGGAACGCAAGAAAATAGCTATTTCCTTGCTTAAAATATATGAAAATGATTTCCTCGTAACTGCAGTCGCATACTTTTTAGCTTGCCCAGAACTAATAGCAAGGAAACTGACGTTATGCATTGCAACTTGCACCAAATTCTTACGTTCCCCAACACTGAAAATTTAAAATAATGTTTAACGGCCGCTGCACCCGAATACTGAACTTGGGTATATACCTTTAAAAATCTGTAAAAAATCGATTTACCAACGGATTGTCGTGATCAATGGCGCATATTCTCCGTTAAGGTTCAGCCTTCAAGAAAACAATATAAAACTAATTTCGGTTTTTAGGCGTGTATTTTTAAAGAAGCCATTTATGCCAGCGTTTTTGCATTTTTTCCAACTTGTTCAACTTTGACGAATTGTAGCTTCTAAACTAATGAATGGAACTCAATTCTATTACCTGTAAAATGAGTCTTTGATGACCGAATTCGGTTTATCAGAACTCGAGTTAGAAAATAAAAAAAGTGCGAATAACGTTTTTACACTTAAAAAAAAATTGGTACCATAGAAAAAATGTTAAGTGCCCTTTTCTTAATCAGGGAGATGTACCTTACCGGAAAACAAAGGTTTCATTGAAGGCGTATTTCATAAATTTTTTTTTGTAAACTGGTGTAATTACGATTTTTTGAAGTTTGTGGGCGTTAAAGTGGGCGTTGCAATTTTTTTTTTTGGTCAATCGATAGGTATTGATGAGGACAACACATTTCAGTAAAAATTTGTATTCAAGCATCCAAACTATAGGAGCCACAGTTTTGGGCGGTTTGTGGGCGTTAGAGTGGGCGTTAGAGTGGGCGTGGCACTCTGCTGAAACAAACTTGCGCTGCGCAGGAACCTCAGGAGTCTGCATGCCTAATCCCAGTATTGTAGCTTTTATAGTTTCCGAGATCTCAGCGTTCATAGGGACAGACGGACATGGCTAGATCGCTATGGCTATGCCTATGGGGCCGGAAACGCTTCATTCTGCCTGTTACATACTTTTCTACGAATCTAGTATACCCTTTTACTCTACCAGTAACGGGTATAAAAATTTGTTGAATATTTCATTTATTTGTATTTTAATTTCTTTGTGCTTGATTTGTTTTCCTTTGGCAACTAACCCAGCTACCTGTCAGTAAGACCATGCTACATGCATTGCGGGTGAACTTTGAAAAGTTCGGTCACACTACAAAGAATAAGACTAGTGACGACTAGTGAAACTCTTAGCCGATCTGAGCACTAGGCTTAAGGCACAAAAGAAACCAAGAGAAAACGCTATAGTCGATGGCCTAGACTATTAGATACCCGTTACTTAGCTTAAGGGAGTGCGAGAGGGATGCAGACACGCTTAAAGCAAATCTGCCTTTTTCACTAAAACATTTAGTCAATAGCGACAACTATTATTTGGTTGACTGATCGGATTTAATAATGTTTGGCATGTTGATAGATATCACTGTGGACGGCAGTACACGTAGTGGCGAAGCGCGCAAGAGAGCGTGCGAAGACAACTACTATCACTGTGGTGTATATATAGCCGCTGAATTGAAAATCTGCAATTATGGTCCGATCGCAACGAGTGATTGGTGTATCAAAGGTATCGAAAGGTATTGCAAAAACTAAAAAGATTACATACCAAGACTTTCGAAATATAGATTTGATTGGGAGAAAAAGCGGTGAAAGTGTGATAGTAAAAATTTAGAAAATTGGATCTGCTGGATACGGTGGGGATAAAAGCCCCCGGCTGTTTAGCTAGTTTTATTCTTACTGAGAATACGCGTCGAATGACATCTCATTTGTTGAAATCTGATGTTCCGTTCAAAAGTAATTCAAAAATCAAGATTTTCTTCTTCTTCCCAAAATGAAAATGTTTGTCGCTTTGTTTGTGGGTTTGTATGCATCCCATCTTAGTTTTAGGGTTTTGGAAACCCTATGGGTGTATAAAGTAGCTTGACATAGAAAACGTTTGTTCTACGACTTTTGGAAAAACACGCTAGTTTAGCGGAAAATCCAAAAAAAAAAGCCAGATTTAAAATGCTTATAGTATCTAAACAACTAATGCTACAGAAACGTGCTTTATATCTCTGAAAAGATAATTTTATTTGCTAAATACCCTTTATATAATAAAGTTGTCTGCATATAATAGATTTAGAGTTATGACAAGAAGTTATTTTTTAAAACCACTTTTTGACTATTTTCTCAAAATTGAGTCGGACGATTTCTTTTAAAATTTTAAATCATATAGCCCTTAAGATTCCTCAACTTTCAATTTAAAACACTTTTTGCCCTAAAAATTACCGTTTGAAAGATATTAAGCGATAAAAAGTGCAACTCGTTTCAGCTCCGTATACGAAATATTTCATACTTATTGGAATAAACAAGAAAAAAACCAATTTGATGAAAAATATTCTTATTAGATTTTTTCAAACGGAAAATCTGTTATGGTTTTAGGGTCCTTTACTTGCATTAAGCTAATTGAAATAGGAAACTTGATCTATTTGTTCTACCACTTTGGAAAAACCCGCTAGTTCGGCGGGAAATATAAGCGACGGCAGGTTTCTCTTGGAATCTGAAACTATACAGCCCTTGAGATTCCAAACTTGTGCTATTAAAATATGTAATTGAAGCGATAAAACTTGTTATTAAAAAGTTTAATATTCATGGGGACGACTCCTAGTCATGGTATTGGGGTACTTAAACTCTTGTGCAAAAAAAAACTTCTGATATCAAACAAAAACACCTCTTAACGAGGTAAAAAGTAGTGGCGAACGCGCCTTTAACAAAAATTTCTGATATCAACAATTGTGACGAAAAATGATATTACATTCGGTAAAATAAATAAACTATATTAAATTTATGTATTCGGCACGCTACAACAGAAAATTTAATTTAAATAAATATTTACTGTTGCGGGCCGACACACACATACCATCACAAGTTCGCCTTGCATTAATGTGAATGTAAAAACACGAAGTTGGCGCGCAGCCTGACGTTTCTCTGTTTTGCACTGAGAATCTTTGCCGCAGCAGCAGAAAAGCGCGCCGAAGCTGATAGAAAAAAGACCCGAAGACCCATGCCGCAGTCATACGAACATCTACATTATACGTGAGCGAGCAGAGGATGGGCAGAACACTTCCCTATGCTCACTAGATAGGCCGCTGCCGACCCCTGTTTTAAAGTGACATAAGTCCGCCGAGGAAAAAACGACATAATTTCGCTGCTAAACAACATAAGTTCACGCGAAGTAATGTCGTTTCAAAGTTATTTATAATATATATATATATACAGTGGCGAAAAAAATAATAGCACCACTTCAATACATTTTCTTCTGGGTAACATAAAAATGTTTTCAGTGTTTGTTTATTTTCAACACAAAATTTTTTTGTACTCTTTAGTATTCTTTCTAACCAAAAAATGTGTTTCCCTGTTTTTAAATCCTTCCTATAAATTTATTTTTAAGTGTTTGATTAAAAAAAAATGGAGAAAAATAAAATAGCACCACTTCCACATTTATTAGCAAAAACCCCATATTTTGCCGAATAGCCTTAAAACAAAGCACGGGTCAATTAGATTTATCTATAATTTAAATATTTTGAACATAAAAAGTTTGATAATACCATTAAAATGGGGCGTGGAAGGCAATGCACTGAGAAAAAGCGTGATATCATCCAAAAGTCGATAAAGGATGGAAAATCTTACAGAGAAGTTGGTCGATTGGTCGGATATTTAAATAAAATGATTAAGAACGCTCTAAACTTTAAAGAAAAACCTGAAACACGATGACGAAAACTATCTATGACCCCCCTTCACGTCAATCGATTGATTCGTCAGAACAAGAAGGATCCTTTTAAATCTACTACTGAGCTTAAAAAGGAGCTTAAAATAAATGCGACGGTGCAAACTGTGCGTACATATCTCAGGGAATATAACCTAAAAGCCTGCAGAATGAAGTTTGCCAAGGACCATGCAAATTGGTCACCCAAACAGTGGAGGAATATTTTATGGTTAGGTCAGAGCAAGGTGATTATTTGATTATGTTTGGTGGAAAAGGATCAGGATCGTGTGTCTGACGTCCAAAGAACTCGGAATTTAAGCCCCAGTAGACCATAAAGCTTGTAGGGCGTAGTGTGATGGTATGGGCCTGCTTTTCCTATTACGGAGTAGGCCCGATACAGTGGATCAAGGCCATCATGGATCAGCACGTATACGTGGATATCATGGATACCATTATGCTACCTTTCGTAGAGTATGAAATGCCGCTCGCTTCCAACAAGGTAATGACCAAAAACATAGCAGCAAGAAGGCAAAGAAATGGTTTGGGGACAACTCTGTAAACGTTATGGAGTGGCCTCCGCAGTCTCCAGACCTTAATCCAATAGAGAATCTGTGGTCGGACGTCAAGAAGGCAGTCGCTGCATCAAAACAAACATCCATGGGATCCCTTTGCGGAGTAATTAAGGAGTCCTGGACTCAAATTTCCATAAAGCGATGCCAGGACCTAGTTGACTCCATCCCAAAACGCTGCGCAGCTGTTATTTCCAATAAAGGATACACCACAAAGTATTAAATGAAGAATATAAGCATCGATTTAATAGTTCCATATTGTTAACTCATGAATATTGGTAGTTCCTATAATTTTAAACCCATTTTTGAAAAGTGGTGTTATTTTTTTTTTGTTAAGTTTTTCGAGTTTTTATAAAGTTTCTTAAATAATTTAAAAACTAAAAAAAAAATCTACATTAATTTTTCATTTTCTGATTCTATGTTGCAATTCGATTCCAAAAAGGTATTGCATGTTTTGACAGAGCTAAAAATTTAGGTAGGGTGGCTATCCAAACATTGCTCGAGTATGTGGTGCTATTTTTTTTTCGCAGCTGTAAATATATATATACATATATAAACAGTACTGCAGGGGAGCCATGCAAATCAAATTAAATACTTGCATAGATTGTATGTATGAAAACGACATAAGTCCGCCACAAGTAGTTTTTAAAAGTCATAATTTCGCGCGAACTTGTGTCGGTTAGCAGCGACATAATTCCGCGGCTGGCGAAATAATGCCGTTTTTTCTGCGGCGGTCTTATGGCGTTCTCAAACGTCATAAAATCACGCGAAAAATTATGTCGTTTTAAAACGGCGGAATTATGTCGGCGAAATTATGTCGTTACCCCGTATGTGTGTACTGACCGCTGTAGTAAATACATTGTCGGAACGATCAGAGAAATCGACTTCATTTATTTGGAATTTTCGACGTGACGTCAAATCAGAAAGTTCGTCACCTTATCCTACACTCCCCTAAATATATTCTTAATCAGTATCACTAGACAAGTCGAAATAGCCATGTCCGTCTGTCTGTTTCTAGGCTAACTAGTCCCTCTATTAAGCTATCGGGATTAAAACTTCCCAAACATTTTTTTATTGCAGGTTGTATATAAATCGGATCGAACGGGATCGGATAACTATATCTTATAGCTCCCATAGGAGTAATCAAAAAACAATGAACAAATAAATAAAAAAATGATAGTTTCGGTCCCCTCCGGCATATTATCTTCCACTCTTAGGAATATCATAACACATTCTTAAGGATCTTCAGGCTGTGTTGACCAAATACGAGGATTGCTTTATACATTTCTGGCCTACTATTGAAAATGCGAATACTCATCATCAAAAATGGTTTATTGTTATTCAAAGTATTCAATCAACCCGATTGTCAAAGCACTTTTTCCACTCCGACTGAGACACCTCCAAAACATGGTTTTTGAACGCTTCAACAGCATCTTCTGGCGACGAAAATCGTTGAAGACTCAGTTTTCTGTTGATGTACGGGAATAAAAATATGTCATTGGGTGCTAAGTCAGGACTGTACGGCGGATGACCCATCAATTCGACGTTTTGCCCGGTCAAGAAGGCGCTGGTTTGAGCTGATGTGTTGGAGCTCGCATTGTCATGGTGCACAATGATCCATTTTATCTTGTTCCGTTTTCGAATTTCTCCGAAAACTTCAGACAGAATTGATTATCCAACACATCACCTACCCACCTCCCCTCCCAAAACAACATCTCACTCCGGGCCGGACTACGATGTAATTACGGACCGTGCCAAGAGTCAGTCTGGCTGGGGGCCCGGATCAAAAACTAGCCCAGTCTCGAACGGTGTGCTCAGGGATATACCGACCCCCTGTTCTAACTATCGCATCGCGGACCTTTCCCCTTCTCCGCAACTCGTGAAAAACAAAACACAGAGACGGGAACTTTCAAAAAACCCACGCAAACGCGGATCACTGGTTCCAACATTAGCACCAGCACGGTCCCGAAAGGGCCGCATCCCAAACTGGGGATGACGGGTGGCAGAAAGCCAGCCGCGAACGCCTCCGCCACGGGCGTTTCTGCGCCTAAAACGGCGGTAGGCATAGCCAAGGCGCTCGGGCCACCCGCTTGCGCCAATAAATTTACTTACGCAGAAAGGCGAACTGCCGCCCAGACTCTGCGCTCTCATGACATGAGCAATATTGCCACACCTTCGCCTGAATGGCTGAAGGAGGTGGAATGGGCAAGGAAGGTGCTTCCTAATTACGGGCAGGATAAGCCCACCCAAGATGGGGCTCAGGCGAAAAGGCAGCGATCCCAGATCTACCCGGACCATCGGCGAAGAGATCCAAGATCCAGCCATCGGTCTCTTTCGCCGAAATCACCAAAGACCGGGGCTTACTCGGTCTTATAGACAAAGGCAGCATTACCAGGAACAAGTGGAAGGCAGTGAAGTCCCAGCTTTCCCTCATTTGCCTGCGCATGGTGCGGGAGAAGCCAGGTACATCGCCCTGCTGCATGGACGCGGGCTGGTACCAGGGCAGCGTCAAGGTGGTGGCCTGCGATAGTCAGCGGTCGGCCGACCTATACAAACAGGCGACGAGCAAGCTCGGTGAGGTCTACGAAGGGGCGAACATTGTCGCACTAGACTTGTGTGATGTCCCCAGTAGGCCCCGAGCTCGGATTTGGCTCCCAGCAGCGATCAAGGCGCCGGAGGACATCCTCTACATGTTGCAGGAATGCAACCCGCACCTCCCCACGAAGGACTGGAATGTCGTCAAGGTGGAGGAGCATGAAGGGGATGTCAACCAGGCGGTGCTCCAATCGAGACTGCTCGAGGAGTGCTGAACTTCGGGTTTAGTGCCATCTACAACAAGATATACAAGGGCGACTCCAACGTCGCTGGAAGCTCTGCCGGTAACCCAGCCGAGCAGGTGCTTGCTGAGAAGTTGGAGGCACCTGGTGGGCGGAAGGACGGGTACTCTACCGATTCGTTGCTGAGCAGAGAGATGCGAGCGCTTGGACCGGCAATCAAGGACGTGGACCTGAGTGACACAGAGGAGGCCGAAGTCACTGTGGTGAAAGTTGCAGCTGTATATGTTAATAAGACTTCTACAAATCAACCTACACCACAGTAAAGCAGCGTCTGCTGCACTTTTGCTTCGCCTGACCGAAGGCGGAGCCGAACTAGTCCTAGTACAGGAACCTTGGGTAGTAGGAGGCAAGGTTGCTGGACTAGGAACAAAGGAATACAAGCTTATGCTTGAACCCAAAGAAGGCAAAATTCGAATCTGCATATTAGTCAAAAGGCATCTTAGTATATTTCTGCTTCGCAATTACAGTAACGGAGATAACACCGCAGTAAGCCTGGAGTGGCTCTATAAGGATACTTTCGGCCTACTTGGCCTTTGAAAAGAAAAACACCCCAGATGCGTTGGTCAGAGGACTGGCAGAGGAATGCGAGAAGCTCAGGAAAGGTTTGGTAATAGCAAAGACCATAGAATAACAAGATGCGTAACTAGGAGTAAGAAAATGTACACAGGCGGCCTCATTTTTGCAAAGCAACCCTTACACGTATAGGAATCTACTTTTAGAATGCCGTTGCTTTGCTTCCTTCTCTCTCCCTCTCTCTTGCTATCTCGCTCACGACACTCCGCGCTGTGAAAAAGTCAATTTCCAATTTTTGTCTCAATTGTCGATTCTTGAATTATGTTGACGAATAGGAATCGATCTAAAAGACGCATTGCTCAAGCGATTTATAAGCGGGCTGTGGCGCTCTGAGTATGTTGGTGATCCGTGGATAATGGATTTGAGTTCCATGTTCGAATCCACTCTGAGGCTGGATTCAACTTAATATTTTTTTATATTTTTTTTATTTTAATATTTTTTTAGCTGTACTTTTTTGAAATTTTTTTTTTTAATATTTTTGATAGATTTTTTAGTTTTTTTTTATTTATTTTTTGTTTTTTTAATTTGTTTTAGTTTTTCACAAATAGATTTTTTAGTTTTTTTTTTATTTTTTTTAGTTTTTCTTACCTTTTTTAAGTTTTTTTTATGTTTTTTAGATGTACCAACTGGGACTTTAGGAATTAATCGCTCCTATAGATATATTTTATTTTGTGTAAATTACATATCAAAGGTTTTAATAAAATATCTAATAACAATAAAAACATGAACACAATAAGCAATTCACTTTGAATCAAAGCGTAATGTGTATAAAATGCAAATGTTCGATAAATAGATTAAAGCTTTACTGTTCAAAGATCCCCAGATATTTATTTATTTATGACGAAGTATATTTAGCTTATTGCTCCTCTTACATTTGTCTGGGGAGTCTTGCCACTTACAAGTTTTGTACAGCAAAACTAATCAATTTATCTAACATTAGCTTTTTATGTGAATAGCACTCATCATTTTCAATAATTGTTTAAAAAAAAACCGATTGCATAAAAAAAAATTGTTGCCAGTCGGGGTTGAACTCCGACCTGCAATTCCCGCGGTTGAGCGACTAGACCCCTGGCCTAGAGGCCTTTGACAAATTGCGTTAGTTAAATGCGAGATTGAGCCCTTTTTGCAGCAGACCACACGAAATGATTCACCACTAACACAACCAAAGAGCTTTACACGGACAACGTACACTAGCAAAATCGAAAATCCACACGAAAATCCACACCAACAATTTTGCCGTACATTCAGTTGTATGGCTGTTACGCATCTTGTTATTCTATGGTCTTTGGTAATAGGCTGTGACGCCAACGCCCATCATACCCAGTGGGGTTGCCCAAACAATATCGACAGAGATGAGTCTCTATTTGATTTTATTCTAAATTCAAACCTTTTCTTATGTAATAGGGGCAATGCCCCTACCTTCCTAACCAAAACTTGCCAAAGTTGGACTCACTCGTAGGCGCACTCTTTTTCAGACCATAGATTCATAGAAACAATATTGTCCATTAACTCGCCCTTGCCGGTCAGTTTCGCTAACCGCAGACGAGCGGACTGGCACAGGTACAAAGAAGTTCTGACGAATATCCTCCCCATGGAACCGCCAGAAAGCAGTACAGACCCACAGGAGCTGGACAGAACAGTAGATAAATTCACATTAGCATGCAACATTGCCTTTAAAGTTGCATGCCCCACAGGGACCCAACCATTATCAATCCTCAGAACCAACTGCAGAGGCCTGTTTAACAGAGCAAAGGCGGGAAATGAGGACACTAACTGGCAGAACTACTAGCATGAACTAGCCTCTTACAAAAAGGCCATTAGAAGAGCGAAACAAACTGCATGGAAGACTTTCTGCTCTGATATAGAAAAAACGACTGATGCCGCAAGGCTCAGGAAAATGCTCTCTAAGACAGCCGCGCCTTTGGGCTATCTTCGGAAGGCAAATGGATCATGGTCAGACTCCAGTAGAGAGTCCTTTGACCCGCTCCAAGACGCTCATTTTTCAGGGAGCCAACAAACAGGTCACCCTCCAGAAAGAAGTGCCGGAGAAGGTATCGAATTAGATCTCCTATCAGACCGCAACATGAAATGGTCCATTTAGAGTTTCAAACCATACAAATCGCCGGGCCGGACGGGATAACACCGGCACATATCCAACAAGCAGGACAACTAGCTATAAACTGGCTAAAAAAATTCTTTCACAACATCCTGGCGGTAGGAGAACTACCAACCAAGGCAAGGCCACTCACACCACAGCGATGGATTTTAGGCCAATAAGTCTAACACCATTCCTGCAAAAGAGCTTTGAAAAAATAATAAGCCTACACATAAGAGCCACTATCGATCCGACACAAATATCAGAGGTACAACACGCTTATATCAAAGGTAAGTCAACCGAATCGGCACTACACTTGGTGGTAAGCAGCATCGATAATTCACTCAGCATCAAGAAATACACACTGTTCGGCTTCCTTGACATTGAGGGAGCCTTCAATAATGTGCTTCCCATAGCTGTAACAGAATCTCTCACAGAACTAGGGGTTGAGCCGCCAATGGTGGGGCTGATCCATAAATTGCTGATAAACAGAATGGTCACAGCCACACTAAGGACCTCAACCCAGACTAGACTAGTGAACAGAGGCACCCCGCAAGGAGGTGTACCATCACCCCTCCTGTGGAATATCGCAGTAAATAAACAACTGCGGATTCTGGAGGTAGGAAGCTGTAAGGTAGTGGCATACGCAGACGATGTCGCTATAATATTTAATGGAAAATATCCACAAACACTTTGCGATCTTATGAGCGCTAAACTAAAATTACTATCAGAATGGACGATAAAGAACGGACTTCGGGTAAGTCCCTCAAAAACGGAACTTGTTCTATTTACAAATAGATACAAAATCCCACAACTCAACCCACCTGTTCTAAGCAATTGTAATCTCTCCTTTAGCGATCACGCCAGATCACGCACTTTACTCCTGTAAAAAAGCAATCAGGCTAGGATGGGGCATGTCCCCTAGAATAGTCAACTGGATAAACACAGCGGTAGTCAAGCCCATCCTACTATACGGAGTGGCTCTGTGGTGAACGCTCTGCATACTGACTCCTCTAAACAAAGTACAGCGAATGGCGGCTTTGTGTATTAGTGGAGTCCTTCGAACCACCCCGAATGAAGCGCTGAATGCGAACCTCCCTAGCCTGGACTTAGCAGGCATGGAAAGGGCCAAATCGGCAGCTATTCAACTGAGGGATACCGGACAGTGGAAAACCCAATTTTATGGCCATGCTAAAATTCTCCAGCATAATAAATCGATTCCGAAAAAAAACGGATCTGTGCAAATCCCTTGAATACAGTCACACACCCTTTAAGGCCCTGATTCCAGGTAGAAAGGAATGGGAGCAGGGCCGACCGGGCACGACGGACGCAATCTGCTTCTATACAGATGGCTCCGAATCAGAAGAACACGTTGGCGGAGGTGTATACTCCGAACAATTAAATATCAGAAAGTCATTTAGCGGAGGTCCACGCTATAAAGGAAGCAATTAACTGTTTAGGGACCATAAGCCTCCAAAGAGGACACCTAAATATATATAGTGACAGCCAAGCGGCTATTAAATCGATCTACTCGACAAACACCAACTCCCGAACAATAGCAGACTGTCGCAGATCTCTCCACAAGATGGCTTGTCAGTTTACTTGCCGCCTAATATGAGTTCCGGGTCACCGGGATATCGTAGGCAACTGCATAGCGGACGAGTTAGCCTGGCAGGTCACCATCATGCCTCTCCTCCCAGGAAAGGAGAATGTCGCACACAAGCCGGCAGGCTAAAAGCCCCAAAAAATGACATTTGTAGAAGCTGCAGGGATGAAGAAGAAGAGGAAACGGTAGAACACCTTCTCTGCTTCAGACTTAGACTGAAACACTTAGGAAACCCCTTCATAAACGATCTTACCGAAATATCGGAGATTAATTTAAAAACATAAGCGCTTTGATGAAATCTTCCGGGTGGAAGACATGCTGATCAACTTAACACAGGTTGAATCATATAAGAAATGGGACCCTAGAGAAGGAAAAACGAGATCATGCGGTATCACAATGGACCCATATAGGTCTAAGTGTGTCAGACTATAGTCCGGCAGCCGCTCTAACCTAACCTAAGTCCAAACTTATTTTGGAAAAAGGCTTATTGGTCCTAATACAGAAATGGGGAAAACACCGTTCTTAGATTATTAACACCGTTCATAAAAACATGTATGTAGGTCAAGTGTCCCGATTGTCCGTATATGAAAAATTCGCTTGGTGGTCCAGCTGCTAGAGCGTCCGCCTTTGACACATGGTAGTTTCGAGTCCGTGAGAAGACGGTTTTGAATTGTAAGTTTTATTAAAATATTATTTCTAATGCTTATATTTACTTTTAATAATAAATAGAGTCTTTGTAATCAACAAAATATCCAAAATACATTAAGTTCTAACAATACCAAAACAAATGTAAATAAATTAAATAAATCTCTACCAGGCGTCCAGAAAAACTAGCATGTACCTCAAACCCAACTTTAGAAGTTTCGGTCAAATTTTATGGAAAAAGGCTAATTGGTCCTAATACAGAAATGGGGAAAACACCGTTCTTAGATTATTAACACCGTTCATAAAAACATGTATGTAGGTCAAGTGTCCCGATTGTCCGTATATGAAAAATTCGCTTGGTGGTCCAGCTGCTAGAGCGTCCGCTTTTGACACATGGTAGGTTCGAGTCCGTGAGAACAGGGTTTTGAATTGTAAGTTTTATTAAAATATTATTTCTAATGCTTATATTTACTTTTAATAATAAATAGAGTCTTTGTAATCAACAAAATATCCAAAATACATTAAGTTCTAACAATACCAAAACAAATGTAAATAAATTAAATAAATCTCTACCAGGCGTCCAGAAAAACTAGCATGTACCTCAAACCCAACTTTAGAAGTTTCGGTCAAATTTTATGAACATGAATTGTCACCAAAAGGGCTTACGCACTGTTTGACCACGTTCGGGCTTGATTTTTGAACGTTTCGAACGGATTTTTTTCTGGGTGTAGAAGTGACCTAGGCCAGAGACTTAAATAGCAGCCCTTGTAACTAACCGGCAATAAGAAAAATATATTCTTTAATAACCACCAATTTTTTGGATCAATAGTATACCGATTTAATAGTTAAAACCAGAGATATACCATTTTATACTCGGGGTACCAAAACAGGAAACTTTAAACGCGGTTATATCACAACAGTGTTTTTAAAAAAATGGCTTTACGGTAGACATGATATCGGAAAAACTATGAGTCCGATTGGTTTCAATTTTCTTGCTACTTATTAAAATAAATAATTATGTTGTCGCAAAAAATTTTGAAATTCAGAAAAAGATTGAAATTTTGTACTTTAATACACAAAATAATAAATATTTGTTTTTATATAAAAATCGTAGAAATCTTGCTTGTTGTACTGGTTCAAGTGTATATAACCCCTTAAAAGCACGTAGCCACTACCAAATATTATTTCTTAATATTCCCAAATTGCTGCGGCTGAAGTTGACATTTATTATCAAGGGGCTTGGAATAAGAAATAACACTTACCTTTGGCGCACTTTTGGAATGTTTTGTCGAAATACATGACCGCCAGGTAGACGGCGTAAAGGGAAACCAGGATGAGTGCCTCGTACCACTCGACGCGCTCGTCGTGCATAACACAGATGAGAATGGCCACTGTGACTCCGTAGGCAATGCTGTCCCGTGTCAGTGGCCACCAGTCCAGGGGTATGGTCTGGATGTGTGGGGACGATTAGAGGATTATGCGATTAGCCGTCTTGGGCACCGAAAGAGGACTACACCTACCATTCCAGCTCCGATGCCGCAACAGGCGGCCACCGCCAAGATGTTAAATACCGCCGATCCGACGATCGTGCCCACTCCGATATCGCCCTCCGTGATGAAGGTGCCTATCACGTTAACAAACAGCTCTGGAGCGGAGGTGGCCGCAGCCATGAACGTGGCCCCCGCCACATCATTGGACATGTTGAGTGCTAGTTAATTGGTTAAAATATATAAAATATAAATATTCATAGGAGTCCTAAGGAACCCGGCTGACCCACCTGCACATATTTTCTCAACTGCTGGCACAAAGTACTCATCACACACTACGGCTAAGGCTACAAATAAATATAAACTGGCTATAACATGAAGTACAACAGCACCGGACTGCCTTTGCGCCTCCGAGAACAGGTCTCTGGGGAAATCATCGATGGCGGGCTGAGTGCAATTGATATCTGCGAGATATTACAATATAAAATGTATGTTATTGATGGTTAACTTGATCGCAATTTGTAGGGTGTTTAATTTTTATTCATAATTTTATAACTTAACCATCTATAACTTAATTTTGTAGTATACTTAAATATCGTACGTAGTCCTAATTAAGTTTTCTAATTAATTTCATACCAGTCTAATCCTCTTACAACGTAGAGCATAATAATATACATAGGTAATTTGCTAATTTTAAAGTCACTAAGCTTCGCAAATGGGTAATAAAAAGGTACACATTTGCATCTTTTTTCTTATTATACATATATACAGTTCACAAAGTAAAAGATTTGACCTCTTAAGTATCTTTTTATGCATATTAACTTAAAAAAAATAATCCCAGGATCAATAATTCAGGTTTAAAATTCTTAAACTTGTATTTACCAAATAAGTTTCCATTTGATTTTCTTTTCTCATCTCTTTTATTAAGTAATCTCTTCAATAAAGAACGTTCTTACAAACACAAATAATTTTTTTGGGTTTTTACTAACACTCTCAGGGTCGAATATTTTATTTAGTTTATTTTATGTCAGAAGTTACATATTTTACGAACGAAAAATCTGTACAGTTTCTGTTATAATACAGTTCCATGGAAAATTTGTTCTAAAATTGTCGTTTTCAGTGTAAATAGAACTATTGTTTCAGTTAATAGTTTTTAAGTAGATGCAACCTCCTATATTATTGAAAAATAATTTTTTTTTCCGCAGTTTCGGAATTAAACACAATGACAAAAGTTAACAAAACTTTGAGAATTAGGGCCTTAACGTATTTCGCAACACAGTTTCAAATGATAATAATAGTTCTGAGTTTTATTTTATTACTGATTATAGATAACTCATAAATGATTTCAAAATATACGTTTTGGAGCTTCTTTATAAGATTTGTATATATAATCTATTTTTTTAAGGGTATGTATAGTTAATATTTGAAAAGGTATAAATTTCACTTGTTTTGCGCACTTTTCATGCTGCTAACGCCACAATGTTTAACCCCACAAAAATGAATTTCAATCAATGGGGGAACAAGAGTCTCCGAATCGCCGAATTTTCCCGAGAGCCTCGTCTTTCTTTTTCTGTCTATCACAAGTCGGAGTCTCAAGCGTCGGTAATGAACTAAACCAGCAGAGCTGCAAGAAAGACCACAAGACTGGCGATTTGAACCTAGAACCTGACACCCAGTACCCCGTACCCCTCACCCCAGGAATCGAATCAAAACATGAACCGTAATGGGAACTGCACGAGATACAGGCACAATTACACGAGATACCAATACAGATGCAACCAGAGCAACAGGCGACAGATACAGATACATCTGTTGGGCCGTAACATAAGCCGAATTAGAACCGAAACAGAAGCCGAAGCCTCACTGTCTTATTATCTATGATACGATGTGCTTGATTATCGATCAAGTATGCGACGATCGGCAGCGGAAACGATAAATACGCCTTTGATGTCATCAAATTTAATTGCAAAACAACAAAGCTGAAGCCGCACGCTGAAACCCCATCCGAAGCTCGAACTGAAATTAAAACCGAAAATTATGTCAAGTGCTAAAAACAGATCCTCAAGCGAAAAATTAAAAGCCCATCAACACAGAAAAAAATCGGAGATTAAATTCCAAGTCAATAGTAGCTTGTAGTTCCTATTTATATATCTCCCATTTTAACTAAGATGTCAAAATGCATACATGAACACAGAGATATATGATGTACAATTTCATCAATGAATTTTAAATTGTATCAAAATCGGACGACTATATCATTTAGTTGCCATATAAACGATTAAACAATTTATAGGTAATCTATCGAAAGTGAAGATTTAATCAATTTTTGGGATTTGAAGCTAATTAAAATGATACTGCCATACAACTAAATATTAAAAAATCTTTTTAGTTTGTGTACTTTTTTAGAGGGTATATTAACTTTTGTCATTATTATTGATATTACGAAAATAGCTTTTATAAATTTATCGATGGGGTGTCAATATGACTTTTATAAAATAACAAAAACTTTTAAATTTCGATTTAAAAATATAATGAAATGCTTAAAAACTATTTTAAATTTATAAAAGTTTACGGAAAGTGTTAGGAATTTTAATTTGATTTTGAGCTTTAAGTTTAGATCATCGCCATCATTTGGCTTCTCATTTTACAAGTGAATTTTTTTTTGTGCAGAGCACCTGAGTTGGGACCCCGTGCCAAAAACAAGATGGGATGGACCGACTTAAAGTCACAAATTGAAACAATAAAAGCTGACCAAACCCAACGGGAAAAGGCATTTACAAAAACACTCATAATATCAATCGATTGAGCGGCATAAGTTGATAGAGACATAGACATAGTCACAGACAGGTCGAGCAAGATAGGGACATATATAGGTACTGGGTGACCGTAGGTCGACATATACACATATAAAGAAGCACAGTGCAGAAAAAAGAACTTTTGTAAGCAGTTTCTATAACAAAAAACATTTTTATGCAATTCCTACAACAATAGTGTAAGTCGAACCTATGTATGTAGCTATAAATCTAATAAGATCTTCCAGAATCCACATCGAAATTAAGAAGCAAATGTAAATGTAAGTAAGTAACAGTGTAATTAGTTGGCCCAAGCCAGTAATCAGTCAAGCATATGAAAAGCTTTTATACGTCTGAACTAATCAAACAAATTGTGCTTTTCTCGTATTGTTCAATAAAAATCATCGGATTGTTGTTTTTTTTCTTGTCGATTAACACATGGGTTAAGCGATTGACATTATAGGTCAAAAATTGTTTAAATGAAAGAAAGAAAAACGCAATTACCATTATAATTCTTAATACAAAACTAAACAAAAACCTTATATCAACGTTAAATAAGTAAAAGTGTATTGAAACACAGTTTTTAAATATTTAATAACCAAAATAAATACTTTTTTTGTAAGATTACATCGAAACTGAAATTTACAAGAAAAAATACGGGAATTATGCATTTTAAGGTAGAGGTCTTAAAAATTAAATTTCAGAAAAAGTCCACAAAACTTCACTTTTATACTAAGTGAGTTTAATGAGAATTTAAAACTTTACAAGAAAAAAATTAAAAATTAAAATTCAATACAAGTTTTTAGTTTTTTTGAAGTTAGAACTTACATACGACTATACGAGATCAATAAATACAATATCAAGGTCACAAACACAAGTTACAATCCCCTCTGATTGGACTTTATCTCAAAAACTGAACTGTTTTGTTTACTTTTACACCTGATGACAATTTTTACTTTAAAGAAAAATAGGCGATTTAACAGCGATGACTCCTAGTTATTAAAAAAAATATCTAACGACTTTTGGCCAAAAAGGGGTAAAATTGCCCATTGTGCACTGTTAGTCCCTATTCAATTTTCTTGCCTGTATGGAAATCTCATCTTTGATCAGTTTGCTAATAGCAATGAAATAATAATTTGGCGCTGAAGAAATTCCACATGCTAGCGCTCAAATTGTATTTAGTTTTGCGTTCTTTTCCATTTTTTTGGAGCAAATGAATTTACACGTCCTCTCCCTTCGGATACTGGTTGCTTATGCCAATCAGCTGTTCGCCTCAGCGATTCTCTATGTGACCAAGAATTAGACGAATACCTGTCAATAAAACTAATTTTAATTTAAGCTAAAAAATCTTCAATAATTGGAACGCTAGACATTGCGCTGCTCAGGAAGCCGAAGAATCGATATGCTTAATTCTAACATTGTAGCTCTGACATTTTTCGAGATCTCAGCGTTTATACGGACAGACGGGCATGGCTAGATCAACTCGGCTAGTGATCCTGATCAATTT
The DNA here is from genome assembly GCF_014743375.2 of Drosophila subpulchrella. Classification (NCBI taxonomy): domain Eukaryota; kingdom Metazoa; phylum Arthropoda; class Insecta; order Diptera; family Drosophilidae; genus Drosophila; species Drosophila subpulchrella. The sequence continues at coordinate 210,572 of NC_050613.1, forward strand.
CGTTATATTTCGTTTTCGCTAAACATACAAGGAAATTTTTTTTTTGTCTTTAGAAAAAATAATCTTTATGTCGACTTTCTATAATAGAGGACTAATTTTATTTTGAGTGTATAAATATAGCTATAAAACGAAATGAAAACGCATATGCAGACGAAGATTGTGGGATACAGAAAGTCAGAGTCCGGGGTCAATTGAGACAAACGCATTTTGAAACCGTCAACCCGCATAATGAAATGATGCTTAATAAACATTTACAGCGTTCCCTAGTTATAGGTAATGACCCAGCTACAAGGGAGCAGAAGAAAAAGAGGAACGTTTATGATAATCAATTAAGCGTGGATAACAATCAGAAAAACATAGAATCACAGTCAATTAAGTTAACTTTAATTGAATGTCCGACGCATTAACGGTAATACCATATCGAATTCCTGGAGTTTCGGGAAATTTAACTCTCTAAATGTGGGAAAAAAATTATGAATTGAAACTTTGAACATAAATGAAATAAATATAATCTTTGAGCAACGGCTTCATTATTAAATCTCGGGTCTTTGAAATTATATGCTTCTCAATTCAAAAAGAAATGATACATTACTCATATAAATTTGAAAACTAAAATCGGCTTAAATAACCGAAGTTAAAAAGAGCAAAGCCGCTTTAACCTAAATTCTAGAATATTTTCCAAAAATGTAAATGTACTTTTTAAATTAAATTTGTTTTCCAAATGTGTTGATTTATTTAAAAGAAAAGAGTAAAACGAGCGTTTTTTCAGACGTTTAAAATAAAAATTAGCAGTCGCTTCTCCACCGTTTTATACCCAGCTCAAAGCAGGTGCTTAAAGATCCCTCTCAAAACGTCACACCATCTGATAAAAAAAATGTTTTTCATTATTTTTCCGATTATTCTCCTCGGAGCTATAAGATATAGATGTCCGATCCGGCTCGTTCTGACTTATATACTACCTGTTATAGAAATAAGACTTTTGGGAAGACTTTATGCCGATAGCTTTTGACCTTGTAGACTAGTTTGCGTAGAATCGGACAGACGGGAACAGACGAACATGGCTAGATCGACTCGTCTCGTGATGTTAATTAAGAATACATACATTCTATGTGGTCGGAAACGGCTCCTTCACTGCTTTGCAATCTTCTGACTAAAATCATTATACCCTCTGCAAGGGGAGAACAAGAACGCTAAAGTTGAGTGCCTCGACTATCAGATATCCGTTACTAATGGCAGATTTAAGCTTTTTGGGCGTAAGAGTGGGCGTGGCAAACTTTTTTAAGTCAATCGATAGGTATTTACGACAGCAAAACATTTCAGTTTACTTTTTTTCTGACCTCAAAACTGTAGAAGCCGTTAGGTGGCTTATGGGCGTTTGATTAGCCGTGCTTGCGCTGCGTAAGAAGCTAAGGAATCTACATCTGAAATCTCAATTCTCTAACTCTTATAGTTTCCGAGATCACAGCGTTCACACGGACAGACGGACAAACGGACATGACTAGATCGACTCGGCTAGTGATGCTGTTTAAGAATATGTATATAATTTTCAAAAAATTCTAAAAAATGTGGCCGCTAGACGGGTTTTAGCGTTATGTGCGAGTGTGGGCATTTGAGTGGGCGTGGATCCCTGCTGAAACAAACTTGCGCTTTACTTTACTGCAAAATCCCAACATTCTAGCTCTTATAGTTTTCGATATCTCAGCGTTTATACGGACAGGCGGACAGACGGACATGGCTAAATCGACTCGGCTAGCGATCCTGATCAAGAATATATATACTTTATGGGATCGGAAACGCTTCTTTCTACCTGTTGCATGCTTTCCGATGAATCTACTCTACGAGTACCGGGTATAATTAAGCAAGAAAATTGTTTCCTTGGATTTTTTTTACTAAGCGAACAATAAGTTTTATTTATGTGTGTTTTCACATTCATATTCACCCTAGTAAATTCAAGATGTTGTGCAATAAAAAAACAGAGCATCACAAAAATTGGGCAGAGTGGAAGTCTATGCGTCTAAGTCTGGAATGAGTCTACCACTTGCGGGCCGTCCAAGTATCCAATTGTCTGATAGGTGCACTCTTTTTAGTCTTCTTTTGTTAATAGGTCTGGAACGTAAGAGAGCAAGTCTGTTTGTGTGAGAGACTAGTCTTGATCTGTAGCGAGTGGCAGTGTTAGTGATAAATGTACAATCAGAACCAATTTTCAGATCTCTCAATGTTAGTGTTTCTTGTATAGCATAGGGCGTTAATCATTTGTCGTAAAATGTTGGCTTGGCACGAATTAATTTTTTTTTATATACGTGTTACAGGTAGAGCCCCAAAAGTGTATACCCCAATATAGACTAGGCATTAAAATAGCTTTGAAGAGCCGAGTTTTGCCATGATCGACAGTCCACTGCCTGGACGAAGGAGCCATCTCATTTTCTTCGCAACTTGCCTTGTGTAAGCACAGGTAGTCACAATGTGCTCCTTCCAGGTAAGCCGCCTGTCCAGAGTACGTCCAAGGTACTTAACCGTGTAGGAGTGCTTTATAAAAGTCCCGTCCAGGGTGAGGCGATTAGTGTTAAGCCTGAATGCAGTGTCATCTGCATAAAAAGCTATTAGAACATTCCTGCTTATGGGCGAAGGAAGGTCCGAGGTGAATATGGTATATATATATTAAGGTACCACAGCAAGTATAGGCCTTGAAGCAGACTTAGATCCTCTAAAATCCGCACGGAAGGTTCTACCAATTAGAAATGAGCGGAGGAGATCGAAGTGGGTCGGGGAAAGAATGGGCTTAGGCTTAAAGAGTAAGACGCAATGCCAGACTCGATCAAAGTCTTTCTTGCCATCTAAAAATACTCCGCAACAATACTTTATCGTCTCAAATTATAGCATTGAAGATACGCGTAAGGAACGAAATAGCTGCTACTGGCAGAGCTTTAGCCACTTTCCCGTCAACACTGTCATGCCCAGGGGCCTTGTTCGGCTTTAGTCGCTTAATTTGGTCTTTACCTTCTTCTGCATTAATAGGCAGAAGTTTTCCAAAGAATCACCGAATTTCTTAGCTATTTTATCACCTTTATTTTCCCAAATACCGTCCGAACAAAGCAAAGGAAACTTTTGGAGAGCCTGTTGCTTAAGCCCGCGAGTGCATTTCCACAGCTCGAAGCCTCGATGAGCATCCGAGTCGATAGCACTAAGTTTACAGATAAAACAAGGAAGAACGCTATAGTCGAGTACCTCGACTATCAGATACCCGTTACTCAGCCAAAGGGACCAAAGGGAAATTGAGATATGTTAGCAGCAAAGCGAGATTGAAATGCGCCACCTACCGGCGGTATGCAGATTTATGCGTTATGGGCCTTAGAGTGGGCGCGGCAAACTTTTTTTTGATCAATCGATAGGTATTGACGAGACCAATACATTTCAGTTACAATTTTTTATCTAGCATGAAAATTGTGGGCGTCATAGGTTTGGGTGGTTTTTGGGCGTAAGAGTGGGCGTAGCAAATTGGTTATTTGTTAGTTTCCGAGATATCCACGTTCATATTTACGATTTTTTGAAGTTTGTGGGCGGCTTGTGGGCGTTAAAGTGATATATTGCTGAGACTAATACACTTCAGTTAAAATTGTTTATCTAGCATGAAAAGTGTGGGCGCAACAGATTTGGGCGGCTTGTGGACGTTGAAGTGGGCGTGGCATATTCGCGTAAAAAAATTGCGCTGCGCACAAGGCTACGGACTCTAAATCTGAAATTCCGAATCTTTATCTTTCCGAGATATCCGCGCTCATATTTACGATTTTTTGAAGCTTGTGGACGGTTTGTGGGCGTTAAAGTGGGCGTGGCATACTTCTTTTAGGTCAATCGATAGGTATTGATGGGAACCCCTCTCTCTGTTCTGGCCTGCAGTGCATTCACATAAGCGAAAAAGAAAGATAAGGAAGATCGTTTACCCAGTGCACCCAGTTACCCGAAGCACTAAAAGGCAGTCAAAGGACTGAAAATTTGTGCACGTAACAGCGCTATGTTTTCCCATTAGTCTACGACTAACTCTCGTATTGCGAAACCCGTGTGCCTATTGCGATTTTTTCAAAGAGTATTCCAATTTTAAAGCGGTCATCTTAACATTTTAACTTGATTTTAATCATTTTTCAATTTAAAAGCTGAGTAACGGGTCAAGACACTCGACTATAGCATTCTGTCTTGTTTTTAAACTTCACTGCTCTAATACTTCTTAACTTAACACTAGATCCGTCCTAAAGGATGTACCAGGTAGAAGAAAGCGTTTCCGTCTGTCCGTGTGAACACTAAGATCTCGGAAACTTTAAAAGCTAGAATGTTGCCACTAGGCTACAGATTCTTGGGCTTCATGCGCAGCGAAATTTTGTTTGTAACGCTAAAACTTGTCTAGCTCCCACACTTTTAATATTTTGTTAAAATTCAAATAGGATTTAGTTTTTATTTTTATTTTTTTATTTTTTATTCAAATCGGAAAATTCATTAAAAAGTTATAATATATTATTGATTAATAAACAAGGACAAACGCTGTAGTCGAGTACCTCGACTGTCAGATACCCGTTACTCAGCTAAAGGGACCAAAGGGAAATTGAGATATGCTAGCAGCAAAGCGATATAAAAATGCGCCACCTACCGGCGGTAGATAGATTTAAGCGTTATGGGCGTTAGAGTGGGCTTGGCAATTTTTTTTTTGGATCAATCGATATGTATTGACGAGACCAATACATTTCAGTTTAAATTTTGTATCTAGTATGAAAATTGTGGGCGTCATAGGTTTGGGCGGTTTGTGGGCGTAAGACTGGGCGTGGCATATTCGCGTAACAAACTTGCGCTGCGTACAAGGCTACGAAATCTAAATCTGAGATCTCAATTCTCTATCTTTGATAGTTTCCTATATATCCACGTTCATATTTACGATTTTTTGAAGTTTGTGGGCGGTTTGTGGGCGTTAAAAAGGTTGTGGCAAACTTTTTTTGGGTCAATCGATAGGTACTGATGAGAACAACACATTTCAGCTAAAATTTTTATTCTAGCATCAAAACTGTAGGAGCCACAGTTTTGGGAGGTTTGTGGGCGTAAGAGTGGGCGTGTGCTGAAATAAACTTGCGCTGCGTAAGAAGCTCAGGAATCTGCATGACAAATCTCAATAGCCTAGCTCATAGTTTCCGAGATCTCAGCGTTCATCCTGACAGACAGAAGGACAGACAGAAGGACAGACGGACATGGCTAGATCGACTCGGCTAGTGATCCTGATCAAGAATATATGTATATACTTTATGGGGTCGGAAACGCTTCCTTCTGCCTGTTACATACATACTTTCCGACGAATCTAGTATACCCTTTACTCTACGAGTAACTGGTATAATTAGAGTATGAGCCAAGAACCCAAGAGAACAAAATGTGAATGTGTGAGGCAAGGGGTTCGACTTCGCGGGCGACCAAGAGCTAGGACCAAGAGCTATAACAGCTAGGCTATTGAGATTTGGCGTGCAGATTCCTGAGCTTCTTACACAGCGCAAGTTTGTTTTAGCAGAGTGCCACGCCCACTCTTACGCCCACAAACCGCCCAAAACTGTGGCTCCTACAGTTTTGATGCTAGAGAAAAAATTTTAACTGAAATGTGTTGCTCTGGGCAATACCTATCGATTGACCCAAAAAAAGTTTGCCACGCCCACTTTAACGCCCACAAGGCGCCCACAAACTTCAAAAAATCGTAAGTATGAACGTGAATATCTCGGAAACTTTCAAAGACAGAGAATTGAGATCTCAGATTTAGATTCCGTAGCCTTGTACGGAGCGCAAGTTTGTCACGCAAATATGCCAAGCCCATTCTAACGCCCACAAACCGCCCAAGCCTGTGGCGCCCACAATTTTCATACTAGATATAAAATGTTGACTGAAATGTATTGGTCTCGTCAATATCTATCGATTGATCAAAAAAAAAAATTGCCACGCCCACTCTAACGCCCAGAACGCTTAAGTCTGTCTACCGCCGGTAGGTGGCGCATTTCAGTCTCGCTTTGCTGCTTGCATATCTCCCTTTCCCTTTGGTCCCTTTAGCTGAGTAACGGGTATCTAATAGTCGAGGTACTCGACTATAACGTTCTTCCTTGTTTATTAATATGATCTGGCTCTCTTTTAGTTATTCCCCCTATTTGTCCATTGATTGTTGTTCGTGAATATATATTGATTCATATAAATATCGTAAAAATCGTAATGTCTTATTATGGTTAAATCACTTTGGACGGCAGTCCACATAGTGACGAAGCGCACCAGGAGAGTGTGCGAAGGCGACTACTATATACATATGCACAAACAAATGAAAATCTACTGTGATGGTCCAATTGTCCCCTTACGTTGTTTAAGGGTCCTCAAAATTTAAAATGAAAAATGCTTAATGTAAGAAACTTTAGTTCTACCACCTTTGGAAAAACTCGCTAGATTGGGGGGAAACAGCGATAACAGCAACGTTTCGTACGCCGTAACTTGTGAACTACTTGGGAAGTCTTGCCTTGTCCTAATGTCGTTGGAAAGGTATTTGGAAATGTTGTGTACGCCATTCCAGAATGATTTGTCTATATGCCATACTTTAAAAATTATGTGGAAAAGTTTTTCTTATGACGTTTCTAGGGTTTTTTTTTTCTTACTTTTCAAAAACGGCTCTAACGATTTCAGTTTAAACTTTAGACTGTATATAATAACTATATATATAACTTTTTACGCACAACACATTGTTGTAAAAAGATACGCTTGAAAGTTGTTAATCAACAAAAATGTCCACTTTTACCAGTTCAGAACAACTAAATCATCCTGTGTATTTATTTAGTTGATATCGTCACAAAATTTGATTACAGTAGTTTTGTATGTTGAAGGGGCGAGCGTCACGACGATTTGCCTCATTAAGAAGTGATTTTGTTTGATAGTATTACACCAGTGACTTAATGTTTCAAATTAAATCAAAAGGTTTATCAAAATTAAAATACAATTTTGTTATGAATCTTAAAAAGGTTTTCAAAGTATGGCGATTTTCAAGAGTCATGGCGATTTTTGATTGTGAGTGTTGTAAAAAATTTCTAGATTGCTAAACTATTTTTCTGTTTTTTAGCAAAAAAAACTATATTCCTACAATCAACAAACTCTTTTTAAGTTAAGAATTTTTTCCTAAAAGGCGATTTTCACCCTTGAATAAAAAAAAGGCAGAATAAATTAGAAAACTTTATAGTTAATTATGGAAAAAGGCGTTATCTATATTTTTTAGAAAAAGTGGCTAGAAAATGCAGTTCTATGGTGAATTTTACACAGAAAATTTTATATTTTCTATATTTTAGAGTATTATTTTTGGGTAATCCAAGTATCAACCCAAAAAAAGTGTAAAAAAAAAATAATATTTTCAGCCAATTATTTGTTGAGTGTTCACTATTGATTAATGTGGTAATATTCGTGTTTAAGAATTCGGTGACGCTGGCTAAGACCAAATGCACAAATGTTAACCAAATTGATAGAAAGAATAGAAACTAATGTTGTAATAGCTAATGTTGTTACAGCATTATTAAGAATAAAGACAATAAGATCATCTTGTTGGGATAATACGTTTTTCGCCGAACGGCAAGGTTTTCTCATTAGTTGAGAACCGTTTAACATGCTTCTCGTTACGAACTCGTTTTGGCAACTGTAGTTATAAACAAGAAAGAACGAGTACTTCGACTATTAGATACCCGTTACTCAGCTAAAGAGACCAAAAGGAAATGGAGATATGCAAGCAGCAAAGCGAGATTGAAATAAGCCACCTAGCGGCGGTAGACAGATTTAAGCGTTATGGGCGTTAGAGTGGGCGTGGCAAATTTTTTTCTTTGATCAATCGATAGGTATTGACGAGACCAATACATTTCAGTTTTTTATCTAGCATGAAAATTGTGGGCGCCACAGGCTTGGGCGGTTTGTGGGCGTTAGAGTGGGCGTGGCATATTTGCGTAACAAACTTGCGCTCCGTACAAGGCTACGGAATCTAAATCTGAGATTCCAATTCTCTATCTTTGATAGTTTCCGAGATATTCACGTTCATATTTACGATTTTTTGAAGTTTGTGGGCGTTAAAGTGGGCGTGGCAAACTTTTTTTTTTGGGTCAATCGATAGGTATTGCCGAGAGCAATACATTTCAGTTAAAAATTTTTCTCTAGCATCAAAACTGTAGGAGCCACAGTTTTGGGCGGTTTGTGGGCGTTAAAGTGGGCGTGGCACTCTGCTGAAAAAAACTTGCGCTGCGTAAGAAGCTCAGAAATCTGTACGCCAAATCTCAATAGCCTAGCTCTTATAGTTTCCGAGATCTCAGCGTTCATCCGGACAGACAGACAGACGGACAGACGGTCAGACGGACAGACGGACATGGCTAGATCCACTCGGCTAGTGATCCTGATCAAGAATATATATACTTTATGGGGTCGGAAACGCTTCCTTCTGCCTGTTACATACTTTCCGACGAATCTAGTATACCCTTTTACTCTACGAGTAACGGGTATAATTAGAAATGCGGGGGAAGGAAATGAGGACTAGCCTTCACTCCGTTTTTTCTCTAAAGGCGAAAGCTCTATCCGCTGTCAACGTCAGCAGAGAAGTCGGCACAGCTTAGAAGACTGCCGACGAAAACGGTTGGGCAAGATAGAGAGGCAGTTATTCGTCGACTTCCCTCTCTTTCTTTGTCTTAAAATCTAGTGCTATGTGCCTTTAATCGGCGCTCGCATAGTCGACATTCAGTGTTTCCGCTATTCTCCCCCCTTGCTAATACGCCTTAGGAAAGCCAAACAAAACAAAAAAAAAGCGTACTGGAGTGGGAGAAAAGGCTTGACATCGCTCGTTCTTGCTGCGTTAACCGACGGAAAACAAGCGTTTTGTAAGTGGGTCGCCAATTTTACGTTTACAAATGCGTTTATAAGTTTATAAGTTTATAAGTTTAAATCAGGTAAGTGATACTATAATTAATAAATTACAAGCAACTAAAATATGTAAATTTTTTATTTAAAGTTTTTATTGTTTCGCCCTTTACCGCAGCGCGTGGAACAAAAGTAATATATAACTAAAATATGATAAAAACTTATATTTATTTTCAGTATTATTAGACGACCCTAACAAATGTTATCGCAAGCCGATCCAATAAATTCAAGATAAATAAGTAAAAAACCAAAAATATTAAACACCGCAATAAGAATTATAAAATAAATGTGTACAAATAAAATATTTATTTTATGTTATAAGCTTTTTGTACCATTTTTATCGATGACAGCAAATCACCAAGGACATGTCACGAGGTGACATCCTAACGACAAATACGTATATCTGGTGGCACTGGTGAAATTAGATGTGACTTCGATAAATTTTCTTATTAGCTGTCACGAGTGAAAAAGCGGACATCCCATATATCTATATATATGTCTATATGGTGTGTCACGCGTAACAGCTGACACGTCACTGATAATTCGCAAGGTTATTCACGGGTGAATTATTATTTTATCTTTTCGAAAAGCTTTCATTTTTATACCGGTTACTTGTAGACTAAAAGGGTATACTAGATTCTTCGGAAAGAATGTATCAGGTAGAAGGAAGCGTTTCCGACCCCATAAAGTATATATGTATATTCTTGATCAGCATCACTAGCCGAGTCGATCTAGCCACGTCCGTCTGTCCGCCTGTCCGTCTGCCAGTCTGTCCGTAGGAACGCTGAGATCTTGGAAACTATAAGAGCTAGATTGTTGTGACTTGCCATGCAGATTCTTGGGCTTCCTGCTCAGAGCAAGTATGTCAGGGTGCAACGCCCACAAGCCGCCCAAAATGTTTTTCTCTCGTCAATACCTATTGAAATATAACCCATAAAAACTGTCTGCCACCCATATAACCATATATTGAGATCGCGGGTAGGTGGCGCACTAGAATCTCGCTGTGCTGCTTGTATATCTCTTTCCCCTTGGTGCCTTTAGCTGAGTAACAGGAATCTGATAGTCGAAGCACTCGACTATAGCGTTCTTCCTTGCTTTTATATGTTTAACTTAATATAAAGCTAATCATTTTTTTATACCGTTTAATATGGTGATAGGAATATTTTTAACCAAAAACATCAACAAGAAAGAAAAACTGGAATGGAATTCTGGAAACTGGAAACTGGAATTCCAAGCTTTCCAAAAGTCGGTGGCTTTTGACATATTAACTTCTACTCTTGGGAATATCATTCTTTTAATACTTCAGAATTTTGAATAAAATTAAAAAAAAATTAAAAATAACTAAAATAAATAAAAATGTCAAAATAATACAAAGACCGTTATATTTCATTTTCGGTAAACATATACGGTAGTAAATTGAAATGGATCTTTATCTTATAATTTCTGTGATTAGTTTTTAGTTTTCTAAAAATCGGAAAGCTCTGTACATACAATTCCCCCACGGGAACGAACTGCAAGGGTGTAGAAACTTCGGCTTGCCGAAATTAGCTTCGTTTCTTGTTTTATTTATTTTTCAAATAATAAATGTCAGGAACAATGAAATACCGACGTAATTTTTTAGATAAATAAGAAGAACAAAGTGTAACATGTCACTGTGGCTGAGAACCTGCTTATTACGTATCCGCCTTGTTGTGACAATTGTTTTATAGAAAGACTTAAAGCCCATCCCCACTCAACATACACAAAGAGATCGGTACAATTCATGTGTGTACCCATATGTAAGTTCATTTCGGACCATAAGTAAGAAAAATCAGTGTGACAATGCGTTTTAATATGACTTTTGTGTTTCGTTTAAAGAAACATTTTTAGAACGAACTCAGCTTTATGGCTTTTGTGTGTGTATATCCCCATTTGTAGTTAGTTAGTCTTACTTGGTGCTGTCCACGTATATTCTGGAAGCGGTATTACTTGCACCTAAGCTAATAATTCAGCCAGAAATAAGGAGCTGCATTGGCTATCAAAAAAAGGTCAACCATTTAATAAACCAAGCTTTACCAGTGTTGAAAAAACAAAAACAAAAAACCATTCTGACGGTGTTGTGAATGTGGTATTTTCAACCCCATATACTGTCACACTGTAGAGCAGAATAAAAAACCATTTTAGGACGAACTTTTACTTTAGAAGTTTCCTCTTTCCCTACACCTCTTTCTATCTAAAATGATACAGTTAATTGCGACCCAATATAACAAAAATCGATAAGCCTTTGAAAAACGAAAAACACTTGGATTTAATTAATATAGGCCTTCTTCACCATTAATTAAGATGTAAAAAAAAAATGATTTTAAGGCGAACTTTTTCTAAAAACCGCTACCGAAATTCCCTCTCCCAACCATACTCAAACATTATGTACACTGACATGCTGTAGTAAACATACCATACGGCTGTGACCACGTCAGAGCGAGACGAAGGTCTCCAAAGCGGAATTGGAAACAATCGGGGATTTAGTAAGGGGGTCTGAATTAAAAAAAAAGTAAGTACTGCTATGGTCGGGTTTGCCCTAAGATAAATTTTTAAAATTAACTTATAACAGAAAAGTGTCATAGGAAAATATTAAAAAAAACAAGGAAGAACGCTTTATATAAGATACCCGTTACTCAGCTAAAGTGCGCATGGAAGATGGAGATATGTAAGCAGCAAATTGACTTTTTTCGAGAGTGCAAGGCGCCACCTAGCGGCCATTACAACACTTGGTCATTTGCGTGTGGTCGTTTAGCATTATGGTCGTGTTTGGGCGTTAGAGTTGGCGTAGCAAACTTTTTCGGTCAATCGATAGGTACTAACGAAACCAATACATTTTAGGTAAAATTTTTAAGCATAATTTTTGCAGTTACTATTATTTTTGTTTGAAGAAACTTTTTGCATCAAAAAATTTGAGTTTTCAAGTCGAGGAAAAAAGTTAAAAAAAAAATTTTTTAAGTAGATTTACACAAATTCGTCCTTTTCAATAAATACTGAATGGGTTAAGAAATGTATTGTATCATTCAAACGGCATTTAAATTACCTTCCATTGATGTCAATAGTTTACAAGAAGTAAATTCAAATAATGAGTATATTTAACTTTTGTTTTGTCAAAATACATATGCCGACCAGTGTAGGCAATATATGATTTTGTTTAGTTAAGTTATGTCACCCTTAAATTTTGTCGAATAAATGAACAGATTACATTGAGTATATGTAAGCTACAACTCGGAAAACTTTAAAAATTTTGAGTCTTTTAACAATTTAGTGACTGTAAAGCGTCATAAAAATTTCAAAATAAATCCGACCACAAATCGAGACGTTGGTTTCTTTAATAATGCCTCTGCACGAGTAATCCCAATACACTTATTATTTGGTTAGCGCCAACATCCAAATATAACAGACATATTTAGTTCAAAAGGTTTTTAGCTGTGAAATATTGTTAGGTAAAATGAATAGTTTTAGGGTCCACGCTGGACTAAATTATTAGGTAGTAGGGCAAAAAGTCAAAAATTTTGAATTCTTAGGCAGTGCATAACCTAAAAATGAACTTTTAGTCCATTTTTAATTTTTTAGATCATGCATGACCTAAAATGTTGTCTATAATCTTTCAGTGTGTAGTTATGCACCAGGGTGTAAAATAAGAATGTAAGTTCCTATATTGATCTAACCCCACAGATGTATATCGATGACGACATCGACTGCTTTGCTGATGCCTTAGAATTTGTACTCGTCCCAGCAGCAAAAATCTCAACTCCGCAAATGTCGAGTTTCAATGCAACCAACACAAACGTAATCTGCGAATCGAACAGCTTGTTTGGTAATGTTCAATGTCTGCGACGGCCTTGGCAATCATAGCAACTGATTAAAAGGCCAAATGCAGACTTATCAAAACATTAAAGCAGAAGAAGAGATTGCTCTGCGCCGGTACATTGAGAACTATTGACAACTAGTACAAAGCATATCTTGTGGAGGGCTTATCCAAATTTAAGCTTTATGATCGAAACAATCACTCCTATTCGAATAAAATAAAGCCATATACCTGATGGTAACGGGATATCATCAGAAATTCGTAAAGCTGAGTGTGGCCTGAAGATCCTATGCTTAAAATCCAAACAATACTGCCAGAAAACACCCGTAAGTTACCTGAGTCGTACCTCTACAACAGAGTCTTCGCAGCGATATGCAATACAACCACATTTGGCGAGTACAATATCGAAGCTCGTGCTCCACAAGGTAGCGCACCGGGGCCTATTCTGTTTGTCCTATACACGAGAGGCTGCCTATGTCCACATTTGCTGACTACACCGCGACCCTAAGTCGGTCGAGGTGCCAACTAGCGCAAGAACCCAACTGGCAGCAGTTGAATAATGGCTTATAGACTGGCGAATTATATTCAACGAACAAAAGTGTAAACGTATGTATACCGTTTTCCCTTAGAGACAATCGTGCCACACGCTAACCTTTAATAGTAAGCAGATCCCCCAAGCAAGCGATGTAACCTATCTCGTCTAGCCTGGCGGAGGCACATCTCAAACTGAAAGCTAGCAGCATCCGCTGTATTATAATCTCACAATCACCACTGTGTCTGGTTTTTAAGGTTTTGCTCTGCCATTCCACTCTTAAGCCCATTTGGACTTACTTTTACCATCTTTCTAAGGCAAAAGTCCTATAGCTCCCATAGGAATGATCGGAAAAATAATGAAAAACGAGAGAAAACGCTATAGTCGATGGCCTCGACTGTTAGATACCCGTTGCTCAGCTTAAGGGAGTGCGAGGGGGATGGAGATATGCTTAAAGCAACTCTGATTTTTTCACTAGGGTGTTAGATGCTTCAGGATGCCCAAGAATCAGCATACCAAGTCCCAACACTCTCGCTCATATAGTTTCCTGTACCTCAGCGTTCATACATACAGACGGTCAGACAGACAGATGGACATGGCTAGATCAACTCGTTTAGAGATTCTGATCAAGAATATATATACTTTATGGAGTCGGAAACGCTTCCTTGTGCCTGTTACATACTTTCCGACGAATCTGGTATACGCTCTTACTCTACAAGTAAGGGGTATAAAAAGGTTGTAATTATATCTTTGGAGTTTGTATTAAATATTTCCTTCCTATCTTATCTCTAGTCCTTCCTATCTATTCCTATCTTTTCTCTTAAGACTATCATTTTTTTAAATTTCAAAATTTCGAATTAAATTTTAGAAAAATTAGTCGTTTTTATTATATGCCATAGAAACGATCTGATAATCTATGGGAAAACAAAAGGAAAATAATTATTGCTTCGTTATTTTTGATCTTCAACTTCCGGTATATATAATTGTTTTAATATTTGAGATTTACGTATTAAATATTATGAAAATCGGACTACTATATCATATAGCTAGAAAGGATCAGAAAATTAATGTCAAAACAAGAAGAAGAGCTTTTGTCTGCTGCTTTGACTTTAGATACCAGTTACTCTGTTTCAAATTAAAAATAAGAGAGAGCGCCATAGTCGACATAACATAATTGTAAGTCAGCTAAGGGGAGTGGGAGGGATATGGAGATATGCCAGCAGCAACTAACTTATAACATTTTAATGGATGGTCAGACATTTATAATCAAATTTCGGGGATAAATCTCCCCTCTCTGGTGGAAATGAAAGCCATTATGGCATTAAAAAAGTATGCAACAAATATGTTCTGAGAAACCCCCTTCTTCACACAACGAAATCCAGGATCCGCCACTGAAATCCTCATAAAACTCGAGATATGTTATTTTGTAATAATTACGTTATTCATTTTATATAACTTGTTTAATTGTATAATATCTAGATTTTTTAAATCTACGCAGTTAGAACAATTTTATAATCGCCAAGTGCAATATTCTAGTAAATAAAAATGTCAATCGCCCTCATGGATTGTAATCCTGTCGTGGTGACGTGATCTTTATACCCCTTACTCGTATTCTAAAAATGTCACTCGCCCTCATGGATTGTAATCTTGTCGTGGTGACGTGATTTTTATATCCCTTACTCGTATTCTATTGTGAAAAAAATATGTAACAGGAGGAAAAAAGCGTTTCAGACCCCATAAAGTATATATATGTATTCTTGATCAGGATCAATAGCTGAGTCGATCTAGCCATGTCCGTCCGTCCGTGTGAACGCCGTGATCTCGTAAACTATAAGAGCTAGAGAGTTGACATTTCAGATTTAGATTCCTTTGCGACGCGAATATGCCACGCTTACTTTAAACAAATTTTAACTGAAATGTATTGCTCTCGTAAATACCTATCGGTTGACAACAGACTTTGAAAAATGTTGCCACGCCCACTCTAATGCCCACGGACCGCCCACAAAATTAAAAAAAACAACGAAGAACGCTATAGTCGAGTACCTCGACTATCAGATACCCGTTACTCAGCTAAAGGGACCAAAGGGAAATGGAGATATGCAAGCAGCAAAGCGAGATTAAAATGCGCCACCTACCGGCAGTAGACAGATTTAAGCGTTATGAGCGTTAGAGTGGGCGTGGCAAATTTTTTTTCGGATCAATCGATAAGTATGGACTAGACCAATACATTTCAGTTAAAATATTTTATCTAGCATAAAAATTGTGGGCGCCACAGGTTTGGGCGGTTTGTGGGCGTGGCATATTCGCGTAACAAATTTGCGCTGCGTACAAGGCTACGGAGCTTAAATCTGAGAATTCAATTCTCTATCATTAGTTTCTGAGATATCCACGTTCATATTTACGATTTTTTGAAGTTTGTGGACGGTTTGTGGGCGTTAAAGTGGGCGTGTCACTTTTTTTTGGGTCAATCGATAGGTATTGACGAGAGCAATACATTTCAGTTAACATTTTTATTCTAGCATCAAAACTGTAGGAGCCACAGACTTGGGCGGTTTGTGGGCGTTAGAGTGGGCGTGGCACTCTGCTGAAATCAACTTGCGCTGCGTAAGAATCTCAGGAATCTGCACGCCAAATCTCAATCGCCTAGCTCCTTTAGTTTCCGAGACCTCAGCGTTCATCCGGACAGACAGACAGACGGACAGACGGTCATGGCTTGATCGACTTGGCTAGTGATCCTGATCAAGAATATATATACTTTATGGGGTCGGAAACGCTTACTTCTGCCTGTTACATACTTTCCGACGAATCTAGTAAACCCTTTTACTCTACGAGTAACGGGTATAAAAAGTTAAAGGTAGTGAGTAATGAATTCTGACTCCGATTTCTTACCTTCGTAAGCAGCGCACGTTTGTTACACTAATGTGCCCAAAACTATGGCTCCTTCTAGTTCTATAACTAATTTTAACTGAAATATATTGGTTTTGTCAATACCTATCGATTGATCTAAAAACGATTGCTGGCTAGTGATCCTGACTAATAATGAATATACTTTATGGGGTCGGAATCGCTTTCTTCTACCTGTTACACACTTTTCCCTAAATACAATATACCCTTTTATTCTACGAGTAACGGGTATAATTAATCCTGGCAGAAAAAAGGAATACAAGAAAATTGACTTTTTTAAGACTTTTCAAAAATAATTCGATGAGTGCTTAAGGATTCTATTGGCTTTGCTGGGTCATTCTCAAAAGTGTTCACGACCATATATAAAAACCCATATCTATAAAATATTCCCTTACACAAGGATTCTGAGGAAACCAACGGCAAAGTTGAAAAATTGTGTTTATTGGTTGTGACATGTGACATGTGCAACTCCTTATCTTTCTAGTATCAAACACCAGGTAACTTAAATATTTTGTTTAACGGAGTGTTAGCCAAATGACGTAGTCATAAACAAGGAGCTGAATCCTTAATAATATTAGAGCCTTCGCCCTTTATCTCACCCTTAGGTGGAATTTGTATACCCATGTAGAGGATATTATGATTTCACTCAGAAATTTGTAACGCAGTGAAGGAGACGTCCCCGACCCTGCAAAGCATATATATTCTTGATCAGCATCACAGTTTTTGAGCTACCGGAATGAATCCGTCCCAAAAGTCTTTTTTTTATTGTGGTATGTAAGGCGGATCAAGCCAGATCGGACAACAAAATCGTATAACTCCCATAGGAATGATGGGAAAAATAATGGAACAAAAGTCTATCTTCGCTATTTCTGATCATACTCTCTTCTACTCTATATATAACCGAGTCGATCTAGCCATGTCCTTAATTCCGTAAAAATTTAAATGGTACTTTTCTCATTTTCCATGTCAACCTACTTGCCGAAAAATGTTTAAGTCTGACCATTTATTAAAAGTTTTAAGCAAATAATGTGCAATTTCGGAAACAGCCGATTTCCTGCATACATATCTCCATCTCCCTCGCACTTTCTTTAGCTGTGTAACGAGTATCTCATAGTCGAGGCCGTCGACTATAGCGTTCTTTCTTGTTTATATATGTAGCTATGTCGCAAAAATATATATTTTGGTTTGAAATTTATAGACCTTATCACAGTGGTATATATAATCACGCGAGAGAAACCCTGGGTCGTTACGGCCCCACCGCCTCCCACCACCATTACATATTTATGATAAAAATATAAAATTTCATTTTGTAATCAAATTATCTGTGCATTTAATTCAATGTAATAATTTTCATGACCGTTGTCTTTGTCGCAGTCAGGCGAATTATTATCACTGTCGTCACAATCTAAATATTGATTATTGTCGGGCATTTTAATATAGCGTTGACTTTTGTTGGTAATACTCTAGAACAGGGGCCTGGCCTTAAAAATCGCGAACAAATTGCTCTTCATACTTATTACTTCCACATTTCTGCGGAAGTGGTTGGTTTTCTTGTAATTGAATTTCTAAGTTGCCTGCTTTGCTATAAAAACTAAGAAGCCTTTTCTACGATTTTGAGTGTATTACTATAAAAATCAAGTAGGCCTTTACGACTTGCTATACAAAAAAATACTTTTTTATACCCTTGCAGAGGGTATATTGATTTCAGTCAGAAGTTTGCGACGCAGTGAAGGAGACGTTTCCGACCCCATAAAGTATATATATTCTTGATCAGCATGACTAGACGAGTCGATCTAGCCATGTCCGTCTGTCCGTCTGTCCGTCCGTTCCTACGCAAACTAGTCTCTCAATTTTAAAGCTATCGGGATGAAACTTTCCCAAAAGTCTTATATCTTTTGCAGGTAGTATATAAGTCGGAACCAGCCGGATCGGATAACTATATCTTATAGCTCCCATAGGAATAATCGGAAAAACAAATTTAAAAAATTATATCTTTGGTGTTTTTTAGCATATAACCTCCTAAGCTTGGAAATAACATTTTTTAAATAGTTTTGAATTTCGAATTAAATTTTATCAAAATCGAAAGACTATATCATATTGCTGCCATAGGAACGGTCGTAAAATTGGTGGTAAAATAATATGAAACAAATTATAGCTTCGGTGTTTTTTAACATATAACCTCCTACGCTTGGAAATAACATTTTTTAATTAGTTCTGAATTTCGAATTTAATTTTATCAAAATCGGACGACTATATCATAAAGCTGCCATAAAATTGGTGGGAAAATAATATGAAACAAATTATAGCTTCGGTGTTTTTTAACATATAACCTCCTACGCTTGGAAATAACATTTTTTAATTAGTTCTGAATTTTGATTTTAATTTTATCAAAATCGGACGACTATATCATATAGCTGCCATAGGAACGATCGGAAAATTGGTGGAAAAATAATATGAAACAAATTATAGCTTCGGTGTTTTTCAACATATAACCTACAACGTTTGAAAATAACATTTTTTAATTAGTTCTGAATTTCGAATTTAATTTTATCAAAATCGGACGACTATATCATATAGCTGCCATAGGAACGATCGGAAAATTGGTAGGAAAATAATATGAAACAAATTATAGCTTCGGTGTTTTTTAACATATAACCTCCTACGCTTGAAAATAACATTTTTTAATTAGTTCTGAATTTTGAATTTAATTTTATCAAAATCGGAAGACTATATCATATAGCTGCCATAGGAACGATCGGAAAATTGGTAGGAAAATAATATGAAACAAATTATAGCTTCGGTGTTTTTTGACATACCATTGGGAATATAATTTTTTGTGTTTTTAAATTTAATAAGTATAGCTGCAAGGGTATTTAAGCTTCGGCTTGCCGAAGCTAACTTCGTTTCTTGTTTGAATTTTGTTTTTGGCTTAATGGAGCTATGAATTCATGTCCAACATGTTCCTAACATTTAAAAACCCTTTCTATTTCTTTATTCTCTCTATTTCTCATAAGACACCCAACCAAACATCAAGACTCCATGAATTTTTCTTAACAAATGGCGAATTGTATACCAAATCGCTGGATTTTTTCGAAACTTTTCTATCTCCGGAGGACACTTCATGGTCTTTTACAATTCTCTTGGGGACCGCTTCATAGCAGCAGAGGACTACAATGGCAAGCACACACACACAGGAGATCTGGCCTTTGGACCTCCAGAGGAAGACAACTATACAGCGCAATAATTAAATGAAGCAACAGGCTGGACTATGTTTCCCCCAGCACTCCAACATATTGGACAGCTGACCCCAGAAAGCTTTTAGAGCTAATTGATTGTGCCGCGACAGAAAACAGACCACTCGACCGTTTTAATAAATCTTCACCAAGACCCTGAAATAATCGAGCAGCCCCAAAATAAAAAAACTGAAAAGTAAAGGCTTACCATTTTCCGAGCGCGCAGTACTGAGTAAAATAACTTTAAATAGGTTTGTCTGAAATACATGTTTTTTCTAATCACTGTACTTTTTACAGCTTCTAAAACTGATCCAATTAGAATGATCAAATGAAAGCCAACTTACCCCTTTTATTATTTGTAATGATAAAAATAGTGAACTCAAATACTGTTTTTTTTGTTTTTTAAGTAGTAGCTATCAGACTGGCAGATTTAAAAAAAAATAGCAAAAGTTTAAGTACATATCAATTACCCTCAACAGATAAAGGTGCGATCCGCTCCTTCGTTGAACAATTCCGACAGCGGATGACCTGCTCTACATTAAAAAGTACAAGGATGTAAAAAATCTCAGTATGCACCTTGGCAGGCGAATAACCTGGGCTGAGACATATTGAATGCAATAAAATGTATTTGAAGAAAGTATATAAGTCGGAAGGAGCTGTATTAAGCGACTATATCCAATAGTTCCTTTAGAAATGATTGAAAAAGAAGAAAGGGAGTTAACGTCGGCAAGCCGAAGTTTAAATGCCCTTGAATTTAGTCAGTATCGATAGCTTGGCAGCTTTATTAGATAGAATTGCTGTAAGATTCGATATACCTATTGTTGGTCTCCCTAATAAGAAGTAGTAGTAATAAAGCAAAAAATAATAGAAGTAATAAATAAAAAAATGGTTCAATAAGTTATGTTAGCGTTTTTTACCCGAAACAGCAAAATGTTTTCTTTCACGCTCTACTCATTCGTTTTTTAAGGCCTCCGCTGATGAGCCCCAATCGACATCCTGTTCTTGTTCCTGCCCTTTTTTTTCTTAGTCGATCGTGCCATCGGATCTGGGGGACCATTTGGCAGCACTTTATTTACACCCAAAAAAAAATCGTCATCA
Source organism: Drosophila subpulchrella (assembly GCF_014743375.2). Lineage (NCBI taxonomy): Eukaryota > Metazoa > Arthropoda > Insecta > Diptera > Drosophilidae > Drosophila > Drosophila subpulchrella. The sequence goes on from NC_050613.1 coordinate 231,099, forward strand.
ATATGCCATTATTTAGGTGTCAATGTGGTACTATTGAGTGTCAAAAAATCTCTGATACGAAGCACATCTAATTGACACTATTTTGGTGTCACTTTGATATTTTCGAAAATATCAATTTGACACTTTTTGGTGTCAAAAGGTCACATTGACAATATTTCGCAGTAATTTGATACTCATTCGGGGTAAAAAAGGGCCATTTTTAGGGTCAACTTGATACGATTTTAGTATCAATATGAAACGAATAAATTGTTGATTTCACACCCAAAAAAAGACCAATAATTTATTTCATTTTTTTAATACAAATTTGGCTTTTTTATTGAAGTTATATGTATATTTTTAATTTTATAAATTTGCTGCCGTCGACCAAGTGTACATACGTGGATAGGCGGGCCATCTGCATAGAAACGTTGTCCTCCGTAGTGAACTTAAATGAGAAAAAAAAATATTGCATTCAAAAATTGCAAGCGATGTCACCGTCAGTGCTTACATGCTTACATATATATATATGTGCAGTGTGTATCTATGAATTGAAGATCGCTTTAACGAAGAGATACACATTCCTGCGTAAATAAGTATGTATGTAACCGCAAACTACATTACATATTACATATTATATTATTAGGAATGTACTTACCTGATTCAATAAACACTAGCACCTTGCACTGAAATATTTGTCTCTTTTACGCAATGTCGAGCTCACAATGATTTATCGATAACTGCGCTTGCTTGCACGATAGGCGCAGTTCGAATTTCGAAAATAAAAATACAATTATTGGTATCGACGAGGCCCTGGATTTGGTCAAAATGACACTAACTAGGATCAAAAAGATTTTTAATACAATGTAGTATACTTTTGACACTCACTTAGGATCAAATTGATCCCAAAAATTTGATCCTAGGTGTAGTGTCATTTTCACCCACACTTATCAAATTGACACTCGAAGATTTTTTTTGGGTGTAACTGTACCCGTTACTCGTAGAGGAAAAGGGTATACTAGATTCGTCGGAAAGTATGTAACAGGCAGAAGGAAGCGTTTCCGAGCCCATAAAGTATATATATTCTTGATCAGGATCACTAGCCGAGTCGATCTAGCCATGTCCGTCTGTCCGTCTGTCTGTCCGTCCGGATGAACGCTGAGATCTCGGAAACTATAAGAGCTAGGCTATTGAGATTTGGCGTGCAGATTCCTGAGCTTCTTACGCAGCGCAAGTTTGTTTCAGTAGAGTGCCACGCCCACTTTAACGCCCACAAGCCGCCCACATTCTTCAAAAAATCGTAAATATGAACGCGAATATCTCGGAAAATATCAAAGATAGAGAAATGGGATTCCAGATTTAGATTCCGTATGCCACGCCCACTCTAACGCCCACAAGCCGCCCAAGCCTGTGGCGCCCACAATTTTCATGCTAGATAAAAAATTTTAACTGAAATGTATTGGTCTCGTCAATACTTATCGATTGATTCAAATGCCACGCCCACTCTAGCGCCCACAACGCTTAAATCTGTCTACCGCCGGTAGGTGGCGCATTTCAATCTCGCTTTGCTGCTTGCATATCTCCATTTTCCTTTGGTCCCTTTAGCTGAGTAACGGGTATCTGATAGTCGAGGTACTCGACTATAGCGTTCTTCCTTGTTTTTTATTTGCTTTGTCAGTTCCGACAAACGGAACGATTTTCGAATCAAACACCCACGAAAATGACGCCAGCAGACGCAGTCATTTGTAAGAAAAAATTAGACAGACTCACCAAAACTTTACAATTAGGATGCAATTCTGGGTTAAAATATCTAGCTTGGCTGTTAAATCTATAAAGTCTTTTATTTTAAATAATTTTTTGGAACGTTTTAAAGGGGAGAGCGGTACACACGCACATCGACAAGTTGTATGCTTGTGTTGTGACCAGTGAATATATTCAGCTCTTAGAATTTTTGGGCTCTACTGTTAAAACTGTGCCGTCAGCCAATGGGTGCACAGGGGATAAATGGATATCGTGTTACGTGCCGTATCTGTGCATACAACGGTATTGTACTACCATTGGTAGTGCGACTATACTCTCCACGCGAGGGCGTGGAGGGTTACGGATGCTGACGAAGGCAGGGCGGATCTGGGTAGTTCCTAGAACTACGTCTCCTCAAGTCAGGCGTGTCTAGCGACCCGTGCCCGCTGACTTTCTGTTCCCAACTGAGGGGTAAATTGAGTTGTTTCCGGTGGCCAGGCAACCACGGGTCATGAGTGGCCTTGTCGCGGCCGCCGCGCATGCCTTGTCGACCAAAGCTTTGGACATCACGCAGGAGGTGAAACTCCAAGGCGAGATGGGGCAGACGATACCTCGCAAGGCTGTCGAGGCTCCGGTTCTCCCGACGGAACTTAGCAGTTGACCAGTCCCAGCCGGAAAAAGCCATGCAACCAGACGCCACGAAGGATAAGAAAGAAACCCTTACCCAAGATTGCCAAGAACGAGGAGGTGGGTAAGACGCACCCTAGAGACACCGAGGACAAAGCCAGATGCCTGGCGGGAATCGCCGGCTATGAGAAATATAAGAAGAAGGACCCGGAGGCGTTCAAGTCGATATCGAAGCATGAGCGCACGCAGGAGGTTATCGAGAGCGCACCAAAGAGGGAAAAGGATGCCCATGGAAAAGAGAGACCAACATTCTTCGTCAAGCAGGGGAAAATTTACAGCGAGGTGGCCAAAGACAGTCTCTGGTGGACGACCTCCATCATGACGGTCGCCTCCTCGCCGAGAAGTGGGAGGATAGAGGCCAAGATGGTCCTCCGACTCCTCGGATATGGTTAGAGGCCATAGGGTCATAAGGTGCGCTGGGTTTTCGAGGGACATCCTGGCGGAGTGTATTGCCAGGACCGGGAACGCCCTGGATGGTCTTCGTATCAGGCTTGTCCACGCCAGGGAAATACCGAGTAGGCCCGAGCACGCATTTGGTTGACCAAGGGCCATACTGATCTAGCGCAGGTTTTGACGTGTCTAAGTGGTCAGAACCCAGATGTCCATACTAAGGAATGGGCCATCCTTAAGATGGAGATGAAAATAAAGTCCAGCCAGTCGTTTTTTTTTTATAAATCAATGGCGCCTACCGCAGCTAGAGAAGGTAGACCACAAAGTCCGATTTGGCATAAGGAAGGCAAGGTTGAAGGTCTTTTTAGCCAAACCGAACAAAATACTGGAAAAGATCGAGGACACTAACAAGCTGTTGGAAGACATGATCATCGACGACAGGACCCGAGACACTTCGCCAAAAACAAATGCAAGTTCAGCAAATCTCGCCGTTCTTCTTGCGGTAAAAGAAATCGACATCGACCTGCTACGGAAACCATGGACTAGGAAGGTCTAATCTGTGGGCTAAAACATCAAAGATACAAAACAATAAATACACACGCGTTGATACGCACTATCCCGACAATCTCAACGAAAAAGCAACGAGCCCAAGCGAAGAGAAGGACGCATGCAGGCAACATCATTGTACTAGAAATTATACAATGGGCGATTTACTCATTCGATAGATACAAAAGCCCTGGACCATATGGTCCAAACCAAACAAGAAAGAACGCTATAGTCGTGTACCTCGACTATCGGATACCGCTTATACCGGAAATGAAGATATGCAAGCAGCAAAGCGAGATTGAAATACGGCACAATATATGGTTATGTGGACGGCAGACAGATTTAATCATTGTGGGCGTTAGGGTGGGCGTGGCATACTTTTTTTTGGTCAATGGATATGTATTGACGAAACAAATACATTTCAGCTTAAATTTTTTTTTAGCATAAAAACTGTGGGCGCCACAGTTTTGGTCGGTTTGTGGTCGTTAAAGTGGGTGTGGCTTACCTTTTTTGGGTCAATCGATTGGTAATCGAGACTAATACACTTCAGTTAAATTTTTTTCTAGCATGAAAGTTGTTGGCGCCACAGGATTGGGCGGTTTGTGGGCGTTAGAGCGGCCGTGGCATATTCGCGCAGCAAGCTTTCGCTGCGAAAAAAGCTACGGAATCTAAAGTTCCCAATCCGAATTCTCTATCTTTGATAGTTTACGAGATATCCGCGTTCATATTTACGATTTTTCGAAGTTTGTGGGCGTTGAAGTGGGCGTGGCAAACTTTTTTTTGTTTCTAGTATGAAAAGTGTGCTCCTATAGGAATAATCGAAAAAAATTTTTTTTTTATACCCTTGCAGAGGGTATATTGATTTCAGTCAGAAGTTTGCAACGCAGTGAAGGAGACGTTTCCGACCCCATAAAGTATATATATTCTTGATCAGCATGACTAGACGAGTCGATCTAGCCATGTCCGTCTGTCCGTCTGTCCGTCTGTCCGTCTGTCCGTCTGTCCGTCCGTTTCTACGCAAACTAGTCTCTCAGTTTTAAAGCTATCGGGCTGAAACTTTCCCAAAAGTCTTATATCTTTTGCAGGTAGTATATAAGTCGAAACCAGCCGGATCGGACAACTATATCTTATAGCTCCCATAGGAATAATCGGACAAAAAAATGAAAAAAAATTATATCTTTGTTGTTTTTTAGCATATAAACTCCTAAGCTTGGAAATAACAATTTTTAAATAATTTTGAATTTTGAATTAAATTTTATCGAAATCGGACGACTATATCATATAGCTGCCATAGGAACGATCGGAAAATTTGTGGAAAAATAATATAAAAAAAATTATAGCTTCGGTGTTTTTCAACATATAACCTCCAACGCTTGGAAATAACATTTTTTAATTAGTTCTGAATTTCGAATTAAATTTTATCAAAATCGGACGACTATGTCATATAGCTGCCATAGGAACGATCGCAAAATTGGTAGGAAAATAATATAAAACAAATTATAGCTTCGGTGTTTTTTAACATATAACCTCCTACGCTTGGAAATAACGTTTTTTAATTAGTTCTGAGTTTCGAATTTAATTTTATCAAAATCGGACGACTATATAATATAGCTGCCATAGGAACGATCGGAAAATTGGTAGGAAAATAATACGAAACAAATTATAGCTTCGGTGTTTTTTGACATATTATCTTATATTATTGGGAATATCATTTTTTTTTGTTTTTAAATTTAATAATTATAGCTGCAAGGGTATATAAGCTTCGGCTTGCCGAAGCTAACTTCCTTTCTTGTTTTTTTTTTTCCTTGGTGTTGCTTAACATACTCCTACGCTTGGAAATACAATTTTTTAATTAGTTCTGAGTTTTGAATTTAATTTTATCAAAATCGGACGACTATATCATATAGCTGCCATAGGAACGATCGGAAAAATGGTGGGAAAATAATATGAAACAAATTATAGCTTACCATTTTTTTATTAGTTCTGAATTCCGAGATTAATTTTATCATAATCGGTCGACTATATCATATAGCTGCCATAGGAACGATCACTTCAGCGATTCTGTATATGAACAGGAATCCGCTATAAATTGGAATAGCGATTTTAAGCGGCTGTTTGCAGAGGGTATTAAATAGTCTTGATCGATTACCGATTATTGTTGACTGTTGAATTTAACAACGTTAAAAACAAAAGTTTCTCAAAACTGCCTAAGGGAACAAAAATAACCTCCTTACGTTGGTCAATACTAAAATCCAAGTTATAGGCGCAAAGCCTATACCTGCCTAACAGTGCAAAGACATAAAAAAAAAATTAAATCTATTTTACCATAGATTTTGTCCAAATATGACATGTTTGGTTCGTTTGGACGTTAACTTTAGAATGGTACATGTATCTGCTTTTTGTCGGATTTTTCAATTTTTTACGATATCAACAGACGCCTTACAATCACTTAATTGTTAAAAAATTCCACACATCCAAAGTTTGCCGACTTATAGCTCACAATATACTCAATGTATCCTATTAATTTATTCAGAAAAATTTAAGGGTGACATTATAGTTGTAAGCGAAAACATAAATTACTGTTAAGCTGTTACTCTGTTAAGCGCAACTCGATATACATTAAAAACAAGAAAGGAAGTTAGCTTCGGCAAGCCGAAGCTTATATACCCTATAAGCAGCTATAATTATTAAATTTAAAAATACAAAAAATTATATTCCCAATGGTATAACATAATATGTCAAAAAACACCGAAGCTATAATTTGTTTCATATTATTTTCCCACCAATTTTCTGATCGTTCCTATGGCAGCTATATGATATAGTCTTCCGATTTTGATAAAATTAAATTCAAAATTCCGAATGAATTAAGAAATTTTATTTCCAAGCGTAGGAGGTTATATGTTAAAAAACACCGAAGCTATAATTTTTTTCATATTATTTTCCTACCAATTTTCCGATCGTTCCTATGGCAGCTATATAGTCGTCCGATTTTGATAAAATTAAATTCGAAATTCAGAACTAATTAAAAAATGTTATTTCCAAGCGTAGGAGGTTATATGTTAAAAAACACCAAAGATATAATTTTTTTACATTTGTTTTTCCGATTATTCCTATGGGAGCTATAAGATATAGTTGTCCGATCCGGCTGGTTCCGACTTATATACTACCTGCAAAAGATATAAGACTAATTTTACGACCGTTCCTATGGCAGCTATATGATATAGTCGTCCGATTTTGATAAAATTAAATTCGAAATTCAGAACTAATTAAAAAATGTTATTTCCAAGCGTAGGAGGTTATATGTTAAAAAACACCAAAGATATAATTTTTTTAAATTTGTTTTTCCGATTATTCCTATGGGAGCTATAAGATATAGTTGTCCGATCCGGCTGGTTCCGACTTATATACTACCTTCAAAAGATATAAGACTTTTGGGAAAGTTTCAGCCCGATAGCTTTAAAACTGAGAGACTAGTTTGCGTAGAAACGGACGGACAGACGGACAGACGGACATGGCTAGATCGACTCGTCTAGTCATGCTGATCAAGAATATATATACATTATGGGGTCGGAAACGTCTCCTTCACTGCGTTGCAAACTTCTGACTGAAATCAATATACCCTCTGCAAGGGTATAACAAGGAGATACGAAAAACATTTTCTTATTAAACTCTTAAAAAAAACGTATCCATTTAAAATGCTGTAGTCTTTTTTTTTTGTGATATAGGGGTCCAACTCTACCGGAAACTACCATTCTCCTTCTTGGGGAATTTCGGTTGTAAAGTAATGCTATTAAAATCCTACTACTGATATAAAGGGAGTGCAAGGAAAATAAGTATATAGACAACTGTTTCCAAAATTGCACTCGATCTTTTTTGGCAGAGTCCCATTTAAGGGGAATTCCCGTCCAGCAACCTAAACGACGGACCTTTATAAATATTTATACCCTTGCTGAGGATATAATGATTTCAGTCAGAAGCTTGCAATGCAGTGATGGAGACGTTTCCGACCCCATAAAGTATAAATGTTCTTGATCAGGATCACTAACTGAGTCGATCACGCCATGCCCGTCTGTCCGTGTGAACGCTGTGATCTCGAAAACTATAAGAGCTAGAGAGTTGAGATTTCAGATTAGATTCCTTAGCTTTGTAAGCAGCGCAAGTTTGTTACACGAATATGCCACTCCCACTCTAAGGCCCACAAACCGGCCAAAGTTGTGGCTCCAACAGTTTTAAAGCTAGAACTGAAACTGAAATGTATTGCTCTCGTAAATGCCTATCGATTGACCTAAAAAAGTTGTCATGCCCAATCTAACGTAAAAATAAAACATTGTCATCAGCAATTGGCAGTTATTAAACAATAAAATCTGCAATCCGATGTAGTTCAGTATAACTAACATTTCATGAAAATTTGGATGCAAAAACAACTATGCAAATCCAATTTGGTAACAAAAATTCTTCTTGGATTTTTTTAACCCCCTTGTGGTTTTAGGGTCTGGACTCTGGATTATTGCAATAAACTGCTCGAAATTTAGTTCCAATTTTTGAAAAAAACGGGTAGTTTGGCGGTAATTAAAAAACTTGATTTCATTTGGTATTTGGAACTATATAGCCTTTGAGATTCTTTAGCTTTTGATATATCAAAGAAAAATCTCTTATGGAGGCTTAAACAAAGTGACGATCGCACCTTCTGAGTACATAAATTCTGATATCAACTTTTGTGACGAAACATATTGAGTTATACTAGTTAGAAATCTAACACTGTGAAATTCTTTTAAATAACTTCTTCGCGAGGTCTTTCGCGATGCTGCTTCCATATCAACATCTCCCTCCTTTTTGGCTTAATCACTATGGACGGCAGTCCATGTAGGGACAAAGCGCACTTACTTGAAAATCTGCAGCGATGGTCCGATCCTAACGAATGATTCACTGATCGAAAGGTATCACAAAAACTTAAAGGGTTGCAAAGGATCGGCAAGCCGAAGTTTCTATACTCTATCAGGTCGTTACCGGGGGAGCATTGTATGTACAGAGCTTTCCGATTTTATGAAAACTAAAAACTAATTACAGAAACATAAAGACAATGTTCCATTTTAATTTACTACCGTAAGTAAACCAAATATAACGGCCTTTGTATTATTTTGACATTAATTATCCGAGCGTTTCTATGCCAGCTATATGATAAAGTCGTCCGATTTAAACAATTTTTCTTTGGAATTTTGAAATATTAAGAGAATGATAATCCTAAAGGTAGAATAATAACATATGTCAAAAAAACAAAGATAATTTGTTTACATAAAAAAATATGTTTTGATCCTTACTATGCCAGCTATAGAATATAGATGTGCAAACCGGCTTGTTCCGATTTATATACTACCTGCAATAGTATTACGATACTTTAAAACTGATAGACTAGTTTGCGTAAAAGCGGACAGACGGACATGGCTAGACCGACTCGTCTAGTGATGCTGATCAATTGGGTCGGAAACGTCTCCTTCACTGCGTTGCAAACTTCTTACTGAAATCATTATACCCTCTGCAAGGGTATAATAATATCTTATGCGCCACATCTGTGATTTGTGTGCCTTAGAGTGGACGTTGCACTAGTAAATTCATCGCGTCAAACTTCAACTCCCTAGCTTCATGGTCTTGCTACACCCAAAAAAATGATAGACAAAATTTTAGGTCAACTTTTTTTTTGGTCAATCGATAGGTATTGATGAGAACTATACATTTCAATTAAAATGTTTATTTAGCATCAAAACTGTAGGAGCCGCAGTTTTAAGCGGCTTGTGGGCGTTTCAGTGGGTGTTTCTCCCTGCTGAAACGAACTTGCGCTGCGCAATAAGCTCAGGAATCCACATACCAAATCCCAACTTTCTAGCTTTTGTGGTTTCCGAGATCTCAGCGTTCATCCGGTCGGACAGAAATGTATTGTTCTCATCAATACCTATCGATTGACGTTTGCCACGCCCACTCTAACGCCCACAGACCGCCCAAGCCTGTGGCGCCCACAATTTTCATGCTAGATAAAAAATTTTAACTAAAATGTATTGGTCCCGTCAATACCTATCGATCGATCCAAAATATTCCACGCCCACTCTAACGCCCATAACGCTTAAATCTGTCTACAGCCGGTAGGTGGCGCATTTAAATCTCGCTTTGGTGCTTGCATATCTCCATTTCCCTTTGGTCCCTTTAGCTGAGTAACGGGTATCTGATAGTCGGGTACCCGACTATAGCGGTCTTGCTTGTTATATATATAGTCGATCTAGCCATGTCCGTCTGTCCGTCCGTTTCTACGCAAACTAGTCTCTCAGTTTTAAAGCTGTTGGGCTGAAACTTTCCCAAAAGTCTTCTTTCTTTTGCTGAAAGGTTATAAGTCGGAACCAGCCGGATCGGACAACTATATCCTATAGCTCCCATAGGAATAATAGGAAAAAAAATGTAAAATGTAAAAAAATTTATGTTTTTTTACATATAGCCTCCTACGCTTGGAAATAACATTTTTAATTAGTTCTGAGTTTTGAATTTAATTTTATCAAAATCGGACGACTATATCATATAGCTGCCACGATCGGAAAAATGGTAGGAAAATAATATGAAACAAATTATAACTTCGGTGTTTCTTGACATATTATTTTATACTATTGGGAATATAATTTTATTTTTTTAAGAACTTCGAATTAAATTTAATAATTATAACTGCAAGGGTATACAAACATCAACTTGCCGAAGCTAACTTCCTTTCTTATGTTTCCTTGAGTGTAGCTCGTATAGTTTCCGAAATCCTAGCGTTGACATAACAATATGGAGAGACAGACGCAAATGGTAAGATGGAATCGGCTACTGATCCTGATTGAGAATATATACACAGGGTAGCCCAGCTTTTGCTTTTTGAATTACCTATTAATTCGGCTTTGACAGCTCGAATGACTTTGCCAGCGCGCAAAATATTTAATAAAACATTTGGCTAAATTGTGTCGCAGCCGCGATTTGACCCCGCTGGATTCAACCTCAGCCAACATCATTTTTACCCGAATCTTTAATATATTTATTTAGACTACATCTACAAGTATTAAGAATACTAAGAATTGGCGGACTTTATAGTAAATATGAGCCAAAAAAAATTTGCTAAGAATGGGAAAGAATTGCTTGTATTTATTCAATAAAAAAGTTTATATGTATAACTTCGAATTTATTAGTGAAAACCATAATTTCAAAAGAAAATCAATGATTTAAATAATATAAGCATTGATTCGATTCCATCTCAGTTTCGCCTTCGCTATCGCTCTTGTCGCTCACACTTGCTACTGCTTTTAAGAGAATTAAAGCTTCCTTCGGAAAGTTGTTCATTTTTTTTCGGCAACTTCCGTTTAGTAGATATTATTGGATCAGAGCTAATCAAGAACATATACAAAATGTCCTAATTGCTCTTCACTCTATCCATTTTTCTTGAATAATGATTCGAAATAATTTCAGCACCGTGAATTAAGAACTTGGTTATCGTTGGTGGCATATAATACCACGGATAAAAGTGTGCAACGTAACTAGCAGTTTCATAAGCGTATTCTTCGAATAGTTTTATGTTAACCTCATGGCCTGATGAAGCGACAGCCATTATGGTGTGGAACCTTTTTATTAGCTGGAGATCAACCCCAGTTATTTTATCAGAAACTTCGGCATTCTGATAAAATCGGCGCGCGGTATTGCCATTATTGGAACTTCCAAAACCGGGCCTTGGTACATCTATTATTAACCCCGTCTCAGAACTAAGCATCATTTGTTTTTTTTTTTGGTCAGCTGAACAGTATTTTTATCTTCTTCCAATTTTGCTTGCAATTTCGAATCCATCCATGTAATACTGAAATACCATAATGTAAGTTCACAGTAACAATTGTCGTTTTTATCATCCGATGAATATCATTGAAATCTTTGCTGATGGAACCACACAAATAACATTTTTTCGTCGAAGTGGTGTGCGTTGTAGCATTGCAAGCCTTTCCATCTATCATTGAAAGAATCAGCTCATGTTTGACCTCTAGATGCCTATCTCCAAAAGATATTTTTGACAATGTTAGGTGTTCATTACTCTATCTGTTTCTTCTTGCGAAACAATTTTCGTTTCCTTGACGAAGGCAATTTTGAGTGGTCGGCAAAACCTTGTGGAAGATGGTCTTGGACTTTGCCAAAGCACCTTGCTCTTGTACACAAGGTACAATTAATGTTATCAATACTGAGGAATCGTTACATTCAGGACCCTAAAATGCTTGCTTGTAAGAGCTATGAGCCGAGCTGCCATCAAACCCCCATTTTGATATGAGTGTAAGATAACACAATCCTGGATTAAGACCAATCGTTCGGCAGTGATATAAAGAAGAGCTTGTAGCTTTATTTTAGCTTCAGTTTTGCTTAGGGTTATGTCTGACTTCCTTGGATAACAATCCTGCATTGCTTTTTAAACTACTTAGTAGGATGGAAATTTTTGTGGATCTGCGGTTCGAATAATGTTATATTGATGCCTGAACAACTTTGCATAAGCCAACACAGCCAACGCGTCTTCTTAGGCAGCATTGTGATCTCCAAATTTTTATCAACAATGTTTTTGTAGCACGTTGCAGTTGTTGGGGAAGTAACAGCCACGGCTTTAACTATTTTAGACGCATTAATATTACCACATTTCCTCAACTGGGGTTGCGTTGCATAAGCAAATTTCGGCAAAGGAGTGCTCTCTCTTAAAGTTTTGGTTTTCTTTAAATTTACATTTACGCCACATTCCTCTAAAGAAAGTTCCCTTCGGCCGCGCTTCGACTCTTTTGACTTAATAGAAATCTTTGACTTTAGCTATTCCGATAGGAATTAACAAATCGACTGTGGGTCCGACTTGATCCCAACCATCGAGACTTAAGCCCACGGATAAAGTCATCAATTTCGCACTCGAATTCTGCTATATCTTCATGTGATGACTTAACAATATTCTTTACATATCCAGATAAAAAGATAACTTCTCGCTATAGGTCGTTTTACCGCTGTCATTCATTACATTATATAGCTGAAGGCGAGTGAATTCAGTTGAATTTGAAAGTTCTAAAATAGTGGCCGTAAAAATTGCAATGGCAAAGGTCAGAAAAAATCTATAAAAACATATGTTTAAACATATACATATTTACCGGTAACAAACAATCACTCTAACTAAAGACCTGAAACATTATTACAAAGACACACATAATCTATCTAATGACGTATTTCACAATAAGACGTTTCCTATAAATAAGAGTACATACGCCATACGCTGTTCTTCGTTTTCCATTTCTTCTTTAGTTTGATTGCGGCAGCCGAGATTAAATTTGACTAATTACTTTGTTTAATTAATCACAAGTGCCGAAAACAGCTGACCGAAACAGCTGACTGATGCAGATGAGCGACACAGCTGATCCAAACAACTGACCGAATCAGCTTACCAACACCTGACATTCAAAAATAAAACAAGGAAGAACGCTATAGTCGATTACTTCGACTATCAGATACCCGTTACTCAGCTTAAAGGACCAAAGGGAAATGGAGATACGCAAGCAGCAAAGCGAGATTGAAACTCGTCACCTACCCGCGACCTCAATATATAGTTATGTGGGCGGTAGACCGATTTAAGCGTTATGGGCGTTAGAGTGGTCGTGGCAAACTTTATTTTGGGTCAATCGATAGGTATTGACAAAAATAATTTTTTTCTAGCATGAAAATTGTGGGCGCCACAGGTTTAGGCGGTTTGTGGGCATTGAAGTGGGCGTGGCATATTTGCGTAAGAAACGTGAGCTGCGTACAAGGCTACGGAATCTAAATCTGAAATGCCAATTCTCTATCTTTGATAGTTTCCGAGATATTCGTGTTCATACTTACGATTTTTTTAGTTTGTGGGCGGTTTGGCGGCGTTAAAGTGGGCGTGGCAAATTTTTTTTTTGGGTCAATCAAAAGGGTTGATTAGACCAATACAATTCAGCTAAAATTTTATTTCTAGCATCAAAACTGTAGGAGCCACAGTTTTGGGAGATTTGTGGGCGTTAGAGTGGGCGTGGCACCCTGCTGATACAAACTTGCGCTGCGTAAGAAGCTCAGGAATCTGCATGCCAAATCCCAATAGCCTAGCTCTTATAGTTTACGAGATCTCAGCGTTCATCCGGACGGACAGACAGACGGACATGGCTAGATCGACTTGGCTAGTGACCCTGATCAAGAATATTAATACTTTATGGGGTCGGAAACGTTTCCTTCTGCCTGTTACATACTTTCCGACGAATCTAGTACTCTTCGAGTAACGGGTATAAAAACGTATTTTTTTTGAAACACCGTGCAACTTTGAGTTAAAATAAATGTCTTGGGGCAGAACGGGGCACGGAACCCCCTTGGTGGGGACATAAGTACATATCTTTCGAATCTAAAAACAAGGAAGAACGCTATAGTCGAGTACCTCGACTATCAGATACCCGTTACTCAGCTAAAAGGACCAAAGGAAAATGGAGATATGCAGCAAAGCGAGGTTGAAATGCGCCACCTACCGGCGGTAGACAGATTTAAGCGTTGTGGGCGTTATAGTGGGCGTGGCAAAGTTTTTTTTGGATCATTTTTATGTGGTCGGAAACGGCTGCTTCACTGCGTTGCAAACTTCTTACTGAAACTATAATTCCCTCTGTAAGGCTATTCGTGTTTCTTAATAACTTTTGAATGTGACTTTTAAAAACAATGTGTTATATTTCAAAAGATAAGGAACCTTAAAGGCTATAACTTTAAAAAGAAATCGTTAAAAAGGCGTGCATGAGATTTCAATATACCTTTTCAACAACTGCAGCTTTAGTTGTTCAAAGGTGTAGAAACACTCAAAAAATTAATAAACATTTAATGAACTGTAATAAAATTAACCATAGAACGGCATTTCTTAGACATTTTTTTCTTAAAAATAGAACAAATATAAAAACCATTTTTTCTTTAAATATACGATTTTCTTATGTTTTTACAAATAAAAATCCACCTGAATTTTAGTAAATCGCCATTCTTTGATAATAGCCTTAACATACAGAAAAAAATCAGTTTTTCAGAAATATATTTTTACAAAATAAGAAACAAGAAAGGAAGCTAACTTCGGCACGCCGTAGTTTCTGTACCCTTTAGTTCCCGTGGGAGCATTGTATGTACAGAGCTTTCCGATTTTTAAAAAACTAAACTAATTACACCCAGAAAAAAAGAACGAAAAAAATCAAGAACATTTTTCATGATTTGACAACAATACGTTCGCTAAGTTCCGTTCATAAAACACGAACGCCGCGTGGTCAAATCATGAACATTTTGGTGTAATTGTGAACGCTTCACTGAATAATGCCTTGACAGAAATGGGGAGAACGCTGTTCTTAAATCATCAACACCGTTCATGAAAACATGTATGTAGGTCTAGTGTCCCGATTATCCGCACCCGAAAAATTCGCTCGGTGGTCCAGCTGCTACAGCGTCCGCCTTTGGCACATGGTAGCACAGGTTCGAGTCCGCGATAAGACGGTTGTGAATTGTAAGTTTTATTAAAATATTATTTGTAATATTTATATGTACTTCTATGTACTTCTTCTTTGTCATCAGCAAAATAACCAAAATACATTAAATTCTAGCAATAACAAAACATATGGTGGAAAATTAAATAAATCTCTACCAGGCGTCCAGAAGGTCTATCATGTACACAAGCCTCGTTTTTTTTTAGACTTTTATGTTCTCAAGTTAAGCCCGAAATGTTCTATGGCAGCTATATGATGAGGTGTCCGATTTTATTTAAATTTGAAAATCGCCTTTAATAGTAAAAAACCCTAAGTGGTAACCTAAGGGTCTAACGCCTGCGCATTATACATATGTTATGTAAGCTTATTGCCGCAAGCGTGGGATCAGTCCCACGTCGAGGCGGACAATTCGTTGTCTTTCTTTTCTTAGCTCCTTAATATTTTAATTTTGATAAAAGTTGGGATTTAGTTAATCTGATTTTAAACATTAAATGACTGTTATAATACCATTTAACCTTAAAAATTAGGTATGGTTTTTTTAATATTAATAATAAAAAATAAATATTCCCAAACAAAATTCATTGGAAAAATTGGGATAATAACTAGAAGAGAGACCACGACGTCTTTCAGAAGTTAAGTTACTTGGTTTTTATATTTATATTTTGTAATTAATAGATTTATTTCAGTTCTTATTTCAGTTCTAATTTAAATCTAAAAGTTTGTTCACATCAGAATCCACGTGTTTAAGAAAAGGAAAGAAAAATAAGCTGACAAACAAGATCAAGCAATCTCGTACATCACCGTCAGGGGTCACATAGGGGCATTTCCAGGGGTCGCGAACGTACGTTCGTACGCACTTAGTGCAAATAAAAAAAGAAAATAAACGTTTTCTGAATTTTTTTTTTATTCGATAGCATTTTGTTAGCCCTTAGCTTAGTGTAAATGATGGGATTTAATGAGCTATCATTTTCATAATATTGGCAAAAAACATGCGGTCGCGAACGTACACAAAATGGAAGTCGACTTTGGCTTAATCTAGTAAAATGCAAATATCTGCGAATCGGGACGGAATATTCTAAAGCAATAACTTTACTTTTAAAATGGATTCATGTAGCTTTCATTCGAGTCTGTTCCCAAGGAAATATCTCCATTTGTTATTTTTTTATTGAATTAAGTACCGGTCGCGAACGTACGAATTTTCCATGTTGTTTTATTAACAGTAAATTGAAAATTTTTTGCCCTCTTTGGATTTTTATCTTCTTATTAGATTGTAATAAAGAGATTTGGTAGAATTATGAATATTTTTTTTGTTTCGGTCCTGGCTGACCATTTTTTCGGATTTGCCCATATACGAAAAACAACCAGAATAAATCCGATTCCCAATTTCTTTTTTTTATACCCTTGCAGAGGGTATATTGATTTCAGTCAGAAGTTTGCAACGCAGTGAAGGAGACGTTTCCGACCCCATAAAGTATATATATTCTTGATCAGCATGACTAGACGAGTCGATCTAGCCATGTCCGTCTGTCCGTCTGTCCGTCCGTTTCTACGCAAACTAGTCTCTCAGTTTTAAAGCTATCGGGCTGAAACTTTCCCAAAAGTCTTATATCTTTTGCAGGTAGTATATAAGTCGGAACCAGCCGGATCGGACAACTATATCTTATAGCTCCCATAGGTATAATCGGACATATAAATGAAAAAAAATTATAACTTTGGTGTTTTTTAGCATATAACCTCCTAAGCTTGGAAATAACAATTTTTAAATAATTTTGAATTTTGAATTAAATTTTATCGAAATCGGACGACTATATCATATAGCTGCCATAGGAACGATCGGAAAATTTGTGGAAAAATATATGAAAAAAATTATAGCTTCGGTGTTTTTCAACATATAACCTCTAACGCTTGGAAATAACATTTTTTATTTAGTTCTGAATTTCGAATTAAATTTTATCAAAATCGGACGACTATTTCATATAGCTGCCATAGGAAGGATCGGAAAATTGGTAGGAAAATAATATGAAACAAATTATAGCTTCGGTGTTTTTTGACATATTATCTTATACTATTGGGAATATCATTTTTTGTGTTTTTAAATTTAATAATTATAGCTGCAAGGGTATATAAGCTTCGGCTTGCCGAAGCTAACTTCCTTTCTTGTTTTTTATTAATTCTTCCTTTTAAATTTGTAGAAAATGTTAGTGTTTTTTAGAATTACATTTTCTACAATTCAAGGCTTGCTGTCTGTGGCACCAAAAGTATGCCGATTTTTTAAAATTCTGCCCGATTTTGTTTTCTGAGAGCAGTTACAATTTTTAATTGCAAGACTTTTTACTGTTTTTTTTAGAAAATAACGCATTTGATTTCCAAAACCTACTTTCTTCAATACAGATAAAGTCGCCATTAAAGCTAAATCATAGTCGATTTTCTAAAAACAATGGCGATTTTCGCGGTTTTTTTTCTTTGAGTGAAATTAAGCTATTTATAGTTATTTTACCAGAAAATGATCGCTAGTTTCACAAACTCGTGAAACTAAAGTTTATTATATCGAGCTGCTTTACACAATTCAAGTGATTTCATGACCCTAATATAAAATTTGGATACGCACATACGATATCTAATGCTCAGGCAGCGTTACTTGTTCTAAACGAATTGAAGTCGTATTTTTAAAAACACCGCAACGTTCGAGAGTAAGGCACAATCAACGCAAAAAAGTATGCGGTGTAAGGAGAAACACTCAAAAGTTTGCTTTTATGCGCTGCGTTCTCGCACAATATTTGTTTTGCATTCCATAGCTCTGTCTCTACATAGACTGGAAATCGGCACTGCAAAACTCACATATGTATGTACTTAGAAGAATTACAACATGCAAGAATATAGATCAAAGTTTACAGTTGCTTTTGTTAACCAAAGTATACATTTTACCAAAGCAACAGGTGCATCTAATGTTTGGTACCGCCTAAAAACAACGCACAAAAGAAACGAGTAAAGGAAACACCGCGTAATTTGTTGATGTCGTGCTCGGGTTTAAATGCTGAAGCTGTAACGAAATTGTCTTTTCTTCTGCTTTCTCGTTATGTATGCGGGTTTTCCAAAAGTCATAGAACTAAAATTTGTTGTATCTAGCTGTTTGGCACATTAAAAGTAATTCCAGCACCCAAAAAAACCTTTTTGCGACAGACAAACAAGCCGACGCAAGTGTTCATTTAAAATAGTTCCTCCAAAGCTTATTTATGGAGTAACTTTTTAACGGAGCGTCGGATCTAAGCAAAAGAGGTGTCATAAAGCGCGAAATTTTAGCAACACTATATCTACAATGCATAAATTTTCATAATTTTTACTTTCACACAATTGCAGCTCTTTCTCGTTAACCATTTCATAGATTTTATCAGTCATCGCCAACGTCAACTCGCTTTTGTTTAATAACTAAAGAGAAATCTATAGTCGAGTGACTAAACTATTATGTACCCGTTACTCAGCTAAAGGGTGCGCGAAGATAGATATGCAAGCAGCAAAGCGTGGTCAAGATTGCATGGCGGCATCTAGCGCCGATTACAACATTTGGTCAAGTGGGCGTCAGATAAGCTCTGGCGTTATGGGCGTTCGAGTGGGCGTGTTAATCTTTTTTAGGTCAATCCTAAACTATTTAAATAAAAAACTAACAAATTAAAACGCGACGTAAATTAGATTTGAATTTCTTTTTTAGGGCAAAACATACCACTAATTTTTTTTAAAAGAATTATTTTTTCTAGAGCAAAAGGCGAGTTCGATATATTTTCAAGAAAAAAGCGCCATTGGTTTAAGAAAAATATTTTAGCTCTCATTCTCAAAATTTTTAAGGACGAGATTTCGCAAGCCTAAGACCCGTTTTTTAATGTCAAGAACGATTTTTCTTGTTTATCGCGTTTTAAAATCACGGGCGATTTTGGAGTTGTTAACTGTTTTTGTCGGTCGGAACCTTAAAATGTTTTATTCGATCTACTAAGTAAATACACTTTCTAGCTATTTCCGTTTGTGCCTATTGCAATTAGACAATTTTAGTAAAGGCATCGTCATTAGCATTTTAAAAAACCTCTTCAACGACATATATGTACAGTTGCGGCAACAATAATAGCACCAATGTGTAGGCAATTCTTCTTTGAGCTACTAAATGGTCATTTTTTGCAATATTTTTATTCTGTTTGTAAGGGTAAGTAGGGTTACATATCTACTAACTAAAACAAAAGTGGTACGCCCACAATGCGGATGGTTTTTAAAACTTCGATACATTTATCATAAAAGTAGCAAAATTATGCGGCAACAAAAATAGCACTATTAACGGTTTTCGTCTTAAAACTTCATTTGCTCAGATTTTTTTTGGATGTTTTTCGTTTTGTTATATTAAGAATAAGTACTACTAAGTGAATTGGTAAAATATTGAATAAAATAGTGTTCCCAATGGGTGATTAAGCGCACTGTATTGGTACAAAAAGCCAATTTATAAAGGCAATGCAAAAGATAAGTTTAGTTGAATCGTCGAATTCTTTAAAATAATGATTTTTAGTTACCTAAAACAAGAACACAAAAGAATAGCACGCAGTGCGAAAGCCGCAATGACCCCATAACTGTAAAAATGTCATGTGCATGAATGCAAGTAGGACCCGTTTAAGCCGCCTATGAAGTTGCATTTTTTTTTTATTATTTGTAAGTACATAAAAAGTTGGATTTAATGTACATAAACAAAAATGATGCGCTTGACGTCCAAAAAAAAAAATCTCCCTAGACTGCAGAGCATGGGTGAATTTGAAGTACGAGTCTTAAATAAGGCCCACAATTAAAGGGAAACTCTTTTATGGTCTGGCGGCGGAAAATTGCTTATGTTTGATGAAAAAGGCTTAAAATACACCTCAGATAACCTACAAATCAAAAATTGAGTTCCCAATTCACATTTGCAAAGAATAATAATGGTGAAGCAAATATCATGGTATGGGCATATACTCGTACTATAATAATGGTACCAGGTCATAATGTAAGCCCATACAGGATCAACATGTAAACTTTGATAGCTCAGAAATTATGATGCAATTATATTCGTAATACAAAATTATTTTATTTTGGAAGCTTTACCACGATTATAAACCAAAAAAATCTGATAGAAAGTCGTCTAAAGTATCAAAACCCTTAAGCTAAATGGTATAATGGGGACCTTTTAAGCCCCAGAACTAAAATAAATCGAAAATCTTTGCAGAAATGTTAAAAAACTATGTTTTTAATGCCAAACTGAAGAAAAAAATCTGCCCTGGAGCTATTTTGAAAGAGTCAAACAACAATTTTGCCAAGGAAAGGTTCTGGTGTCTAGTGACGTCAGGTCGGTCGTTGTTGTTGTTGTTGTTGAAGCCCAAGCTTTAGAACAATATTTTTTTTAACTTAGGATGTATAAAATCATACATTTCAATCAAAAAAAATTTTCAAATCGCGGTTATTTTTAAGTTTTTAAGCCTTTTCTTTAAGTGGTGCTATTTTTGTTGCCGCATAATTTTGCTACTTTTATGATAAATGTATCGAAGTTTTAAAAACCGTCCGCATTGTGGGCGTAACCACTTTTGTTTTAGTAAGTAGATATGTAACCCTACTTACCCTTACAAACAGAATAAATATATTGCAAAATATGACCATTTAGTAGCACAAAGAAGAATTGCCTACACATTGGTGCTATTTTTGTTGCCGCAGCTGTATGTACATTTTCCGCTAAACTAGCGTTGTTTTTAAAAAGTCGTAGAACAAAAGTGTTTTATCTCGGGTTACATAAAGAAGTCAAAATTAATTGAGGAACCTGAAACAGCGATTTGATTCATGTAAACCCACAAGCAAACGGACAGAAATTTTCATTTTGAAAAGTCATTCAAAATCTTGTTTTGCGAGTAACTTTTGATAGGTGCTTCGGACTTTAGCATATAAGTGTCATTCGACATTGTATTTTAAGGATCAGATCGACAGATCAAATTTTTCATAATCTTTCCCTTTACACTTTCAATGCTCTTTCTCCCAAGCCAATTTTTTAAGTCTTGGTATGCAATACTTTTAATTTTCGCGGTCGGACCTTCATAGCAGATTTTAATTTCTTCGTCTATATATAATAATATATACATATATGTATAGTATATATTCGCACACTCTCCTTGTGCGCTTCGTAACTACGTGTAGTGCCGTCCACAGTGACACTATTTCTTAAAAATATTTTTGTTAAATTCAACCTGGTGGGTTCGAGACTTTAAGTCAACGGAAATGGTCAATTTGTCCTATATAGTGATCCGAACTAAGATATATATCACATACCTTTTACATACGTTTTATAAAATACAATACCTCTTAATTCTTCGAATAAATATATTAAAAATGTTTTCCGCTTTAGGTAGGTTTGGTTTTCCCGGTTTCTTTTAATCAAAGTATAGTTTTGAAATCAAAATTAACTCGAGATTTTGTAAGGTGTTATGCGAAATAAATATACAATAATACTATTTATGTTCTTAATTCCTTCGACTTACCTAATGTTCGCTCGATCGGACAACCATTTTATTACCTGGAGGCATGAATGCACTCGACTATAGCGTTATTCTAGATTACTTGCTTATGGGATATTGCGCATACGCCTCATGGTGCACGCGATTTTATAGTTACATTTAACACTGCACATGCGCCCCATAGCATGTCATTTTAAGGAAAGAAATTAAATAAATAAACTGAAACTAACTTGGAAGTACACCTAAAAGAAAATCTTAATAAAAGAAAAGCAAAAAAGAAAAAAAACAGCAAACAAGACATAGTTTTGGTTGTCAGTGTGAATAGCAAATGTCATTAAAATCACTTAATGAGCCAATTTAGACAATTGATCCATATGCCTTAGTTTACGCGTACACACTCATGTTCACACACATGCACTCGCGGGGCCATAAAGAGATCCGCACATACATATATATATGAGTAAAATTATGCAGAAAAAACCGTTTTCCTCGGCTTAGCCCTGTGTAAGTATGGGACCTATGACGTTATTATACGCACACACACACACACACACTTAATTGCACTGCATTAAAATTATTCCATCTCATTCGTGACTTAATTGATTTATTAAATTTGTTTCTCTCTTTTTGTCGCCGCCGTAGGGCCGTCACACAAAACATAAAAATAACAGAAAAAAATTTGAATAATTTACGATCGATGTTTTTTTCTTGGAAATTAGTTGAGGAGACACTTGTGGCATAAACTTTAAACTTATCTATAGTTTTTGAACTTTTGTTTTTCCTCTCGGTACGATTTGTTTCTGTTTTTTTGTGTTTTTTTCAGGTTAATTGATTGAGAGGGCACACTTTTATGCGGATAATTGTAGAATGATAGGCATAGCTTATCTCAATTTTGGAGCTTATTACTAGCTTAGCCTTTAGCTTGTTAGGTTGGTGATTATGTACCCGTAGTGCTGCTAAGACCCCAATAGTCTTCCATTGCTGCACGGTGTTGTAGTGGTGATGGACACTCGTAAACTGCGATGCGCCGTTGTATGAAGCGCAATCTCAATCCCCACTTCAATGGTGTTGATTTTCTCTTTCCTTTTCTTTGCCTTTAGTCTCTTTTAGCTCGGCTTAAGTGAGACGGCGAGAGTTATCTCAATTTGCGCTAAAGATCCAGATTCACAATGGCTCGTAGAATCCCCTGGTAGTTGGAATTGTGGGTGTTGGATGGCGGATGACAAAACGGAGGCAATTGAGGACCAGACACAAACTGCCACGCACGGACACCGCACAAACACGTACACTATTACACCTCGGCAAGACGCTTCTGCATCTCGATCCGTTCGAAAGTCGGGCGATCTGGCGATATATGTATTTTTTAAAGCATCTATGAAAACCGTATGCATTTAATTTTTTGATCTTTCAAAATTGTCATTTACAAGGCAAGAACCAAGGGAAAACAACACGTTAAAAAAATAACAATAAAGTCAATTAATAATTCCTATATTTAAGATTCTAAAAGTAGCATATGTACATTTTTTCTTTTTCCGCTATACGAATTCATGTTTTTCTATATTGTTAAAGGAAAGGAAAATAAATTTTCAGACAAGGAATATTCATATGTAGGAGTAGGTACATATTTGCTTGGAAATTTTTAAGGTCCTACTCTCATCCGCCTATAAGGTGCGCATTGAGAAATTTGAGGTATACCAAACGAAATTTTTTGAAAAAAACGCGTTATGGCCTTGTGGCCTTGACTTGGATGAAAAGTCCGTTGTGTCTAATTCTGACTTCAGTTTTCCCTCCAAAAAAGAATGCGGTATTTGTCGTTAATTTTTATACCCGTTACTCGTGGGTTAAAGGCTATACTAGATTCGTCGGGAAGTATGTAACATATATTCTTGATCATGTTCACTAACCGAGTCGATGAAGTCATGTCCGTCTGTCCGACTGTCTGTCTGTCCGTCCGTTTGAATGTTGATATCTCGGAGAGTACAAAAGCTAGAAAGTTGGGACTTGGCATGCAGATTCTTCAGGTTCTGGAACAACGCAAGTTTGATTCAGCACGCCACGCCCACTCTAACGCCCATAGAGGACCATAAACCTGCGCTAATACCTGTCTAGTGCCCACATGCTGAAGGTTTCTGTAAAAGTGTAAATACCATTTTGTTTTGATTATCAATATCTATCTTCATGTTAAAATCGGACCATCCAATAAAAAGTTATAAGCATATAAGGAAATCGACGCTAGGTGGCATCGTTGCGGGGTGTGCCACTGTGAACGGTCGCTTTTCTGCATATCTCCATCTTCTCGCACTCCCCATAGCATAGACAACCAAAAATTGTAATTATTGAATACATTTTTTGCAAATTTTATTCAACCATGTGAAGAAGTGAAAACAAGAATTTTGACCGCCCTAAAGTATATACATATATATACATATATGTTTATACAAAAACTTTTTGTTGCTGGCTTCAGGAAGAAAAATATTTATTCCTGAATAAAAAATCGATTTTTGACTATCTTTAAACTAGCAATTCTGTAGAATGACATATAAATTCATTCGATACTCGTGGAGTAAAAGGGAATTCTGTATTCGTCGGAAAGAATGTTATAGCAAGCGCTTCCGACCCCATTAAGTATATACATATATATTTTTGATCAGGATCACTAGCCGGTCAATCTAGCCATGTCCGATTGTCCGTATGACCGCTGAGATCTCGGAAACTATAAGAGCTAGAATGTTGTAATGCTTCCAATCGACCATAACGATAAAACTCATCTAGCGCCGACCCTTGCAGGTCGTTCCTGTGGGAACAATGTATATACAGACCTACAGAGATATTTCTAAGCGTAGAAGATAATATATCAAAAAAACACCGAAGCTATAATTAAAAGAAAATATTTTTCATTACTTTTCCGATTATTTCGTTACGACCCAGTTCGTTCCATTGCAAACTTCTGACTGAAATCATCAGAGGGTATCATATGCAAGGGTAGAAAAACACAAAAATCTTATTTTTTTAAACCCCATGTAACCCCTTGAAGAATGCTTTAACTAGATTCTACAAATACATACAGAATATTGTAGATTTGGTAGATAACAATATTTACTTATATGAATGCAGAAATAATAAAGATTTTATCAAGTATCGTCATATCTCTCTCAATTTTTTAAAAGTTGAACTCAATATTTTAAGTTCGTTTTTTCTAGCACTTAAACTGTAAGAGCCAGTTTTGAGCGGCTTGTAGGCATTAAAGTGGTCGTGGCATATTCGGGTTACAAACTTGCGCTGTGTACGAAGCTAAGGAATCTAAATCTAATATTCTCAACTCTGTTTTATAGTTTAGGAGATCACAGCGTTCACACGGACGGACAGACAGACGGACATGGCTAGATCGACTCGGCTTTATGGGATCGGAAACGCTTCCTTCCACTTTTTATATACTTTCCGACAAATCTAGAATACCCTTTTACTTTACGAACATCGGGTATAAAAAGCTCTGGCTACCTAAGGACTGGCATATTAATCCCGATAGTCTCGGAAAGGTATTTTCCCGAAAATGGTTTTTGCGACGGTCACGATTCCGCGTATGTCTTATCGCTTTTCCTTGCTTCATATAAGATAAAGATCTATTTAATCGCAAAACAAAGGCTTATTCATTTTTTTAATATTTGATTATTTTGAAAAATAAATTTTTTGTTCAAACCGTCGCCATTTCCGCTGTATCGAAAATATGCGAAACTCCTTGGTTCAGTGACTTGATACTTAAAGCAAGAAAAAACGCTATAGTCAATGGCCTCGACTATTAGATACCCGTTATTAAGCTTAAGGGAGTGCGAGAGGGATGGAGATATGCTTAAAGCAACTCTGCTTTTTTCACTAGCACACCTAGCCTATAGCGCCAGCTATCTTTTTCTTCTATAGCGACACCTTGCCTATAACGCCAACTAGCCTATAGCGCCCCTAGCGGCTTGTTGGCGTATAAGTAAAAACAGGCGTTTTGCTGCACGTAGCGTGCAATCTCGATTGAATTTGCAAAATATTGATTATTATTTCGTTATAACTTTATAATGAATTGTCCGCATTGAATAATTAGCTTGTAGGTGGGTCTTGATAATAAGAAACAAATCTCATTTACAAAATATTAAAAAATGTGGGCGCTAGAAGGTTTTAGTGTTATGGTCGTTTGTGGGAGTGGCACCCTGGTGAAACAAACTTGCGCTGCACAAGAAGCCAAGAATCTACATGCCAAATCCCAACATCATAGCTTTTATAATTTCCGATCTCAGCTTTCATACGAACTGAAGAACAGAAGAACAGAAGAACAGACGGACGTACGGACAGACGGACATGACTAGATCGACTCGGCTAGTGATCCTGACCAAAAGTATATACACTTTATGGGTTCGGAGACGCTTCCTTCTACCTGTTACATACTTTCCGACGAATCTAGAATGCCCATTTACTCTACGAGTAACGGATTAATGACTAACTAATTTGTTGTTCATTTTTGATTCGCATAAGCCGTTCTCCGGGAATCGGGGCCGTCGCGAGAACTTGAAATTATTTAAGGTCAGTTTCTACAACTACAATATTTTCTATTTAAAAAAACTGAAACTATTATTATATTATTATGTTTAAATTGTATATATTATATATATTATTTAAATTGAATAAAACGTTACATCCATATAAAAAAATACAGAAATCTGTTTTCCGCGGTACAAGTGTATATAACAAGTTAGAATTTTCCGTTTCTAACAAGGTTAAATCACTGATTGAATTAGCTTTCATTGTTAAAAAAAGGGAGGACAAAATAAGAAATGTTTGGGAAGTTTAATATAAACTTGTGATTAAAGACAACAGTAAGTATCAGTGATAAAATATGATACCAATGCGGTTCTTATGGTAAGCCTTAAATGCATAATAGAGCACCGTAAGCGCGGGTAAGACATAACAATTTCTAATTTGTTTGATTCCCTCGATCAATGTCCCAAAATAATCTTCGGCTACAGTAAATAAAAAAAAAGTGATCTGGTTCGTATTCGTTTTTATCAAATTTGCATGCCTTAAATTAACTAAAATTGTTTAAATAATAATTTATAATATACAGCTGGGCTCCGGCATTTACTTTCACAATTTTTTTTTCGTTTTACTTTTCAAAATGCTTAAATTGGTGCTTCGGTTTACGCAAAACTAATTTTTGCCTGCGTTATGAAAGGTAAAAGGCTTTATATACACATTACCCGTAGTGTAAAAGGGTATACTAGAATGTCCGTCTGTCCGGACCAGTCATTCAAAAGTTATAACCAAGCAATATAGTTAATAAAGCCATGCAGCTTAAACCTTAATTAGTATATAAACATACCGATAGTTCCTATGTCAGCTATAATTTTTGCATTTAAAATTTTGAAATTCTGAAATCGTGATGCCCCACAATGTAACAGAATATGATCAATATGATAAAAAGGTATATTGTAATAGGAAAAAGTATGTAAAAGGTAGAAGGACAAGTGTCCGACTCTATAAAATGTATGTACATTCTTGATAGAGATTTCTAGCCAAGTCAATCTAGCCATGTCCCTCTGTCTCTCCATGTGAACGCTGTGATCTTGGAAACTATATGGGCTAACGCTATTAACGTTCACAGATCGCAAAAGTTTGTGGCGTCCACATTTGTAAAGATATATTTCCCGTGTTAATTAACACTTCATTTTTCAATATCTTTTGATGTGCCAAAAGTTGATTAAATCGGACTACTAGTTAATAAGTTAAACTGTTTATCTGAGAAACGGGTACATGATAAATGTGGCATTTTTTCTAATTTTTTTGAGGTCGTTTGTATGAAAGTTTTAGGATATAGTTGTCTGGTCCGGCTCGTTTCGACATTAATAGAACTTTTGAGAAAATTGCATCCCTCTAGCTTTAAAACTGAAAGACTACTTTGCGCATAGACTAGACCGACGTCTAGTGATACTGATCAAAAGCATATAATCTTTATATTCACTGCGTTACAAACATCTGACTGAAATTATAACACTCTCTTTAGGGGTATAAGAAGAGGGAACACTATAGGGAGTGTGCCGGAGATATAGATTTGCAAGCGACAAAGCCACTGTTTACGATTTCCTGAACTGGCTCTACCTTGTGGTAAAAATTTAATTGCTTATAACTTTTTAATAAATGGTCCGATTTGACAAATGTTTGCCATGTATGTGGCTTTTGATAATGAAACAAATCCCATTTACACTTTAAAAAAGTTTTCTAAAATGTGGGCGCCACACAGGCTTTTGCGTTATGGGTTTAGCTAAATCAAGCTTGCGATGTTGACCAAGAATCGGTAAGCCTAATCCCAATTTTCCAGGTTTTATAGATTTCGAGATGTCAGCGTTCATACGGACAGATAGACCGACAGACGGACATGGCTAGACTGACTCGACTAATGCTCCTAATAAACCATATTTATACTTTATAGGGTCGAAGACGCTTTCTTCTGCCTGTTACATACTAATACAATATATCCTTTTCCTCAATGAGTAATGGGTATAACAAGAGTGAACACTAAGTCGAGTATCTCGACTACACTAGCTTACAAAATAATGTTTTAAAACTGACCCAAGAAGGATGATGATAGTTTCTGGTAGAGTTGAACCTCTAGATCAGAACAAAGAAGACTAAAAAAATTTTAAATGAGTAAGTTTTTTAAAAGATTTTTTAATAAAAATTTTTTGGTATCTACGTGTTATTATACCCTTGCAGAGGGTATTATGATTTCAGTCAGAAGTTTGCAACGCAGTGAAGGAGACGCCGACCCCATAAAGTATATATATTCTTGATCAGCATCACTAAACGAGTCGATCTAGCCATGTCCATTTGTCCGTCTGTCCGTCCGTTTCTACGCAAACTAGTCTCTCAGTTTTAAAGCTATCGGGCTGAAACTTTCCCAAAAGTCTTATTTCTTTTGCAAATTGTATACAAAAAATTTTTTTTTTATATCTTTGGTGTTTTTTAACATATAACCTCCTACGCTTGAAAATAACATTTTTTAATTAGTTCTGAATTTCAAATATAATTTTATCAAAATCGAACGACAATATCATATAGCTGTCATAGGAACGATCGGAAAATTGGTGGGGAAATAAGATGATACAAATTATAGCTTCGGTGTTTTTTGACATATTATCTTAAACTATTGAAAATATCATTTTATGTACTTTTGGGAATTTCGAATTAAATTTAATAAAAATCGGACGACTCTAACACACAGCTGTCAAAGAATCGGTCAGAGAAATAATGAAATAAAAATTTTAAAAAAAATTTTTGCTTTGTTGATTTTGATCGTAATTTATTTTACTCTGGGATATAGAATATTTTAACTTTTCAGCATTACAATTTTAATTTTACACAAATATCAATGAAGCTAGCAACAATCCTTAAAAATGTAACATGGTGTTACTAACATTGATTATTTCTTATAACTGCAAGAGTATACAAACTTCGACTTGCCGAAGTTAACTTCCTTTCTTGTTAATTATATCTCCAGTTGCGCTTATCAAATGTAGGTGATATATGAATAAGTTTACAAATATAATGCCACCCTTTAATTTAGCCAAATATATGAATAGGCTACATTGAGTATATTTTGTGCAACAACTCAGCATACTTTGAAAATGTAGAATTTTTTAACAATTTAGTGACTGTAAGGCGTCTGCTGATATTGTAGAAACTCGAAAAACATCTGACCACTAATCGAGACGTGCACCACTTTAAAATTACCGTCCATACAAACAAATCAAGCCAAGTATGGACAAAATCCATGTTAAAATAGCAGAAATTTAAATTTCAGTATTGACCAACGTAGGGAGGTTCATATTATTCCCTTAGGCAATGTTTTGAAACATTTTTTTTTACGAAATATCGGAAATATTGGTAAAAATATAAAAAAAACATGTAATAATTACAAATACTCACTTTTTATATAAATTTCGGTATATGTATACTTATATAATATTAATTTAATTCGTATATGTTTACTTGCTTAAATAGTTTTTATCAATTACCGATTTTAGTCGATTTTAGTGACGTTAAAACAAAAGTTTCACAGCACTTCCTATAGGATTATTATGAACCTCCTTACGTTAGTCAATACTAAAATTCTAATATCAGGCGCAATTCTATTATCGGTCTAACAATGCAAAGCAATGAAAAATAAAATGTAACTTATTTTACCATGGATTTTGTAAAAGTATGGCTTGTTTGGTTCGTATGAACGGAAACTTTAAAGTGCTTCACGTCTCGATTAGTGGTCGAGCTTTTACGATATCTACAGACGCCTTACAGTCACTAAATTGTAAGAAAATTTTACACATTCAAAGTGGTCCCAGTTGTAGCTCACAATATACAATATACAGTGACATTATAATTGTAAACGAAATCATAAATTACCTATGTCTCTTAAGCGCAACTCGATATATAATAATAAACACAGAGATACCAAAAACCCATTTCTTATTAAAATCTTTAAAAAAACGTATCCATTTAAAATTTTGTAGTCTTCTTTTTTGTGATCAAGGGGTCCAACTCTAACGAGAACGACCATCCTCCTTCTTGGGGAATTTTGGCTGTAAACTAGTGCTATCAAATACTTACTACTTATCTAAAGGGAATGCAACGGAAATATGTAGAAAGACAAGCAGCAAATCGACTGTTTTCAAAATTCAATTTA
Source organism: Drosophila subpulchrella (assembly GCF_014743375.2). Lineage (NCBI taxonomy): Eukaryota > Metazoa > Arthropoda > Insecta > Diptera > Drosophilidae > Drosophila > Drosophila subpulchrella. The sequence continues at coordinate 261,182 of NC_050613.1, forward strand.
AGGGGGATTCCCGTCCAGCTACCTAAATATTTAATATTTAAATATTTGTACTTGAAGCTTGCAACGCAGTGAAGGAGACGTTTCGTATACATATTCTTGACCAGCATCACTAGACGAGTCGATCTAGCCATATCCGTCTGCCCGTTCATCTGTCCGTCCGTCGGTTCCGCCGTCTGTCCGTCCGTCTGCCCGTTTATACGCAAACTAGTCTCTCAGTTTAAGCCGGATCCGACAACTATAACCTATGGCTCCCATAGGAATGATCAAGAAACTATTTCTAAAAAAATTTTAAGTTTCGGTAATTTTTGACATATTAACTTCTACTCTTGGGGATATCAATCTTTTAATATTTTAGAACTGCGAATAAATCGAATTCGAATTTATCATATAGCTGCCACAGAAACGTTCGGATAATTAATGTCGAAATAATACAAAGACCGTTATATTTCGTTGTCGACTAACATATACTGTAGTAAATTAAAGTGAAACATTATCTTACAATTTCTGTACTTAGTTTTTTATAAACTAACAATCGGAAAGCTCTGTGTATACAATACTCCCACGGGAACGACTGGCAAGGGTATCGAAACTTCCTTTCAAAGGTTTTTTTTGGAATATTCTTGTTACCATTCCTGTTATTCACCTTTAAACTAATGATCACCATATACAAAAAGAACAAAATGACGGCTTAGCTCCATATGAAAAAAGCTACTACAGCCCACAAAAATGAACATAGCTGAAAAATCTAAAAAGATTTAGAAAATAGATTAAATTTCGGGGACTCCAAAGAGGCCCGAGTTTTTGACCCAGCCCCTTGAAAATAAGAAACCGATTTTATTTTTAACGTGGTTTCGAGAAAAGCGCATTTTAAAAATATTTTGCTCATATAATAAACAAAATTGGACAATAAAAAAATATATATTTATAATCCCGCTGGACAGGAATACCCTCTTTAAGCTTTTACAAAATCAAACATGTGGGCGGCAAAAAAATTTGAGCTTTCGCGTTTGGGGGCTTTAGAGTTGGCGCGGCACCGAGGAATAACAAACTTGAGTGTCGAGTCCTAACAGTCTTATAATTAATATACATATATTATTTTTCCTGCAATGGAAAACTTAATTAAATTAAAAATGGTTTTGTACTTTGTTTTCAAGGACACGTAAAATGCACATATTAAAGCAAATAATTTTAAAAATGTTGATTTTACGAAATATTTAAAGAAAACGAATCCAAACCAGATCGTGTCTATTATATTTTTCATGAATGTATAAGGGGAAAAGAAAAAAGTGGATGGATTTTCAACTCAAATATTCCAAAGTCTAAGTTGATTTTAAATATTTGAAATTTGTAATGCTATGAAACCTTTATATAGAGTTTAAGGATTCTTTAAATAAATATTTTCGAAATATAGTAAACGACAATGCGAATTATTAGGTCTTATATTAGGGATACCGAGCAGTATGAGTCCGACTGCAGTATCTATGTTGTTTTTGGACCTTGCTCTTGACACTCTCACTTAAAGGTTATGGCACAACAACAAAAACACTAAGGCGAATCCCGTTACGTAGCGTTTTCCCCGATTTGTTCCGTTTTGATTCGCTAGGTTCCACGTTCACTCGCGATTTTATACTCGCTGACATTAATCTCGATCTTTTCGTAATCGTTTCCGTTCTCGTTCCTTTATCGTTGTCTAAAATGTTCTGATTGGTACATATATCTGGTTCTCTTTCTCTATATTTCTGTTTTTTTTGGAATTTTTTTATATGGATTGGCCTGTGGGGTTGTGTGTATATTGTCTTGATGCCGCCGACGTTGACGTTAAACTGATTCTGAATCAGTGCTTAAAGCGTTTTAGTCCAAACCGAGCTCACTATTTTTATACCCTTACAAAGAGTATTATAATTTTGCAATGACCCTATAAAAAGAATATATTCATGTTTAGCGTCACTTGACAAGTTGGTATAGCCATGTCCGTCTGTCCGATTCTGCAGAAACTAGTCTTTAATTTTAACCAGCATAAAATTTTCAGAAAAATCGTATTTCTATAGGAGAAAGTATTAAAGTCGAAACGAGCCGGATAAAAGAACTATGTCCTATTGGTCGAAAAACTAACAGAATTATATTAAAACATCGCTTTATCATGGTCTTCTTTTATATTCTAAGATTTAAAGAATTTTATTAAAGTGTTTAAAAAAATAAATTTTTTATAAATGCCATATACAAAATTGGAAAATTAAGGCATACAGTATTCCTACTAATCGCCAGAATTGGTTGTTTTTCACATAGAAGTATATAAATCGATATGTAACATTTCTTTAATATTTTATAATTAAATTTTTAATTTAACAAATTTAGCTAACAGACCACAAAATAACATTTTTACAAACTGGCATATTAATATAAATTATAATTTTTTTATAGAGTTTGAAAAATATCTGATTAAAACACATATATATTTTTTATTTTAATAATACGGCTTAAAACCCTAATGTTCTTTAATCTGCAAGAGTATATAAACTTTGGCTTGCCTAGGCTAGCTTTCTTTCTTATTTTATGTTTTTTGCCGAGCTTGATTTGGCTCTGGATTCGAGCGTGTGTGTCTATATATGTAGGTACTATGTGTACCACTATAATACAGTTTAACTGACTATAGACTAATGCCAGCAGTTATTCAAAGGCGAATTGCTGTCTGGTATGCGTGTCTGTATTTTATTTTTTCAAAGATCGTATTTGCTGGTTGTGGGGTGCATTGTTTGTCAGTGTTTCAGTTATTCAGTTTCCCGTTTTTTATTTTCATTTGGTCGGTTTTATTTGAGGGCATTGGCGATCGGCAAAGGTCAAGTCATGGTAGAGCGATCAACTAATTAGAGTTAAGCACAGACTCGTGCCATTGCTTCGGGGCTTGGTACCTTGTCCATAAATTTCGCATCCAGATTTTCCTGGTCCTACACCGAAAAAAAGGAATGCTCGTTTACAAGGTTGCAATCAAAAGAAAACCATACCTGAAATATTAAATATTAATAATATAAACACAATACGTAAATGAATCCATCTAAGTAACGTAACTAAAATCGAAGAACCTCTTCTTACTTTCGTTGACATAAAACAATTATTTCATCTTTTGAAATCATTCGTTCTGATTAACCTTTCTACATACAGCTTTACAGCTTACTCAGAAGTCCATCAGAAGGGTTCTTCAAACAATTTGGTATTTGTTTAAAATTTATTTCCGGATTAAGTGACATGTGGACAACTTTATTTTGTTTGCCGAGATTTCTCCGAGATCCGCAAAAATTATCCGCCAAACACAAATACATAAGTACATATATTTAGAGCGGGCGGGGGCATCATCATCTATCTAAACAGTCACTAATTGGACAAGAGCGTTTTTAATTAAGCGTCCGTCTATTAAAATAGGCAGATCAGACGATTACCAAAGCACTAAACATGATGATCTGACACAGTAAAGACAGTGCCATTCAGAACTATAAGTTGATCCATGTTTCAGAACTATTTTCTAGATTTTTTAACATTTTATCTGCCTATTAGGAATCTGTCCAGGAGAAGGCAAATAAGAAGGAAAATTGCAGTTGGTTGTTGTTAAACTAAATTATTTATAATACGAATAGTTACAAAATCTGCGAGGAATAGAATCTCACCAAAAATTTAGAAATACGTTTTTATTTTAAGGTATTTACAAAACGAATGGAGCTAGAGTCAAACAGATCGAAATTAAATACGGTTTTACGGTTTGGCCAGCACGATTAAAAAACGTAAAAACGAGACTAATTTGTTATTAAATTTTCTTTTTGGTGACCCTAGATCTTGGTAAAACATCCGTTACTCGTAGACTAAAAGGGTATACTAGATTCGTCGAAAAGTATGCAACAGGTAAAAGGATAATAACTATAAAATGCTTAGATAATAGTTGCACGCCCACTTTAACGCCCACAAACTTCAAAAAATCGTAAATATGAACGCGGATATCTCGGAAAATATCAAAGATAGAGAAATGGGATTTCAGATTTAGATTCCGCAGGCTTAAGCGCAGCGCAAGTTTGCTACGCGACTATGCCACGCCCACTCTAACGCCCACAAACCGCGAAAGCCTGTGGCGCCCACAATTTTCATGCTAGATACAAAATTTTAACTGAAATGTATTAGTCTCGTCTATTCCTATCGATTGATCCAAGACTTTGCCACACCCACTCTAACGCCCACAACGCTTAATTCTGTCTACCGCCGGTAGGTGGCGCATTCCAATCTCGCTTTGCTGCTTCCATATCTCCATTTTCCTTTGGTCCCTTTAGCTGAGTAACGGGTATCTGATAGTCAAGGTACTCGACTATAGCGTTCTTCCTTGTTTTTAACTTAATTTCTTTATACACCAGCAGACTGGACGTTTTAAAATGCTCCAATTTATTTGTTTCCTGTTTGTCAACAAATCCAGCCGTTATATACATATATGCGAAATTTTTGAATTCTTAAATTTGTTTGATAGAGTAACGCACATAAGCCCTCTGCACACAGACGCTTAAAATCGATGTTGCAATTTTAGGCCTAGTACTCAGATCGGCTAAGAGTTTCACTAGCCGAAAAATCTTATTCTTTATAGTGTGACCGAAGTTTTCAAAGTTCAGCCGCAATGCATGTAGCATGGTCTTACTGGCAAGCAGCTGGGTTTGTTCCCAAACGGAAGTCTAATCAATTGGAGAAATTTAAAAGGGAGGAGTCTGCTGGTACACAAAGAATTTAAAATAAAAATAAATGGAATGTTCAACGAATGTTTTTTTATGTAAATTAGTAGTTTATAGCTTCCTTCTCGTCCCACGGATGCTTCGCCATCTTTCCCGCGCCACCGCAGTCCAGCTCCGAGTCCCAATAGGCATATTGGACCTTCAGGAAGTGGGAGCCGGATTGGGAACGGGGTTGATCCGCTGATGCTGCAGGCTGACTATGCTGACCTTACAGTGGCTGACTATGCTTCCTGTCGGTGAAATCCCACAAAAAAGGGCAACAGCTTGAAATAGGAGTCCTATTTTATCTGCACTGACCTCCTGAAGTCGATTTTGGGGGTTTCCTTCCATTTTTAATTTTTAGTTTCCACACCGCCTTTGCACGAACATCGCCAAAGATTACATTTTTTACTTTTTGGGCCGCGGCTAACGGCGTTTTTTTTTGTTGGTATTTCCTTAGCTCATCTGAGTACCGTGGTGAAAAACAGACCCAACGCTTTTCGTTAGCCGCGTATTCGCCTCTCGCTCACTCCTATGGTAAGCTCGCGGCTGTGAGCTCGTCGATGTGAGTACTAGGCTTTAAGCAGATTTCTGTTTACATAGAGAATCGCTGAACCGAACAGCTGATCGGCATAAGCAAACCGTATTCGAAGGGAGAAGCTCCCAAATTCAATTGCTCGGAAAAAATACAAAACAACGCAAAACTAAATACAATTCGAACGCTAGCATGTGGAATGTTTTCAGCTCCAAATGATAATATATTATTTTAGCAAATTTATAAAGGATTCGATTTCTATTCAGGCAAGCGTTTTAAAATGAATAGGGACTATTGTGAGCCAACAGTAACGCCACGATAATTTTCACAAGTTAGAACCGTTTAGGCCCTTTTAAGTATTTATAGCACCTTCCTCGCATACGGTCTTTTTGCTAAATCCAATTTTAAACAACAATTTTGGGAGGGTGATGCGTCTTTAAATGGGGCTTTCTTTAAATAAATTATGCACGTTTTGGTCTAACAGGTGCCAGGTCCTGCCTAGAGGGACATAAGCTGGAGGTTGGTCATTCCTTAAAAAAGTACCTAGCAATATTTATTTTCAAAATTAGATCAATTGCTGAATTCCGAATTGAATTCAAAGACTCGTAAAAAAATACTGAATAAATCACTAAAATACTGTATCGATTTGCGTGTGCGGACCGCATTTCAAGCTGCAGCGAGTTGTAGAAAAATTTCCCGGTGGGAAAAAGACTAGGTACATAAATTACTAAAAAAATAAAAAGGAAAGAATGGTACCTATTTAAAGTACACATAATCATAAAGAAGGCGTTTTAAAATTGTTTACGCTATCTTAAACAATTAAATTGGTTTTTTGGATTAATTTTTTTTCGAGCTTTTTAATGCCATTTTAATTTACTTTTAGTTTATTTTGACCTGATTTCCAGCAACACTCATTTTAATATATAAGTCGCCTCCTGGGATAAAAATTAATTTCGGAGATTTTTCAACGAAAAAAACCGAGAAAATATAATTCCATAATTTCACAATAAATCTATTTTTCCATGAATTCTTGACATACACGTCTTGTCCTATTCGCAATGACGTAAACTAAAAGTTTGAACCTATAATCATAATTAAACGGGTTTTTAAGAGTTGTAGATTACTGTATTTGTTTATGCTGGCAATACTTTTTGAAAACACTACAATGTAGCAGTGAAAGTAACTACAAAAATATTTTACTACTGCGACCGAAATAATTTCTTTGGAGCTTGGATCAAAGCATTTTGAAACGTAATGCTAAACTAAGCCTTAGCCGTATATAAAACTATATTTTTTTGGAGCAAAGCATTTATATAGTAAAAAGTACTCCCAGCAGTGCTATAGTAAATATAGTATATATGCCATAGCATTGGACGCGTTCAGCAGAACAACATGATACCTGATCACTGATGGAATTCTTACGATAGTTCTGCTAAACGCATATGATAAATAATCATGTTGCAAGAATTTTTGCAAGAATTTTTGCATCATGATCAGAAAAAAGGAGCGTAAAAATAGTACGCTAGCTTTTCGTGATACATGATACATTGTTGCTGGCGTGCATAGATGAGTGAAGTATCGATAAGAATTAACATAAATATTTTTAAAAAACCATGAACTAATTTATATTCTTTACAACATTTATAAAGTGATTGTCAAACCCTTACACTAGGACGAAACGACATTTAAATACATAGTGCAGTTTTTCAGCTAAAATGTTTTACTTTTTTAACGTCGTTATGTATCATGAACGTTCAGCAGTACAAACTTCATCACTGATAAGCGTTATTTCAAATAATACAAATACAAACAAGGAAGAACGCTATAGTCGAGTACCTCGACTATCAGATACCCGTTACTCAGCTAAAGGGACCAAAGGGAAATGGAGATATGCAAGCAGCAAAGCGAGATTGAAATGCGCCACCTATCGGCGGTAGACAGATTTAAGCGTTATGGGCGTTAGAGTGTGCGTGGCAAATTTTTTTTGGGTCAATCGATAGGTATTGACGAGACCAATACAGTTCAGTTCAAATTTTGTATCTAGCATGAAAATTGTGGGCGCCACAGACTTGGGCGGCTTGTGGGCGTTAAAGTGGGCGTGGCATATTTGCGTGACAAACTTGCGCTGCGCACAAGGCTACGGAATCTAAATCTGAGATCCCAATTCTCTATCATTGATAGTTTCCGAGATATCCACGTTCATATTTACGATTTCTTGAAGTTTGTGGGCGGTTTGTGGGCGTAAAAATGATCGATAGGTATTGATGAGAACAATACATTTCAGTTTAAATTTTTATTCTAGCATCAAAACTGTAGGAGCCACAGTTTTGGGCGGTTTGTGGGCGTTAGAGTGGGCGTGGCACTCTACTGAAACAAACTTGGGCTGCGTAAGAAGCTCAGGAATCTGTACGCCAAATCTCATCCGGACAGACAGACGGACAGACGGACATGGCTAGATCGACTCGGCTAGTGATCCTGATCAAGAATATATATACTTTATGGGGTCGGAAACGCTTCCTTCTGCCTGTTACATACTTTCCGACGAATCTAGTATACCCTTTTACTCTACGAGTAACGGGTATAAAAACGGTAAGTACAGAAATAACCTAAGCTCGTAAAAATGATGAATTAAATTGAAATACTGAATTTTTTGCACATTTGCTTCGAATTTTAGCGACCGTCTTCTGTCCCTTTCTAGCACTTGCATTTATTATGGAACCAAAATTCGCTGGTGCGGAATTTTAGCGCTGTTGCTGAAGCTTCTTCCGTCCAAACAGGCTATTACTGGGAAATTTTCGTACCTCAAAACTTGAATACACCATCTTTTGAACGGATGTTTGGATAGTGGGAAGAGGTTACAAATGACGATGTTAAAATCATCGTAGAAATAATTTTAGGCGATAAGTATCGCAAAAAATTGTGGGGAAGTCATTGCACTATCTGGTAACACTGTAGCACGCAGAAGCATAACATAATACTTTTTGGTTGTTATCTATTAAACATCGCTGGTCATGGCTTACGATCTGAAGAAGGAGTCGGACGTAAAGGAGTACGTGGACAAGTTGGGCGTGGAGTACCGATTCGGTTGTTATTCCGAAAAGAAGCCGGAAGGTGGGTGCGCAGTCGGCGGAGACGCCGGCAGCGGCAAAAACGATTGCGATCTATAACCTCTGTTGCGCGGGAAGGGAATAGAACGTTACAAAACAAATAACAAGGAATCGAAATATGATATAGCTAACTACCGCTTCGCATTGCAGCCTGCCACCTGCTGGGCGATTACCTGGAGGGCATCAAGAAGGACTTCGAGAAGGCCTCCAAGGTGTATAAATCGACGTGCGACGACTACGGTTACGCAAAGTCCTGCTACAAGTATGGAAACTACTGCTTCCTAGGCAAGGGAAAGAGTGGGAGCAAAGGGGATCCCCGGGTGGCCTACGAGTACTACGAGAAGGGCTGCAACCTGAACGACTCGGACGCCTGCCTCCACTCCGGGCTGCTGCTCGTCTCGAGGTCCATGCCCAAGGAGATCGACAGAAATGTACCCAAGGTAAAGACCGCAGGATGATGATCGCGGTCTTAAACCGCCATTTAAATACGAGTGATTTCTTGGAGCAGGCGATTATGTTTATAAACCAATATTACCGTACTCATCATAATGACCGGAATACCTCGTTTGTTTTGCCGGCATACATATGTACATATGTTTTTAGTGTTTAAACATTTGGTTTGCGACCTTTTATATTCACTTCTTACCTTTTAAAGTCACCAAAACTGTTCATAGACATACTCAACTGTGTTCAAAATAATTAAAATCGAGGCAACGTAACCAACGACTAAAATACATAGAACATTGTCGATCTCACTCGTATTGCAGTCATAAACAAAATTGAACGGAAACGAAAAGTAACACTATACAAACATTATTTATCTTAGTAGTATTCTGCAGTTCAGTGTATAAATGAATTAGGTTTTGGAATTTAGCGTTCAAATAGTTAAACCCAAGGAGACTCTTGGTCAAAAAGTAAGAACCACCACCAGCGTTAAGTAATCTACATTTTGCTCATTTAGTTGCTAACAAAATGGATGGTAATAATTGCAAGTTCAAATTACTTGAGATTTATTTGCCATTTGACTTTTTATATGAAAACAATTTCTCCCTAAAAAAAGACTAAGTTTATCATGCCATAATTTCGACAGTGTAGATATACTAATTTTCTTTACATTCCACAGGGCTTGGAATTCCTGACCAAGAGCTGCGACATGAACAACGCTACCGCCTGCTTTTATCTATCTGGCATGCATATCTCGGGAGTGCAAAAGAAGCCGGATCAGAGCGCGGCGACTGAATCGGCCGGAAATGAGCCAGCTCCGCCCGCCGGAAAGACACCATTAAAGGACTCTGACTACATTGTCCTTAAAGACATGAAGAAGGCTTTCCAGTTTGCTCATAAGGCGTGTGAGCTTCGCAACATGTATGCTTGCGCCAATCTCAGCCAGATGTACGCCCGTGGCGATGGAATTGAGAAAAACGAAAAGGAGGCGGAGAAGTACAAGAAGCTGGCTCTAGAGATGCAGGACGAGGTGAAGAAGCAGCAGGAGACGCTAGGCTTCCAACAGGGCGTGGGAATGCCCAATTGATTTAGATTCTGTTTGATTCCTTTTACCATGTACTGCTGCTTCTCACCTTCGCTTAGTCCAATGTTCATATTTTGTATTCACGTGTATCTTTGTCAGGTATCCATTTACCCCTTTTCGGTCGGTCCAACATTAGTGGTTAAACTAACTAACATTTGTTTGTGATTTCTGTGTACATAGCCGACATTTACATGCGGCGGAGTGAGAGAGAAAAGGCGTAACGAAAAGAAATTTCTAGTTTTAATTGTTAAAGTTATCAAGTAACAAGTAAAAAACCCTTAAAGCATTGGCCGTGTTCAGCAGAACAACATGATCACTGATCAATGTTGGATCAGTTTTATGCAACCAAGTTTATTGTGCTCAACGCTCATAGTACGTTACGACGTCAAAAAAGTACAATTTGTTACTTTATAAACTGCACCAGACAAGTGTAAATGCTTCTAAGTTTGTCATGTCCTAAGTTTTTGAGTCACTTAAGCGTAACACTTTTTGCATCATGACTATATATTATGTGCGTTGTTCTGCTGAACGCGGCCATTTTGTTGATACCTTATATACAAAATACAAACCAGCCCGACCATAGTACGGTGTCGAAAATCGAATTGTATGTGTTTTAATTTATACATCATTTAGTGTAATATCCGCAGAGGCATACGTGAGTACAGTGCCTTTTGGGCTTAAAAGTCAAGTTATTTAATTGCATATCCTCTTATATGTGTATGTATAATTAAATATCCAATTTATTTTATTATTTAATTTTGGATAAACGTCTGAAACGCTTAAGTCCTATCATAGGTCCTGATTACGAACAAATAGTACAAAATTGGCGACAAGAAAGATTTCTTGAAACAAAATGCTGTTGATTATTTTCCTTATATCTTGAAAACAGGCCATTGAAATTCTTTTTTCGTGTTTATTAAGTTTGTTCCTTAATATTTTATGAGGAAAACAAAAAATGTGTGCCGTGTAACATTCATTTTAAATTGAGCGCCCAATTAATTGGATCGAGCTGGCATCACTGAACCTACAGTGATATTTTCCAAAAATCATCGCATAATTGCTCATTTAAGACTAGTACTCACTTCGACGAAAACCGCGAGCTAGCCATAGGAGTGATCGAGATGAAGATACGCGGCTTACGCCTTTCGCCGGGTATGTTTTTCAGCGCGGTTCTTAGATGAGCTAAGGAAACAACAGAAAAAATACAAGATTTCGCGAGTGAATTTCGATGAACGCCGTTAGCCGCGGCCCAAAGAATAAAGCCTAGTACTCAGATCGGCTAAGAGTTTCACTAGTCAAAAAATCTTATTCTTTGTAGTGTGACCGAAGTTTTCAAAGTTCACCAGCAATGCATGTAGCATGGTCTTACTGACAAGCAGCTGGGTTTGTTGCCAAACGGAAAACATATCAATTGGAGAAATTTAAAAAGGAGGAGTCTGCTGGTACACAAAGAAATTAAATTAAAAATAGATGGAATGTTCAACGAATGTTTTTATTTAAGTAAATTAGTTGCTTATAGCTTCCTTTTCGTTCCACGGATGCTTCGCCATCTTTCCCGCGCCACCGCAGTCCAGCTCCGAGTCCCAATGGGCATATTGGACCTTGAGGAAGTGGGAGCCGGATTGGGAACAGGGTTGATCCGCTGATGCTGCAGGAAGTCGCCCAGCATCCTGGCAGTGGCTGGACATGGCTTCTCCAACTGTTCCTTAGCGGGCGCCCTATTTTCCTCCTCCCTGTAGAAGCCAGCGCGTCCTCCAGCTCCGCTTAAGCTGCCAAATAGCTGGTGGTTATGGTGTACGGAGTCCGAACCAAATTATTTTGGCCAGATCTTACTTTCTTTGCGAGGACACGCCCGGCAGGATGTCCATGTAGAGAGCGAAGGCCCACTCGGCATGTTCCTTCCCACTGGGATTCCATGGTGGATCTCCTCCAGCACTGCGGATTTGCCCTGTTCTGGTATTGCTTCCTGTCGGTCAAGTCCCACAATAATGGGCAACAGCTTGGATTATGCGTCCTTTTTCATTAAAAATAAATTAAAATTTTTAAATTCCCCACCGCTTCTGCACGAACACCGCCAAAGATTACATTTCTTAAGCCTAGTACTCACATCGACGAAAACTTCGAGCTAACCATAGGAGTGAGCGAGAGGCAAAAAGGCGGCTAAAGCTTTTCGTCGGGTCTGTTTTTCAGCGCGGTACTCAGATGAGCTAAGGAAATACCAGAAAAAATACCAGATTTCGAGAGTGAATTTTCGATGAACGCCGTTAGCCGCGGCCCAAAGAATAAGAAACTTAATCTTTGGCGGTGTTCGTGCAGAAGCGGTGGGGAATTTAATAATTGTAAATGGAAGAAAAGCCCAAAACACGGTTAAAGGAGGTCAGTGCAGATGAAAATGGACGCCTAATCCAAGCAGATCCTCTAGAGAATCCCAGTGGGAAGGAACATGCCGAGTGGGACTTCGCTATCTACATTAACATCCTGCCGAGCGAGTCTTCGCAAGGAAAGTAAGATCTGGCCAAAGTAATTTGGTTGCCTTGTACTAATAGAAGGATCTTTTTAGCAGAACCACCAGTAATATGATCTCCGAAGTCCTCTCCATTAGGACTCCGTACACCACCACCACCAGCTACTTGGCAGCTTAAGCGGAGCTGGAGGCTGCGGTGGCTTCTATAGGGAGGAGGAAAATAGGGCGCCCGCTAAGCCAGGCCAGGATGCTGGGCGACTTTCTACAGCATCAGCGGATCAACCCCGTTCCCAATCCGGCTCCGACTTCCTCAAGGTCCAATATGCCCTTTGGGACTCGGAGCTGGACAGCGGTGGCGCGGGAAAGATGGCGAAGCATTCGTGGGACGTTAAGGAAGCTTTAAACTACAAATTTACATAAATAAAAACATTCGTTGAACATTCCATTTATTTTTATTTTACTTTCTTTGTCTACCAGCAGACTCCTCCTTTTTAAATTTCTCCAATTGATTTGTTTTCCGTTTGGCAACAAACCCAGCCGCTTGACAGTAAGACCATGCTACGTGCATTGCGGGTGAACTTTGAATACTTCGGTCACACTACAAAGAATAAGATTTTTCGACTAGTGAAACTCTTAGCCGATCTGAGTACTAGGCTTTATTCTTTGGGCCGCGGCTAACGGCGTTCATCGAAAATTCACTCGGGAAATCTGGTATTTTTTCTGGTATTTTCTTAGCTCATCTGAGTACCACGCTGAAAAACAGACCCGACGAAAACCTTTAGCCGCCTGTTTGCCTCTCGCTCACTCCTATGGTTAGCTCGCGGTTTTCGTCGATGTGAGTACTAGGCTTAAATAGAGATGAGATTTAAAAAAAAGGAGCCCCCATGTTCCAAATTCCACCATCCCACTTTCGTTGCTAACTGGCCGACGTTAATTTGACAAACATATTTATCATAAAGTAACGCCAAGTGCCATTCCATTAGTGCTGTACGGCAGCCACACTGGCGGACGTATATAATCTAAATTTTGCATTTCCTTGTTTTTTTTTTTGTTTTTCCGTGACCCTTCTGAAAACCGATGTGCATCCAGACAGGACATCTAGAACTCGGAGACCCACAATGAGCGCGCGCAGATCAAAGAGCAGTCCAACGCTAAATTTCAAGGCGGTGCTTCTGGGCGAAGGTGCGTTTCGGTGGCCTGATAAACCAATCTATTACGCTATGTAGAATTGCATCCCTTAATTGCAGGTTGTGTGGGCAAAACGTCGCTGGTGCTGCGCTACATGGAGGACCGGTTCAATGCTCACCACCTAAGCACCCTACAGGCCTCCTTTGTGACCCGCAAAGTGTCGCTGGAGGACGGAAGGAAGGCTCAGTTGAATATATGGGACACGGCTGGGCAGGAGCGATTCCATGCCCTCGGACCCATTTACTACCGAGGGTCCGATGGCGCCCTGTTAGTCTACGACATAACCGACCAGGACTCGTTCCAGAAGGTCAAGTCTTGGGTGCGGGAACTCCGGCAAATGCGCGGCACGAAGATTGCCCTGATAATCGTGGGCAACAAGACTGATTTAAGTGAACAGCGGGCGGTGGCGCACGAGGAGGCCCTCCAATATGCGCGCACGGTTGGCGCCCAGTATGTGGAAACCTCGGCCAAGGAGAACGAGGGCGTGGCCGAGCTCTTTGATCTGCTGACCCATCTAATGCTGGAGCAGCTCAGCCAACGTGAACCGGATGCGAGTCCACTGCGCCTCGAGCACGCGGATACGGATGGCCTTCGCAGCTCCAACGATTCCGAGGTCCCGGATTCCGGCGATCCTGCGGGCCAGAGATCCTGCTGTGGCATTTAGCCGTCTCCATTGTGATAATAATCATAATTATTTACTAGTACCCTATAGCCGATGTTCATTTTGTGTATATGTATATTATATATTTACTTATAGTGCGTGTGTTTCTGTTATTAACTCCAGTAACCCAAACTGACTCCACGTATTCTTGTTGATCTTCATTGTTGTCCAAATTGCGCAGACATTTTTGTTTTGATTTTTCGGCACCAAGTTTGTGTATGAAATGTAGTGTTCGCCCATTCCGACATTTGATTTTTTTCGCTCTTTATGTGCGCCAAGCAATAAAATATTTTGTAATTGCACTTATCTTGTTTTTGGGGCGGTAATTTTTCGGGAGGATGCATGTCTAATTGCAACCAACATTGTGATAAGTCACCAGTGATTACACCTTTTAGCAATGTAAACAGCTTTTTTCATAGTAGTCAATATTACTGATTTATATACATAGTACTCCCTACAACTTAAGAGCATATCAAAATTATGAATTTTGTTGAGATAAATAGAATAAAATTATACTTTGGGGCGGGTCGATTCGTATGGGACTAAAGAGTGGCAAGCCGTATGGGGGAACGTTATCTTTAAAGGATTGATTGTGAACAATATTGCCAAACAAACTAACGGTGCATACGAGAATGAAAAGCACTGTTTTTCTTGGAGAAAAAATCACTCTCAAAAACCACGTAGTGACGAAGCGCACCAGGAGAGTGTGCAAAAGCAACTACCGTAGATACACGAAAAAAATGAAAATCCACTGTGATTGTCCGATCGTAACAAGCTATACATAAATCAAAAGGTATCGTAAAAGACTTAAGTAAAACCAATTGGCTTGGGAGAAAGAGCGGTGAAAATTTAAAAGAAACGATTTAGAAAATTTGATCTGTTGAGATCGTAAGGGAAAAGTGGTCAAGTTTTTTAGTCTAGTTGTATTCTTACTCAAAATACGTGTCGAATGACATCTCATCCGATCCGATACCAAATCCGATGCTCCGTTCAAAAGTTATACGCAAAACAAGACTTTGGGGGACTTCTTAGAATTAAAATTTTATTTTGCTTGTCAGTTTGTCCCAAAACGTTGTTTTACTGATATAATAATAATAATTTTTCGTCACAAATTTTGATATCAATAGTTTGTTATGTTGAAGGTGCGATCGTCACGAGCCTTTACCTCGTTTAGAGGTGTTTTTGTTTGATACATCCTTATACGCAAACTTAACGAATTATACACTGTTACCTTATTATAATATTTAAATCTTCGGCAAAGTTTATCTGAGCCTATAACATTGTACATTTTTTTTTCGGTATTAAGTTACTCTCAACTTTGGGCGGTTGGGCAGCCTGCTGAAACAAACTCTACTCTACGAGTAACGGGTATAAAAAGAGATGCTGCTGGTAAACCATAGGCAAAAATTATGGCTAACTCTTTAGCAGTTATAAATTTTTGTCTAAATTCCAAGGGGAGTTCAGACGCTAAATTATAAATTATATTTATAGGAGTTGATTTTATAAAACCAAGGGCACGTCGTAAATAAAAATTTATATGCACTTTTATCTTTTTAAAAACAACAGCAGAAATATTAGCAAAAGACAAACATGAATACTCTAATTTAGAGGGTACAAAGGTTTTATAAAATGAAAGCGATTTATTTGGGTAAACACCAAACAAAAATCCACTGAGCATTTGCAGAAACATATTAGTTTTATTGGCTTTAGAAATAATCTGATCAATGTCTTCTACCTAAAATTGACTTTTTCTACTTCTGATATTGCTATATATCACAGATTATGTTTGCAGGCAGCCTTCTTCTATTGAAATGTATGATTGCTGATTTATTGGAATTAAAAGTAAGGTTGCTGATATTGCACAAGTTATTGAAAGCATTTAACTTAAGTTCTAAAATATATCTCTAGCTTTTGCAAACTGTCATCATAACGCACTAAAAGAAATCATCTGCATACTGAAAGAGTATACAGTTTTCGTCGTTGATGGAACGAAAATATATAGTATATATATTAAAAAGAATGGGACACAGAAAACTATTTGACATACACCTTTGTTTACAACTATTTCTTGGTTATTACTTAATAAAAATCTTTAATTTTTTGCTTAAAGACTTGCTTTATTATTTATTACGACATTAATACATTGCAAGGTGGGATGATTTTTTCTGAAAGCGTAAGATCTATTAGGTAACAGGTGATTAAAATGAATAAAAGATTCAAGCCGCACTTTAGTCATACCTTCTAAGCACTTAAATAAAATACTAAGAAGGCAAATCGGTCTATTGTTTGATAAAATAGAGGCGTCTAAATTTTTTTTCGGCATTGTAAACACTTTTAATTTTCGCAAACTATCAGGGATAGTTCCGCTAATTAAAATTTCATTTAAAAGAGATAATACATTTTCTGATTGATTATTAGAAGATACAAAATCATTTTGTATAAAATGTTGTCCAATCCTTTAGCTGAATTAGGGTTTCTAGATTTCAATAAAGTAATAAGATCATCTAAATTAAAATTAAGACTAAAATTAGGAAGATCCCAGCTTGTTGGAGTCGTGGTTTGAGCGCAATTTGAGGTATTTGGATTATTTGCTATTTGATGAAAAAATTCCTTCCAAAAATTCCTTTCGTTCCAAGAGCTTTTAACCGGTTTAATTTGTTTATACATTTTAAGGTTTTTAATCTTTAGCCACATATCTTTTGGTGATGTTGAATTAGACAAAGCGTCAGATAGAGCGTTCATATTCAATTTCCTTACTTTATAAAGATAGTTGTTTAAAAAAAGATTTTTTTTAAAATAATTTTGGCGACTAGCGTTTCTTAATCTAAATAATCTATCACATGATTCATCCCAATATTTCTTAGAAGTGTAAGGAGATCATGCAAAAGCATCTCTTAACGAGGTAAAAATCTAGTGACGATCGCACCTTCAGCAAACAAAAGTTCTGATATCAACTTTTACGATTTACTAAATAAATACAATTTCTTAATTTTTTTACATTCGGCACGCTTTATCAAAATCGTACAGCTAAACCTAAGCATATTGAATAGCAGCGTACCGAATTTAAAAAAATTAGGAAATTGTATTTATTTAGTAGATCGTATAATACATTTTCGTCACAAAAGTTAATATCTAGATTTTTTCCTCGTTAAGAGGTGTTTTTGTTTGATATCAGAAGTTTTTGTTTAAACATCAATCACAAAATTCATTTCCATACAGCTTCAATTTTCTTAATTTTTACTTTTACACTATCACCGATCTTTTTCCCAAACAAATTAAAATTGTTACAGTCTTTGTATGCAATCCTTTTAGGTTTTGCAATATCTTATGATTGTTGTACCACTTCTTAGTAGTACCACAGCAGTGATGAAGTGGACTTCGTCACAAAGTGGACTGCCGTCCACAGTCATGTAAGTTTTCACATTAGTGTACCTCAATTCCATGATCAGAAGTCACGTTTAAATTAAAAATGAATACAATAGTGATTATTAATTTCTTCCGCTGTAAAGGTTGTGATTTCGCATGCAATTCTGAGGAGCGCACACTGAAAGATTTTTTCACAGTGTAATCGGATGTTTGAAAAGAGTGCAAACTTAGTTTACGTCAAAAGTTTTTAACGCATAGAAGGAATAAAAGTCGTTTTTGTTGATTAATAACTTTTTACAACAATGTGTCGTATGTCAAAAGTTGAGGAATCTCAAGGGCTAAATAAATAAATATAAATATTAATTTGAAATCGTTAGAGCCGATTTTGAGAAATCAGAAAAAAGCTAAAAAATATAAATAAAAAAAACGTTGGCCCATAATTTCAAAACGGTGGTATTTAGACAATTTTTTTTAGAAAGGCGTACAAAGTATTTCAAAATACCCTTCTAACGATTACAGCAAAAAACAGAATCGCCAATTTCGGCTTTGATTAAAAACGATACAGAAGCTCGAGATCCCGCAATGCAAACAAACAAAGAAAATTGATTAAGTCCGAATTTGAACAATGACGTAATTCCATAAACGTAAAAATCCAATAAGATCGCAAAATCTAATAAGACCGAATTATGTAAACATAAACAAAGAAGTGGCGATCGCATCATCCACTTGCGATTGCGTCACCTAATGCACTAACAGTAAATTCTAAGACGCAAACCGAGGTTTCATTCTAACCAATTCTGTAACATACAATTAGTCTTTTTCCAACGTTCTAATAAAGAATAACCAACAAATATAAAAAATCTCCTGATTTTTTATTCGGGCGAAGAACGACTCATGTAAATATATAGTAGTCGCCTTCGCCCGCCCTCCTGGTGCGCTTCGTCACTATGTGGACTGCCATCCACAGTGATATCTAAGGTGTTTTTAGAAACAATGTTCTTAGTTGTACTGTACAGGTTGTGAGGAGTTGAGATGAATTTTCGAAAAATCCGATAACTTTCTTATATAAAATTTTATGTTCAGAAATGGAGTTATTATTGAAAATTTCAATTATTATTGGGAAATTAATACTATTTGTTATTTTTGTGTTGATTGCGGACCAATTAAAACTGTAGTTGATTCTATTTACTAAAGATAAATCAATAGCAGATGAATAGTTGGGATGTATTGAAAAAGCTGGCGAGCCATTATTGTTACAGGAAAATTCCGAGTTTACTAAAGCCCTTTTAAAAAGATTACCCAAACTATTGATTTAGCATTAAGATCACCTCCTATCAAAGAAGCACCGTTTAATGAAGAAGCAAAAGTTCGAATATTTATAAAGCTTAGCTCGAACGTATTAAGGTCCACATCGGGAGCTGAATATACACTGAAAACATTTATATTACGACTTAGATTTAAAGTGCTAATACTAATAAATCACTGTGGACGGCAGTACACGTAGTGGCGAAGCGCGCAAGAGAGCGTGCGAAGACAACTACTATATATAGCCGCAGTATTGAAAATCTGCCATTATGGTCCGATCGTAACGAGTGATACCCCAATCAAAAGGTATCGCAAAAACTAAGAAGATTGCATACCAAGACTTTCAAAATATAGATTTGTTTGGGAGAAAAAGCGGTGAAAGTGTAAAAGTAAAAATTTAGAAAATTGGAGCTTCTGGATACGGTGGGGATAAAAGCCCCAGCTGTTTAGCTAGTTTCTTACTGAGAATACGCGTCGAATGACACCTTATTTGTTGAAATCCGATGTCCCGTTCAAAAGTAATTCAAAAAACAAGATTTTCTTGTGGGTTTGTATGCATCCCATCTTAGTTTTAGGGTTTTGTAAACCCTATGGGTGTATAAAGTAGCTTGAAATAGAAAACGTTTGTTCTACGACCTTTGGAAAAACCCGCTAGATTAGCGGAAAAAAAGCCAGAATTAAAATGCTTATAGTATCTAAACAACTAACGCTACAAAAACGTGCTATATATCTCTGAAAAGATTATTTAATTTGCTAATTACTCTTTATATATTAAAATTGTCTGAATATAATAGATTTAGAGTTATGACAAAAAGCTATTTTTTAAAACCACTTTATGACTATTTTCTCAAAATTGAGTCGAACGATTTATTTTTAAATTTCAAATCATATAGCCCTTGAGATTCCTCAACTTTTGATTCAAAACACTCAAAACACGGAAAATCAGTTATGGTTTTAGGGTCCTTTACTTGCTTGAAGCTAATCGAAATAGAAAACTTGATCTATTTGTTCTACCACTTTGGAAACCCCCCGCTTGTTCGGCGGGAAATGTAAGAAACGACAGATTTCTTTTGGAATCTGAAACTATACAGCCCTTGAGATTCCAAACTTGTGCTGTTGAAATAGGTAATTGAAGCGATAAAACTTGTTGTGCCTAATTTAAGGTGGCGTTCAGCTAAGATTAGGGGTCGAATCTGTGTGTTTGGTTTTTCAATAGCCAAACCATATGGGGACGACTCCTAGTCATGGTATTGGGGTACTTAAACTCTTGTGCAAAAAAAACTTCTGATATCAAACAAAAACACCTCTTAAAGAGGTAAAAAGTAGTGGCGAACGCGCCTTTAACAAAAATTTCTGATATCAACAATTGTGACGAAAAATGATATTACATTCGATAAAATAAATAAACTATATTAAATTTATGTATTCGGCACGCTGCAACAGAAAATTTTAGTGTAGGTAAATAAATATTTACTGTTGCGGGCCGAAATCATAAATTTAATATAGTTTATTTATTTTATCGAATGTAATATAATTTTTCGTCACAATTGTTGATATCAGAAATTTTTAAGGGCGCGTTCGCCACTACTTTTTACCTCGTTAAGAGGTGTTTTTGTTTGATTCAATATTAGTGCTAAAACTAATTCTTTTAAAACGTATATACTCCTAGAGTAAAAGGGTATACTAGGTTCGTCGGAAACTATGTAACAAGCAGAAGGAAGCGTTTCCGACCCTATAA
The DNA here is from genome assembly GCF_014743375.2 of Drosophila subpulchrella. Classification (NCBI taxonomy): domain Eukaryota; kingdom Metazoa; phylum Arthropoda; class Insecta; order Diptera; family Drosophilidae; genus Drosophila; species Drosophila subpulchrella. The sequence continues at coordinate 281,810 of NC_050613.1, forward strand.
AGATTATATATTCTTGATCAGGATCACTAGCCGAGTCGATCTAGCCATGTTCGTCTGTCCGTCTATCCGCTGAGATCTCGGAAACTACGAAAGCTAGTTGGGACTTGGCATGTAGATTTCTGAGCTTCTTGCGCAGCGCACGTTTGTTTCAGCATGGTGCCACGCCCACTCTAACGCCCACAAACCGCCCAAGCCTGTGGCTCCTACAGTTTAAGTGCTAGAATAAAAATTTTAACTCATAAATGTAATCAATACCTATCGATTGACCCAAAAAAAGTTTCCCACGTCCTTTTTAACGCCCACATACCGCCCAAAAACTTTAAAAAATCGTAAGTATAAACGCGGATATCTCGGAAACTATCAAAGATAGAGAATTGGGATTTAAGGTTTAGATTCCGTAGTCTTGTGCGCAGCGCAGTTTTTTTTACGCGAATATGCCACGCCCACAAACCACCTAAGCCTGTGGCGCCTACAATTTTCATGCTACAAAATTTTTTTTTACTGAACAGCAACAAAAATTACTTCAGCGCTAAGTCCTGTAAAATGTATATTGATGCACGTATGAAACTTACGCTGAATGGGCTCTCTGCGATTTTTGTGGCACCCCTGAAAGTTGCTTCTTCTGACTTATAACTACTTTCAATAGAAAAATACTTTTGAGAAGGTTTTATCCCTAAAGCTTAAAAACTAAGAGACTAGGTTATGTAGAAACGTATAGACGGCCGGACATGGATAGATCAAGAATATGTATGTAAACTTTATAGTTTGCATTGCAAACTTCTGACGGAAATAATAAAAAACTCTGCAAGGGTATACATATTTTTAAAAAGAAATAAAATAAAAAAACGTTTAAGCACATTTGTATTGTTCTTTTTGTGAAAATGTTAAATTTTAGTTAATGCGCAGACTACCTGTACCCTTTTAATTAAATTGAAATGTTTTTCAGTGAGCGTCCAATAAAATATTTTGAGTAAAAACATTAATATTTTTATATAAAGAATTATAGCCGTCGCAGATTAAACTTGAATTTAGCAGTACATAAATACGAAAACCTATAAAGCCATTGCCAAGCGAAACGAGTGGTAATTACTGACCCTTATAAAGGTTTAACTATAGTCCTAGAAGTTTACCAACAGGTAAATATAAATATGTATGTATTCTCGAATTCGGGCAATTGTTGTAATTTGTGTTCATGACAATGAGCCATTTATTCAGGTTCCAGCACGTCCCACCGCTATCGACCCAAGGGGCAGTGCATTAGAATAATTGTAAATGATTGCTTGGCTCCATTGCAATTGACAGGGAAAGTTCAGTGGCCAGAGAAGACCTGGTACATTTTCCCCAGGTGAGTCGAACGCCACCATGCCTTAAGATTTCGCATTTCCCACCGGCTGAGTCAGAGCCCTTTTAATTTTTTTAGTTGCTGGGTGATAATGAATCTTTTGGACCAGCTTAGTCATTATTTTTGTTGTGCTCTTCAGTTTGGTCACAGATTTCCTGAACCGCTGTCTGAAGCTCAGTCAGTCGCTAGCCATGTAAGGAGTTGGAGTACCTGTAGTTGGAGTTTCAGAAGGTTGGGCTACAGGGCCGGTATCACTAATCTAGCCCAATGTTTATCCAGCCAGGTAAGAGTGTGAGTTATAAGTAGTGAGTTTCCCAAACTTATCGGACCGGCAATCAATAATGGACGGCCTTATCGGACTCGCACCTTTCGCCAGGGTACTACGATTATTACTACAGTGGAATTTGCTGCACATAATTCTGTTATATTGTTGTTTTTAAAACTTTTTATATATGACTTAAAAGTTGGTTTTGTAACAATAAAAAAATTGATATTTTTTTCACTTTTCCAAAGCCTGGGGTTGTATAGATAACGGTCATTAATTATGGAATATAGGCAGATTTCACTGTACCTGTGGAATACTTGGCGGTTGTTATCTGGCCAGGTTGGGCACATGTCGATGGCTGTTCGATCGGGTCGGTTGATTTGTGGGACGCGCGGCGCCCTGCTGCTGTTCCTCTTAATCTTGGTCGGCACCTTGGTGATCCTCCACAGGGTGGTCCAGTCGCCGCTCCTCAATCAGTACGAAATCCTGCAGGATCACTTAGAACGCCAGGAAAACCAAAAGAGCCGAGCCACCCGCACCATTCTTCTGTGGACCGATTTCTTTGGGGATCCTCGATGGAAGCTATCTTGGGACACTATGGGACCGCAGCAGCTACGGGATGAGCTTCGGTGCCCGGTCTACCAGTGCGAAATTAGCAACCAGCACGAGTTACTGCCCGCTGTGGAGCTCTACGACGCCATTGTCTTCCATGCGGCGGAAATGTTTCCGCTTCTCCGACCAGTGCCCTTACAGAGGAGTCCCCACCAGGCCTACGTCTTCGCCCTAATGGAACCGCCCGGAGAGACCAAGCACCGACTGGACGACGAGTTTGGGTTCTACAACCTCACCATGACCTATCGCCTTGACTCCGATGTTGTCTGGCCCTACGGGCAGCTTATAGACACTGAAACGGATGCCGTGGTGGCGCCCAGTGTGAGTCCACCTTGGAGGAAACGCCCAGCGTCTTTTAACGACTCTGTGATTTGGGATCTCTGGTCCGGAAAAACGAAAACGGCCGCTTGGTTCGTATCCCATTGTGAAACACTGTCAAAAAGAGAGACCCTGGCCAATAGGCTTCAGGAAATATTTGACGTGGATATCTACGGAAAATGCGGAACCCTCAGGTGAGAAAACGCTTAAAAGGTGCTCAATGTGTGTCAGTTTTTGAGCAGTGGTGAATCGTAGAACGTGAATGGCTCTGCATGGTAGACATGTACATATGCACTTTGCATCTTAGAAGAAAGGATTAAAATGGATCCGTTCCTGTTATTGAATCCATTTATTTCGGAAAACGGTTCCGGTTTTATTCCCTAGTCGCTAAAACTCGCTGCAGCGGAAATTCGGAACGCACACGCAAATCGATTCCAGTGTTTTATGAGTTTAGGTGATTTTTTGTACTTGGCATTTCCGGATTTTTTTGAGAAGGAAATGCATTTAAACTGCATTGGCGCCGTTTTAAGGAAATTGTTGTTCGTGCAGGCCTTCAATCGGCTCGGAACTCAGCAATTGATCTCATCTTAAGGAAATGACCAACCTCCAGCTTATGTTCTTCTTGACCTGGCACCTTTTGCATCAAAACGCACATTATGTATGTAAGAAAACACCTTTAGGAGCATCGACCTGCCAAAATTGGTTATTAAAAAATGTACATATGTATACAGTCAAAGAAACGTATGCGAGGAAGGTGTTATAAATACTTAAAAGGGTCCAAACGGTCTTAGCTTGTGAAAAATCTGGTGGCGTCACTGTTGACCTAAAAAGTGCCTGAATGGAAATCTCATCCTTTATAAATTTGCTAATAGCAATAAAATAATTATTTGGCGCTGAAAACATTCCACATGCTAGCGTTCAATTTATAAGCGGCAGAGGGCAATAAACTGCATTTCTGAAATACAAATTACAAGAATTTGAGTTTTTAATACACTTTGTTTGTATTTGCCAACTAAACATAAATTTTTATACCCGTTACTTGTAGATTAGAAGGGTATACTAGTTTCATCGGAAAGTATGTAACAAGTAGAAGGAAGCGCTTCTGACCCCATAAAGTATCTGTGTACATATATTCTGGATCAGGATCACTAGCCGAGCCGATTTAGCCATGCCCGTCTGTCCGTATGAACGCTGATCTCTGAAACTGTGAGTTGGAATGTTGGGACTTGGCGTGCAGATTCATTAGCTTCCTGCAGGGTATCAAAAAATATTGAAATCGGACCAGTCATTAACAAGTTATAATTAAATAATAGTCCATATTGTGCAAATGCAATCGAGATTGCATTCCACATGCAGCAAATCATCTGTTTTCACTAATACGCCAGCAAGCCGCTAGGGACGCTATGGCCTAGTTGGCGTTATAGGCTAGGTGGCGCTATAGGGTAGGTGGCTCTATAGGCGAGGTGTAACCTTCTCGCACTCTTGTTATATTACTATAGTTAACATAAATATTTTCATTATAACGGTTTCTATGTTAATATCAAAACTTTCCTTTAGTGAATGATTTGGTTGCTGTGAACAGACAAAATTGTTCGCTTTGACTGTTGCCAGAATGGTAAATACATATTTTGATTTTCGAGTGATATTTTTGTTATATATATATACATACTAGTACCTGATACAAAAAAGGGGTTGTTTTGATTTTTCTTGAAGTATAGAGTTTTAGAATACTCACACGGCACTACATGCGACTTAAGAAGCGAAAATAAAAATGTTCTTTTTTCGGAAACGTGGACACAATTTCAGGAAAAATAAAAGAATAAATAGTTTTATTTATAGTTATAGTCATCAACCTTTTTGGATTTCTGTGTGGGCATTCTTATAACTATTCACATAAATAATATGCATTCGATTTTGACGATAGAGACTAGAGTCAAGTCGGTACAAATTTAACAACAATCTTTGTATTTGTATTTTATTTTGAGTATTAAACAAACATATAGGAGGTACAAACTTCCTTAAAATGGAAAGAAGTACGTTGTGACACAAATAGAAACTCTTGTAATTTAAATTTATGATGTTTTTGACCCAACTTAAGACTATGAGCTCTGCTACTAAATACCTTAAAACTAATATTTAGTTATATATTGATTAAATTTTAGATGCGCCCGAGGGGATCCACACTGCGACGAGATGTTGGACACAGACTATTTGTTCTACCTGGCGTTTGAGAACTCGCTGTGCGACGACTACGTGACGGAGAAGCTTTTCGACGCTTTGCACCGGAACATAATACCCGTGGTTTTCGGTGGTGCGGACTACTCACGGATCCTTCCCCCGCACTCGTACATCGATGCCAATCGCTTCGAGACCGTGGAGGATTTGGCTCAGCACCTGAGCTTCGTGGGCGGGGATCCGGATGAGTATGTCAGTTACTTCTGGTGGCGCAGCTACTATCGCTTGGTCTCCACTTCTCCGTTTTGCGATCTGTGCGCCCTGCTCCATGCCCCCGGTTTTAGCCACAAGACACAGTTTTACGGCGACATCCAGGCTTGGTGGTTCAACAGTTGCCGCCTGGAGAGCCAGATACGTTGGTGAGCCGTGCTTGGAATAGAGAAAGATAGTTGCAACTATAAACACACGTCAATCACGAAAGAGAGCGAGATGCTACTGTCGGACACTTTCTCTCCAACAGTTATTTTGAGTCAAAGCCAACATTAGTCTATTTGTTAACATTTCCCAAAAATGTGTGTTAAGTACACTCCCTGGGAGATAAGATAGACAGGTTTCCGATTTGCTCACTATTGGGGTATGACTCACCTGCTAACCAATTTCAATTGCGATTCCCATCGATTGACAGTGGATAGGAGTAGATAACAGTAGTAATAACAGTAATAAAACCTTACTTTAACTGTCGTTTACCCAATTAAAAAAGGAACGCTTAGGTCCAGTGCCTCGACCACAAGATACCTGCTACTCTGTTCACATATGAATGTAAACAAAAGAATACGCTGTAGTCGATGGCCTCGATTATTAGATACCCGTTATTCAGCTTAAAGGAGTGCAGGAGGGATGGAGATATGCTTAACGAAGATCTGCTTTTTTCACTAACACGACTAGTAATAGCGCTTCCTATCTTTTTCTTCTATAGCGCAACTTGGCCTACAGCGCCCACTAGCCTATAGCGCCCCTAGCGGCTTGGTGGCGTATTAATTAAGGAATTAAGGATGATGGTAGTTCCTGGTAGAAATGGACCCCCAGATCACGAAAAAGAAGTGAAAAATATTTTAAATGGATACATTTTTTTTAAAGAAATTTTTTTAGCTCCGTGTTTTTAGATATGTCTTGAGTTACGCTTAACTTATTTAGGTGATATATGTTTAAGTTTACAACAATAACGCACTCTTTAATTTTGCCAAGTAAATGAATATGTTACATTTGTATGTTGAAGGTGCGAAAACACGACCCCTTACCTCGTTAAGAGGTGTTTTGATTTGATATCAGAAGTTTTTGTTGTAAGCATCAATCAAATTATTGGTCTACTTTAGACCAACATCCAGTCCTGGCGGTCCAACAGTTGCCGGCTGGAGATCCAGATACGTTGGTGAGCCATGCATGGAATAGAGAAAGATAGTTGCAACTATAAATACAAGTCAATCACGAAAGAGAGCGAGATGCTACCGTCGGACATTTCCCCACCAACAGTTATTTTGGGTTCAAACCAACATTAGTCTATTTGTTAACATTTCCTAAACATTTGTGTTAAGTACAGAGATAAGATATACAGGTTTCCGATTTGCCCACTAATGGGGTATGACTCACCTGCTAACCAATTTCAATTGCGATTCCCATCGATTGACAGTGGATAGCAGTAGATTACGGTAGATTTTACAAGAACATATACGTTATAAAACCTTATTTTAATTGTCGCTTAGGCAATTAAAAATGGAACGCTTAGGTCCAGTGCCTCGACCACAAGATAGCTGCTACTCTGTTAACATATTAAAATACATTTACATAATAATAATAATATAAATATACAAACGGCGAGCTAACAATAAAAGTAACCGAGAGGCAAATAGGCGGCTAACGCCTTTCGTCGGGTCTGTGTTTCAGCGCGGTACTCAGATGAGCTGAGGAAATAGAACAAATACCATATTTCGCGAATAAATTTTGATGAACGCCGTCAGCCGCCGCGCAAATAATAAAAAAATTTCAACTTTCGGTGTGTTCGTGCAGAAGTGGTGCTTCCCAAGTTGTCCATTATTGTGGGACTTCACCCACAGCAATACCACAACAGGGCAAATCCATACAAGAACGGAAGAGCTGGAGATAATCCAATCGAGAAGCCCAGTGGGAATGAGCGGGACGAGTGGGACTTCGGTCACTACATGGTCAGCTGGAGGAGCCGCTGGCGACATCCTGCGGCATCAGCGGAACAACCCCGTTCCCAATCTGGTTCCAACTCCCTCAAGGCCCATGCTGGCATATTGGGAATCGGAGCTGGACTGCAAACGGCGCGGAGAAGCATCCGTGACAAAAGAAGGAAGCCTTAAACAGTAGTTTAACTATCATAAATAAAAAAATCATTTGAGCAATCTATTTATTAGTATTTCTTTGTGCATCAGCAGGTTCGTCTTTTTAAAAACCTTAAATTTTCACGTTTGTCAATAAAACAAGCCCAGCTGCTTAACATGGAGTAATTCGGTCGCACTACATAGAATATGATTTTTCGACTAGTGAAACTCTTAGCCGATCTGAGTACTACAGTGGTCGGCATAAGTATTTTGACAAAATAAAAGTTAAGTATACTCATAACTTGAATTTACTTCTTGTAAACTATAGGCATCAATGGAAAGGTAATTTCAATGCCGTTTGAATGATACAATACATTTCTTTACCCATTCAGTACTTATTGAAAAGGACGAATTTGTGTAAATCAACTTTGAAGTTAAAAAAAAAAACTTTTTTCCTCGTCTTGAAAACTTAAATTTTTTGATGCAAAAAGTTTCTTCAAACAAAAATAATAGTAACTGCAAAAAGAATTTTTCAAAAATCATTTTTCTTATATTTTTTATGAATTTTTGAAGGTGACAATGTCGGAAAAAATTTGTATGAAAAAGACAAAAATATGGCTCAAATGCCTGTTTTTAAGCATTTTCAAAAATTCATAAAAAATATAAGAAAAATGATTTTTGAAAAATTCTTTTTGCAGTTACTATTATTTTTGTTTGAAGAAACTTTTTGCATCAAAAAATTTAAGTTTTCAAGACGAGGAAAAAAGTTTTTTTTTTTAACTTCAAAGTTGATTTACACAAATTCGTCCTTTTCAATAAGTACTGAATGGGTAAAGAAATGTATTGTATCATTCAAACGGCATTGAAATTACCTTTCCATTGATGCCTATAGTTTACAAGAAGTAAATTCAAGTTATGAGTATACTTAACTTTTATTTTGTCAAAATACATATGCCGACCAGTGTAGGCTTAAGGTCGTAAGCTTGGGCGCCATTTTGACAAAATAAATGTAGTTATATTTAAATTGGTCTAACTTAAAACCAAAGACCATAGAATAACAAGATGCGTAACTAGGGGTAAGAAAGTGTACACAGGCGGCCTAATTTTTGCAAAGCAACCCTTACACGGAATCTATTTCTAGAATGCCGTTGCTTTGCTTCCTTCTCTCTCCCTCTCTCTTGCTATCTCGCTCACGACACTTCGCGCTGTGAAAAAGTCAAAATTCAATTTTTGTCTCAATTGTCGATTCTTGAATTATGTTGACGAAAAGGAATCGATCTTAAAAACGCATTGCTCATGCGGATTATAAGCGGGCTGTGGCGCTCTGCGTATGTTAATGACCCGTGGATAATGGATTTGGGTTCCATGTTCGAGTCCACTCTGAGGCTGGATTCAACTTAATTTTTTTTAATATTTATTTTTATTTTAATATTTTTTTAGCTGTACTTTTTGACAATTTTTTTTTTTAATATTTTTGATATAGTTTTAAGATTTTTTTATTAATTTTTTTTTTTTTTAGTTTTTCTTACTTTTTTAAAGTTTTTTTATGTTTTTTTAGATGTACCAACTGGGACTTTAGGAATTAATCGCTCCTATAGATATATCTTATTTTGTGTAAATTACATATCAAAGGTTTTAAAAAAATATCTAATAACAATAAAAACATGAACACAATAAGCAATTCACTTTGAATCAAAGCGTAATGTGTACTCGAGAAAAGGATTTTTCATTATATTTTGATGAATATGGTGAGTGCTTTCCATATAAAATGCAAATGTTCGATAAATATATTTGAGCTTTACTGTTCAAAGATCCCCAGATATTTATTTATTTATGACGAAGTAAATTTAGCTTATTGCTAGTTTTACATTTGTCTGGGGAGTCTTGCCACTTACAATGTTTATACAGCAAAACTCTAATCAATTTATCTAACATAAGCATTTTATGTGAATAGCACTCATCATTTTCATCAAACCACGATGAAAAATCGCTTTCTCCAGTACACGGTACACATTTACTCATTATAAACTGTTTAATGTGTTCTTGTTTTTTATTGTTAAAAATAAACGTTGATATGTATTTTACATACATTAAAAAATATATCTGAAGGAGCACTTAACTTTCCAAATTGTTACAGACATTTTTTTCTGCAACAAAAATTTCGGAAGGCGAACTTAACATTTCTCCCTGTTTTAAAATAATCGCTTCACATCTTTTGCAGTTGTTTGATTCCTTAGCAATATAACCTACAAAATATCGGCTTGAGGTTTAATTTAATTTAATTGTTTAAATAAAAGACCGGTTGCATAAAAATAAAAAAGTTGTCCCCAGTCGGAGTTGAACTCCAACCTGCAATTCCCGTGGTTGAGCGACTAGACCCCTGGCCTACAGGACTTTGACACCTTGCGTTAGTCAAATGCGAGATTGAGCCCTTATTGCAGCAGACCACACGAAATGATTCACCAACACAACCAAAGAGCTTTACACGGACAACGCACACTAGCAAAATCGAAAATCCACCCCAGTCGTAAGTTGCGGAACGTGTTTTAAAAAAACATAGTTTTGGGTCGCACCTTTTTTACGCAAAACAGCACGCATGCAAATTTTCCAAGGCAAATGTGCGTGCTGGGTGCATTCTATTGCGGTGCCTTCTAGAAGTGTTTCAGAATAATGCATTTAGAAACATGCCCAAACACCCGTTTCGGGAACGTATTCCGAAACAAATAGTTCTGGGTCGTATCTTTTTTACGCAAAACAGCACGCATGCAAATTTAACTAGCCAATGTGCGTGCTGGGGGCAGTCTTTTGGGTGCCATCTGGGTGTATTTCAATATAGTGCATCCAGGTGTATTTTAGAGGGAATGTAAAAAAACCAAACTCAAACCCGAAGGTTGCCGATGCCCATTTTTTTACAATAGTCTTTTTTCGGTACTGTTCTCTTGACAAACAAATAATAAAGACAAAAGGGAATATGCAAGGAAGCGCGCGGTTTTTCTTGTCTCTTGCATTTTTAGTTCTGAAAAGTGAAGTTCGTGCCTCGTGTTTTGAAAAAGTTTGTTGCTTTCTGCCACCAATTTTACATCAATATTTTCACAGGTAAGCAAAGTGTAGATAATTTAGTTCAATATGAACACAACACAGTTCAATATGAACATAACACAGTACATGTACATTGAACATTCAAACTAAAAACAAATTAAATAAATAAAATAATAATTATTTGTATGTAAATTGTAAATACAACAGTGTTAATGTGCCAAAATAAATATATTGCATATTTGTAATATATATACACATGTTTCAAAATATATAATATTCAATTTGCTTTATATCTTTCAGAATCGCAAAAAATGAATGGGCACACCAAGGACTGAACTGCGTAAATGATAAAAGTACATCAACAAGAAGGAAGCAGCAAAGCCCCGTACAGAAGGGGAGAGACTCCGATCAAAAATTAGTTGCGTTCTTGAACATTGAAATAAAAAAGAAATATGAAATTGAAATCCAGTTTTATGTATTCCTGGGGAAAACTTCCAGATATTTTATTTTTGAATGCTTCTAGGTGCATTCCTGGGTACATGTTACAGGTGCATTAAAAAAGAGTACACCCAGAAGGAGTTTAGTATGTTGCTTCCAGGTGCATTAAAAAAGAATACACCCAGAATGTGTTTAGTATGTTGCTTCCAGGTGCATTAAAAAAGAGTACACCCAGAATGTGTTTAGTTTGTTACTTCCAGGTGCATTCCAGATATATGCTTCCAGAAGCATGCAACGGGTGCATTCTTTTTTGTCCCGCAGCCGTGTAAAAAGAATGGACAGACTCATCACTTCCGGAACACCTTTTTGATGCCACATTATGAAAGAACGCATGCTGGAATGCTGTCATTTACGACTGGGACATCGAAAATCCACACCAAAAATTTTGCCGTACATTCCGTTTTATGGCTGTTACTTTGGCTTTATGACATGTTATTTTTAAAATGAAACACTTTTTTCTTTATTCAAAATCGTGAATTTTTTTAAACAAAACTAGGAAGAACGCTATAGTCGAGTGGGAAAGGGACCAAAGGGAAATGGAGATATGCAAGCAGCAAAGTGAGATTGAAATGCGCCACCCACCGGCGGTAGACAGATTAAGGCGTTGTGGGCGTTAGAGTGGGCGTGGCACTGCTCGCCAAATCTCAATAGCCTAGCTCTTATAGTTTCCGAGATCTCAGCGTTCATCCGGACGGACAGACAGACGGACATGGCTAGATCGACTCGGCTAGTGATCCTGATCAAGAATATGTATACTTTATGGGGTCGGAAACGCTATAATAATTTTGTGATAATAAAAAACACGCATATACATACATATATGATTTTTTTTTAAATGTCAAGCAAAATTTTGTTTGTGTATATTTTCTTTACTTTGAAAGTTTAAAAATGTATTGTCTACTTTTGTAAATAGTATTTGTTAATAATACCTGCTTAGAACATTTGAAAAATCTGTATTTAATTACTCAACACTTTGATAACACTATGTTTATACCCGTTACTCGTAGAGTAAAAGGTTATACTAGATTCGTCGGAAAGTATGTAACAGGCAGAAGGAAGCGTTTCCGACCCCATAAAGTATATATATTCTTGATCAGGATCACTAGCCGAGTCGATCTAGCCATGTCCGTCTGTCCGTATGAACGCTGAGATCTCGAAAACTATAAGAGCTACAATACTGGGATTAGGCATGCAGATTCCTGAGATTCCTGCGCAGCGCAAGTTTGTTTCAGCAGAGTGCCACGCCCACTCTAACGCCCACAAACCGCCCAAAACTGTGGCTCCTACAGTTTTGATGCTAGAATAAAAATCTTAACTGAAATGTATTGTTCTCATCAAAACCTATCGATTGACCGAAAAAAAGTTTGTTACGCCCACTTTAACGCCCACAAACCGCCCACAAACTTAAAAAATCGTAAGTATGAACGTGGATATCTCGGAGTCAAGGATAGAGAATCGGGTTCTCAGATTTAGATTCCGTGGCTTTGTACGCAGCGCAATTTTGCTAAGCGAATATGCCACTCCCACTATAACGCCTACAAACCGCCCAAGCCTGTGGCGCCCACAACTTTCATGCTTTTTGATGCCACATTATGAAAGAACGCATGCTGGAATGCTGTCATTTACGACTGGGACATCGAAAATCCACACCAAAAATTTTGCCGTACATTCCGTTTTATGGCTGTTACTTTGGCTTTATGACATGTTATTTTTAAAATGAAACACTTTTTTCTTTATTCAAAATCGTGAATTTTTTTAAACAAAACTAGGAAGAACGCTATAGTCGAGTGGGAAAGGGACCAAAGGGAAATGGAGATATGCAAGCAGCAAAGTGAGATTGAAATGCGCCACCCACCGGCGGTAGACAGATTAAGGCGTTGTGGGCGTTAGAGTGGGCGTGGCACTGCTCGCCAAATCTCAATAGCCTAGCTCTTATAGTTTCCGAGATCTCAGCGTTCATCCGGACGGACAGACAGACGGACATGGCTAGATCGACTCGGCTAGTGATCCTGATCAAGAATATGTATACTTTATGGGGTCGGAAACGCTATAATAATTTTGTGATAATAAAAAACACGCATATACATACATATATGATTTTTTTTTAAATGTCAAGCAAAATTTTGTTTGTGTATATTTTCTTTACTTTGAAAGTTTAAAAATGTATTGTCTACTTTTGTAAATAGTATTTGTTAATAATACCTGCTTAGAACATTTGAAAAATCTGTATTTAATTACTCAACACTTTGATAACACTATGTTTATACCCGTTACTCGTAGAGTAAAAGGTTATACTAGATTCGTCGGAAAGTATGTAACAGGCAGAAGGAAGCGTTTCCGACCCCATAAAGTATATATATTCTTGATCAGGATCACTAGCCGAGTCGATCTAGCCATGTCCGTCTGTCCGTATGAACGCTGAGATCTCGAAAACTATAAGAGCTACAATACTGGGATTAGGCATGCAGATTCCTGAGATTCCTGCGCAGCGCAAGTTTGTTTCAGCAGAGTGCCACGCCCACTCTAACGCCCACAAACCGCCCAAAACTGTGGCTCCTACAGTTTTGATGCTAGAATAAAAATCTTAACTGAAATGTATTGTTCTCATCAAAACCTATCGATTGACCGAAAAAAAGTTTGTTACGCCCACTTTAACGCCCACAAACCGCCCACAAACTTAAAAAATCGTAAGTATGAACGTGGATATCTCGGAGTCAAGGATAGAGAATCGGGTTCTCAGATTTAGATTCCGTGGCTTTGTACGCAGCGCAATTTTGCTAAGCGAATATGCCACTCCCACTATAACGCCTACAAACCGCCCAAGCCTGTGGCGCCCACAACTTTCATGCTAGATATAAAAATTTTAACTGAAATGTATTGGTCTCGTCAATACCTATCGATTAATCCAAAAAAAATTTGCAACGCCCACTCTAACGCCCATAACGCCTAAATCTGTCTACCGCCGGTAGGTGGCGTATTTAAATCTCGCTTTGCTCCTTGCATAACTCCATTTCCCTTTGGTCCCTTATGCTGAGTAAAGGGTATCTGATAGTCGAGGAACTTGACTATAGCGTTCTCCCTTGTTGTTTATAATTCCGTTAAAATCCTACGATTATTTTGAGTATGGGGTCTAAAAAAAAAGAGATGCACTTTTAAAATGTTATGACTGCATAACAAAACAAGAATCCGTTCGCCTATAAAATAGATTTAAAGTTGGTTAAAATCCTCTTCCTCAGAATCCTTCGAAGCGAATACAATTTTAAGGTATACATCAAGGAAAATAAGTTACCTGTTAATTTTGTAACACAGTGTAATAAACAACAAAAGATTTAATTAACAAAAAAAAGGATTTGTAAGTTTAGTGTAAAACTCTAAATTCCCATACGATTTCAAGGTTTAAAGACTACTTTAAATTTAACATGCGGACTAGAAAACGACACTTAATATATTTTCTCGTAAAGTAAAAGCTTAGTCTTGTAAAGTTTTTTGTTTTCTTACCTTCGCTTTGATTAGAGAATGTTTAAAGTAAATTTATACTCTGGACTTCTTTAATTTTTGACAAAAAAAGCGGGAGGACCACTGTTTTAAATTTTTGCCATTTTACAACAAATGTGTCACCGTCCTTAGAATGTATTTTTTGGTAGTTTGCAACAATCTGAAAATAATACAAATTTTAGTTTTGAAATAAAGTCAATAGAATTAAATCATTAGATATATATATTATAAAATTACCAATTCGTGTCCGAATGCCTGCTTAAGTATATGAAATTCTTCAATAATCTTGCTATGTGATGCAGTCGTCGACAGGCCACTTTTCATCAACCTTCTTTCGTGGTTCCATATTAAACATAAGCCACTGTTTACTCGCGTTCAGCTCATCCTCGTCCAAATCAGTTGGATTCGGGCAATATTTTCCACGTTTGAAGTGCCGCTAAATTGAACAGCAGACTGCTCCTTTGCCTTGGCTTTTAAATTAAAGATTTTTCTGTATAAAAGACCTCCTGATTTCTTGGCAAAAATTTTTTTGAAATATGTTTCCTATAAAATTATTTAAAATTAATATTGGTATGAAATAAATAAATGTAATATAAATGTAATACCTTAATTTCAGATTCAAACAGAACCTGAATATCTTAAGAGATTTTTAGGAGCACAGATTGATTGATTGTTAAACACATAATGTTCAGCAATTATTCCACTCAAAATCTTTCGAAATTCGTTGGTAAGTTGACCAGTTTCTTTGAAGTAATTTATTACTGCAGAAGTTCGTTTACTGTTCGCCAAAATGGTTTCTAAATCAATCATTTATATACATAGAATAGTATAATTACTAAAATGGTAAAATAGTCAAGTAATAAACATGTCAAATTTACCTCACTGGTATTAATGCCGGGTGCTTTGGCCTGATCGGTGTGGTAAATATTCTGGTGTAAATTAAAAAAAAATAATTATTTATAATAAACCACTTTGCCTTTGTCAGCCTTTCTATTTTTCAGAAAATAATTTCTTAATTTAAGGGCATTTTTTCTTATTTTTAGGGTGATTTTAGTTCATGGTAACCATTTCCTACATTTAAGAAAAGCTTTCTTTATATATAAAAAAAACTTTCTTGATTTTAGAAAAATTTCCTTGGCTTGAAAAATAACTTTCTTGTATTTAGAAAAAATAAATTTTAATGGCGATTTTCTATAATATATGGTAAAATTTATTTTGAGTTTATTTATTTTTGTAAGCGCAACTTTGGTGGAGGCTCAGTGATGGTATGTGGGGCTTTTACCTCAAAAACCGCGCTTGATTTACAATTCACATCATAAAAAATGGATAGCACCCAATACATACGATTATTAGAAAGAAATCAAAAAAATTTTCTTGAGGAAAATAGGGAAATGCCCTTCACTTTCCAACAGGATAACGGACGAATTCATGTGAGCAATGCGACCAAAACTATGTACTGGCCGGCATGCTCTCCGGAATTGAATCCTATAGAAAATATATGGGACGTCTTAGTAAGACGGGTTTATGCCAATAACCGTCAGTATTGTAACGCTGAAGAGCTGAAAACTTGATGCTAGCCTTTTAAAAAAATTTAAAAGAGTCGATGAAAAAAGGATTGTCTACTAATAAACTGAAACCTAGCCAAATATTGTTCACAACGAGGGTATATAAGCCATAAATGAAACATGTCTTATAATTATGAAACACCCTAAAACTAAGATTTTGTTATTACTTATGCCACGGAGGCAAATATTATATTGTTTTTATATGAAATTCTTTGTTTTGTTATAACGATTAAATATAAGCACATTCACTGTAATACGACTTTTAATAAAACAAGAAAGGAAGTTAACTTCGGCAAGCCGAAGTTTGTATACCCTTGCAGTTGTAATTATTAAATGTAATTCGAAATTCTTAAAAATACAAATAATGATATTCCCAAGAGTATAAGATAATATGCCAAAAAGCACCGAAGCTATAATTTGCTTCATATTATTTTACCACCAATTTTCCGATAGTTCCCATGGCAACGATCGGCAAAAGATATAAGACTTTTGGGAAAATTTCAGCCCGATAGCTTTAAAACTGAGAGACAAGTTTGCGTATAAACGGACGGACAGACGGACATGGCTAGATCGACTCGTCTAGTCATGCTGATCAAGAATATATATACTCTATGGGGTCGGAAACGTCTCCTTCACTGCGTTGCAAACTTCTGACTGAAATCAATATACCCTCTACAAGGGTATACAAATTATTCAAGAAATTTATAGTGACTTATGGTTTTGAAACCTTATACCGCTGCTTTCATAACTTTCCGACTGGGATCACTCCTATCGTTTTTGATTCTTATCTCGTGATCATGCAATCTGTTCTTTACAAAAGCTAAAGTAAGATTTTCCTCAGCTAGGGTCTTAATTGCAGTTTTTACCCCACTAATGACGATGACAAGGTCAATAGCAAGTGCGACACTTTGTCCATTTCGGCGATTTTCGCTCCTGGGGCCAACACCTCACTTATTAGTTTGTCGAAAATATTGAAATGACACAATAGTGCTGTCTCACTCTGCAACTTTAAGAACAGCATTCGTTTCCTAACAGCTAAATAGCTGCGACGCGAGACTCTTGCGTTTATAGATGGCGTTCAAATTTCCAAGTGCTTTTTTGCGAAATATCGATACTGTCGCGATAGTACCGCTGTATACTAATTTGCCAAGAACAGGGGCAATTCTATATTCAATAAGCCTTAAAGTTAAGGGTTGTCTTTAAAAACTTGACAAATTGTATACAAACTCAAAATGATTGAAATCTTCAAAAATAACAATTTTTTCCAATTCGTTTTGGACGTCGCACTTCAAAAACATAAAAATAAGATAAAATAAAAATAAGATATTTTGGTCCATTATTTCAAAATGAAGCGATCCAGCCGCTAGATTCAAATGCTTCGTATACTAGGAGATCATAGATAATCTAGTAATTGGTAATCGCACAATTTTTGTTTATAAAGAGAAGTTTATCGACAGTTTTCGTCTTTAAAGCTGTTCTGCCCTTAGAAATTATTTGGCCCGCTTTTGAAGACATCATCTCGGACTCAGTTGACGTTGCTGGCATGCACAACTTTCTTTTAGCCAGTTTTGCAAGCAGGTGCTGGTCATTTATATTGTTGTGTTTACATTCTTCAAATTAGCTTACGGCACACTGACGAAACAAAATTGAGCTGCGCAGGAATCTCTAGAATCTGTTTGCCTAAGCCCAGTATTGCAGCTTTTGTAGTTTCCGAGATCACAGCGTTCATACGGACAGTCGCACGTGGCTAGATCGACTCGGCTAGTGATCCTGATCAAGAATATAAATACTTTATGGGGTCGGAATAGCTTTCTTCTACCTGTTACATACTTTCGGACGAATTTGTATACCCTTTTACTCTTCGAGTAACGGGTATAAAAACACCCCTCACACCTTTGCAAATATTTTGAAATGTGGGCGGTAGACAGGATTAAGCGTTATGGGCGTTTCTCTGAAGCAAACTATGCTTTAAAGCAACTTTGTAGCGCTTATAGTTTCCGAGATTACAGCATTCACTCGGACAAACGGACATGACTAGATCGATCATTCTAGTGATCATGATCATAAATATATATTCAGATGTATACTTTAAAGGGTGGAAACCCTTCCTTCCAGTTGTTAGATGCTTTCCACCCAAGACAATATAACCTTTAATCTACGAGTAACGGGTAACTGTCATTTTCGGTCCCAAAGACCGCGAGCTAACCGTAGGAGTGAGCGAGAGGCAAATAGGCGGCTAACGCTTTTCGTCGGGTCTGTTTTTCAGCTCACTCAGATTAGCTAAGGAAATACCAGAAAAGATACCAGATTTAGCGAGAGAATTTAGATGAAATAAGAAATTTAATCTTTGACGGTCTTCGTGCAAAAGCGGTGTGGAAACTAAAAATTAAAAATGGAAGAAAAACCCCAAAAACGCAAGCAGGAGGGCAGTGCAGATGAAAAAGGACACCTAATCCAAGCTGTTGCCCATTTTTGTGGGACTTCACCGACACGAAGCAATATCACAACGGGGCAACTCCGCAGAATAGTTGAAAAGCTGAAGGAGATCCACAAGAGAATCCCACATGAACATCCTGCCCGGCGTGTCCTCGCAAAGAAAGTAAGTTCTGGCCAACAGAATTTGGTTACGTTGTACTAATAGAAGTCTTTTTAAAAGACTTCGTTGTAAAACGGTCTCCGACGAGATCCCCATTGGGGAACCACAGGACTCCATGACCACCAGCTACTGGCAGCTGAAGCGGAGATAAAGAACGCGCTGGCTTCTACAGGGAGGAGAAAACAGGACGCCCGCTTAGGGACAGCTGGAGGAGCCATTACCAGCCATTGCCAGGATCCTGGGGCGACTTCCTGCAGCATCAAAGGAACAACCCCATTCCCAATCCCTTAAGGCTCTTGTTGGCATACTGTGAATCGGAGCTGAACTGCTAATGGCGCGTAGAAAATGCCGAAGCATCCGTGACAAAAAAGGATGCCTTAAACTACTAATAAATAAAGAGATCCTTTGAACATTAAATTTATTTGTATTATTTTGTGCACTAGCAGATTCGTCTTTTTAAAATTTAACAAGGAAGAACACTATAGTCGAGTACCTCTAAAGGGAACAAAGGGAAATGGAGATATGCAAGCAGCAAAGCGAGATTGAAATGTGCCACCTACCGGCGGTAGACAGAGTTTAGCGTTATGGGCGTTAGGGTGGGCGTGGAGATTTTTTTTTTGGTCAATCGATAGGTATCGACGCATATTCGCGTAACAAATTTGCGCTGCGTACAAGGCTACGGAATCTAAATCTGAGAATTCAATTCTCTATCTTTGATAGTTTACGAGATATCCACGTTCATATTTACGATTTTTTGAAGTTTGTGGGCGTTAAAGTGGGCGTGGCAAACCAACCGATAGGTATTTACGAGAGCAATACATTTCAGTTAAAATTTTTATTCTAGCATCAAAACTGTAGGAGCCACAGTATTGGGCGGTTTGTGGGCGTAAGAGTGGGCGTGGCACTCTGCTGAAACAAACTTGCGCTGCGTAAGAAGCTCAGGAATCTGCACCTCAAATCTCAATAGCCTAGCTCTAATAGTTTCCGAGATCTCAGCGTTCATCCGGACAGACGGACATGGCTAGATCCTGATCAAGAATATATATACTTTATGGGGTCGTAAACGCTTCGTTCTGCCTGTTACATACTTTCCGACGAACCCAGTATACCCTTTTACTCTACGAGTAACGGGTATAAAAATAAATTTTTCGCTTGTCAATAAAACAAACCCAGCTGCTTGACAATAAGACCATGCTACACGCATTGCGGGTGAACCTTGTATCTTCGGTCACACTACAAAGAATAAGATTTTTCGACTAGTGAAACTCTTAGCCGATCTGAGTACTAAGCTTAAAAGACAAATATAGTAGTCTCTTCCTAAGCTATGTATAATGAGTGATCCAAACAATATGGTGTCATGACCGTGTGAGGAAACAAACGCATTTTTCTCAATAAAGATGTATCGATTTTTCACACATTTTTTATCCTAACAAATTTATTTTAAAGTGTTGATAGAAGAGCAATTTTTACAGAAAAAGAATTATTACTATTGATTTTGAAAACGTGTCTATTGACCAACACTTTTTTTAACTGTGAGGTTCATCAAAAGAAATTAAAACTTTAAGCCTAGTACTCAGATCGGCTAAGAGTTTCACTGGTCGAAAAATCTTATTCTTTGTCGTGGGACCGAAGTTTTCAAAGTTCACCCGCCATGCATGTAGCATGGTCTTACTGTCAAGCGGCTGGGCTTGTTGCCAAACGGAAAACAAATCAATTGGAGAAATTTAAAAAGGATGAGTCTGCTGGTACACAAAGAAAGTAAAATAAAAATAAATGGAATGTTCAACGAATGTTTTTATTTATGTAAATTAGTAGTTTAAAGCTTACTTCTCGTCCCATGGATGCTTCGCCATCTTTCCCGCGCCACCGCAGTCCAGCTCCGAGTCCCAATAGGCACATTGGACCTTGAGGAAGTGGGAGCCGGATTGGGAACGGGGTCGATCCGCTGATGCTGCAGGAAGTCGCCCAGCATCCTGGCAGTGGCTGGCCATGGCTTCTCCAACTGTTCCTTAGCGGGCGCCCTATTTCCCTCCTCCCTATAGAAGCCAGCGCGAGCTCCAGCTCCGCTTAAGCTGCCAATTTGCTGGTGGTTATGGTATACGGAGTCCAAATGGAGAGGTCTTCGGAGATCATATTACTGGTGGTTCTGCTAAAAAGATTCTTCTATTAGTACAACGCAACCAAAATCTTTTGGCCAGATCTTACATTCTTTGCGAGGACACGCCCGGCAGGATGTCCATGTAGAGATCGAAGTCCCACTCGGCATGTTCCTTCCCACTGGGATTCTCTAGTGGATTTCCTCCAGCCCTTCAACTATTCTGCGGATTTGCCCCTATGTGGTTTTGCCTTCTGTCGGTCAAGTCCCACAATAATGGGCAACATCTTGGATTAGGCGTCCATTTTCATCTGCACTGACCTCCTTTGACCGTTTTTGGTGTTTTTCTTCCATTTAAAATTTTTAAATACCCCACCGCTTCTGCACGAACACCGCCAAAGATTAAATTTCTTATTCTTTGGGCAGCGGCTAACGGCGTTCATCGAAAATTCACTCCCGAAATCTGGTATTTTTTCTGGTATTTCCTTAGCTCATCTGAGTACCACGCTGAAAAACAGACCCGACGAAAAGCTTTAGCCTTCTGTTTGCCTCTCACTCACTCCTATAGTTAGCTCGCAGTTTTCGTCGATGTGAGTACTAGGCTTTAATTTCAAAGGGCATATACAATGTACATACATATGTACTTGTACATGTACAAAAGATCGAATAACCATTTCAACCTATTTTTATACAAGAGAGTGAAATTCATATAAAGTCCAATCATCCAATTAGCATATGTTTATGTAGTCATTTTTATTTACTCTTTACAAATAAGACATGGTTTTAATGAAAGAATAAACAAAAAGACGCTTAATTTCTTATATTTTAAAATTGTTTTCAAGTTTGAGGAACATATAACATTGATTTGACATTAAGTTTACGTTTTTTCGTTGTTTTTACACTTTAATGACAATTTTACTTAAATTTGACTTACATTCGTACAGGGCTGGCAAACGGTTTTGATACGCATGCGTTAGAAATCTAGACCAAATGAAATGTCAAGTGTCAAGCGGCAGTGACGTAAATGACAGCTCTCTTACTTTTAGTCTCTCTTTCGCTGAGCTTTGGACCTCTAAGAGCAGCGTGAGTCCCGCGGGAGAAACAGGATAGCAATAACCCAGCCTCATCTGTGGGAAAAACACTTTCCTTGGGGCACGGGCCAGTGCTTTTTAAGCTTTACTCAAGCTTTGGAAGGATTCACCGTTGACGCTGTCGCTGCCACTGCCGACGTCGCTGCTGGCGAAAAGCACTTCCTATGGAATTCAACGACATTTTATTCATTCTGTGCTAGATTTCCCGATAGTTCAAATCAGAGGTAAAGCCCCAAAGAGCGAACCGAAACGAAAATACCTGAAATCCGCAAAACCCAAGCTACAACGCTCAGTTGTTGTTATTGCTTGCTCTTTGATCATTATTATTTATTTTCAAAAACATTGGGTCCAGAAAGAAAAAATGAAATGGCAATGCCGAGTGCAAAAGTGTTTTTTTTTATCGACTCAAGTTTTACATTGAGATAAAGTGTGTACAAGAGTGAGATGTAAGTTGCATAACTTCCACAAGCCACTTCGAAAATACTCGGGAAACCCAGCAATTCATAATTTTTAAAAGCGCTAATTCAGGCCAGCGAAAAATATCATGTGTTTGGGCCCCTGTTTTCATACATAAAAATTGTATATTCATTAAATTGTATGTAAACGGCGTATGTGAGCGAGTGCGTGTGTGATGTGGAGTGCGTGGGTGCTGTCTCACTTGCACGAATAAGTCGCCCAGCTCGTACTTGCCTGGGATGCGAGTCTCTGAATCATCGATTTTTCCCAACAACACAGGAGAATAGGAAGGAGAAAAGAAAAATTAATAGGTAGAAATGAAAAAAGGAAGAACGTTACTACTGCCCTCTTTTTCAGAAAGAGATAGCGAGAGAGAAAGCGGCATTTGTCCTTTTTTCTAAGCTTTTCTGGTAGGACCATAGATCTGTCTAGCTCACTTACCATTTCGATGTCGATTACAAAATCATTACGGTAACGAATCTGACACCGTAGAAACCGTCCTACATTAGCAAAAAAAACATTAAATTCAAGATCAAACAATTTTTACTCGGGCAATATGCTATGTGAAATGTGAGCGAATATTAAAGCTGTTCAAGCTTTCGGAAGTGCGTCAATAGAAACTTCGATTTTTGCCATAACAGACATAAGACGTATATCAAGAAAATACTTTTCTTTGTAATTTGAAATTGTAATTTTCCTAGCAAAAATAAAAACTCATAATTATTTTAATAACGTGAAACATCGATTCTGAGTTAATGTTTATGTGTTAAATTAATTATTGTAATAAACTCAATCTTTATAATTTTTTGCTTAGTTCACTGAAAGAAAAAAGAATATTGAATTCCGTTATAAGCAAATGACTAAACATCGGGAAATTTTTAAAATTGTTGCGGCCATTGTGTTTGAAGTCGAAGTGCGTACTTTCATAGTACAACCTCTTCAAAATCTAGTGCTTTAAACCCCCTGCGAAAAATTAAAAAAAATTTCACCGTCTAGGAACATAAATTAATCAAACGAATTGTTCTAAACTAATTCTATAAAATTTGGAATATAACCTTTAGAAGAACATTTTTCGCATAACCACTCTAAAACATTTTTTTCCCCCATGAAAATAGAAAAGAACCTAGTATAAAAGCAAGAAAAAGCAAAATCAAAATAATATTTAAGGACGAGAAAAGGAAACATCTGTAAAATCAAATAGTAAAATGGTAGCAAAATGTGTTGCCTTTTTTTTTGGGCAGCGAAACTTTTTCGCCTTGAAAGTGAGTGTGGGTGTTGAATGTGTGTGCGCGTGTGAGCTCTGAGCTTTGACTAACTCAACTGATGTTATCGCGTTTCGCATTAAGAGCTGGGTGGTGGAAAGCTTTGACTATTCGGCAAGTTCACTTGTAGGTACACAATGAAGCGCTTTATATATACGTAAATAAATACGTAAAAAATTTTCCATAATCGGGGTTTTTGCTAGTTCTTCCTTTGAACTTAAGCGATAGCAACTGGAACAGCCGAAAAAATGTTGGAAAAGGCTGCGGTGAGTGAGCGGCTAAATCGTTGCATCGCCTAAAAATCCATAAAACAATCAGATTTTAGATATCCTAGTTTCGATACCGGTTCGATTTCGTGGGACATGCATAGCTTACATAATACCTCGTCTGCTCCTCCCACCCGCAGTACCAAGACCCCATCCAACTAGAACTAAACTGAACCCTACGTAGCCGCCGTAACCACCTCCAAAACCTTCATCTCCAGCTCGATTTCGTTTTCGACCCGGAGTCAGTAAGTTTCACGACCTATTTGCAGACCGATCTCGATGTCTCCGCAATTAGATAATGCTTAAGCTACCAAAGGGCCTAAAAAAGAAAAAGAAGAAGTCGAAAAAAGACCTAGAGCTCTTCACCGAGGAGGAGCTCGAGCAGTACAAGCGCGACTTAAAGGCCAAACAGGAGGCGGCGGCCATCAAATCGGACGCCGGCGAATCCGACGGAGGGGCATCAGACGTTGAAGCCCACCACGAGTCAGTTGCCTCCAATTCAGGATTGGGATCGGGATCTGGATCGGGCTACCAGGCACCGGCATTATCGTCGAGCAACTCTCACCAACAGCCGGGAGACCAAACTGAGGGAGCTGCCGGCGGCGACGAGGAGTGGGCCAAGTTTAAGGCACTCACCTCCGGCGTCGATAGCATCCTACATAAGACCCAGGACGAACTCGATCGGATCAAGAAGGAGTCCTTCTACCAGCGTCTGCCCTCTGCCGCCGAAAAAAAGAAACAAGAGGAGGAGGAGGCCGCTCGCCTTGAAGCCGAGCGACAGGAGCAGGAACGGCTGCGTCTGAGGCAGATCGAATCTCAGCGGGACAAGTTAGCCGAGGCCGTTGTCCAGCTATCGGAATCGGAGGAGGAGGCCGGCGACTATGAGGCCGATGATATCTTTGCTACCGACTACATCGAGGCCATCACCAGCGGTGAGCTCCAACTAGCTGTTGTTCCGGACTCCCCGGTCCTCGCCGACGACGGACCTGATCCCTTTGACACTGCCTACGCGGAGAAGGTCATTGTTGGCGCTGATCGAGCAAAGGGCAACAAGAAGCTAGTAAGCCTAGGGGCAGCCGTTGAAGTACTATCCGGTCGCGTAGACCGCGAGCACGCCGTTGCCTTAGCAAACCCAAAGCGTAAGTTAAGGAAGGGAATCCAGAACCTCCTGCTCAGCGAGAGCGTAGAGCTAGCTGATCCAGAAGCGGATCTTCTTGCCGCCGCTGCAAACGCCGAGCCGCAGCATAATCTACTTGACGATCTCGACGAGGAACTGCCCGAGTCCTCGGCCCCCATTGATCTCAGTGTCTCGTTGCACTTGCACTTAATTCAACACAAGCCTGTCGAGAACGAGGAGGAGCAGGATCAGGAAAATCAGCTGCTCAACCCGGATCTTTCCGAGTTCGATGCCCTTAAAGACGAGGAGGACGACGAGTTCGCCGAACTAGCCGCCGAGTCACTGACAAAAAAGGAAGAGGTTACTATCGTCACCCAGGTTGTTTTGCCCGGCGCGGAACTGTCAACTGAAGCCTTTGGAGAAGGAAGCTGGGCTGAATTTGAAGCGGAACCGGAACAAGAAACAGGTAAGAGCTCCAACCTATTTACTGCCTGCTATGATCTGCATCACAGTAAAATCGGACTTGTAAAATTTTAAGTTATGTTTAACTTTAACAGTAAATAAAAAATTGCACTTGGCTATTCTTATCCAAAATTTGAATGCAAGACACTGTTCACCTAGTATTGAGTCGAAAAAGTTGTCGCAAACTGTCATTATTAAACTTTGAATTGGGAATTGCTACACAATTTTACAAAAATTGGTGTTGCCTTAATTAGTGAAATTTAAGTAAAAAGGATTATTTAAAACTCTATCTTTGGCTTATTGTTGTTAATTCTTTGATGAACACCGTAATGGGTTGTGTAAGTATACTTGAAACCCATTTGAGCAAATATGTACATGAAAAATGTTGTAGGTGATTTTTGATTCAATTGAAATAGTGACTAGGCTATGAGCTAAAAATGTTTGTTGTTACCACAAAAAGGCTTATAAATTTAAAAAAGAAGCACAAATTTCTATTATTATGAAATTAAATACCTAACTCGCTAGGTCTAGCTGATCAAGAATATATATTCTTTACAGGGTCGGATATGTCTCCTAAACTGCGTTTCAAACTTATAACTGAACTATTAATACCCTTTGTCGGATATCTCCAATAGTATAAGATAATTTGTAAAAAAAAACACCGAAGCTATAATTTGATTCATATTATTCTCCCACCGATTTTCTGATCGTTCCTATGGCAGCTATATGATATAGTCGTCCGATTTTGATAAAATTAAATTCGAAAATTAGAACTAATTATAAAATGTTATATCCAAGCGTAGGAGGTTATATGTTAAAAAACACCAAAGATAGAATTTATTAACATTTTTTTTTCCGATTATTCCCATGGGAGCTTTAAGATATAGTTGTCCTATCCGGCTGGTTCCGACTTACTATATGCAAAAGACAGAATACTTTTGGAAAAGTTTCAGCCCGATAGTTTTAAAACTGAGAGACTAGTTTGCGCAGGAACGGACGGGCAGACGGACATGGCTAGATCGACTCGTCTAGTGATGCTGATCAAGAATATATATACTTTATGGGGTCGGAAACGTCTCCTTTGCTGTGTTGCAAACTTCTGACTGAAATCATTATACCCTCTGCAAGGGATAAAACACCAAAGATACAAATTTCTTATAATTTTTATTTCGATAATTCCTATGGGAGCTATAAGATATAGTTGTCCGATCCGGCTGGTTCCGACTTATATACCACCTGCAAAAGAAGAATACTCTTGGGAAAGTTTCAGCCCGATAGCTTTAAAACTGAGAGACTAGTTTGTGTAGAAACGGACGGACAGAGGGACATGGCTAGATCGACTCGTCTAGCGATGCTGATCAAGAATATATATTCTTTATGGGGTCGGAAACGTCTCCTTCACTGCGTTGCAAACTTCTGACTGAAATCATAATACCCTCTGCAAGGGTATAACAAAAAAGAACGAGTGTCTCGACTATCAGATACCCGTTACTCGGCTTTTAAATTGAAAATTGATAAAAGTTAAGTTAAAACGTTAGGATGACCGCTTTAATTTGGAGTACCCTCCGAAGATTCGCAAATAATCGCATTAGGCACACGGGTTCGCCGTACGAGAGTAAGTCGTAGACTAATAGAAAAACAGAAAGACTTACAGCGCTGTTACGTGCACAAATTGTCGGTCCTTTTTACTGTCCCCAAGTGCTTTTCAATAATGGGTAAACAATTTTTGGGTAGCTTAGCTTAAGATTATTCTCCTGTTGAAATAATAACTTACTCTTCTTTAACCGGGGTTAGATTACGTCTTCGTTAAGGTTGTCCTAAAAAATTTTTAGGAACACATGCTTGTCCATTATAGTGTTTATAAGTGCAAGTTTTCAACTCCATCTGATCCAATACAGCCTCAGACCGTCCCGCTACGACCGCCGGGCTAAACACATGCTGTTAAATTTTTTAAGTTTAACGCTGTTTTTGGTTTTCTTGGCCATCCGAACCAAAAATGTTAAATTTAGACTCAATGTTTTAAATAACAATATACCGAAACGATTCCAGCTCGCTCACATATGTTTTAGCGAAATACAAACTTTTTTGTTCACTGAGGAAAAATTTAGATAACATAAATTTTAGATAACATTCTTTAAACCTATAATTTAAGATGCTAGACTGTATATGTATATATGTATGTATGATCGCTGTTCAGGAGCCAGGCGTTTGCCACAATTAAAAAATGACTACATATAAATTCCTATAAAGAAACTAACCAATTATTTGATTACTTTTATAAGGGAGCTATTTTGAAACCTGCAGCCCTATTTAGTTTTCTAACCAATCCATTCACTTTTTCTATCCCTAGGAAAGCCAAAGCGTCCGCCACCCCCAGTTCGTCCGCCCACAGGACCCCACATCGTACCCGGTGCCATTTTCGTTTCGGACGACGAGGAGGAGAATCCGGACGACGATCCATTTAACACAAATTACGCGGAACAGGTGATCAAGAAGACCACCGTACTCGAGGAAGACGACGACTTCGATCCGCGCGCTGAGGAACCAGCCACTGGGTCATCCTCTTTAGCAGCTCCAGCTCACGATCTTCTCGCTGGAAGTACTACCGATCTCAGCCAGGTGGTTCCAGCGCCCTTGGCTCCTACTTTAAGTGTCGACCAGGATCCGGAAGACTTCGATCCCTTTGACACCTCGGCCATATCGGCTTTAGTGCAGCCCAAGGTTACTGAGCTGCGCTTTCTGGAGCGCGAGCTTCTCAACGAGTCCAGCGAAGTGGGAGTCACCCTTAAGCACTCTCTGAGCGACCCAGACTTTGACCCAAGAGCGGATCAGGAAACACCAGCGGAGCCGCAAGCGAAAGTAGAACACATACAGACGGATTTCGACACAGCCCGCCGAAAGTCCTCTCTGAGTCTGAACATCCAGGCCAAAAGTGTGGGTTTCCTGGTGCCAGCACCGGATCTTCTTGGTTTGGGTAATGAGTTGGGGGCCAATAAGAAGCCACTAACGCCGTATTACGCACCAACTGGAAATCCTTTGCAGGAAAGAGAGCGTGAAGCCGAAGACGTTGATCCCTTCGACACATCTTACGTGCCTGAGGCAAGGCTTAGCGACATAGAGCTGAAACATATAGAAAAGGATCTGATCTCTGAACCCTCTAATCTACGGCACAGCCTCTCCGACCCTGATTTCGATCCTCGGGCTCCTCCCACTCCGGTTCCCGCTGAAGTCTTGCTGACCGTCGAGGAGAATATCAACATTAAGGTCTTGACACCCGCCCAGGAGCGAAAGAAGTTAACTAGCTCCGTCGAATTTGGCGACGAAATTGACCCCTTTGACACCTCCATAGCGGCTAATCTCCGACCGGGTCAGACGGAGTTGAAACTACTGGAGAACGAACTCCTGCCGGAGACAAGGACCTCGGTGACCGACGTCCTAGACGCTCAGAGCGACGCGCAGGAGTTGGGTTTTGGCGACAAGGTACTCACGCCCTCGACGCACTTGAGACCGGCACTGCCCGCCCAGAATCTTGATCCGTTTGACACTTCCATTGCGGAGAATCTTGTGCCCGGCGAGACAGAAATCAAACTGCTCGAAAGTGAACTGATTGAGCGCTAAGCCTAGAAAGTCGAAATATTCAAGCACAGATAAACAACAGGAGAAATCATGGCCAATCCTTTTTTGATGGACGACGACCTGGATGGCGGCGATTTGGCCGCCAATCCATTTCTCATGCAGTCTGAGCCGGAACCTAGCACAGATAATCCATTTGGAGCAGGTATGTGCCAACTTAATTAAAAGACTTTCGATTTTAATTTCCCCAGTGCTGAAATCTAGCAATATGTATGAAAAATATCTAAGGTATTTAATTGCGTGGCAAAAGTAAAAACTGTAAGTTTGCCAGACGAAAAAGTGATAAAGCCCTTTTTTAAAAAATCGTTGGACGAAATTGACGCAAAAAATACCAACTTTTTATACCCGTTTCTCGTAGAGTAAGAGGGTATACTAGATTCGTCGGATTCGTCGTTTCCGACCCCATAAAGTATATATATTCTTGACCAGGATCAATAGCCAACTCGATCTAGCCATGTCCGTCTGTCCGTCCGTCCGGATGAACGCTGAGATCTCGGAAACTATAAGAACATGACATCATGAAAATTGTGGGCGCCACAGGCTTGGGCGTTTTGTGGGCGTTAGAGTGGGCGTGGCATAACAAACCTGCGCTGTGTACAAGGCTACGGAATCTAAATCTGAAATCCCAATTCTCTATCTTTAATAGTTTCCGAGATATTCGCGTTCATACTTACGATTTTTGAAGTTTGTGGGCGGTTTGTGGGCGTAGCAAACTTTTTTTTGGATCAATCGATAGGTATTGATGAGAACAATACATTTTTATTCTAGCATCAAAACTGTAGGAGCCAAGGTTTTGGGCGGTTTGTGGGCGTTAGAGTGGACGTGGCACCCTGCTGAAACAAACTTGCGCTGCGCAAGAAGCTCAGGAATCTATATACCAAATCCCAACTTTCTAGCTTTTGTACTTTCCGAGATCTCAGCGTTTTTACGGACGGACAGACAGACGGACATGGCTAGATCGACTTGGCTGGTGATCCTGATCAAGAATATGTATACTTTATGGGTTCGGAAACGCTTCCTTCTACCTGTTACATACTTTCCGACGAATCTAGTAAACGCTTTTACTCTACAAGTAACGGGAATAAAAAAGCTTTTTAAATTATAAAAATTCAATTTTATACCGGGTTTCTATCCAGAAAATACAATTGTGGTTTTAAACGTATAGAATATTCTCTTTTGCTTTACTAGTAACGGGTATAATAAGATCGTTAGATGGAATATGTATATTTAACAACTTTTAACTTCTTTACTTACATCAACACTTAAATCTTTATTTAGCTACTGGTGCTTCTAATCCCTTTGCCTTTGGTGGCGATGATCTCGAAACGGGGGCGGAACCGGAGGTGGAAGCAGCCCATGATAATGATCTCGATCCTGCGATGAGTTTCTTTGGGACCACGATCGAGGCGGAAGACGATGCGTTGAGTTTGAAATCAGGTGCCGAGGAGGAAGACGAGGGCGTCAAAAAACCGGCCCAATCGCAGTCACATGTGCACCCGCCTCCTCCACGCCCCCAGGCTCCCCCACAGAGCACACAAGATCTAATTAGCACGGTGTCCAATCAGTTGGAGGAGACCAGTTCGGAGCTACTAGGTCGCATACCCGCCACCCGATCTCCCAGTCCCGTTTCGATGCGGGATCTGCACTCGCCGAGTCCCACTCCGGACTCTGGACTCGCTGATCTCCTGGATGTATCGGTGGATAGTGGGTCGAGTGCCCATACTCAAGGCATGGATGTTGATTTGATTGGGGTAGCTGCAGGTGGTGTGCCCTTGGATAATCCCTTCGCAGTGCCGACGGCTGTGCCTAATATACAGGCGGCAGCACCACTGCCAGCCACGCCAGTAAAGCAGCCTCCACGCCCACCACCGCCACGCCCCGCTCCGCCACGTCCCTCACCCCCTGGTCAGATGGCGCCCCAAAGACCTCCGCCACCGGTTGCTGCAGCTGCTTCACGGCCAGCCGCCGCAGAAGCGGATGATCTTCTGGACATGTTTGGCACCACGTCGAACAAGCCGGTCAAGCCGCCACCACCCAAGTCCAAGGAAGATATTCTGAGTCTTTTCGAGCAACCACAAGCTCCGCCAGCACCCAAACCGGATTTACTTCATGACGATTTACCCGAAACGAAGGTGGAGGATGTGCCGCTGGAACTGGTGGATCCCGACGAGGACCAGGGGGATGGGACCACCTCACGGGATGACCCGGTATTCACCTCCCTGCTAATACGACCAGATGAGAGTACCCATGACATAACATCCCAACCGCAGGCGGCTACGGGTTTGGAACGGCAGGCGAATCACATGGCGGCGCCACCGGAAACGCCCAGCAGACAGAGGGCACCCACGCCGGATATCGAGATCACAACGGTGGAGGATCTTCCGCGTTCCGATGATGAGGATGAAGCTGATGTTAAGCAGGTACCGGAGGCGGATGCAGAACCAAAAATTGAGCCAGAAGCGGAGCCCGAGATCATCTCTGATCACAGCCCGCCAACGGAATCACTTGTTACTACCCAGGCCGCCCTTGCCGATAATGAGCCACTGGCTAGTGAACCTGAGCCAGAGCAAATGGACACCGGTCTGGACTTTCCGCTGGCCACCAGTGGCCTGGCCAGTGGTCAGTTGTCCGCTAACCCCTTCGCCAGCCCTGACGAGGATGAAGAACCAAGCTTCGCACCCGTTCCCGTGGCGGTGGCCAATATTTTTGCCGTGGATGATCTGGAGCCGGAAGTGGAGCCTCCGCAGACGGAAGTGTCTTCTAGCTATACTGCAAATATTTTTGCGGCCGAACCGGACGAATTCGACGCCTTCTCGGCCAAGTTCGACTCGGTGAAGAAGGACAACATCAGCATACTGGATGGTTTTGGAGGATCCGGAGCCATAACGCCCACGGGTGGAGATGGTAAGTTTTATTAAACATAATCGGAATATAATTTATAAGCGAATTTAAATAGAACAACATACTGATTTAAGTATATATAATGTTTTGGTTAATCAATGTAGAAAAGAAACAACCTTTATCGTTGAGTTCAGATTATAAACAGTTTTTTTTTCAAATGTTTCGATTAAGTGACTCCACCTAGAAAAAAAAATTCCATATGGATTGCTATATGGACTAAACGTTAGATTCTTATTATTGTCCAGCCCTATAGGGCGTATACTCATCGACAGCATCTAAAATGATACAGAACCCCGATGTCTTCTTTAAAAATGTTCATATGAGTTTAAATATTTGTAACAAGCTATATGGACTTCTGAAAATTTGTTTGCTGCCAAAGCGGAATACGCGGTCAGACGCTATAGCACCAAAAGCTAAATAAACTGTGGTAGCGCTTTTTACAACTACAATGTATATAAAGTTTTTTAAAGTGTCGTTGTTATTCTTTGTTATTGTTTTTTTTAATTTGTTCCATTTAATTTTATGGCTTTCATTCGATAGGTACTATGGCGGTTTGTGTCGCATGATAATGATCAAATGCAGAACAATCTGATGTATATTTATGAATAGGCACAAAACAGCATTGATTACCTGCATATATTTTAGGAATATTACTTAAAAGTGAGCCCACGATTCCAAAAAGTGTTTGAGCTAAAAAGTAATAAGACAAATTGGTAATTTTTTTACGTACTTATATCGTTTTCCAGCTTGGGGGGACAGTGCTTTTGGCTCTGCTACAATCTCGGCGAATGCCTTTGGCGACACCAATTCAGCAGACGATGGATTCGGCAATGAGGACGATGATTTCTATGCTATGCAGGCGCCCGCTCGCGCGGATTCCGTGGAATCGGTGGATAAGGAGTTTAGCGTAATCATCCGACCGAAGGCTGAGGGAACTGGAGTAGTGGCTCCCCAACTGGCGCCACCACCACCGCCGGTGCGTGTTGCCAATCAGGCACATACCACATCACCGCCCGGTTCAACTGTAAATCCCTTTGAAGATGTCAGTGGCTTTCCGGCTCCTGGCCCACTACCTATCGATGGAACCGCCATGAAACGCACGGACTCGCAAGACACGCCACAGACACCACTCTATGACGAGGATGTATCGCAGCCACTAGAGGAGTTTCCGCGACTCCATTATGTGGGACCCGGCTGGGAGATGCAACTGCGTCAGCCTAACAAGAAGAAGATTACCGGACAACGCTTCTGGAAAAAGATCTTTGTCCGCCTTGTGGTGCAGAACGACGTTCCGGTGGTCCAGTTGCTCAACCAGGCAGGCGACAAACAGCCCTTCCAGGAACTGCCATTGCAACCCTCGTATTCCGTGTCTGAAATTGGGGCCCAGCAGTACGACCAGTTCGGCAAGATATTCACGATGAAGCTACAGTACATTTTCTACAAGGAGCGACCCGGCGTAAGACCCGGCCAGGTGACCAAGGCGGAGCGGATCACAAACAAGCTGACGAAGTTCGCACAATACGCCATCGCTGGCGACTACGAGGGCGTCAAGGAGTTTGGAAGCGATCTCAAAAAACTGGGCCTGCCCGTGGAGCATGCGCCGCAGTCTTCCCAGCTCTTCAAAATCGGTTCGATGAACTACGAGGACATGAAGCAGTTCTCCATTTGTATCGAGGAAGCGCTGTTTAAGCTGCCTGCCCTGCGGGAACGAGCGTTAACTTATAAAATGGAAGAGGTCCAGGTGACCGCCGTGGATGAGATCACTGTGGAACAGGACTTCGAGGGCAAGATCCTCAAGCAGATTGCCCGGGTGCGACTCTTCTTCCTCGCCTTCCTCACCGGCATGCCAACCATAGAGTTAGGCGTGAACGACATGTGGCGGCAGGGGAAGGAGGTCGTCGGCCGGCACGACATCATCCCGGTGGCCACCGAGGAGTGGATCCGACTGGAGGCCGTTGAGTTTCACAGTGTGGTCAATCAGCAGGAGTATGAGAGAACGCGCACCATCAAGTGAGTAGAAATCAGAGTGGGGTTGAGACGGCATACGTTGGAAGCAAGGGTCATTGCCATCTTTTATGTAAGTAGTATATTCATAACAAAGCTAAATGTTACATAAACTACTATACAAATAAAGATGTTACCATGATCCAAAATCTACAATTAAAGAAATAGACAAGTGAGCTAGTAAATAATGATTTTTTGTTTAAATGAAAAGCGCATAAGATTTTACTCTTCGAGTAACGGGTATAAAATCAACCGCTATTTAGGGTCTGCGCTTTGGTTTATCATTCATACGCATAGCTGCCTTTAATCAAATTTATTATTTTCATATAGGGGTCTTTCCATATATTACGTACTCATAGTTTTTCCGATGCTTGACCCCCTCCCCTATGTAATAAATTGAGCAAAAAAATTGATTCGTTTTATAGGCGTAATCATTTGGCTGACACCCCCATCCCACCACCTATGCGATTTAGTTTTCCACCCAAATCTCGGGATCTTTGTCCAATTATTTATTCATATCATATAAAGTTGGTGGAAATCGATTTATTTGCAAAAAAATTGTAGCTGGAATAAGATTTGAGATAAGTAAGATTTAAGGGAACTTTGAGACGGCGACGCGATGACAAAATATAAAAATGTAGTTTTTGCATATTTTTGTTGTTTTTTTTTATTAAACCCAAATTCAATCCAGATTTCAACCGCCCGATGCCAACTATATTGAACTGCTGCGCTTCCGTGTGCGTCCGCCCAAGAATCGCGAACTTCCGCTGCAGCTAAAGGCCACCTGGTGTGTCACAGGCAACAAAGTCGAACTACGAGCTGATATCCTGGTGCCGGGATTCACCTCACGCAAGCTGGGACAAATCCCCTGTGAGGATGTCTCGGTGCGCTTCCCAATTCCCGAATGCTGGATATACCTGTTCCGCGTGGAGAAGCACTTTCGGTGGGTATTTCTGGCAATGGTCAACAGGTTTTTGGTATTTAATGGCTTATATTTCTCTCGGAAATACTGACACAGATACGGTTCAGTCAAGTCGGCACATCGGCGAACTGGCAAGATCAAGGGAATCGAGCGGATACTGGGTGCCGTGGACACGTTGCAGGAGTCGCTGATAGAGGTGACCTCGGGGCAGGCCAAGTACGAGCACCATCATCGGGCTATTGTGTGGCGTTGTCCCCGTTTACCCAAGGAGGGTCAGGGTGAGTTAAAACTTAAGTTCCTATAATTAAATGTTCCGTATATATGTACTTAAAAGCTAAGAGACTAGCTTGCAAGGAAACGGATAGACGGACATAGCAAGACCAACCAGACTGTTGATACTGATTAAAAATAAATATACACTATGGAGGTGGAAATGTCTCTTTCCCTGCGTTTCAAACGTCTGATTGATATGATAATACCTTCTTTAAGAAGGTCGGTATCGGACGAATATATCATATAGGTGTCGTAGAAACTTTCGGTGCATTATATACTAATCTGCCGAATATATATATTTTATATTATAAACTTTATACTGTTGTTGTAATATGTAAGTATACAAATGCAAGGCTACTCAGATAATTTTTTTTGTTCTTGCAAATTCGGAGGGTTAAACGTGACATAGTTTCTTTGGCAATATTGCTTAGCACTCTCCATAGATAAATTTCCCCCCCTACGATTTATAACTTTTCTTGGGCCCATACAAATCGATCCGTCCTAATATATACGTAAGATTTTAGTTGGCTTTGGCTTGCTTTGGTATTTACTGAATGGGTATATAAACTTTGGCTTGTCGAGGTTATCTTTTTTTCTTGTAATAAATATTTATTTATTCTCAGGTTAAAAGGCAATTGCAAATTACCTATTCCTGTAATAGTTAAAATCAGCGATTCAATGAAAATTATAAATATATTACATGATTATGTGATTACAATAACTAATTTTTAATCATTCTCCCGTTAGGCGCTTATACCACGCATCAGCTAGTCTGCCGTATGGCCCTTACTTCGTATGACCAGATCCCAAGCGAACTGGCGCCGTACGCATTCGTGGAGTTTACTATGCCCGCCACGCAGGTCTCGCATACCACCGTGCGCTCCGTGAGTGTCCAGGATTCGGATGCCGATGAACCGCCGGAGAAGTACGTTCGCTATTTGGCACGGCACGAGTACAAGTGAGTAACGATGATTTCTGTACATGGCGTTGTGGCCACTTTTTGGGAAGGAGATGGTTTGTCTTCATTCAAGTGTCGTTAGGAAATTGGTTGACTTTTAATAACAAAGGCCAATCCGATTCGAAAAAAAATATCAGTGGATATTAGGAACCCCGTAGGCAAAGAATGATGACTTTCACCGTCCACAATATAAACAATCATATGGGGCTTTGGGGCTATCCCTTTTTCTAAGCGAATGGCCAGCCAGGTTGTGTCCTTCTTGGCAAGAACGCCCGAGGGAGATGTAGATATTTAGGCAGGACTTGTGGGTGTATAATGGGCGTTCAGACGGACATGTCTAGATCGACTAGATCATTTGATCCTGATTAAGAATATATATACTTTATAGTGGCGGAGACGCTTCCTTCTACCTATTAAATAATTTCTGGATTCCTAAAAAATAAATTAATCGAGGACTTTTCCAAGGAAGCTATCCAAGAAGTACAGTCGACCGTGATGGTAGCTATAGCAAAAATATGAAAACAATACAGGGCCGCCCAAGATACAAAATATGAAAAATATAAATTACATTTAAATTTCAAAATATCGGCTAAGAGAAGATGTAATTTCAAAATTAATTTTATTTTGAGCAAAAAATAAATAAAAATCAACAATAATCATTACGTTTGATTTTTATTTATTTCGTTCAGGTATAACGATTATTTTTGACTTTCATTATAAAACTGAAAAATTATTATTGATTTTGAGGAATATTGTTAAGATCACAAATTAAAAAATCATGATGAAAATGGATAGACTTCCCAAAGAGAATTACTATGGTATTTTCCTTTTCTGGGTATGTCGATCCAAAGTGCCTGATTTTTTGATTCATAAAAAAAATCAATAATCATTACTTACAGTCCCTGATAAATTTGTTGTATTTATTTACACTTTTACAAAACCTTTAAATATATGGGCGCTAGATTTTTTATGGCAGGCTGCAGTAATAACACACTAAAATTTGGACAGTATTACGTAATAAGTAGCCAATTTTTTTCAGCAGAATGCGACGCCCTAAATGCTGAGAATTGTACCAATCGCATGGTTATTTTAAAAGTTATGCCTAAGCTAAAAGGCTTTGAAATGGTGAATAGTACCGCTACCGTCCGCTAGGTGTCGTGGCTGTGACATGGTCTGTAGTACCGCTACCGTCCGCTAGACATGCGTGGGGTGTGCCGCGCTTATTAAATGCCTTTGAATTTTATTTTATTTTAAATTTGAAACAGGTATCTGATAGTCAAAGCACTCGACTATTGAGTTTCTTCTTTTAAATTTGTTTAAACGAATTTTTCAGGGCAAGCAATCCGACTATCAAGATTAATAACAGGAAATGAAGACAGGCTTGAAATATGAAAAAAAAATTTTCAAAAATTTCTATTGTGTAAAGAGGTCTTTAATAGCAAAAACCGTGTAAATTGAATGTAAATTTTCTTTCTAGGGTTGGCATCGAGACCACGCACGGCGAGTCCACGAACGCGTACCTGGCGGCAACGCGTCCCATTCGCGAGGAGCCACCAAGCACGGCCATCAAGTCCACTGCATCCCCGGTCCCGCCCAGCGATTCGGACACCGATTCCAACTAAGCTGGCATCGCCGAGCTACTGAAACGGAAATCCAAATTCCCAAGTGAATTGAACGGCAGTGCATCCAATCAGCTTTCTGTAGATATTCCACGTTCATGGTTTTCCCAATCGTTCTTGTTATATACCTATTATACAATACACATAGATATATCTTGCCCCTAATATATATTTTTGTGTGCGTCTGCGCCAATTTTTTCCCTCTAGCTTTTGCAGCGGGTTCATCGCGTTCGGTTTAGGTAAAGAGTAGTAGACAATAAGGTTAAGTGCAGCAAGTGATGTGTTCGAAGATTACGAAGCAGACGAATAGATGAACACTGTGTAAAAAGCCAAATGAATGAAGACCGAGATAAAGCTAATGGATCTGTGGACACGTCAACGGAGGAAAAGATAGCGAAAGCGTCATAGGTACCCTATATCCTACAAACCATATAGCCACAGCCATAACCACATGAACTAACTTAGCCTACCCTAAAAGAAAACTAAATTGCTTTACTTGTAGCCACACGATCATGTTAAAGGTAATTGATATCAGACCAGAATCGTACGTAAAACAACTCATACATATGCATAGGGATAATGGTTATAATCTCAAGACACAAACATACTCACATGAAGCATATATCCAATAACTGATGTTATCTGAAGTAAGCACGAAGCCAGGGAAATGAAAAGCAATTTCACCATACAGCATTCCAAAAACAAAGGCTACAGTGCACGTATGTATGGGAAACCACTAATAAAACGAGCTGCCAGCCTCACATAAGACTAATCAACGCTGGCCCCAGCAGCCAATATCGCATAATGTTAACCAAATGTTGAATTCTGGTACAAATCGCCAGCTTCGAATAGTTTAATTAAAACAGGAGTAAGATGCCAGTTTTAGACGACGTTATCAACCCTCGAAAGAGCTGCTTTACATAAAGTCAATCAACACTGGTCAGATTACATATGTATGTATGGTGGACGTGAATCTTTAAACTATCCATAGCCATCAAATACACTTTAAGCCCTATGTATACCATTGATTTAACGATACATTTAGAGATGAATTCAGAACTCCAAGCTAAAGTAAAAACCTAAATGGAAATGCATATTCAAATGTTATTGTTGTGAATCAAATTAAATTGTATTCAAACTAAAATAAAAAGTACATAAAGGAAAACAGTATAGGCAGATCATATTTGTTAACGTAAAAAAGTAAATTAAAGTGTATGATGACACTAAAATTAAACATTTAACTAAATCAAGATATTCATAACTATTTGCCATACATATTGATTGATTCATTGAGTTTACTAGGAAGGTTGCATAAAACTAGATTTGTTAATTACGTGTTAAAAGAATATATTCTACGAACCCAGCCTAACCACCTCCTAAAATATTTGCTTGTTACGATTTCTTCTCCACTCCATATTCCATGTCAGACAACAATCCTACAAATACATAAAACGACTCGCAATGGAATCACAATTAAATATTAATAGAGAATGTGTATATTGTATTATGTATGTTACACTATTAACCTACGTTGTATTTTCTTTATCGTCTAAAACATTTGTATTGTATGTACAATAAAAACGAAGGAAACCCATGTAAACAAACCGAACGGTTGACAAACATTCTCACATGTTATATTTATAGATTAATTACACTAGTTTACAGGCGAAATGCTCCAAGAAGGATGATGGTAGTTACTAGTTGGACCCCTAGGTCACAAAAAAAAAGTTTATTTTACATTTCAAAGTTTGCCGAGTTGTAGCTCTCAATATACTCATATATCACCTAAGTTGATTTATCGCAACTCGAGATAAAATTAAAAAATCGGAGATACCAAACAAATTTTCTTTAAAAAAATCTTTTAAAAATGAATTCTATACAAGTTTGTTAAACTTCTTTTGTTAAGGTCTAGGGGTTCAACTCTACCAGGAACTACCATCATCCTTGTTGGAGCATTTTCAAAACATTATTTTGTAAACTAGTGTTATACAAGAATCGATGTTCCGACTACGATATATGCTCTCGATCCGTGTCGGATTGACGACATATACTGCGCTGGGATCGGTCGTTATTATATAAATATACGGCGCAAGCCAATGGTATTAACCGATAAACTAAATACAGTATAATAAATTATTATGAACCTGACAAAAAAACGCATTATGGTGGAATATTATCTAGTCAAATGAGAAAATAAACATTGAGACAACAAATATTAAGCAATGCAAACTTTCTTCTCGCTTTTAACTGGGATTTGGGATGAGTTTTAAAACTAGGATTTCGAAAAATGCGTATCCGACCGAATTGAGCAATTTGTTGTTTGTTTTCTGCCATTTCGATATTAAAGCCTAGTACTCAGATCGGCTAAGAGTTTCACTAGTCAAAAAACCTTATTCTTTGTAGTGTGACCAAAGTTTTCAAAGATCACCCGCGATGCATGTGGCATGGTCTTACTGTCAAGCGGCTGGGCTTGTTGCCAAAAGGAAAAAAAAACAATTGGAGCAATTTAAAAAAAAAGTCTGCTGGTGCACAAAGAAATTAAAATAAAAAAAAGGAAATTTTCAACGAATGTTTTTATTTATGTAAATTAGAAGTTTAAGGATTCCTTCTCGTCCCACGGATGTTTCGCCATCTTTCCCGCGCTATCTGTAGTCCAGCTTCTAACTGGCCAATAATGGCTGGCGAGTGACCTTATTTTCTCCTCCCTATAGAAGCCGGCTCGTCCTCCGTCTCCGCTTTAGCTGTCAAGTAGCTGGTGGATATGGAGTCCTCAATGGAGAGCTCGTCGGAGATCGAGCGATGTCCCATGTTCCTTCTCTAGTGGATCTCTAACTCCAATTACCAAAGTTATGGAGTTTATAAGTCTAGTTTTGGGTTCCCATTCTAGGAGCCATTGGAAATACGTAAAAATCTGACATGAAAATGGGTTAAAATTTTGACCCTCGTATAAAAGAAATATTTGAATGTAGATTATTAGAGAATTCAACCACAATCTCATAGATGTATGTCACTTCGAAATCGGGATCAAATTTAGTAGGCTCTATGTTAAAGCCCCGTTTCCATTATGAACGCGTCAAGCTGGCATCCATTTACCGTTTAACGCGCCTCAAATCCCATACACATTTGTAGGGACACAAAACAGCTAAAACAGTTGACAAAAGGGGAAAAATGGACTATGGAGCAGGTAATTGTGTTGTGTTTTATTTTTATAATAATTAATTTTGAATGATTTGTTTCACAGCAAATAGAAAATGACTTGGACAAAGCCACCAAATTTCTGTTGGATTTGTGGGAGGAGAACATGGATGGCCTTCGGGGTGTTCGGAGGAACACCCACATATACCAAGAAATGGCAGATGAGATGGCGAGTTACGGTTCAAGGGCGTTGGAAGTCAAAAACAAAATAAAAAACATAAACAAAAACAAGGAAGAACGCTATAGTCGAGTACCTCGACAGCTAAAGGGACAAAAGGGAAATTGAGATAAGCAAGCAGCAAAGCGAGATTGAAATGCGCCACCTACCGGCGGTAGACAGATTTAAGCGGTATGGGCGTTAGGGTGGGCGTGGCAAATTTTTTTTGGGTCAATCGATAGGTATTGACGAAACCAATACAGTTCAGTTAAAATTTTGTATCTAGCTTGAAAATTGTGGGCGCCACAGGCTTGGGCGGTTTGTGGGCGTTAGAGTGGGCGTGGCATATTCGCGTAACAAACATGCGCTGCGCACAAGGCTACGGAATCTAAATTTGAGATCCCAATTCTCTATCCTTGATAGTTTCCGAGATATCCACGTTCATATTTACGATTTTTTGAAGTTTGTGGGCGGTTTGTGGGCGTAAAAGTGGGCGTGGCAAATATTTTTTTGGGTCTATCGATAGGTATTGATAAGAACAATACATTTCAGTTAAAATTTTTATTTTAGCATCAAGACTGTAGGAGCCACAGTTTTGGGCGGTTTGTGGGCGTAAGAGTGGGCGTGGCACCCTACTGACTTGCACTGCGTAAGAAGCTCAGGAATCTGCACGCCAAATCTCAATAGCCTAGCTCTCATAGTTTCCAAGATCTCAGCGTTCATCCGGACAGACAGACGGACAGACGGACATGGCTAGATCGACTCGGCTAGTGATCCTGATCAAGAATATATATACTTTATGGGGTCGGAAACGCTTCCTTCTGCCTGTTACATACTTTCCGACGAATCTAGTATACCCTTTTACTCTACGAGTAACGGGTATAAATATAGGTAGGTAGTGTATGCATGTATCAAGAAAACATTGAAAGGAACTTAAAGATTGGGTCTATTAGGAGGAGCTCCCTCTACTTGGGAGCACTACGACAGGATAAGGTCCATTTTATCCTGCTCAAAAGTAATCAATTCAAAAGAAAAGAAATGTGGCCTACAGGTTTAATGCTAGAATAAAAATGTTAATGCGGTTATTCCACGGCATTGTTCGGATTTCGATGTTTGCCGTGAGTCGCGGCCCAAAGAATAAGAAATGTAATCTTTGGCGGTGTTCGAGCAAAAGCGGTGTGGAAACAAAAAATAAAAATTGAAGGAAAACCTCGAAAACGCCTGCAGGACGTCAGCCCATATGAAAAAGGACACCTTATCCAAGCTGTTGCCCGTTGTTGTGGGACTTCACCGAGAGGAAGCAATGTCACAACTGGGCAAATCCGCAGAATAGTTCAAAAGCTGGAGGAGATCCACTAGAGAACCCCAGAGGGAAGGAACACGCTGAGTGGGACTTCGCTCCCTATATGGATATTCTGCCAGGCGTGTCCTCGCAAGGAAAGTAAGTTCTGGCCAAGAGAAGTTGGTTACGTTGTACTAATAGAAGTATCTTTTTAGCAGAACTACCAACAAGCTCTCCATTGGAGAATCGCAGGACTCCACCTTCACCAGCTGCTTGGCAGGTAATGCGGAGATGGAGGACGAGCTGGCTTCTATAGGGAGCAGGAAAACAGGACGCCCGCTTAGGGACAGCTGAAGGAGCCATTACCAGCTATTGCCAGGATACTGGGGCGACTTCCTGCAGCATCAACGGAGCAACCCCGTTCCCAATCCGGCTCCCACTCTCTTAAGGCCCATGTTGGCATATTGTGAATCGAAGCTGGACTGCAAATGGGGCGGAGAAAACTGCTAAGTATCCGTGACAAGAAAAGGAAAGCTTAATCTACTAATTAACATAAATATAAATATCCTTGAAACATTCCATTTATTTGTATTTCTTTGAACACCACAGTTTCGTCATTTTAAAATCCTTTAATATTTCGTTTGTCAATAAAACAATCCCAGCTGCTTGACAGAATCGACACGCATTGCGTGTGAACTTTTAGTACTTCGGCTACACTACAAAAAGGAAGATTTTTCGACTAGTGAAACTCTTAGGCGATCTGAGTATTAGGTGATTTTTCGAAATGCATTTGAATTGCAATGGCGCCGTTATAAGGAAGTGGTTGTTGGTGCAGGCCCAAGGAGCCTCCCAAAGGCTCGGAACCCAGTAATCATCTTGAAAATAAATAAGATCGACTAAACTATTTTTATGTTTTTTGCTTGATTTGTTCAGCTCCTTGCAGCCAATTTAGTGCTGCAAACAAAATAGTCCGCTACGACCAAAAAATAACGCTGCTACTTATTAATAAACCCAATCTGTATAATAGCATTCAAAATAAAACTTGAATGCTTTATGAAGAAATTACTGCCGGCGATGAAATAATTAGAAATCTTTGTTTAGCACCGAGATACTTTGAATTCATATAAAATGTTTCTGATTTTCCGGCAAAACACATTATTAATTGTCGACAATTATATACTTATTTAGAAATTAGTTTTAAAAGCTTCGAACATTAAAAAAAGTTAGTTAAAGCTATTTGAGTTATAAAGCTAAAGTGTCCATGCCTTTTTATCCGAACAAACCCAATAAATGTCATATATATTTGTCTCTTTCTTAGCCTGCAAGCAAAACTTCTGAAGGATGGAAACACGATAGAACACATTTAACAAAAACAAAAAGAGTCGAGATAGCAAAGAAGTAACTTCTGAGACACTTCTGGACGATATAACACATTTTACAATCTACTCGAGTAAGAAGTTAGCCTGACACTTTGAACCCAGTTCAAACCACGTAAAGTAAAAAGAAGAAATTGTTTTTGTACGGATTCAATACGGTCGTAGAACTATGCTTGATACTATTTTTATGCATACACTGGTCGGCATAAGTATTTTGACGAAACAAAAGATAAATATACTCATAATTTAAAGTTACTTGCAAACTTTGGCATCAATGGAAATGTAATTTAAATGCCGTTTGAATGATACAATACTTTTCTTAACCCATTCAGTATTTATTGAAAATGACGAATTTGTGTGAAAACCTACTTTTTAAACTTTTTTACTTGTCTTGAAAACTTAAATTTTTTGATGGAAAAAGGTTCTTCAAGTGAAATGAAAAACAAGGGACAACGCTATAGTCTAGTACCACGACTATCAGATACCCGTTACTCAGCTACGGGGACCAAAGGAATATGGAGATATGCAAGCAGCAAAGCGAGCTTGAAATGCGCCACCTACCGGCGGTAGACAGATTTAAGCGTTATGGGCGTTAGAGTGGGCGTGGCAACTTTTTTTTTTTGAGTCAATCGATAGGTATTGACGAGACCAATACATATAAGTTAAAATTTTTTATCTAGCATTAAAATTGTGGGCGCCACAGGCTTGAGCGGTTTGTGGGCGTTAGAGTGGGCGTGGCATATTCGCCTAACAAACTTGCGCTGCGTACAAGGCTACGGAATCTAAATCTGAAATTCCAATACTCTATCTTTGATAGTTTCCGAGATATCCGCGTTCATACTAACGATTTTTTGAAGTTTGTGGGCGGTTTGTGGGCGTTAAAGTGGGCGTGGCAAACTTTTTTTTATGTCAATCGATAGGTATTGATGAGAACAATTCATTTCAGTTTAAATTTTTACTCTAGCATCAAAACTGTAAGAGGCACAGTTTTGGGCGGTTTGTGGGCGTTAGAGTGGGCGTGGCACTCTACT
The DNA here is from genome assembly GCF_014743375.2 of Drosophila subpulchrella. Taxonomy (NCBI): domain Eukaryota; kingdom Metazoa; phylum Arthropoda; class Insecta; order Diptera; family Drosophilidae; genus Drosophila; species Drosophila subpulchrella. Next base: position 326,157 of record NC_050613.1, read on the forward strand.
GAAACAAAATTGCGCTGCGTAAGAAGCTCAGGAATCTGCACGCCAAATCTCAATAGCCTAGCTCTCATAGTTTCCGAGATCTCAGCGTTCATCCGGACAGACGGTCAGACGGTCAGACGGACACACGGACATGGCTAGATCGACTCGGCTAGTGATCCTGATCAAGAATATATATACTTTATGGGGTCGGAAACGCTTCCTTCTGCCTGTTACATACTTTGCGACGAATCTAGTATACCCTTTTACTCTACGAGTAACGGGTATAAAAATACAAAAAATGATATTCCCAATAGTATAAGATAATATGTTGAAAAACACCGAAACTAAAATTTGTTTCATATTATTTTTCCACCAATTTTCCGATCGTTCCAATGGCATCTATATGATATAGTCGTCCGATTTCGATAAAATTTAATTCGAAATTCAAAACTAATTAAAAAACGTTATTTCCAAGCTGAGGAGGTAATATGCTAAAAAACACCACATATTTTTTTCCGATTATTCCTATGGGAGCTATAAGTTGCTAGTTGTCCGATCCGGCTGGTTCCGACTTATATACTACCTGCAAAAGGTATAAGACTTTTGGGAAAGTTTTAGCCCGATAACTTTAAAACTGAGAGACTAGTTTGCGTAGAAACAGACGGACAGACGGACATGGCTAGATCGACTCGTCTAGTCATGCTGATCAAGAATATGTATACTTTATGGGGTCGGAAACGTCTCCTTCACTGCGTTGCAAACTTCTGACTGAAATCAATATACCCTCTGCAAGGGTATAAAAACACCGAAGCTATAATTTGTTTCACATTTTTGCAAAAGATATAAGACTTTTGGGAAAGTTTTAGCCCCATAGCTTTAAAACTGAGAGACTAGTTTGCGTAGAAACAGACAGACAGACGGTCATGACTAGATCGACTCGTCTAGTGATGCTGATCAAGAATATTTATACTTTATGGGGTCGGAAAAGTCTCCTTCACTGCGTTGCAAACTTCTGACTGAAATCATTATACGGAAATTTTCGCAGTGTAAAAGGGTATACTAGATTCGTCGGAAAGTATGTACAGGTAGAAGGAAGCGTTTCCGACCCTTTAGTGTATAAATTCTTGATCAGGATCACTAGCCGAATCTATCTGGCTATGTCCTTCTGTCCGTATGAACGCTGAGATCTCGGAAACCTTAAAATTCTGGAGATTCCTGCGCAGCGAAAGTTTGTTTCGTCATGGAGCCACGCCCACTCTAACGCCCACAAGCCGCCCAAAACTGTGGCTCCTACAGTATAAGTGCCAGAAGAGAGGACTCGTAGAGTAAAAGGGTGTACTAGATTCGACGGAAAGTATGTAACAAGTAGAAGGAAGCGTTTCCGACCCCATAAAGTATATATATTCTTGATCAGGATCACTAGCCGAGTGGATGTAGCCATGTCCATCTGTCCGTATGAACGCTGAGAACTCGGAAACTACACTCAAAAAAAAAATCACCATAAATATTAGAAATTCGCCCGTGATTTTAAAACGCCATTGAATTAAGAAATATTTTCTTGAATTAAGAAATATTTTCTTGATTATAGAAAAAGTTTCTAAAATTTACGGAGTTTCGCCATATTTTTTTTTTCTTTGTAAAGAAGAAGAGGAAGAATAAAAATTTTTCTTTAACTAATGGCGAATTTTTCTTGATTTTTTTTCTTGAAATAATGGTAAATTCTTACTTAAATTTAGTAAAGAAATACCCATATTTTAAGGAAAAAGTGACTTTTTTTTATACATTTTGATGGTGGTCTAGCTGGTAAAGACGTCCGGTCAATAAATAATCGTACAAAAGTACCTGGTTCGAGCCCACGCCACGGCAAGTGTACCCTTTGTTTATTTATTTTTCTTTTTTTTTTAAATTTATTTAATTTTTATTCTTATTAGTTTCACTTTTCTATTTACCAAATTGTTTAAACGGTTGTTAAAAGAGTTTAGATTAGAATAAACGTTATTGGTATGCGTAAAGCTGGACCAAAAGCACCATAGCCCTCTTTAGTCATTGTATGACAAGAAGCACGCGTGGCCGAATGGTTAAGACGTCTGGCTATGGTGTGAGCAGTTGCGGGTTCGAGTTCATGCCGGGGTTGTCTGAGGTAAGGATTTTTCCATTTGTTATTTATATGTTTATAAAAAGTATTTATATAAAATAAATCTTACATAAACACAGGTAAATATAAAAATTTATATACTATATTACCATGTAATAATTGCCTTTAAAATTAGAAACGGTTTTATCCATTTAAAATCCAAAATTGGTATACAAAACCAACCAAATTCCTCAAATGTAGAAAAAGGTAATCTTACAAAATAAATATTTTTTTTCTTATTTTAAGAAAATTTTCCTTAATTTTAAGGTTATTTACCATACATTTAAGAAAAATTTGTCATTATTTCCAGAAATGGCAAACCATAAATTCAAGAAAATTATTTACTTAAAATAAAGGCGAGTCGCCGTTGGCTCAAAATCATAGGCGATTTTCTTAATTTAAGGGCGAATTTCTTGATTTAAGGGCGATTTTTTTTTTGGGTGTATAAGAGCTAGAGTGTTGGGACTTGGCATGTAGGTTCTTGGACTTCCTGCGCAGCACAAGTTTGCAGGGTGTAACGCCCACTCTAACGTAAACAATCGGCTATAGCACTAAATCCCGTCTAGCAGGTTTTTGTTCTTATTATAAATACCTATCAACATGCCAAACATTATTGAAATCGGACCATTCATTAAAAAGTTATAGCCAAAGTTATAATAATGAATATTTTACAATTCAATCGAGGTTGCACACCACATGCAGCAAATAAGCTGTTTGCACTTATACGCCACCAAGCCGCTAGTGGGCGCTATAGGCTAGTTCACGCTGTAGGCCAAGTGGCGCTACAGAAGAAGAAGATAGGTGGCGCTATTGACTAGGTGTGTTAGTGAAAAAAGCAGAGCTTCTTTAAGCATATCTCTATCCCTCTCGAACCCCCTTAAGCTGAGTAACGGGTATTTAATAGTCGACTATAGCGTATTCTCTTGCTTTTTCTACAAATGGGCCGATCTTTTAAGAATTCATTGTTTTTATTAAATTAAAGCCACTTTTCGTGGCGCCACCCGTTAGGTGCTGCGCCAAAAGATATGCCATGGAATTTATATTTTAAAATTTGTCAACTGCTTATAGATGTTAAGCTGAGTAACGAGTATCTGATAGTTGAGGCGCTCGACTATAGCGTCTATTTTGTTATACCCGTTACTCGTAAGGTAAAAGGGTATACTAGATTCGTCGGAAAGTATGTGACAGGTAGAAGGAATCGTTTCCGACCGTATATAGTATACATATTCTTGATCAGGATCTGAAGCCGTTTCGAAGTAGCCATTTTGTCTGTCTGTCCGTCCCTATGAACGCTGAGATCTCGGAAACCTTAAAAGCAACAAAGTAGGGAAATGGCATGCAGATTCTTGAGGTTCACCTGCCTAGCGCCTATGTACATTGTTGAAGATTAAAATTGATTTTATTGATCTATACCTACCTACATTTCAATTATCAATATTATTTAAAAAGTTATGAATTGTTTAGCTACAGATTAAAAAGGGGCTTTTATGGTCAGTAGTACCGCTCCCATACGCTAGGTGGCGTAACCCGATAGGTGCTGTGCCAGCAGTTTTAAGTTGGTTAGCTGAGTAACGGGTATCCGATAGTCGAGGCACTCGACTATAGCGTTCTAGCTTCTTTGTTCTTAAGATATTGAATTTTTTCTAACAGCCCTCTGATTTCTTTTACGAACAAGCGTTGCAGCAAGTAGTCCATCTCGCGACACAGACTGTTAAACGAAACAGAAACAGAAAATCCGTAAGCAAAACAGACAGTAAAATGACGCAGCAAATCATCGTGCGTTCGTAGAAGAAATCAGAGGTCTTGTTAAAAACAATATAATGTCTTATGATCAAAAAATGGCTCCTACTTTAAAAAGAAACCGATCGTAGGTAACATGCTGGCGCATATATTAAAATTAAAAAACACTTAAACATTTTTTATACCCTTGCAGAGGCTATTATGATTTCAGTCAGAAGTTTGCAACGCAGTGAAGGAGACGTTTTCCACCCCATAAGGTATATAAATTCTTGGTCAGCATCACTAGACGTCTGTCAGTCTGTCCTTCCGATTCTACGCAAGCTAGTCTCTCAGTTTTAAAGCTATCGGGTTGAAACTTTCCCAAAAGTCTTCTTTCTTTTTTAGGTAGTATATAAGTCGGAACCAGCCGGATCGGACAAATATATCTTATAGCTCTCACAGGAATAATCGGAAAAAATATTTTAAGAAATAATATCTTTGGTGTTTTTTAACAAATAACCCTTTACGCTTGCATATAACATTTTTTAATTAGTTCTAAGTTTCAAATTTTAATTTTATCAAAATCTGACGACTATATCATATAGCTGCCATATGAACGATCGGAAAATTGGTGCGAAAATAATATGGAACAAATTATAGCTTCGGTGTTTTTTGACATATTATCTTATACTATCATAATATCATTTTTTTATTTTTAAGAATTTTTAATTAAATTTAATAATTATAACTGCAAGGGTATACAAACTTCGGCTTGCCGAAGTTAACTTTCTTTCTCGATTAAACTTTATTTTGTTTTTATTTTTAAGAAAACTATTGTCCTTAAAAAATGTATAATGAGAGTAAAGGTTTTAGAGGATGATATAAATAACAAATTAAGTCAATCCGATAACTGGCAGCTGGAGATATAGATTTTCAAACAGAGAAACTTTAAGAAAATACTTTTTCTTCGGCCAAATCCTGTTACAAGTGCTTACCTTTTTACCGAATAGTACACTTAAAAAAAGTTTTAGGAAATCAAAAAGTGAAATAAACTATTGCGAAATCCGATCGGGGTCGAATTGGATGCTTAAAAATCGTATGGAATGCACTCAGAAAAAAAGCTTTTTTTTTGTACTTTAGGATAAATCTTACTTGCTTTGTGCTGTTTATTAAATACTGTTATTAAATTAAGCACTTTTTCGGATAATTTGGGTTTCAGAATTTTATTTTTTCATGATTCAAGAACGCGCAGCATATATATTCTAAAAACATGCCCTATTAGTACTATCCGAAATCAAATATAAATGGCGCTTAATTTAGGATTCGTTTTTTCCTGAGTGTATGTATGAATTTAATTGAAATCTGAATGGCGCGCCAAATGTGATTCTTTAAAAATAAGCTATTTGACCCAATATTATATTTAAAAATTTATTGGTAAAATTGGTTATATGGGTTATAGCGGGTTCACTTGATTTCTATGTATTCACTTGTTTTAAAATTGCAGTAATAGTCATTGTTAAAGCCAATCGTATATATTTTCAATCGAAAAGGAGAAGTTCCGAAGCTCGGCGACCCAATGTACACTTGCCCTTTGCTTCATTTATCATCAACAGTTGTAGGATGTCTTTTTGCAACATTTTATTATTATTTCTTCATATTTTGATACAGCAACCCCCGACTGCCTGAAGATTTTGGCTGCATGTTGGGGTCATTTATCATGGATTTAGGATGAGGGATCCGGAATACCAAATCCAGGACTGCTGCAATCAGTGCACACATGTGCAGGACGGAGACTTGGCCAAGAAGTCCTCATAAAATATTATATTCAACTTTTGCGCTGTTGTGTGCTGGTAGTTTGCTCCTTTTTGGGAAACTCCAATGAAGAATGGCTGACGTGACTGGCTTTTTAGTGCTGTAAGACTCTGGTCGCTGTGCCTGGCAGTTAAACAAATCGACTGTTCCTGAGCTATTCAATCGGATCAAGCCCTCCAACCTTTTTCCTTTCTAGCACCTGTTTCCTCATAAGTATACTTCCGACTCGATTGATTCAGCCCTCAGATATGTGAAGAAAATTCGCCGACAGCAAATGAATACACTCAGGGAAAAACACCGTGCTTGAATAGAGTATTTTCAGTGTCAAAACTTCGCCAAGCTTGGAAAATCAGAATTTCGAGAACAAAGTACAGCTTCCAATTACGAATTTTTAAGACAGAAAATACCCGATTTCAAAACGTTTTAAGAACCTTTCGGTCTACAATCAAGTATGAATAATTCTTAAATCATAGTCATAGTAATATTTGTACAATAAACAAGTACGATTTATTAATAAAGTAAAAAAGTTAAGGACGAAATAATTCTTAAATCAATATATATATATATATATATATAAATATATATATATATAAATATATATATATAACTTTATATATATATATAAATATATATACATATAAATTTAAATTGGGTTTTAATTTCATGCTAGTAAGGGAAATAAGTAACGAGATATATCTAAATTACATTTCTATTATACGTTTACTTACGACTTGCCGCTCACGGGCATTAACACTGTGTATTTTATGAGCCTTATATACAGCTCTTACAATAAATAGTTGCGAATTTTTAGAGTTGACAGATATTTAAATTCAAAATGTGTTCAATGTAAGACCGTTTCTAATTTGATCGGTCTTAAAATGTTAAGCATTAAGTCCTTAATTTGATATTGACATAACAATAATTCGTCCATTCCTTTCTTTGCAATCTTTGTATATTTTTGTAACCTGTTCTTATATTCCACCTGGATCTGACTTAATAATGTATGAGTACCACTTATCTGCAATAAAATATGTTCTATCTCATCCTTCCAATAGGGATCTTGTGATTGTTCTGGGTTATTTCAATCTCTCAGACATTTCTTGGTCCCCTTCCACTGACTCACTTGCCTCTACACATTTACCTGTCCATGACTTTGTTGATGGTCTGTTAGAACTATCATTACATCAAGTAATCTTTTTACAAAATGCACTAAAAAGACAATTAGATCTTGTATTTGCTTTAGACCCGTCTGAAGTCACGGTATCTAGAATTGACGCGCTTGATGTCCCAGAAGACCGATGCCATGCCACATTGGAACTAACAATTTGTCTCCCTGCGTTTAATTTTTCCAACTAAGAGTAGATGTTTTCGTAAATGTAACTATAATAAACTAAACTACATGATTTCCCAATATAATTGGAAAAATGTATATATGTAGTTGCATGGGTATTGAAAGAGCTACTGAACTATTTTATAGCGTCTTAAACTCTTGTTTTAATGAATGCGTTCCTGACAGACTTTCTCCAAAGCTAAACAGACTTCACGCTTCAAAGACTTAGAATCCTTAAGGCAAACACTTATAAAAAGTACCAAATGTCGGGCAAGCCATCCGATTTCTACCTGTATGTGGTGGCTCGATTAGATTTTAATATTCTTCACAGTCAATGCTATTCCATGTATTTCAACCGGTGTAAATTGAAATTTTCAAAGGATCCGAGGCGGGTTTATAATTTTGTTGCTGCCAAGCGAAAGTCTTCAGCCTTGCCTTTATCGGTATGCTTAAACTCAGTTGAGGCATCTACGGATTCTGAAAATGTGGATCTATTTACTGAGTTTTTCCAAACTACTTATAATCACTTAAAGAGAGCAAATTGTATTTATCCCGCTATAATAACCGAAAGTTCGCTCTTGAGTGATTTAACAACTACAACGCCAACCTATTCTCCTGGGACTCCCTGGGTGTATGTTTTGTGCCCGAACAATTTGTAGATCGATTCTTAAACTTTTTTATTTGTCTATTTCATCATCTGTTATTCCTACTATCTAGAAAGATTCAATTATTATTCCACTCCACATAAAGGGAGCGAAGGTGGATATCCAAAACTATAGAGGTATTTCTACATTGTCTGAAATTCCAAAAACATTTGAACGCATTATTACTTCTCATTTGCAACATTTGTGCTCCTCTCTGATATTAACGTGTCAACTTGGTTTTGTTAAGCGAAGATCGACCATCACTAACCTGCTGGAATTGACATATTTTGTATACCCTTGCAGAGGGTATTATGATTTCAGTCAGAAGTTTGCAACGCAGTAAAGGAGACGTTTCCGACCCCATAAAATATATACATTCTTGATCAGCATCGCTAGACGAGTCGATCTAGCCATGTCTGTCCGTTTCTACGCAAACTAGTCTCTCAGTTTTAAAGCTATCGGGCTGAAACTTTCCCAAAAGTCGTATTTCTTTTGCAGGTAGTATATAAGTCGGAACCAGTCGGATCGGAAAACTATATCTTATAGGTCCCATAGGAATAATCGGGTTTTTAACATATAACCTCCTACGCTTGGAAATAACATTATTTAATTTGTTCTGAATTTCGAACTTAATTTTATCAAAATCGGACTACTATATCATATAGCTTCCATAGGAACGATGTTTTTTATCATATAACCTCCTACGCTTGGAAATAACATTTTTTAATTAGTTCAGAATTTCGAATTTAATTTTATCAAAATCGGACGACTGCCATAGGAACGATCGAAAAATTTGTGGGAAAATAATATGAAACAAATTATAGCTTCGGTGTTTTTTGACATAATATCTTATACTATTGGGAATATCATTTTTTGTATTTTTAAATTTAATAATTGTTACTGCAAGGGTATAGAAACTTCGGCTTACCGAAGTTAACTTCCTTTCTTGTTTTTATATTATTTTTAAACCCTTGCAGAGGGTATTATGATTTCAGTTAGAAGTTTGCAACGCAGTGAAGGAGACGTTTGCGACCCTATGAAATAACATTTTTTAATTAGTTCTGGATTTCGAATTAAATTTTATCAAAACCGGACGACTATATCATATAGTTGCCCTTGGAACGATCGAAAAATTGGTGGGAAAATAATATGAAACAAATTATAGCTTCGGTGTGTTTTGACATATTATCTTATACTATTGCGAATATCATTTGTTGTATTTTTAGAAATTTCGAATTAAATTTAATAAAAATCGGACGGCTCTAAAATATAGCTGTTAAAGAATCGGTCAGAGATAAAGTGAAATAATCATTTTTAAAAAAATGTTGCTTTGTCGATTTTTATCGTATTTTCTTTTACTCTGGGATATAGAATATTTTAACTTTTCAGAATTACGAATTTAATTTTACACAAATATCACTGAAGCTAGCAACAATCCTTAAAAATTTAACATGGTTTTACTAACATTGATTATTTGTTATAACTGCAAGGGTATACAAACTTCGGCTTGCCGAAGTTAACTTCCTTTCTTGTTTAAACATAATTTTCCCTTGTGTTTGATGGTGTCTTTAGCATTTGTCGTGCACGTCTTGCATCCCTTGTTAATTTCTATATCCGGTATACACGTGTCTCCAGCCTGGCCGTATAAATCAATAAATGAGCTGAATAAATGACACAAGCTACCGAAATTTACTTGCTTACGAATATGATTTTGACATCTGGTCACTGAAAAGCGCTACAACACCTATTGGCATAATAATATTGAAACGATTGCCTGGCAGCTGCCAAGGAAGCGCAAATAAAATCCTCCTGCCTCAATTACATAGAATCCGGTTATCGATAAAGGGTGCATTTTTGAATCAAATAAGTCCTACCCAATTTTTTTCAACGAAATAGCTCCGCTGTTGAATAACTGTTGATTTTATTAATGGCATCAGTTTACAAAGTTTGTTTGGCCGGTAACGTTGATTAAAAAAGGCACTGATCATTTATTGCGTGGATTTCATTTTTTTTATGTTAAAAAAGTTTTTAGGCCGTTGCTGGCCAATTTTTTGTATTGCGAGTTCTGATGAGCCGATTTTAGTCATTAAAGACACATATAACTGGTTATAGAACGCTCTTTAACTTATCTTATCTTTAACAACATATGGTTCCAGTCGCTAATATTATTGCTAGCCCGCAACAAAGTTAAAAATTGGTAAAATTTTAGAGCAGTCATAAATTACGTCGTTAAAAATATACGTATAAAACCGAAAGGGCATAGCTGAAAAGTCTAAAAAAACCACCCCAAAAGATTTAGAAAATGGTTGGATGAGGAATGGTAGATAAAAACTTTATAGAAATGAATTTTGAGCCAGTGGATTACGATAATCTTCCGCAACATGAAAACGTATTATTTGATATATCTTCTGTTAGGTGATTCTTAAAAATTCAATTTTGATGCCGAATAAATGTTTATTAGCCTGCAATTTTTCCATTCTTTAAAAGGAAATAAAATCGCGAAAAAAATTTTCAACATTTTTAAAATTTTTTACAGTATGTGTCCAATAGCCGTCTTCATCATATCAAATATTATTAAAAAATAAAAACTGTTGAATTTATATTTTTGATTTATTACAGAATTAAAAATTAATAAGTCCTTATTACTTTTTTCGATACCTGTGGAGCTTTTACCAGTCTTATCAAAAATGTTTGTAAGGATTTTGGCTGGCTTCACAATCTAAGACATATATCGTCCATTGCATAGCTATGCATACCAATGTATGCATAGGTAAAATATAACCGATGCGACATGTGAGCAGCAACCAACAGTTCGAGTTCCGGTTGGGCAGATGCAGAAGTGACCTAATATTGAGTCCAATGTTTTTACCTCGAAAATGGACTGTGTTGTCAGAATTGGTAAGTCATAAAAAAAAGAAAGGAAGTTAACTTCGGCAAGTCGAACTTGGTATACCCTTGCAGTTATAATTAATAAATTTAACTTGAAATTCTTATAATTACAAAAAATGTTATTCCCAATAGCATAAGATAATATGTCAAAAAACACCGAAGCTATAATTTGTTTCATATTATTTTCCCACCAATTTTTCGATCGTTCCTATGGCACCTATATGATATAATCGTCAGATTTTGATAAAATTAAATTCGAAATTTAGAACTAATTAAAAAATGTTATTTCCAAGCGTAAGGGGTTATATGTTAATAAACATCAACGATATTATTTAAAAAAAATGTTTTTTCCGATTGTTTCTATGGGAGCTATAAGATATAGTTGTCCGATCTGGCTGTTTCCGACTTCTATACTACCTGCAAAAGAAATACGACTTTTGGGAAAGTTTCAGCCCGATAGCTTTAAAACTGAGAGACTAGTTTGCGTAGAAACTGACGGACAGACGGACAGACGGACACACGGACAGACGGACATGGCTAGATCGACTCGGAAACGTCTCCTTCACTGCGTTGCAAACTTCTGACTGAAATCATTATACCCTCTGCAAGGGTATAAAATGTGGATAATTTTATTCGCGATTTTATTTACTTTTAAAGAATGTTAAAAATCCAAAGATCGGCTGTCAATCTTGTAGGTTACTAACACCTAACAGAAGATATATCAAAACATAAGTTTTCATGTTGCGGAAGATTACTCGTAAAACATTGGCTCAAAATATATAAAAATCGCAAATTATTTCTATTAGGTTTGTATCTACCATTCCTCATCCAACATTTTTATAAATCTTCTGGGGCAGATTTCTCAGGCTTGTTAAGCCTTTGTTTTATTGCACAATCGAATTTAAAAATAAAATATTTGATCAAAAAATTAATCATGTGTAGGTACCTATACAATTTTTAAGAAGGAATAAAAGAATACTTCCGGCACCACTGTAGCCTCATTTGAAATCGCATTCGGCGTAGTCCTGGACCCTGGCCAAGTCGAATCTGCGAAAAGAGCCATCGTAAACTGAAACTGAAACAGGATATCCGTTCCCCCAGTTGGCAACCACTGACTACTACTAATTACTGAGCCAGCCAACAAAATAATAAATTTCAATTCGCATTAAAATCGAATTAATCATTTAGTGATCCCGTAAGACGGGCCAACAAAGTTCCAGCACCACGGACGTCTATCAGGACATTGCTGCAGTTTGTTGATTGGCCACTTTAAGGATGGTCATACTCGTACCAGCCAAATCACTAAGCGTAGGCCACTTCAGTGGAGGTGTTGCCACTCACATACTCACCTAAAAGCCTACCTTTCCGCCCATAAAACAGAAGCAGCTTAAATAGCTGAAAGCAACAATCGGAAAAGAGGAGGATAGGAATCCACGCCAGTTGCTTACATAATTATGCTAAGGGATGTCAAGGAATGGGAAGGCCAAGACAAATTGGCATAATGAAAACAGCTGGCGCCGCCTTCGAGGGTCAGGCAAAATGCAAATGTCGCGTGTTTTCGAGCACATTGTCGCCTGTTGGTCCTTTGGATTCTGAACTCCGTTTTCCACATTCTGTATTCCTTACTTTAAATTTGAATTTTGTACACCCCTTTTTCAAGGGGACTACACATATGCAAGGGCTGCATAAATTTCCAGCACACTTTCTGCGGCCAGATCTGAGGGCACCGCCATCTTCCCGGCGATATAAAACGAATTAGCATAGAAAACAGCAAATTTGAATTATTGCCAGCGGCAGCAGGAGCAGCAGCAGAAGACGCAAGGAGCAGCAGGACACCCAAGGATCGAAAGCAGGAGCTCCAGTAGCAGCTGTTCCAGTCGCCTCTGTTGAAGCGGCAAAACGAATGCATTGCGAAATCAAAGTAGCTGGAAAAAACTACAAACTTTCCCAAAAGTTTTCTTTCTTTTGCAGGTAGTATATAGGTCGGAACCAGTCGTATCGGACAACTATATCTCCCATAGCTCCCATAGTAATAATCGTAAATATATATTTTTATACCCGTTACTCGTAGAGTAAAAGTGTTTACTAGATTCGTCGGAAAGTATGTAACAGGCAGAAGGAAGCGTTTCCGACCCCATAAAGTATATATATTATTGATGAAGATCACTACCAGAGTCGATCTAGCCATGTCCGTCTGTCCGTCCGGATGAACGCTGAGATCTCGGAATCTATAATAGCTAGGCTATTGAGATTAAGCGTGCAGATTTCTGAGCTTCTTACGCAGCGCAAGTTTGTTTCAGCAGAGTGCCACGCCCACTCTAACGCCCACAAACCGCCCAAAACTGTGGCTCCTACAGTTTTCATGCTGGGATAAAAATTGTAACTGAAATGTATTGTTCTCACCAATACCTATCGATTGACCCAAAAAAAACCACGCCCACTTGAACGCCCACAAACCGCCCACAAATATCAAAAAATCGTAAGTATGAACGCGGATATCTCGGAAAATATTAAAGATAGAGAAATGAGATTTCAGATTTAGATTCCGCAGGCTTGAGCGCAGCGCAAGTTTGTTACGCGAATATGCCACGCCCACTCTAACGCCCACAAACCGCCCAAGCCTGTGGCGCCCACAATTTTCATGGTAGATAAATTTTAACTGAAATGTATTGGTCTTGTCAATACCTAGCGATTGATCCAAAGAAAACCTTGCCACGCCCCTTCTAACGCCCATAACGCTTAAATCTGTCTACCGCCGGTAGGTGTCGCATTTCAATCTCGCTTTGCTGCTTGTATATCTCCATTTTCCTTTGGTCACTTTAGCTGAGTAACGGGTATCTGATAGTCGAGGTACTCGACTATAGCGTTCTTACTTGTTTAATTATATCTTTGTTGTTTTTATACCCTTGCAGAGGGTATATTGATTTCAGTCAGAAGTTTGCAACGCAGTGAAGGAGACGTTTACATAAAGTATATATATTCTTGATTAGCATGACTAGACGAGTCGATATAGCCATGTCCGTCTGTCCGTCCGTTTCTACGCAAACCAGTCTCTCAGTTTTAAAGCTATCGGGCTGAAACTTTCCCAAAGGTCTTATATCTTTTGCAGGTAGTATATAAGTCGGAACCAGCCGGATCGGACAACTATATCTTTTAGCTCCCATAAGAATAATAGGAAAAACAAATTTAAAAAAATTATATCTTTGGTGTTTTTTAGCATATAACCTCCTAAGCTTGGAAATAACATTTTTAAATTAGTTTTGAGTTTCGAATTAAATTTTATCAAAATCGGAAGACTATATCATATAGCTGCCATAGGAACGATCGTAAAATTGGTGGGAAAATAATATGAAACAAATTATAGCTTCGGTGTTCCTTAACATATAACCTCCTACGCTTGGAAATAACATTTTTTAATTAGTTCTGAATTTCGAATTTAATTTTATCAAAATTATCAAGCTGCCATAGGAACGATCGTAAAATTGGTGGGAAAATAATATGAAACAAATAATAGCTTCGGTGTTCCTTAACATATAACCTCCTACGCTTGGAAATAACATTTTTTAATTAGTTCTGAACTTTGAATTTTATTTTATCAAAATCAGACGACTATATCATATAGCTGCCATAGGAACGATCGGAAAATTGGTGGGAAAATAATATGAAACAAATTATAGCTTCGGTGTTTTTCAACATATAACCTCCAACGCTTGGAAATAACATTTTTTAATTAGTTCTGAGTTTCGAATTTAATTTTATCAAAATCGGTCGACTATATCATATAGCTGCCATAGGAACGATCGGAAAATTGGCAGGAAAATAATATGAAACAAATTATAGCTTCGGTGTTTTTTGACATATTATCTTATACTATTGGGAATATAATTTTTTGTGTTTTTAAAATTAATAATTATACCTGCAAGGGTATATAAGCTTCGGCTTGCCGAAGCTAACTTCCTTTCTTGTTTTACATATAATCTCCTTCGCTTGGAAATAACATTTTTTTTATTAGTTCTGAATTTCGATTTAAATTTTGTCAAAATCGGACGACTATATCATACTGCCATAGCAACGATCGGAAAATTGGTGGGAAAATAATATGAAACAAATTATAGACTCGGTGTTTTTTGACATATTATCTTATACTATTGGAAATATCATTTTTTTATTTGAAAACCGCGAGCTAACCATAGGAGTGAGCGAGAAGCTAACAGGCGGCTAACGCCTTTCGTTGGGTCGTTTTTTTCAGCGCGGTACTCAGATGAGCTAAGGAAATAACAGACAAAAATACCATAATTAGCGAGTGATTTTTGAAGAACCCCGTTAGCCGCGGCCCAAACGCCTGCAGGATGTCAGTGCAGATGTAAATTGACGCCTATTCCAAGCTGGTGTCCATTATTGTATGACCTCACCAGTGTTGTTAACATTTGCTGAGAAAAAAAAGTTTTCGGCGGGGCAAGGGTGATTTTTTTGCCGAATAAAGCTGAAAAAAAGCGCAAAGATTTTCAAACAAATTTTGCTATTATAGAAAATACAAATATCTGTATTATTTGAAAAAAAAATGAAAAAAAGAGCACCAGTTTTTTCCTTTAGCTTTCTATTAAAATGAGTTCAAAATAATGTTTTTTTAGTATTAAGGATTATATATTATAATATATTTAATATGCCATCTTCAACATCAACCGTATCAATCTTTATATCCTTTTCAAAGGCCTCTAATGTGCCTATAAGCTTATTAAATTCTAAGGGTCTACGCAACATTTTTTGTGCCTTCGCAACCCATATCTGTAATCAGACTAATTATAGTTAATTAAGAGTAGTAACGACCATTCTATTTCTTAGTTTTGATTTTACAATGTTTACTTGGCTAAACGCACGTTCTACTTCATGGCAAGGACAACATCTGAATCGCAAACGAAGATAATTCAGAAAATCGTTCGTTGCCCCCAGAGTCATTAAAAGGTTTTACTTACTTAATTGTATCGTCAATGCTCTAGATATATATATAGATGTATATCATTATATTGGCGCTGTATTCTGTCGATATCTTCAACAGAAAACTCTTCCAAAATGGGGAACAATCTTGGATTTTTTTGGACATAAAATAAAGATGACACTTTCGAAGACGATTAGGATCGATAATAGAAAATCTGCTGTGACATAATATCGATATAAAAAAGCTGGTTTAAAATTAAAAAGAGCCGGAATTCCCGCTTCCCGCTGTTCCTTAAATATGCCCGCTAGTCAAGTAAAAAAAAAGCTGAGAATGACGGGAAAAAAGCTGATTTGACCTCACCGTCAGGAAGCAATATCACAACAGGGCAATAGAGGTGCAGAAACATCGATGTTTGCAGACATCGATGTTTTTCGATGTTTTTCAAAAAACATCGATGAAACATCGATGTTCTCCGTAATGGTATTATAAAATATAATTTAAAAAATATTGATGGAATTTGTATTAAGACTAGAAAAATAATTCATTTATTCAAGTAATATGCTAAGAAATAAAAATAAAAACAAAAGTTCAGTCCATTGAGATCATCTTAGATTCAAGGAAATTACTTTGTAAAGCTTTGATAATTTTTGTTAACAAACATAAGTTGGTCAACGATACCGGACTTCAACCGGGTACGGCGATCTGATATTCAAGAACTTATCCATCGCTGAAATTTTAAGCAGCGTCGCGCCTACACCACCGATATTACTTCCTATAGTTGCAAGTAAATAATTAAACATTATTATTAACAAAATAGGAAAAATGTAACAAATTACAAACCTTTAGCGTGCTTTTGTACTTCTTCTTCTTTAAACTGTGAGGGCCCTAGAAACATCGATGGTCCAAAAAAACATCGATGTTTTTAGAAATTTGAAAAACATCGATGCATTGATGTTTCTGCACCTCTACAGGGCAAGTCCGCAGAATAGTTGAATCAATGGAGGAGGTACATGGACATCCTGCCGGACGGGTCCACGCAAAGAAAGTAAGTTCTGGCCAAAAGAACTTGGTTACGTTTTACTAATATAAGATTGTTTTTAGCATAACCACCAGTAATTCGATTCCCGAAGAACCCTCTCTCATGAGGAATCACAGGACTCCATCTCCACCAGCTACTTGGCAGCTAAGGCGGAGATGGAGAACGCGCTGGTTTCTACTGGGTGGAGGAAAAAGGACGCCAGCTAAGGGACAGCTGGAGGAGCCATTACCAGCCATTGCCAGGATGCTTGGCGACTTCCTGCAGTATCAGGCGGAACACCCCCGTTCCCAATCCGGCTCCCACTTCCTCAAGATCCAATGTGCCTATTGGGACTCGGAGCTGGACTGCAAATGGCGCGGGGAAGATGGCGAAGCATACGTGGGACGAGAAGGATGCTTTAAACGACTAATTTACATAAACAAAAACATTCCTTGAATATTCCAATTACTTTTCGGTGTGCACCAGCAGACTCTTCTTTTTAAGGCTGCTCCAATTGATTTGTTTTCCGTTTGTCAACAAACCCTGCTACTTGACAGTAAGACCATGCTACATGCATTGGCGGTGAACTTTGAAAACTTCGGTCACACTACACACACACCCATGCGAAAATACATTTGTCATCGTCTGGCTCTGACGTCATTGCTTTTCTTCTTGGGGGGTTTGTGGGCATTAAGCCTAGTACTCAGATCGGCTAAGAGTTTCACTAGTCGAAAAATCGTATTCTTTGTAGTGTGACCGAAGTTTTAAAAGTTCACCCGCCATGCATGTGGCATGGTCTTACTGTCAAGCAGCTGGGCTTGTTGTCAAACGGAAAACAAATCAATTGGAGCAATTTAAAAAAGGAGAGTCTGCTGGTGCATAAAGAAATTAAAATACAAATAAATGGAATGTTCAACGAATATTTTTATTTATGTAAATTAGAAGTTAAAGGCTTCCTTCGCGTCCCACGGATGCTCCGCCATCTTTCCCGCGCCATCTGTAGTCCAGCTCCGAGCTGGCCAATAATGGCTGGCGAGCTGTCCAGCTGTCCCTTATCGGGCAACCTTATTTCCTCCTACCTATAGAAGCCGGCGCATCCTCTATCTCCGCTCCATCACCAGCTGCCAAGTAGCTGGTGAAGGAGGAGTCCTTAATGGAGCTCGTCGGAGATCGAGCGATGTCCCATGTTCTTTCCCACTGGGATTCTCTAGTGGATCTCCTCCAGCGCTTCAACTATTCTGCGGATTTGACCCGTTGTGGTACTGCTTCCTGTCGGTCAAGTCCCACAATAATGGGCAACAGCTTGGATTAGGCATCCTTTTTCATCTGCACTCTCCTTTAGCCGTTTTGGGTGTTTTTCTTCCATTTTTAATTTTTAAATTCCCCACCGCTTCTGCACGAACACCGCCAAAGATTAAATTTCTTATTCTATGGACCGCGGCTAACGGCGTTCATCGAAAATTCACTCGCGAAATCTGGTATTTTTTCTGGTATTTCCTTAGCTCATCTGAGTACCGCGCTGAAAAACAGACCCGACGAAAACCTTTAGCCGCCTGTTTGCCTCTCGCTCACTCCTATGGTTAGCTCGCGGTTTTCGTCGATGTGAGTACTAGGCTTTAGAATTGGCGTGGCACCCTGACGAAACAAACTTGCGCTGCGTAGGAAAATCTAGAATCTGCATGACTAATCCCAGTATTGTAGCTTTTATAGATTCCGAGATCACAGCGTTCATAAGTGATCGTGATTAGGAATATAGATACTTTACGGGGTTGGAAACGCTTCCTTCTACCTGTTACATTCTTTCCGCCGAAACTAGCATAGCCCTTTATGTTACAAGTAACCGGTATAATTATTTACATGTAATTAAAAACAAGTAAGGAAACTAACTTCGCAATACGAAGTTTCTATACCCTTGCAGGTGGTTCCCATGGAAGCATTGTACAAGTATATACAGAGCTTTCCAATTTGTAGAAAACTAAAAAATAATTACGGAAATTTAAAGATAATGTTTCAATAAAATTTAATGCCGTATAGTTTACCGAAAACGATATATAATTGTCTTTGTATTATTTTGACATTTTTTTTCCGATACTTCCTAGGTAGCTACATAAAGTACGATGATGATGATAGTAGTCCGATTTTAATTAAATTGAATGCGTAATTCTGAAATACTTAAGAAAATTTTATATACCGGTGTAGAAGAGAATATGATCAACAAGAAAGGAAGTTAACTTCGGCAAGCCGAAGTTTGTATACCCTTGCAGTTATAATTATTATATTTAAAAATACAAAAAATGATATTCCCAATAGTCCCAATAGATAATGTCAAAAAACATCGAAGCTATAATTTGTTTCATATTATTTTCCCACCAATTTTCCGATCGTTCCTATGGCAGGTATATGATATAGTCGTCCCATTTTAATAAAATTAAATTCGAAATTCAAAACTAATTAAAAAATGTTATTTCCAAGCGTAGGAGGTTATATGTTAAAAAACACCGAACTATAATTTATTTCATATTATTTTTTCACCAATTTTCCGATCGTTCCTATGGCAGCTATATGATATAGTCGTCCGATTTCGATCAAATTTAAATCGAAACTCAAAACTAATTTAAAAATGTTATTTCCAAGCTTAGGAGGTTATATATTAAAAAACACCAAAGATATAATTTCTTAAAATTTTTTTTTTAGATTATTCCTATGGGAGCTATAAGATATAGTTGTCCGATCCGGCTGGTTCCGACTTATATACTACCTGCAAAAGATATACGACTTTTGGGAAAGTTTCAGCCCGATAGCTATAAAAATGAGAGACTAGTTTGCGTAGAAACGGACGGACAGACGGACATGGCTAGATCGACTCGTCTAGTGATGCTGATCAAGAATATATATACTTTATGGGGTCGGAAACGTCTCCTTCACTGCGTTGCAAACTTCTGACTGAAATCAATATACCCTCTGCAAGGGTAAAAAAAATAACGAAGCTATTATTATTATACCCGTTACTTGTAGAGTAGAGTATGAAAAGAAAGGTACCGAGTACCAAGCCTCGCAGCGGCTGTTCTAGACTTCACTATTATTTAAATGTTATCTCAAGCTTTTTGTTACCCCTTCAGAGGGTATAATGATTTCAGTCAGAATTTCGCAACGCAGTGAAGGAAACGTTTCCGACCCCATAAAATATATACATACATATATTTATGATGAGGATCACTAGCCTACTCGATCTAGCCATGTCCACCACACTGCAGTGTGAATGTTCTTAATTGTTGTTGTTCTTAACGAAATGGTAGAAACTAAAAAAGTGAAATGAGTTGATTTCGTTCCATTTTCAAGTTGATCGGACTAAGAACATATTTTTATCAAATGGTATAAAAATAAGTTATATTGTTCTGTTTTCCAGATTCTCCCACACTAACGCCCACAAACGACTATAACACTGAAAATCGTCTAGCATTTTTAATTATTTTGTAAGCATTTTAAATGAGAGTTCGTTCTTATTATCAATACCTATCTACATGCCAAAATCGGACCCGTTATTAAAAAGTTATAGCCAAACAATAATCAATATTTTGCAATTCAATCGAGGTTGCACACCACAAAAGCAAATAAGTTGTTTTCACTAATACTAGGGGGGCTATCGGCTAGTTGGCGATGTAGGCCAAGTGGCGCTATAGAAGAAGAAGATAGGTGGCGCTATAGGCTAGGGGTGTTAGTGAAAAAAGCCGAGTTGCTTTAAGCATATATCCGTCCTTCTCGCACTCCCTTAAGCTGAGTAACGGGTATCTAATAGTCGAGGCCATCGACTATTGCGTTTTCTCTTGTTTTTGTATGAATACTATTTTTTTGACCGCTCCTGTAGATGCATTCGGCCTGTCTCCGATGGCAATAATAGATATTTTAGATATATTAATGCTTAAAAAACGTGGTGATCATTTTCTGATGGTGGAAAATTTTTTAAAATAGGGAATGATTTGCTAATATATGTGTTGGTGGTACTAACGCTAAAATCGTCATCATGAAAAGGATTGGTGATGAAGCACTAGTTTTTTGGGCGATTACTATGTTCACCGTTGGATCTAATTGGGCTTTCATACAATGAGTGTAATTATATACCCTAACTTAAATCTGCAACCCTCTTGAGAAGGTGTAACTTGCAAAAGGGGCGATTGCCCTCGACACCTTGAGATCTCCCTTACTTCTACGTCCGACTTCACCAATAGTTTGCATAATTCAGACAGCTCTCCGCAGTGGCAATGCCAGACTCAGATAAAGTCCCGTTTTACTTGTTCCAATTTCCACGTGTGTATGCACGTGCTCAGCACTGAACTCTGACCACTGGTACGGACACATGCATGAGATACAATGATGTTTGTTCCAGACTCCTGCTGAGGGGAGCTTGTTTGCCTAAAAGTTTGAGACTCCCACTTCGTCTTGTTTGATGCCTGCTCCTTGGCAAATACGTAATCAGTGAAATTTTCATCCGCATTTTTCTTGCCTTTCCTACGATTGTCTTGAGTCAGCAAATAAACGACGCTTTGGGCTGACGCTCCTCCAAGTACTTGAAATCAATTTCCATAAACACGTGAGCAAATAGCACGTGTGCCCATGGGAAAGAGCTCGCGGGAAATCACAGCACCAGAAATCATTTCACAGCCAAAAATCACATATAAATCATAAATGTAAAGTGGAACAGTACATATTTTCCATAAGAGTTTTAATAAAAAAATTGACAAATTTATTTGTTACATATTATTAAAAATGATGATGATGATTTCATTGTACGGTAATAACTTTCCACTGCCATTTGAGTAAAGCCATTTCAAGTTCGCTGATTATCAAAATGTATTTTTATGGAATATAATTAACAACAAAACAATCATATTTTTTATTCAAAAAGTTTATAAGGTGCACTCAACGAAGCCGAAGTCCCCTCCGATTTTTCCCATGTGATTTTTTAACTAATGCCGATATTTACTTGGGTATGTGGCACGCACCCTGACAACAACCCCTGAACATTTTCATCTCCCCGCCTCTGATCCCCTTTTTTCAAAGCCCGCTATGTTTGAGTTTCGGGCTGTGAAATGCTCCTTAAATTGATTTTTATTTATATTTCAAAGAAAAAACTTTTGTGCAGCTGTCGAGTCTGTTGTTTTTCTTGTGCTTCCCATTTTGTTTTTGTTGGCCTGGCTTGTAACTGCGACAAGCTTGCGTTTACGTCCCGTCAATTTTTTATTATGGACACCTTTTCGAACGACATTAATTTAGTTATTCAAAAGCAAGGCAGGATTAAATAACTTACAGGAGTTTCAGCATCAAAAATGTGCCTGAAATCTTCGCAAAACATAGTCGCCGTGGTAGTCGGATTATTAATTCAATAAATAATCTAATCAGCTACTTCAAATTTTTTTTATCATTATACATGGCTTGTTTCCTTTAATTTGCTTATTATTGAATTTGTATACCCTTGAAGAGGGCTTAATATTTCAGTCAGAAGTTTGCAATGCATTGAAGGATACGTTTCCGACCCCATAAAATATATACATTCTTGATCAGCATCACTAGACGAGTCGATCTAGCCATGTCCGTCTGTCCTTCCGTTTCTACGCAAACTAGTCTCTTAGTTTTAAAACAATCGGGATAAAACCTTCCCAAAAGTCTAATTTCTTTTGCAGGTAGTATATAAGTCGGAACGAGCCGGATCGGACAACTATGTCCTATAGCTCCCATAGGAAAGATCAAAAAAATTTTTTTTTAAATGTAAAAAATGTACTTTTAGTGTTTTTTTTTACATATTACCTCCTTCTCTTGGGAATATCATTCTTTTCAATAAAATTAAAAACAAATCGGACGACTTAATCATATAGCTGCCATAGGAACGATCGGATATTTAATCTAAAATTATTACAATTCGTTTTCGGTAAACATACAGGGTAGTAAATTAAAATGGAACATTATATTAAAATTATTATAGTTGGTTTTTAGTTTTTTAAAAATCGGAAAGGTCTGTACATACAATGCTTCCTCGGGTACGACCTGCAAGGGTATTGAAACTTCGGCGTGTTAGCTTCCTTTCTTGCTTAAAATATAAATAGGGTAAACAACAACTTCAAACATTTTTTTCAACTTTTTCCTACGTAGAATTCAAACTTAACTGTGGCGAACGTCTGTGATTGAAATGCGGTTTGAATTTATATGTATTCGGACAGTTTCAATTTGCGGTTTGGAGGGTTTTGCAACGTAAAATCGCTATTTAATACGTAAATGCACGTAAAAAAATCAAAATTTTATTAAAGCAA
The DNA here is from genome assembly GCF_014743375.2 of Drosophila subpulchrella. Classification (NCBI taxonomy): domain Eukaryota; kingdom Metazoa; phylum Arthropoda; class Insecta; order Diptera; family Drosophilidae; genus Drosophila; species Drosophila subpulchrella. The sequence goes on from NC_050613.1 coordinate 348,920, forward strand.
AAAGTGCATCTCAGTTATTGGTTGAATCCAAATAGCCCACATCTGAATTTATTTATACTAAAGGCTTACTTTATGGTCAGATATGTCCTTTGCTAAACCACATTATTCAGAACGAATAAAATATCTAGAAATCAGTCCTGTTCTAAATAAGGTCAAGTATAGTTTTCTTCAAATTTTTTCTAATCTCAAAAATTAAGAGCAACTAAATTTTCATTGTCTGCCCCTTTTGCCAGAAAGCAGCACTAAGAAAATAATAATTTTTCCTATTCAGTTTTTGGATTGTTAATGTCAGAGAAATCCGTTTTTTTTAAAGAATTAACCATGTTAAAAAATATTAAAATCGAATTCTTTCTTAAATTATTCTTTACTATTTTGTATATATTGTTTATATAAGAAGGAAAAACTAAAAGCATTTTGTTCTTAAAAAACCAATGGTAATAACAAAATTTGGTTAATTCTGTTCAATTTACAGGTTATTTATACTTCATGAGTAAATTCGTATATTGTTTTCGTCGGGATGTATCTTACAGATAGAAGAATTCGTTTCCGACCTTATAAAGTAGAGTCTGATAAGTAGACGGAGTCGAACTAGCCATTTCCGTCTGTTTATCCGATCGTATGAGCGCTGATGTTTCTTGAGTAATAAATTTATACCTTTTGCCTGCATATAGCAGAAACAAAGTTAGTAACGTCTCAGCCAGTATGTGCATAATTTAAAAATGTAAAGTAGATAAAAAAAGCCTCTAATCGAAATCATGCATGCATTTCTCCATCTCCCTTTAGCTTGTCTAAGCTTTCAATTGGCATCACAGGTCAGTCGTACACGGTTATAATCATTGGTTCTTCTAATATTAGAAGCTTATGTGCATAATTTCATTAAATAGTTTTAAGTTCTTTATTTTAATTATTCATTTTATACGCAACATATATTTATTGTCGAAAATAAGACGAAATATATAAGCTTTTTAATTTCATTTTTTCGGCCTGTGTGGGATAAAGAGACTGGTTGCGGGTGATGGAAGCTTTCAATTGACTCAGAGAACTCTGAGGTTTCATTAGGTTTGGAGTCGTCGTCATGAAACGTTGGCAGAATCGCGTAGCCGTGGTGACCGGCGCTAGTTCAGGAATCGGTGCGGAAATCGCTCGGAAACTGATCTCGGCCGATGTGGTGGTAGTGGCCCTGGCCCGCCGCCTGGATCGTTTGAAGCAACTGCACCAGGAAGTGCCGGAGGATCGGAAATCCCAACTGCACATCCGACAGTGCGATGTCACGGACATTGTATCCGTGAATGACGCTTTCGACGCGGTGCAGCGGGAACTGGGTGGCGTGGACATTCTGATCAATAACGCCGGAAAGTTGTCTGGCGGACAGCTCCTGACCATGTCGTTAGACACTGTGCAGCAAGTGCTGCAGACGAATGTAATGGGTGTGGTCCACTGCACTCAGCGGGCTTTCGAGTCGATGAGGCAGCGTCATAACACTGGTCATGTTGTTCTCATCAACAGCATCGTGGGCCACTACATATTCAACCCGCTGCCTGGAAGCCAACAGGAGCTCAACATGTATCCGGCCACGAAGCACGCGCTTACCGCCATGACCGAGCTCTTACGCCAGGAGATGCGGGACTTCAAGACAAATGTTAAAGTCACGGTGGGTACATGTTAAATATATTTTATTTTTATACCCGTTATTCGTAGAGTTAAAGTTTCCGTTTTGTTTTAACTTTTTATTTTTGTTTGATTGGTTTTATACTTTAATTTACTTTACTCACTAATACATCAAGACACTTTTACTTTCTTCTTTTTTGTATGACCGATCGCAGCTTCAAACCGAAATAGACTGACTTCTTAATTCTAAAATCTTATCCAACAAACCTCGCCCAGAAGCTTTTTTTTAAGATTCTAGAACTTTAATTTTTGTTTAAATTAAAAGCTAATGCTGAAACTGTCGCATGCCATCGTGAAATTAAATTATGCTGACCGATGCATTTTAATTGAAAATTGGATCGCAAAATGATCTGAACTTAACTTAACTTAAATAATATATCTCGCATCTGTTTTTGGGTATGGGGTATTTTATATTAATTATAGCGATAAATACTGGCTTTTGTTCATGTTTTAATATTTCTTTGATATCTTCATTGCTTAAATTTGTTTATTAAAACATAAATTTTTGCCAGTACTTAATTTCCCATTGTGACCTCTTATTAGAATCCCTTTTTATATTATTTGAATTAAATAACATAAAAAATGCATGGTTCAAGTAATAAATTATTTCTGAACTGGCCAATATTATGATTGATAAAAGAGGTATTAGGGAATGCATTTTCTGGAAGTTAAACAAATAATTTATTAATCCTTAACATAATTCTGTTTCTACTATTGATTATTATTTTATTAGGCATAACCTCCTTAACTACTTGCTTTTTATACCTTGGTTTAAGTTTATTTCTTTCCCCATAATTCTTTACATAAACTACTTGGCCTATATAATATTCTTTTTCTTTTATATTTTCATTATGTGTTTCAAACACTTTCTTTTAATTTTTTTTTTAATATTTGAGCAATATTTTGGTGCTCGATTTTATTATAAATACTCTGATTATATTCCTGAGCGGCTCTTATAACCATTTCAGAATAATCGGTTAGATTAAATTATTCTTTTAAGCAGCGTCCGTTTGAGGTACTGTGCCTCGGGTCTGCGTAGTGTTAAGTTAATCAGCACCTTTGTGCAAAATATTTAAATTGGGCCGAGGTAAAGCTCGGGCATTATAGGTCATAAGCACTTTGGCTTGGGGAAATTGTTGAAGTAATTCCATTACCATATTTTCGATGTTTAATTTATTTTGAATTTCTTTCCCAAGTTATATAAGTTAGACTTTGCGCATGGTATATATCAATATTTAAGTTTTCTCCTTCTTTAGTTGGTATTGGAGCTTCTCCAATTGGTGTTTTAATTGGGTGTCTGTTATATTTGTTTTCATTGCAAATGTTGCAATTTTTAATATATTCTTTTAGTTTTGTGTATAAATTAGGCCAATGATATAATTTATTGATTTGTTTATATTTTTCGTCTAGTCCCCTATGAGGTCGTGTGTTTCTTCTATTTATATCGCTTTATCTTCTGCGTTTTCTACGTCCTGAAGAAATATTCGCGTAAAAAGAAATTTAGTAGTAAAATTAGTTTTTTTAAGATACTTGAATATGATATAAGTCTTCTAAACTACAATGAATTCCAACCGTTATTTTAGGCGGAAGATACTCTCTTAATATAGTTACTAAATTCTTAACTGTAACAAATTCGATTATGTGTCTTGTCTTGTCAAAAACTTCCAGTGACTCATGTATTGTATACTTTCCCGTTGTTAATAACAATTGATGTTTAAGCTGATTTAACGGTTTACGGGTATTACATTGTATTTCATTTTCAAAACTACTTTCAGCGGAATGCTATGTGTCTTGTTCTAAGTTTGACTGTTGTGATACATCTAAATCGCTGTTTGTAATATTATTTATGTCTATTCGTGATTATGCATCAGCTAGAACATTTGTTGTCCCTGGCTTGTATATTATTTTTGGGGTAAAAATATCTATGAAGGAATACCACCTTTTCATTTCTACGTTTGTATTTTTATCCGAAATTGTGAAGGATAAGGATTGTTGGTCCGTTTGCATTTCTATGGTAATTACTCCATATAAATAGTTTCGTAGATTTTTTAAAGCCCATACAATGGCTAACAATTTCTTTTTATTTGTAGCGTAAAGCTGTGCCGTTTTATTCAATGTTTTAGAAATAAACGTAATTGGTTTATTATCTTGTGTTAATACTGCCCCCGATAGCTACGTCTGACGCGTCTGTTGTTAAAACCAATTTTTTAACTTTATCGGTCTGAACTAATTCAACCTGTGCTATTAGATTATCTTTTGGCTCGTTAAAGGCTTGTACAGCTGATTCGTCATACTGTATTGAAATTTTTGTAGACGTTCTTTTAAAAACCTTTCCATTTTCCTTTTATATATTTTGTTAATGGACAAATAGGGCCCCCGTTAGGGCTAGAAAACTTCGGAGTTCTGTAATATTTCGATATTTTTTAATTGTGAAAATTTCAGAATCCGTTTTAATTACATGAGAAACAATGTAACCTACACTCAGAAAAAAAATCAAGTATTTCGTGCTTGAACCTAGTATTTTCGGTGTCAAAACTTCGCCAAGCATGGAAAATAAAGAACGCGAGAACAAAATACTACTTTTGAGCACGAATTTTCAAGACCGAAAATACTAGATTTAAGAACCCTTCGGTCTTCAATGAAGTATGAATAATTCTTAAATCAAGTCATATTTGGACTAAAAACAAGAACTATTTAATAATAAAATAAGAAAGTTGCAGGCATGATATAAGGACAAATAATTCTTAAATCAATATATAAATATTATGAAATTAAAATGAGTTTTTATTTTATGCTAGTAAGAGAAATAAGTATTGGAAACTGAAACGAAATAAACGAGATATATATAAATAATATTAATATTTTTAGTTTACTTACGACTTGCCGCTCACGGGCATTAACACTGACTAATTTATGCGCCTTATATACCGAGTACTTTCAGAATAAACAGTTGGGAATTATTAGAGTTGGCAGGCATTAAAATTCCAAAAAGTGCTCAATATGAGAATTTTTTGAGCACGAACGTTCTTAAATGTTAAGCATGCAATTTTTCTTAAATCAAGGCTGTTTGTACTTGTTTTTAGCTCGGTGTTTTTCCCTGAGTGTAGAAATAAGGTATATATATTCTTGAACGTTGAGATCTCGGAAACTATAAGGCTATTGAGATTTGGCGTGCAGATTTCTGAGCTTCTTACGCAGCGCAAGTTTATTTCAGCAGAGTGCCACCCCCACTCTAACGCCCACAAGCCGCCCAAGCCTGTGGCGCCCACAATTTTCATGCTAGATAAAAAATTTTAATTGAAATGTATTGGTCTCGTCAATACCTATCGATTGATCTAAAAAAACTTTGCCACGCCCGCTCTAACGATCACAAATCGCCCAAGTGCTTGGGAACCCCTTTTGTCAAAAATAACACAACATCCGAAGATATTCCCAATCCATAATCAGGACAGGTGCCTTCACTAACATACAGCGAAAAGTCGTAAACTAACCCAGAGTTTCCAGCACGCGTAAACATTTTCAGACCCCATTTGTGAGGCCTTGCTGGGTTGCATTGTTTATATGTTGATCGTCCTGTAAAAATAAACTGGGCTAAAGTGTACATTTTTATGACTTTACAGAGGGTAAACGTAATGATTTGTTCATCAACGCAAAATTTTCTTTGAGAATCTGTAGTAAAGGTCGTACCTTGTACAGCCTATCATAGTTTGAATCTTCTTTTTGGGTTGTTTAGAGTTATCGTTAAAGTGTTAACATTTCTTAATTTTTTCAAACCTTCTGCGTGGCATTGAATCTGTTATAGCTGTAAGATAAAAAAAAGTGTTTTGACCATACCATTTTTAGTTGTGATAATTTTAAAACACCCAAGTACACCCAGAAAAAAAAGAACGAAAAAATCAATAACATTTTTTATGATTTGACAACAATCCGTTCGCTAAGATCCGTTCATAAAAAACGAACGCCGCGTGGTCAAGTCATGAACATTTAGGTGTAATTGTGAACGCTTCACTGAAAAATGCATTGACAGAAATAGGGAGAACGCTGTTCTTAAATTATCAACACCGTTCATGAAAACATGTATCTAGGTCTAATGTCCCGATTTTCCGCACTCGAAAAATTCGCTCGGTGGTCCATATGCTACAGCGTCCGCCTTCGACACATGGTAGCACAGGTTCGAGTCCGCGAGAATACGGTTGTTAATTGTCAGTTTTATTAAAATATTATTTCTAATGTTTATATGTACTTGTATTAATAAATAAATTATGTTTGTCATCATCAAAATAACCAAAATACATTAAATTCTAGCAATAACAAAACATAAGGTGGGAAATTAATTAAATCTCTACCAGGCGTCCAGAATGTTTATCATGTACACAAACCTCGATTTTTTTTAGATTTTTATGTTTTTAAATTAAGCCCGAAATGTTCTTATACTGACACCATTTTTTCGGAACCCAACCCTAAAGTTTCGGTCAACTTTTATGAACGACCGTTCATGAATTGTCAACAAACGGGCTTACGCACTTATTGACCGCGTTTGGGCTTGATTTTTAAACGTTTCGAACGGAATTTTTCTTTCCTCTGTGAACAAAGTCTTTTAGGTGGGTAAGACAACGCAGGCAGTCCAACAGATCCCAAACTTTTCTCAATAGATACTTCTGTTTGCGAGCTTGGCCAAGAAGAATGACTTCGCTTGAATTGATTTAAGTTTCTTTTGGCCTTTAGCCAGGATCAGATATTTTGTAGCAAATGCTTGTACTTTTTCAGCTAAAAGTTCTACATCGTGCTTATAACAAGGTCCGCGTACTGCCGATTTCATATAATTGAAGATGGTAATTTCCTTAGCATTTTTCGTCCCCTTTGAGATCTACTTTTCAAGCAAAACGCTGTTTGCAAAGGTGAGGTTAGGATCTAAAAAGTTAAGTTTCAGGGAAAGTGCGCAAAAGTGCACTTTTATACATAATGGGTACAATTAGAATTGATAACCTTACAACATAAATCAAGGAAGAACGCTATAGTCGAGTACCTCGACTTTCAGATACCCGTTACTCAGCTAAAGGGACCAAAGGGAAATGGAGATATGCAAGCAGCAAAGCGAGATTGAAATGCGTCACCTACACTCAAAAAAAAATCACCATAAATATTAGAAAATCGTCCGTGATTTTTAAACGCCATTGAATTTAGAAATATTTTCTTGAATTAAGAAATATTTTCTTGATTATAGAAAAAGTTTCTAAAATTTACGGAATTTCGCCATATTTTTTTTGTTGTAAAGAAGAAGAGGAAGAATCGAAATTTGTTCTTTAACTAATGGCGAATTTTTCTTGATTTTTTTTTTTTTGATATAATGGTAAATTCTTACTTAAATTTAGTAAAGAAATACCCATATTTTAAGGGAAAAGTGACTTTTTTTATACATTTTGATGGTGGTCTAGCTGGTAAAGACGTCCGGTCAATAAACAATCGTACAATAATTTTTATTCTTATTAGTTTCACTTTTCTATTTACCAAATTGTTTAAATGGTTGTTAAAAGGGTTTAGATTAGTATAAACGTAATTGGTATGCGTAAAGCTGGACCAAAAGCACCATAGCCCTCTTTAGTCATTGTATGAAAATAAGCACGCATGGCCGATTGGTTAAGACGTCTGGCTATGGTGTGAGCAGTTGCGGGTTCGAGTTCATGCCGGGGTTGTCTGAGGTAAGGATTTTTCCATTTGTTTTTTATATGTTTATAAAAAGTATTTATATAAAATAAATCTTACATAAATAGAGCTAAATATAAAAATGTATAGACTATATTCCCATGTAATAATTGCCATTAAAATTAGAAACGGTTTTATCCATTAAAAAACCCAAAATTGGTATACAAAACCAACCAAATTCCTCAAATGTAAGAAAAGGTAATCTTACATTATAAATAATTATATCCGTTACTCGTAGAGTAAAAGGGTATACTAGATTCGTCGGAAAGTATGTAACAGGCAGAAGGAAACGTTTCCGACCCCATAAAGTATATATATTCTTGATCAGGATCACTAGCCGAGTCGATCTAGCCATGTCCGTCTGTCCGCTGTCTGTCCGGATGAACGCTGAGATCTCGGAAACTATGAAAGCTAGGCTATTGAGATTTGGCGTACAGATTCCTGAGCTTCTTACGCAGCGCAAATTTGTTTCAGTAGAGTGCCACGCCCACTCTAACGCCCACAAACCGCCCAGAACTGTGGCTCCTACAGTTTCGATGCTAGAATAAAAACTTTATCTGAAATGTATTGTTCTCATCAATACCTATCGATTGATAAAAAAGTTTGCCACGCCCACTTTTAAGCCCACAAGCCGCCCACAAATTTCAAAAAATCGTAAATATGATGGTGGATATCTCGGAAACTATCAAGGATAGAGAATTGGGATCTCAGATTTAGATTCCGTAGCCTTGTGCGCAGCAAAAGTTTGTTACGCAAATATGCCACGCCCACTCTTACGCCCACAAACCCCCCAAGCCTGTGGCGCCCACAATTTTCATGCTAGATCCAAAATTTTAACTGAACTGTATTGGTCTCGTCAATACCTATCGATTGACCGAAAAAAAAATATGCCACGCCCACTCTAACGCCCATAACGCTTAAATCTGTCTACCGCCGATAGGTGGCGCATTTCAATCTCGCTTTGCTGCTTGCATATCTCCATTTCCCTTTGGCCCCTTTAGCTGAGTAACGGGTATCTGATAGTCGAGGTACTCGACTATAGCGTTCTTCCTTGTTTTTTCTTATTTTAAGAAAAATTTCCTTAATTTTAAGGTTATTTACCATACATTTATGAAAAATTTGTCATTATTTGCAGAAATGGCAAACCATAAATTCAAGAAACTATTTATTTATAATAAAGGCGAGTCGCCGTTGTATGAAAATTATAGGCGATTTTCTTGAAATAAGGGCGATTTTTTTTTTGGTGTACTAGCGCCAAGTCTTTTCTATGGACTCCAGGTTTACGGCATCGCTGCAGAAACCAACCTCAACAAAATCCGGGTTTTGCATGCGAAAACACTTCGAAGGATCTCTGGAGCTCCGTGGCTTATGCGAACCAGAGACTTCGAACGTGATCTCAATGTGCCCAAATTTGGTGACAAGCTGCAGGAACTTTCTCGGAAATACGTGAAAAACTAAGAGAGCACCACCAAAGACCTTGGTGGATAAGGCTGAAAATGCTCTCGAAATTGAATTAACTGAAATACAATAAACCCCCGTATCCGTAATGTCTGAGCCACCAACACCATCAACTTTGTTGGGGCGGGGTGGCTTGATCGCGGAAATTGCTGAAGTCCCAAGAGCGAAAGGTAAGCAAAAAACACAGGGTACTTTGGGGTTTTTGCGCTACGGGCATAGGTGTTAATTGGTACACTAGACTTAGGGGAGAGATACAGAGGGAGAGCGGACGGCAGTGCAAGCACGCGAGATGTACACCCAAAAAAAAAATCGCCCTTAATTCAAGAAATTCGCCTTTAAATCAAGAAAATGGCCTATGATTTTCATCTAACGGCGACTCGCCTTTATTTTAAATAAATAGTTTTCTTGAATTTATGGTTTTCCATTTCTGCAAATAATGACAAATTTTTCATAAATGTATGGTAAAAAACCTTAAAATTAAGGAAATTTTTCTTAAAATAAGAAAAAAATTATTTATAATGTAAGATTACCTTTTTTTTACATTTGAGGAATTTGGTTGGTTTTGTATACCAATTTTGGATTTTAAATGGATAAAACCGTTTCTAATTTTAATGGCAATTAAATTTTTATATTTACCTGTATTTATGTAAGATTTATTTTATATAAATACTTTTTATAAACATATAAATAACAAATGGAAAAATCCTTACCTCAGACAACCCCGGCATGAACTCGAACCCGCAACTGCTCACACCATAGCCAGACGTCTTAACCATTCGGCCACGCGTGCTTCTTTTCATACAATGACTAAAGAGGGCTATGGTGCTTTTGGTCCAGCTTTACGCATACCAATAACGTTTTTACTAATCTAAACCCTTTTAACAACCATTTAAACAATTTGGTTAATAGAAAAGTGAAACTAATAAGAATAAAAATTATTGTACGATTGTTTATTGACCGGACGTCTTTACCAGCTAGACCACCATCAAACTGTATAAAAAAAGTCACTTTTCCCTTAAAATATGGGTATTTCTTTACTAAATTTAAGTAAGAATTAACCATTATTTCAAGAAAAAAATAAAGAAAAATTCGCCATTAGTTAAAGAAAAAATTCCGATTCTTCCACTTCTTCTTTACAAAAAAAAAAAATATGGCGAAATTCCGTAAATTTTAGAAACTTTTTCTATAATCAAGAAAATATTTCTTAATTCAAGAAAATATTTCTTAATTCAATGGCGTTTTAAAATCACCGGCGATTTTCTAATATTTATGGTGATTTTTTTTTTGAGTGTACTTTCCGACGAATCGAGTATACCCTTTTACTCTACGAGTAATGGGTATAACAAGTTTTAGAGGTGGAAAGAGCTGCACTCACCTTATAGCTCTATTCAAAGATTAAAATAAACTACAGGCCTTAAGTTTTTTAAGGTTAGAACTTACACAAGATTACAGGGAAACCACAATCAATATCTACAATTAACGTTCACAAACACTTATTACAAATCACTAAGAACGCACTGCATTTCAGAAACTGTACTTAATTTTTTCTACTGTAATCTTTTTTTCACTTTAAAGTTTTAAGAAATCTAAGCGATTTATTAGCGCTGCCACCTTGTTGAAATCAAAACAGGCTTTTACAGCTGATTACTTAACAGTGATGCGGACTGTTAAGCTTTACTGTTAATAACATTGGAGATTTATGTTATCCTAATGCATTGTGATAAACAAAACCAATTTTTAACGACTTTAAGAAATCGATTTTGGCCAATAAAAGTGGTCAAATTCCCCATAGTGCGCTGGTGGGTACTGAAACTAGATTTTTGGCGCTAGGCCCATACCGGACTGACATTGCAAATATCAATCTAAAATTGATTTTATGGATTTTGTCCAAATTGTCTTGTTTGGTTTATTAGGACAGCAACTTTAAAATGGAATGCGTCTCGATTTTTTATTTTTGAAAATCCTACATTTTTTAGATCAGTTGTTCAAAATGCTCAACGTAGCTAATTCATTCTTTCGGCAAATTTAAAGCGTGATATTATAGTTGTAAATTAAAGCCAATCAGCTAAATTAGCTGACCACAACAAAAGATAGAAATAAAACTACAATGAGAAAAAAAATATTAATTTTAGAAAACTAAAAATAAAACCTATATTTTTGTCACAATTTTTGTGATTTATTCATCAAACTCTATCAGCAACTATAATCTACCGTTTTGAAGCGCTTAGGTTGTGAGCTAGTGTAAGATGCGATTTATTAATACATTAAACTGTCTGTCAATTTTATGGGCTTGCCATAAAGGTAATGATATGGCTAGGGTTATTAAAACGCTTACGATGAGAAAACATGACTTAACAGGCTGACTAAACTACACTTCTTTACAGAGCATCAGTCCGGGATTGGTGGACACCGAGATCGTACCTCTGGCTTACAAAAAACTGCCCATGCTGCGGGCGGAGGATGTGGCCAATGCCATCATGTATGTTTTGGACACGCCCCCACACGTCCAGGTGCATGAGCTGACCATCAAGCCAATGGGCGAACCCTTTTAGAACACCGCTGCATTGCAACGCATCGTCTAATAAATATTTTAGAGTATTGGGCATAACCTTGAACTAGTTTTCTGAATGAATAATTTGAGAATTAAATGGAACCAGTGTTGTTCTAAACCGGACTCCATTTGTACCACACTTCGGAAAATTAAAGGAATGCGAACACTTGCACATTAAATTTGTTTATGTTTTTGGTGAAAAACTGGATCAAAACAAAATAAAATGAAAAAAAAATGGTTTCTTAAAAAACAGAACTAAAATGAATTTTGTATGGAGCCTTCTACCTTTAAAAATATTTCAACCCAGTCTAACACCTTAAACTTTTTTTCGTTCTCTGTATATGCATTATATTATTATATTCTATTCTGTTATATTACTATTCACTGTTGTACTGTTTTATACTCATGCAAAGGGTATTATAATGTTCATCTAAAAATTATATTGTAATGAAGAAGCGGTTTTAGACATAATAAAGTATACATACATACCTACTCGTACAAATTTTAAGCAGCATCTCTAGATGATTCAAAATGGGCATGTCCGTCGGCTTTTATGGTGTTCGATATCATGTAAAGTTTTCCCATTGTCTTTTTATAAAATATGGATTATATTCTAGGGCTTCCATGGAAAAAACCGTTTGGTTTTTGGTATAAAAGCGAAAGATTCAAAACAATATGGCATAAAAAATAAGTCAAGATCCATTTCACTATTGCTATTAGTGAATTACATTTAAAAACAAGAGAAAATGCTATAGTCGATGCCATCGACTATTAAGTACCCGTTACTCAGATAAGAGAAGTGCGATGCAGGTATGCAGTAAAGCGACTGATCACAATTGCACAATTCTCAACAGCACAAGAATCTGCATGCCAAGTCCCAACTTTCTAGCTTTTAAAGTTTCTGAGAATTACGCGTTTATACGGACGGACAGACAGACGGACGAACAGATGGACAGAAGGACATGGCTAGATCGACTCGGTTAGTGCTCCAGATCAAGAATATATATAGTTTATAGGGTAAGAAACGCTTCCTTCTACCTGTTACATACTTTCCGACGAATCTAGTATACCTTCTTAGTCTACGAGTAACGAGTAAATATATTATTTTCAAACCATATAACAATTTTTTAAAATTTATAAATACATTTTCTGTTTCATTTTTTCTTTAAATTCGTGTTTGGGTATTTTAGATTTTCGATACTTAATAAGTATGCACGTTGAAAACGAAAAAATAAATACGATAATTCAATAAAAAAAAGATATTTTGCATTACATTTGTGTTCGATTTCACTTATGTACAGTTTTAATTAAAAATCCTAACTGATACATACTTTTACTTTTCACAAAGCTTTTACCATTCTACTGATATATTATTCGGAAGTTTTCTATACTTTTTTAGCGACTATTACATTAGCGACCCACTAAATGTCTTAATTACCCCATGGCATGCGCCATAGATCCAACACTACTCAATTATTCAGATCACATGTGAAATGCGCGTTAGGGCGGTCGATTTTAAATATTTTATTTGCATGGCCAAGTTTGACCGATGACTTGGGGTATATATAGTGCCTGTGTGGGCCAAGTCTCGAATCAGTTGAGAGAACAGCTTAGTGGATGAGTGTTAAAAACAAACTACTTAAAAACACAAAATCAAGGGGATCTTGGCTTTTAAAGTTCAAAAACGAGAACTGAGCGATGGAACGCTGGCAAGATCGCGTGGCAGTGATCACAGGTGCTAGTTCCGGGATCGGAGCTGCCGTGGCCCGCCAGCTGGTAAGTGCCGGGGTCATTGTTGTGGGTCTGGCTAGGCGGGTGGAACGCATGGAGGCCATCAAGGAGCAACTGCCCCCAGAGCTGCAGACCCGTCTGCATGCCATTCACTGCGATGTCGGGGACCTGGACTCGGTTACGGCCGCCTTCAACTGGATCGAGGAGCATCTCGGCGGATGTGACATTCTGGTGAACAACGCCGGCTGCCTGAATCCTGGACAACTGCTCACCTTAGAGCTGGAGCAACTGCAGCAGGTTCTAAACGTAAATCTCATGGGCGTGGTCATCTGCACCCGGCTGGCCTTTCGCTCGATGCAGCACCGTGAGGTGGCTGGTCATGTGGTGCTTATCAATAGTCTGACGGGACGAACCATTATCAATCCACCCGGCGACGAGTTGCAGTTGCTTAACATGTATCCGATCACCAAGCACGGGATAACGGCCATGTTAGAGGTTCTACGACAGGAGCTGCGCGGATTCAAGACCAAGATCAAGGTCACAGTGAGTATAAATTAAACAAAATAGAATGCTATAGTCGATGGCCTTGACTATCAGATACGCGTAACTCACCTAAGGGGAGTGCGAGGGAGATTTGCAAGCAGCAAAGCGACTGTTTCCAAGATTGCACACGCAACAGCGCAATCTAGCGTAGATTTCTTTATTTGCTTATAACATTTTAATAGATGGTCCGATTTGAACCATTTTTGGCATGAATATAGGTATTGAAAGTTCAGCTTTAAGCTGCACATGCTGGTATCACTCAAAAAATTTTTTTTTGTTGCTTGATCGAAGAGCTAATATCACAGAATCCAATTATCTAACCTTGCTTGTTGTTATTAACCAATAAAGTTATTAAAATGTAAATTTGTGCAGCTTTTTTTTGAAATAGATAGCTTTCCTTTCAGTTCTACTACCTTAAGGAAAAGTGTATAAATTATTGTTAGCAAGTGATACAAAAGATGGGTGTGTCCTTTAAATGTTAAGACCAACATTGCAAAAATGGGTGGCAAATCGAAAGCGCTATGGCTGGTTAAGTAAAAGTATTCAATTTCACTACTTCACATTTTTCCTCCTGCCCTTAATTGGAGTCCGATGTCCTTGGAGAGGTACCGCTATCTACTTTTATTAGATTGTGTCAACTGCCATACGGTTAGAGAATTGGATTCTGCGATATTAGCTCTTTAATCTTGCAACATCGCAAATATCTCAAGAACGATTCTTTGGAAATTTTTTGAGTGATACCAGCGTGTGAAGGAACAACATGTAAGTCTAGCAAAAGTGGGCTTAAATCTAAAATCAAAAAGAAAAAATTGTTTGTAAGCTAGTGTAATAAAAACAAAACGAAGTCCCGTTTACACTTTTACAAAATATTAAACAATGTGGGAACAGACGCCCGTAATGCTAGCGTTATGGACGTTTGTGGACGTTAGAGTGGGCGTGGCATCCAACTGAAACAAACTTGCGCTGCGCAAGAACTTCAAGCGCAGAAGGAAGCGTTTCCGACTCCACAAAGTATATACATTCTTGATCAGTATCACTAGCCGAGTCGATCTAGCCATGTCCGTCTGTCCGTCCGTCCGGATGAACGCTGAGATCTCGGAAACTATTAGAGCTAGGCTACTGGGATTAGGCATGCAGATTCCTGAGCTTCTTACGCAGCGCAAGTTTGTTTCAGCAGGGTGCCACGCCCACTTTAATGCCCACAAACCGCCCACAAACTTCAAAAAATCGTAAGTATGAACGCGGATATCTCGGAAACTATCAAAGCTAGATAATTGGTATTTCGGATTTAGATTCCGTAGCCTTGTACGCAGCACAAGTTTGTTACGCGAATATGCCATGCCGACTCTATCGTCCACAAACCGCCCAAGTCAGTGGCGCCCACAATTTTCATGCTAGAAAAAAAAAGTTTAACAGTAACGTATTAGTGCCGTCAATACCTATCGATTGACCTAACAAAAAGTTTGCCACGCCCACTCTAACGCACATAACGCTTAAATCTGTCTACCGCCCACATAACCATTTATTGAGCTTTGCTGCTTGCATATCTTCATTTCCCTTTAGCTGAGTAACGGGTATTTGATAGTCGAGGTACTCGACCAAAGGGAAATGGGGATGTGCAAGCAGCAAAGTGAGATTAAAATGCGTCACCTACCCGCGATCTCAATACTGGGGTGGTCAAAAGTATTTTCACAAAACAAAAGTTAAATATACTCATAATTTGATCTTACTTCTTGTTAACTTCGGCATCAATGGAAAGGTAATTTAAATGCCGTTTGAATGATACAATACATTTTTTAACCCATTCAGTACTTATTGAAAACCTTTTAAACTTTTTTTCTCGACTTGAAAACTTAAATTTTTTGATGCAAAAAGTTTCTTCAAACAAAAATAATAGTAATTGCAAAAAGAATTTTTCAAAAATCATTTTGCTTATATTTTTTATGATTTCTTGAAAATGTTTAGAACATGAATTTGAGCCATATTTTTCTTTTTTTCATACAAATTTTTCCGACATTGTCACTTTCAAAAAATCATAAAAAATATAAGCAAAATGATTTTTGAAAAATTCTATTTGCAGTTACTATTATTTTTGTTTGAAGAAACTTTTTGCATCAAAAGATTTAAGTTTTCAAGTCGAGGAAAAAAGTTTAAAAAGTAGATGTTTACACAAATTCGTCCTTTTCAATAACTACTGAATGGGTTAAGTAATGTATTGTAACATTTAAACGGCATTTACATTACCTTTCCATTGATGCCAAAGTTAACAGGAAGTAAGTTCAAATTATGAGTACATTTAACTTTTGTTTTGTGAAAATACTTTTGACCACCCTTGTATATGGTTATGTGGGCGGTTGACAGATTTAAGCGTTATGGGCGTGGCAAACTATTTTTTGGGTCAATTGATAGGTATTGACGAAAATAATACATTTCAGCAAAAAAAATTTTCTACCATGAAAATTGTGGGCGCAACAGGTTTTAGGCGGTTTGTGGGCGTTAGAGTGGGAGTCGCAAGCTTTTTGTGGATCAATAGGTAATGACGAGACTAATACATTTGAGTTAAAATTTTGTATCTAGAATGCAAATTGTGGGCGCCACAGGCTTGGGCGTCTTGTGGGCGTTAGAGTAGGCTTGGCATATTCGCGTAGCAAACTTGCGCTGCGATGGGAACAATACATTTCAGTTAAAATTTTTACTCTAGCATCAAAACTGTAGGAGCCAAAAATTTGGGCGGTTTGTGAGCGTTAGAGTGGGCGTGGCACCCTGCTGAAACAAACTTGCGCTGCGCAGGAAGACCAAGAATCGGCATACCGTGTAGCAAATAAAAAGTTAACTTTTTAATCTTTGAGTAGAGTTAGAAAATTCTACAAAAAGTAAAATAATAAAATAAAAGTAATAATATATGCAAACCATAAGCTCACATTTTTTATATTTTCCAGAGCATCACCCCAGGTGTGACCGACACAGAAATTCTGCCCTCTGGTTACGATACGTTGCCGATGCTAAAGCCGGATGACATTGCCGCGGGCATTATGTACGCCCTGGCCACTCCCCCACATGTTCAAGTGCACGAGCTGACCATCAAGCCGTTGGGAGAGCCCTTCTAAATCCCTCCGGCATATTATTATGATGATAGTAAAAAGATCGTTTTTAGCAAATATACCGGCATGTAGAAAATATTGATTTTTTTTGGCTTTTATTGAATGGTCCCATTTCAATAACTTTTGGCATGTATATGGGTATTGATAATTAGATAAAACTCATATTTAAATAAAATATTAAAAAATGTGGGCGCTGAACCGGCTTTAGTGTTATGATCTGAAATCTGCTGAAACCAACTTGCGCTGCGCAGGAAGCCCAAGAATCTGCATGCCAAGTCCCAACATTCCAGCTCTTATATTTTCCGACCGTTTATACGGACAGACGGACATGGCTAGATCGACTCGGCTAGTAATCCTAACAAAGAATATATATACGGAAACGCTTCTACCTGTTACATACTTTCCGACGAATCTGTATACCCTTTTAATCTGCGAGTAACGGGTATAATAAAATCCGATGGGTGTAGATAAAAAAGTTAGCATTTCACGGTGAGCACCGCAGCAACCTCAATTTATACAAAAAGGTTAATGCCTATAGTGGGGTGAAAGCTGGTATTTGTTACGAGCGTCGGTTTTGGTGGACAGAGGGGACAATAAGAAGACGACAAAAGCCGCAGTCTGTTAGGTGGCGAGAACACCTCAAATTTCCCAATGCAGCTCCAATGAGCTAATGTAATAAGTTGAGCAATTCACTAGAAAATTTTATCGGTCACTGAAGCAATAAGCGGTGAATTTGAATCCGCAAGCTGACCCTAACAGAATCCAGAAGTAAGTTGGCTAAAACAAAGGGACATGAGGAGCTAGATGGGATACTTAGATACACAAACTGGGGGCCCGGAAGCAAAAGAAAAGCACTAATAAACAGTATATAAGAAGTCAACTTCATGGAGAAAAGGGAGTCAGAAACTCATGTACGGTCCGTCTAATACCCACTGTCGGTCAACCCGAGGAGAACCCTCGTTTGTAACAGTCGCAGTAAAGGAAAATGAATCCTTGATTCCGTTGCATAAAGTCTTGGTTGAATGATCAAAATGCGATCCAATGTGTCTAAAGCGTGATCAACAAAGTTAAAGTGGTAGATCACAAGAGAAAATCGTGAAAGTATACAACGTGCTGTGCCTGATTGCTGCATAGCTGCCAGAAACAAAGTACACATGCAAGTGTAACCTGAGACATGCTAAGGCGTCACCACTACAAAGTTTACCCTAATGCCCCTCTTCGGTGGTCTTTCTTCATTCCATCCATATTCTTAATTTTTTTCATTTATTTGTTTGTGTGCTGTAGACAAGAAATGCACCAATAGTAATAATTTGCACGCCCCATTAATTGTATCAATATTCTTTAAAGTGGAAGTACACTTATACATATATATATATATATAGTAAACCTAATGTTTTTACCATCCCCAACATCCAGAGCGTCGAGATCTCATCGCCAAAAGAGTAAGTTTATTTGTATATTTATATATATATACAAGGTGAGTTCCAAAGTAAACAGGATTTTTAAAAAAAAGACAGAACAAATAGTTTTTTCGGCAAAATCAATTTATTATACCCGTTACTCGTAGAGTAAAAGGGTATACTAGATTCGTCGGAAAGTATGTAACAGGCAGAAGGAAGCGTTTCCGACCCCATAAAGTATATATATTCTTGATCAGGATCACTAGCCGAGTCGATCTAGCCATGTCCGTCTGTCCGTCTGTCCGTCTGTCCGTCTGTCCGGATGAACGCTGAGATCTCGGAAACTATGAGAGCTAGGCTATTGAGATTTGGCGAGCAGATTCCTGAGCTTCTTACGCAGCGCAAGTTTGTTTCAGTAGAGTGCCACGCCCACTCTAACGCCCACAAACCGCCCAAAACTGTGGCTCCTACAGTTTTGATGTTAGATAGAAAATTTTAACTGAAATGTATAAGTCTTGTCCATACCTATCGATTGACCCAAAAAAATTTTTTCTACGCCCACTCTAACGCCCACAAACCTCCCAAGAAAAAAAGCTATGACGTCAGAGCCAGACAGTGCGAAATGTTTTTACGCGTGTATGTGTGTGTATGTAAATAGTTGCCGGCCGAACTTAGCGGCAAAGAGAAAAGCACTGCCGGCGCTCAGAGAGAGCAAAGTGCGCGGCTAACTTATTCTATTGAACAATGAATTTGTCACGCCTACCCTAACGCACACAACGCTTAAATCTGTCTTCCGCCGGTAGGTGGCGCATTTAAATCTCGCTTTGCTGCTTGCATATCTCCATTCCCTTTGGTCGCTTAAGCTGAGTAACGGGTATCTGATAGTCGAGGTACTCGACTATAGCGTTCTCCCTTGTTTTATTTAAAATAGTCTCCTTCTGCTTTAAGACAGCGTTTTGCACGGTCCAAAAGCATGTCGAACGAGTGTTTTAGCTCGTTGCCCGGTATGGCCGCCAGTATGCCGGTGCAAGCCTTTTGAATGGCCTCTACGTCTGCATAACGCTTTCCTTTCATCGGCAAATGCATTTTTCCGAAAAGGTAGAAGTCGCACGGTGCCATATCAGGTGAATACGGGGAGTGGTTGATGGTTAAAATGTGATTTTTGGTCAAATAGACGGACACAAGCGTCGATCGATGAGACGGTGCATTATCGTGCAACAAACGCCAACTTCCATCTTCGCGATATTCGGGCCGAACACGTCGAATACGGCGCACCAAACGCTTCAAAACTCCAAGGTTGAATACCGCATTAACGGTTTGGCCGGGTGGAACAAATTCTTTGTGGGCAATACCCATGGAATCATAAAAACAAATCAGCATTGTCTTCACTTTTGACTTCTCCAGGCGCGATTTTTTGGGTTTCGGCTCGTCCGTCATTTATGTCCTCACGACCACTTTGAAAACGTTGAAACCACTCGTGCGCTCGGCTACGGGATAGGCAATCATCGCCATTAGCTTGTTTCATCAATTGAAACGTTCCGGTAAAAGTTTTACCAATTTTAAAACAAAATTTAATGTTGGCTCTTTGTTCGAAGCTCATTTTCGCACTGATGACAAAAACATACTGACACTTAAAACGCAATAACCTCACTTCCAATAGATGAAATGTCATGAAATTTTTACTGGAAGTCGATAAACGATAGCAGATTCTAACGCACCAGTTGACATATAGATGGCGCCACTAGAGGGCGCTTGATTCAAAAAGTCCTGTTTACTTTGGAACTCACCTTGTATGACTAAATGGAGTTAATAACTTTTGCGCATACTTGCGCCATTTCGAAATATTTAAATAGATTCGGAACAACTCCACATTAGTAATATCCATTTTAATAGCAATATCATGCGAGTCCCAAGCAAACGCGATAAAGTTAAAGCAATTTTGTGAAGAAACTCTTCTTTTGCAATTAAAGAAATATCCGTGGTATCCGACGACAGCTACTGTTCACAAGCTTTTGGTTCACGGTGCCCAGATTATTGAATGTTCTGTACTTCCGGTCGGCTCCTTGGGGGAAAACGCTTCCGAGGCTCGAAATAAGTTCTATAAACGTGATAGATTAATGCACGGTAGAAGCGTAAATAACCTTACTGACGTGTTTCACAGAGCGCTAGATTCTTCGGATCCCTTTTTATAAAGCATCTCATCACAAAACAAGGAAGAACGCTATAGTCGAGTGCCTCGATTATCAGATACCCGTTACTCAGCAGCAGCAAAGCGAGATTGAAATGCGCCACCACCCCGTGATCTCAATATATGGTTATGTGGGCGGTAGACAGATTTAAGCGTTATGGGCGTGGCAAACTATCTAGCATACAAATTGTGGGCGTCACAGGTTTGGTCGGTTTGTGGGCGTTATATTGAGCGTGGATCTATCGATAGGTGTTGACAACACTAATACATTTCAGTTGGAATTTTTTATCTAGGATGAAGAGTGGGCGTGGCATATTCGCGTAACAAACTTGCCCTGCGTACTAATCTGCTACGGCTACGGAATCTGAATCTGAGATCCCAATTCTCAATCTTTTATAGTTTCCGAGATAGCCATAGTTACGATTTTTTGAAGTTTGTGGGCGGTTTGTGGACGTTTTGGGTCAATCGATACGTATTGATGAGAACAATACAGTTCAGTTAAAGTTTTTATTCTAGCATCAAAACTGTAGGAGCCACAGTTTTAGGCGGATTGTGGGCGTTTTAGTGCGCGTGGCACCCTGCTAAAAACAAACTTGCGCTGCGCAGGAATCCCAGGAATCTGCTTGCCTAATCCTAGTATTGTAGCTCTTATAGTTTCCGAGATCTCAGCGTTCATACTGACAGACGGACATGGCTAGATCGACTCGGCTAGTGATTCTGATCAAGAATATATATACTTTATGGGGTCGGAAACGCTTCCTTCTGCCTGTTACATACTTTCCGACGAATCTAGTATACCCTTTTACTCTACAAGTAACGGGTATAAATATAACACGTAAAATGTATACATATATGGGATTGGGGCGGCTGACAGGGCGTGGTCAAAATCAAAAAATAATAAATACCAAAATTTTACAGTAGTCTCAATATTATTGAAAAAAAATATAAGTCCGTATCCTTAAAATTACCTTCGCGGCCGGGAATGGTTCATGTAGGCGTGGTCAAAATCAAAAAAGATAAAAATCTAAAAATCCTTATCGTTAAAATTACGTTCGCGGAAGGTGGTGGTTCCTGTGGGCGCGGTCAAAATCAAAAAATAATGAAAACCGAAATTTCACTAAAGTTTCACTATTATGTAAACAAAATTTGAAGTCCGTATCTTTAAAACAAGGGAGAACGCTATAGTCGAGTACCTCGACTATCAGATACCCGTTACTCAGCTTAAGGGACCAAAGGGAAATGGAGATATGCAAGCAGCAAGGCGAGATTTAAGTGCGCTACCTACCGGCGGTATACAGATTTAAGCGTTATGGTCGTTAGAGTGGGCGTGGCAATATTTTTTTGGATCAATCGATAGGTATTGACGAGACCAATACATTTCAGTTAAAATTTTGTATCTATCATGAAAATTGTGGGCGCCACAGGCTTGGGCGGTTTGAGGGCGTTAGAGTGGGCGTGGAATATTCGCGTAACAAACTGCTGCATACAAGGCTACGGAATCTAAATATGACATCCCAATTCTCTATCTTTGACAGTCCCAGTATTGTAGCTCTTATAGTTTCCGAAATCTCAGTGTTCATACGGACAGACGGACAGACGGACAGACGGACATGGCTAGATCGACTTGGCTAGTGATCCTGATCAAGAATATATATACTTTATGGGGTCGGAAACGCTTCCTTCTGCCTGTTACATACTTTCCGACGAATCTAGTATACCCTTTCACTCTACGAGTAACGGGTATAATTAGTTTATGCCAAAAAAGGCAATTCATCCCAATGTGCATTGTAAGTTTTTAAAAACAAAAGAATACAGTTTAAGAAAATATATTTACTGTGGAATATGCTTCGTGAAACCACTAAAAAACACTCCGAACCCCTATCTGCACGGTGACGTGGAAATAAGTAATGATTTAAGTATATTTTAAGTGGCGTTGACAAACCAGGCATAGGATATAGCCGTTCTATTTGCGACATTTTCAATCTTGATTTCCTCAGGCAAAGCTGTGGGCGACCTTGCCAGTCTTATATAAAAAACCTACACAATTTTTTGTCGAACTTATTATATTTCGTTCTTTCTTTTACTTCCTGTGTCATTACATTTTGCATCTCGGTTCAGAATTTTCTCATATTTGTGCCCGTGATGCACACAGATGCCGATGACGCCTCCACTTTGGGTTAAGTCGAAGTCAGACAACTTTTATGACTTGCTCTCAAGCTGGAGCGGAGCAGGAGAAGGAGCCGCAGAAGCAGGTGCAGGTCCAACGGCAACAGTAACGGTTATGTCAATGCTTATGCTTATGGTAACAGCAGCAACATCAAGACCATCGAACTTCGCTCCGCGTCACTCGCGTCACGCCAAGCTGTCAAGTTTGCATATACACATGGTGTACTCCATGTTGCTGTTTTCGCAAGTACACACAAACAAACGTTGAAGAGTTTAAAAATAAACGAATAAAAATAGGAAAAATATGCCCATGTGCTTAAATTAGTAACACACTTAAGTACAAATGTGAGTTGTAAATTATCGTGTTAACCAGAGGCCCAGACCTGAAAAACCGAACATGTCTAAGTGAGTCTTGTTTTGTTCTTGAAAAGTATATATTTTAGATTCTCATTCTTTAGAAATTTTAAGATAGTTCAGATCCCTTTGACTTACGAAAAAAGAAAACTGGCAAACTAATTAATTACAAAATGATTATAAATTTGAAAACGACTTACTGAAATTGTATGAAACTAGTTTATCGGGATGTCACAGAAATCTCTTCCAACCAAACATCGTCCTAACGGCGAAATTCGGCGTCACAAAAAATGTTGGTTTGTTTTCAAGCCAAATATCCTGAAAACCGTCGAATATTTTTGTGACACGCCTTTTGTCATGGTATTTATAAGTAGACTACTAATTATTAAAAATGGTGGACAGCAGTCTGCGCAGTGACGAATTGCATAGGGTGTGTGCGTGAGGAGGTATGTATGTTATATAAAGCCGCAAAATGTAAAGTCTGATATGACTGTCCGATCGAAATAGGTAAAGGTTGAAGAAAGGTTGCTTTATTTGTTGACACTTAGCATTTTAAATATTGATTTATTAGTGGACATTTTAGTGAAAGTATATAAAATTATGTTGCAAAAATTGAAATGGTGCACACCGATGAACCTAAAAAACCCGATTCGGAATGCAAGAAGAAAATCCTATAAAGTAAAAAATGTGTTGTATTTTTCGTCGAATAGTTATTTAATTTTCTCCACAAATTCCGATATCAGATGTTCTTTATTTAAATGGTTCACCAGTCATGACATTCATACCATGTTAAGAGCTTTCGTTTTATATAATCCTATAATAGCAAAAAGACATTTGTCAATTGGCTTAAAGCTTACAACAATATAAAAATAAACATCCCCGTCAGCCAATTTCTAAATTTTATCACCTAATGAAGTTTTTAAATAGATTATAACCCTTAATTCTTTATCCCTAGTCCACATAATTACAATTGCAAAAAAAAAGCAATTAACAATAATACCTAGGCAAATTTGAATGTGGACGGTATGAGTCAAACCGCAAACAAACAAATATTTATATACGGTATCTACCTTATACCTTATACATTTGCTTGCAGAAAAATACAGAAACGAACCATGCTAGCCAATTTACAAATAACATTTGGAACAAGTAATTAAGATAAGTAATATACATTTTCTCTTTGTGTATATATTGTGATGCAGTCGAGTTACAATATTACTACTGAAAACTTGGCTGACTGGTGGGACATCGGCATCTCGTTTACTTGTCTGTTTCACTGGCAACATTTCTGCGTTGCTCACCAGAATTCCATTAAGAAACTCTGCCACGAATAGAGCTAATAATGTCGCAGCTTCTTGTTGTGTCGGGCTTACATCTTGATGGGCGGAGGACGACGTATCCCGCCTGCGTGTTTCTGGGGCACACAATCATTTCGATAAGGAAAATAGTGTGTGCACCTAATAAGAAGAAAGTTTTGATTTGATAAGCGTACCGTTTGTTGATTCAACTATAAGTAATTTAAAACCTATACTGTATTACAAATGTATTATAAGGAGCGCAACATTTCTATACGTTACTCAAGCTTTAACCCTAATTTTAGTTAAACATGCGGAAGGGAAAATGTAATGTTTATACATATTGAAATCATTAAAAAGTTATAGCCAAAAATAATCAATATTTGTATACCCTTGCAGAGAGTATAATGATTTCAGTCAGAAGTTTGCAACGCAGTGAAGGAGACGTTTCCGACCCCATAAAGTATATATATTCTTGATCAGCATCACTAGACGAGTCGATCTAGCCATGTCCGTCTGTCCGTCTGTCCGGATATCAACTGTATCTTATAGCTCCCATAGGAATAAACGGAAAAAAAATGTAAATAAATTATATCTTTGTTGTTTTTTAACATATTACCTCCATTCCTTATAAATAACATTTTTTAAATAGTTCTGAATTTTGAATATAATTTTATCAAAATCGGAAGACTACATCATATAGCTGCCATAGGAACGATCGGAAAATTGGTGGGAAAATAATATGAAACAAATTATAGCTTCGGTGTTTTTTGACATATCTTATACTATTGGGAATATCATTTTTTGTATTTATACCCGTTACTCGTAGAGTAAAAGGGTATACTAGATTCGTCGAAAAGTATATAACAGGCAGAAGGAAGCGTTTCCGACCCCATAAAGTATATATATTCTTGATCAGGATCACTAGCCGAGTCGATCTAGCCATGTCCGTCTGTCCGTCTGTCTGTCCGTCCGGATGAACGCTGAGATCTCCGAAACTATAAGAGCTAGGCTATTGAGATTTGGCATGCAGATTCCTGAGCTTCTTACGCAGCGCAAGTGCCACGCCCACAAACCGCCCACAAACTTCAAAAAAATCGTAGATATGAACGCGGATATCTCGGAAAATGTCAAAGATAGAGAAATGGGATTTCAGATTTAGATTCCGTAGGCTTGAGCGCAGCGCAAGTTTGTTACGCGAATATGCCACGCCCACTCTAACGCCCACAAGCCGCCCAAGCCTGTGGCGCCCACAATTTTCATGCTAGATAAAAAATTTTAACTGAAATGCATTGGTCCCGTCAATACCTATCGATTGATCCAAAAAAACTTTGCCACGCCCACTCTAACGCCCACAATGCTTAAATCTGTCTACCGCCGGTAGGTGGCGCATTTCAATCTCGCTTTGCTGCTTGCATACCTCCATTTTCCTTAGCTGAGTAACGGGTATCTGATAGTCGAGGTACTCGACTATAGCGTTCTCCCTTGTTTTACATATAACCTCCTACGCTTGGAAATTACATTTTTTAATTAGTTCTGAGTATCGAATTTAATTATATCAAAATCGGACGACTATATCATATAGCTGCCATAGGAACGATCGTAAGATCGGTGGGATAATAATATGAAACAAATTATAACTTTGGTGTTTTTATACCCTTGCAGAGGGTTTAATGATTTCAGTCAGAAGTTTGCTACGCAGTGAAGGAGACGTTTCCGACCCCATAAAGTATATATATTCTTGATCAGCATCACTAGACGAGTCGATCTAGTCATGTCCGTATGTGCGTCTGTCCGTCCGTTTCTACGCAAACTAGTCTCTCAGTTTTAAAGCTATCGGGCTGAAACTTTCCCAAAAGTCTTATATCCCTTGCAGGTAGTATATAAGTCGGAACAAGCCGGATCGGACAACTATATCTTATAGCTCCCATAGCAATAATCGGAAAAAAATGTAAAAAAAATTATATCTTTGGTGTTTTTTAACATATTACCTCCTTAGCTTGGAAATAACATTTTTTTATTAGTTTTGAATTTCGAATTTAATTTTATCAAAACCGGACGACTATATCATATAGCTGCCATAGGAACGATTGTAAAATTGGTGGAAAAATAATGTGAAACAAATTATAGCTTCGGTGTTCTTTAACATATAACCTCCTACGCTTGGAAATAACATTTTTTTATTAGTTCTGAGTTTCGAATTTAATTTTATCAAAATCGGACGACTATATCATATAGCTGCCATAGGAACGATCGTTAAATCGGTGGGAAAATAATATGAAAAAAATTATAGCATCGGTGTTTTTTAACATATTCTGACGAATATATCATATAGCTGCCATAGGAACGATTGTAAAATTGGTGGGAAAATAATATGAAACAAATTATAGCTTCGGTGTTTTTTAACATATAACCTCCTACGACTATATCATATAGCTGCCATAGGAACGATCGTAAGATCGGTGGGATAGTAATATGAAACAAATTATAGCTTCGGTGTTTTTTAACATATAACCTCCTACGCTTGGAAATAACATTTTTTAATAATTTCTGAATTTCGAATTTTATTTTATCAAAACCGGACGACTATATCATATAGCTGCCATAGGAACGATCGTAAAATTGGTGGGAAAATAATATGAAACAAATTATTGACCCAAAAAAAAATTGCCACGCCCACTTAAACGCCCACAAACCGCCCACAAACTTCAAAAATCGTTAGTATGAACGCGGACATCTCGGAAACTATCAAAGATAGAGTATTGGGATTTCTTATTTAGATTCCGTAGCCTTGTACGCAGCGCAAGTTTGTTAGGCGAATATGCCACGCCCACTCTAACGCCCACAAACCGCCCAAGCCTGTGGCACCCACAATTTTTATTCTTGATACAAAATTGTAACCGAAATGTATTGGTCTCGTCAATTTCCATCGATTGATCCAAAAAAAATGTTGCCACGCCCACTCTAACGCCCATCACGCTTAAATCTGTAAACCGCCGGTAGGTGGCGCATTTCAATCTCGCTTTGCTGCTTGCATATCTCCATTTCCCTTTGGTCCCTTTAGCTGAGTAACGGGTATCTGATAGTCGAGGTACTCGACTATAGCGTTCTCCCTTGTTTATCATATAACCTCCTAAGCTTGGAAATAACATTTTTTTTTTAACTTTAATAATTATAACTGCAAGGGTATTCAAACTTCGGCTTGCCGAAGTTAACTTACTTTCTTGTATCTTTCGTATTCAAACTTTTTATTCATGTCCTGAAAATTTAAAATGATGTTATACAGCTTAATATAAGATTCTTTAGTTCTACCTCTTTTGGAAAAACTTGCTAGCTTGGCGGGAAAACAACTACAAATAGCTTAATTTCGTACACACATATTTTTAAAGCTACATGCTTGTGCTTTATGTCGTTAGATAGGAAATATACGAAATATTTTGTACGCCTTTCTAACATGATTTGTTTAAATACCATCGTTTAAAAATAAAGGCCAAACTTTTTTTATTTCGATTTTTCATTTTTTCTTTTTTTTAAACGACATCGGTTACAACTTTAAACTGTATAGCCCTCGAGATTCCTCAACTTTGGACAACATTGAATTTTGTATGTGCGTATCCAAACGCTATTTTGGGACATGGAAACTTGAGCTCTACGGCTTTTGGGAAAGTATATTTATTATATGATTAATGTTTGAAAGAAAAACTTCTGATATCAAACAAAACAAGAAAGGAAGTTAACTTCGGCAAGCCGAAGTTTGTATACCCTTGCAGTTATAATTATAAAATTTAAAAATACAAAAAATGATATTCCAAATAGTATAAGATAATATGTCAAAAAACACCGAAGCTATAATTTGTTTCATATTATTTTCCCACCAATTTTCCGATCGTTCCTATGGCAGCTATATGATATAGTCGTTCGATTATGATAAAATTAAATTCGAAATTCAGAACTAATAAAAAAATTGTATTTCCAAGCGAAAGAGGTTATATGTTAAAAAACACCGAAGCTATAATTTGTTTCATATTGTTTTCCCACCAATTTTTCGATCATCCCCATGGCAGCTTTATAATATAGTCGTCCGATTATGATAAAATTAAATTCGAAACTCAGAACTAATAAAAAAATTGTATATTCAAGCGAAAGAGGTTATATGCTAAAAAACACCAAAGATATAATTATACCCGTTACTCGTAGAGTAAAAGGGTATACTAGATTCGTCGGAAAGTATGTAACAGGCAGAAGGAAGCGTTTCCGACCCCATAAAGTATATATATTCTTGATCAGGATCACTAGCCGAGTCGATCTAGCCATGTCCGTCTGTCCGTCTGACCGTCTGTCCGTCTGTCCGGATGAACGCTGAGATCTCGGAAACTATGAGAGCTAGGCTATTGAGATTTGGCGTGCAGATTCCTGAGCTTCTTACGCAGCGCAAGTTTGTTTCAGTAGAGTGCCACGCCCACTCTAACGCCCACAAACCGCCCAAAACTGTGCCTCCTACAGTTTTAATGCTAGAGTAAAAATTAAAACTGAAATGAAATGTTCTTATCAATACCTATAGATTGACATAAAAAAAAGTTTGCCACGCCCACAAGCCGCCCACAGACTTCAAAAAATCGTTAGTATGAACGCGAATATCTCGGAAACTATCAAAGATGGAGTATTGGGATTTCAGATTTAGATTCCGAAGCCTTGTACGCAGCGCATGTTTGGCATGCGAATATGCCACGCCCACTCTAACGCCCACAAACCGCCCAATCCTGTGGCGCCCACAATTTCCATGCTAGATACAAAATTTTAACTGAAATGTATTGGTCTCGTCAATACCTATCGATTGATCCAAAAAAAATATTGCCACGCCAACTCTAACGCCCATAAGGCTTAAATCTGTCTACCGCCTGTAGGTGGCGTATTTAAATCTCGCCTTGCTGCTTGCATATTTCCATTTCCCTTTGGTCCCTGAAGCTGAGTAACGGGTATCTGATAGTCGAGGTACTCGACTATAGCGTTCTCCCTTGTTTTTTTTAAATTTTTTTGTCCGATTATTCCTATGGGAGCTATAAGATATAGTTGTCCGATCCGGCTGGTTCCGACTTATATACTACCTGCAAAAGATATAAGACTTTTGAGAAAGTTTCAGCCCGATAGCTTTAAAACTGAGAGACTAGTTTGCGTAGAAATGGACGGACATACGGACATGGCTAGATCGACTCGTCTAGTCATGCTGATCAAGAATATACATACTTTATGGGGTTGGAAACGTCTCCTTCACTGCGTTGCAAACTTCTGACTGAAATCATTATACCCTCTGCAAGGGTATAAAAACTCCTTATCCGGTGATTATGGAAGATGGAGTGTCAGGGTAGAGCAGTGGTCCTAAGGACGAGCAGCTGTACAAAAAGGATCATGGTAGGGTGGGCACCTTGCGATTAGTTTTGCTTGGTAAATGGAGTGACGTAGACAAGTGTATCCCTATTCTTTGTGTTGTTAATTTTCTCTCTCTTATAAAATGTATTCATTTGGCACGCTACAATAAAATACACCTTTGCATGCAAGAAACTTTAAGACTTTGATGAAGCTGGTAGAACGAAAACATATTAGAAATTGTATTTACTTAGTCGGGTGTACAATCATTTTTCTTCACAAAAGTGTTTATAATTGTCACGACCTTTTACCCTGTTAAGAGGTGTTTTTGTGTGATTATTATATCTATTTAAATTCAGAAGTACAATAATAGTTATAATCAATGATAAATTAAATATCAAAATAACAATTACAATCAGTATAAATGGAACCAAACTAAATGAATTGAGACACATAACTCTCAGCAAGGTCAACGCCAAACTAAAAGAGTACAACCAAAAAAATCTTTGAGTGTCAGTTTAATAAGTGTGGGTGAAGATGACCTAGGATCAAATTATTGGGATCCATTATCAAATAAGTATCAAAAGTATACTTCATTGTATAAAAAATCCTATTGGTTCCTTAATAATGTCATTTTGACAACAACCGTGGATACTTTAATACCCATAAAAGCTATTTTTGATTGTTTTTCAACTGCGTTTAAGTATCGGTTATCATGTCATTAGAACTAAACACCCACGGGAAACGCTGTGCGATAGACCAATGGGTCTTAAAGTATACATTTAGGTATTTATTTACAAAGAAAAAACTCAATTTATTTACGTAGCAATTAACTAGAATTTTTATGCATATCGTGATTTCCTGTTGGGTTAATTGTCGTTTAACAACCTTGTTTATTTTTTTTATGTTGGTTCATTAGGAGTTTATAAAATGACAAAAATAGTATAACCATTTTGTTTTTAATATATATTTAATTTAAGGCAGGGCGAAATGAAATGCTGCTGAAAATAAACGGGGTTAGATGAAGAGGGCGTATAAATAAATCGCATTACAATTTATAATTAGGTTTTTTTCCAGTGAGTTTGTGATCGCTGTTTTGCGATTCCATCGATATGAAACTGGAAAGTACGCTCAGCCAAGAATTAAGGGCAAAGGGAGAGAAAAGAAGAGATAAGTATACATATATATGAATGTATAACTCAGGCTGGCGCTGGAAGGCGCATATCGTAGGTCAGTTATGTTATAGCTATTCAGGGGGCCCAAAAGATAGGAAAAATCTATTGTTTAATATAAAACCTACAGACTCACCTGTTGGATGGCTAGTTTTTCTATTTTTCTCAATTATTTTAATTTATGATTTAATTTGCTAACACGCTCACGACATTGTTTTCATCGAATTTTTCTATTTTTCTTTTTTTTCACATCGCAAAATTTCGTCTCTCCAACTTATTTCCGCAACATTTAATTTCTCTTACACGTTTGCCTCAATTTATCTAACCCATTTTTTTATAAAAAAGCAAGGGAGAACGCTATAGTCGAGTACCTAGACTATCAGATACCCGTTACTCAGCTTAAGGGACCAAAGGGAAATGGAGATATGCAAGCAGCAAAGCGAGATTTAATTGCGCCATCTACCGGCGGAAGACAGATTTAAGCGTTGTGGGCGTTAGGGTAGGCGTGAAAAATGCATTATTCAATAGAATAAGTTAGCCGCGCACTTTGCTCTCTCTGAGCGCCGGCAGTGCTTTTTTCTTTGCCGCTAAGTTCGGCCGGCAACTATTTACATACACACACATACACGCGTAAAAACATTTCGCATAGTCTGGCTCTGACGTCATAGCTTTTTTTCTTGGGAGGTTTGTGGGCGTTAGAGTGGGCGTAGCAAAAATTTTGGGTCAATCGATAGGTATTGACAAGACTAATACATTTCAGTTAACATTTTCTATCTAGCATCAAAACTGTAGGAGCCACAGTTTTGGGCGGTTTGTGGGCGTTAGAGTGGGCGTGGCAGTCTACTGAAACAAACTTGCGCTGCGTAAGAAGCTCAGGAATCTGCACGCCAAATCTCAATAGCCTAGCTCTCATAGTTTCCGTGATCTCAGCGTTCATCCGGACAGACAGACGGACAGACGGACATGGCTAGATCGACTCGGCTAGTGATCCTGATCAAGAATATATATACTTTATGGGGTCGGAAACGCTTCCTTCTTCCGCTTCCTACTTTCCGACGAATCTAGTATACCCTTTTACTCTACGAGTAACGGGTAAAAATATAAAAGCAAAAAAAAAAATTAAAACAAAAATTAGCCCTAAGCTTTTGTCTGGTTTCGTTTGCTCCTACAGTTTCATACCTTGCGTTTATTCGTAGTAAGGGTCTTACTAGGTCTGTTAGTAAGTTGTATTGAAAGGAAATTAACTTTATTTTTTTAGGAAAACTGATTTTTTTTCCATGCTGCTTAAGCTGGACTGGCCTAGTTGACGGTCAATATCGAAATGAAATGGACAAGCGCGTGGGCACGGTATCTTACCTCCAACCGGATTTATGGAGCCGGCAAAGATGCAACGAATCAGCTGATATTCTCCTGATTTTTTGTAAAATTGTTCATGAGAGCTCGATAAGCCCCTCTACACAAAGGTGGCGTGACTAGCAAATTATATTACCTTTTCAGCGACATATAGCACGTATCTGTAGCATTAGTTGTATAGAATTTTTTTTTGGATTTCCTACCGAACTAGCGGGTTTTTCCAAAAGTCGTAGAACAAAAGTTTTCTCTCTCGAGCTTCTTAATACATCCATAAAAGTCCTTAAGAGCCTAAAACCAACAAGGAAGAACGCCATAGTCGAGAACCTCGACTATCAGATACCCGTTACTCAGCTAAAGGGACAAAAGGGAAATGGAGATACGCAAGCAGCAAAGCAAGACTGAAATGCGCCACCTACCCCTGATCCCAATATATGGTTATGTGGGCGGTAGACAGATTTAAGCGTTATGGGCGTTAGAGTGGGCGTGGTAGTTTTTTTTAAGTCAATCGATAGGTATTGACGAGACTAATACATTTCAGTTAACATTTTTTTCTATTATGAAAATTTTAGGCGCTACAGGTTTGGGCGGTTTGTGGGCGTTAGAGTGGGCGTGGCATATTCTTGTAACAAACTTGCTCTGCGCTCAAGGCTACGGAATCTAAATCTGAAATACCAATTCTCTATCTTTGATAGTTTCCGAGATATCCACGTTCATACTTACGATTTTTTGAAGTTTGTGAGTGGTTGTGGGCGTTAAAGTGGGCGTGGCAATTTTTTTTGTAGTCAATCGATAGGTATTGATGAGAACAATACATTTCAGTTAAAATTTTTATTCTAGCATCAAAACTGTAGCAGCCACAGTTTTGGGCGGCTTGTAGGCGTTAGAGTGGGCGTGGCACTCTGCTGAAACAAACTTTCGCTGTGCAGGAATCTCAGAAATCTGCATGCCTAATCCTAGTATTGTAGCTCTTATAGTTTCCGAAATCTCAGTGCTCATACGGACAGACGGACAGACGGACATGGCTAGATCGACTTGGCTAGAGATCCTGATCAAGAATATATATACTTTATGGGGTCGGAAACGCTTCCTTCTGCCTGTTACATACTTTCCGACGAATCTAGTATACCCTTTTACTCTACGAGTAACGGGTATAAAAAGGGATTTAACAAAGGGACAAACATTTTCACATTGGAAAGTCCCCCAAAATCTTGTTTTTGGAATAACTTTTGAACGGAGCAGCGGATTTGAACAAATAAGGTGTCTTTCGACGCGTATTTTCGGTAAGAATAACACTAGGTTAATCGCCGGGGGCATTTTTCCAATAGTTTTGATAGCTCCAATTTTCAGAGTTTTCACATTAACACTTTCACCGCTCTTTCTCCCAAACCAATTTAAAAATTTAAAAGTCTTGGTATGCAATCTTCTTAGTTTTTGAGATACCTTTCGATTGGTGCATCATTCGTTACGATCAGAACAACACATCAAATTTTCAATTCTGCGGCTATATATAGTCGGCCTCGCACACTCTCCTGATGCGCTTCGTCACTACGTGGACTACCGTCCACAGTGATTATTGTTTTGTTGTCTTTGTTTATTGTTTAAGTTTGACCATTTCCACCAGAGTTTGGCTCGTTATATTTTCTCCGTATAGTTGAGAAACTATTTGGAAAATTAGCTATGTTTATACTTTCGAGCTCTTGAACTACTACCATTGCTTTTGGTAAGTCAGGTGGATTCATAGAAAATTAGTGCCCGAAAGTTGACCGTTAAGGCCAATTATGAAAACTCTGAGGGCTGTCTTCCTATGTTTTTGGTTCATTTCTGCTGTTATTGGGGTATTCCTACCATAAATCATAATAGCTTTATTGATTAGTAGAGTTAATTTTCTATTAACCGTTCCATAATAATCCAAATTTTCCCTGACTAATACACTCAATTCTTGTTCAATAAAATGGATGGAATTTTTGTCACTGAAGACTAAGTCAAGTCTGGCCAATGTGGCATCGAAATTTAAAACCGTACCATAATGAGTTACGGCATCATTTGTCATTCCTGTTATTTTATTTCTCAATATTGATAAGGCAGAGTAAAATCTTTCGCTGCCTCTGGCATATTGCCCCATAGCTATTTCTGCTGATTTTTTCCAGCTGACGTATTTTATTTCCTCACCTCTATATTTCCTAACCGATTTGATGATCTCATAAGATGTGTCGCATTACATTTTATGATCGATAACCTCTATCTGATAATCTTCAACCTTTTTTATTTTGTGAGATAACTGCGATCTTAATTTCACAATCTCGTCTTTTAATGGATTCCACACGTAATTTACAATTTGTTTTATTAATTCTTCTCCGTTAAACATCCAGCCTGGCTGGATGAAGATTCTTGAGGTGGGTTATATGGGTTATACTTAGATTCCGTACCCTGAACGCAGCGCAAGTTTGTAACGCGAATATGCCACGCTCACTCCAACGCCTACAAAACTCCAAAACCTGTGGCGACCACAATTTTAATGCTAGATATCAAATTTTACCTGAAATGTATTCGTTCCGTCAATACCTATCGATTGAACTAAAACGAAGTTTGCCACGCCCACTCTAACGCCCATAACGCTTAAATCTGTATACTGCCCACATAACCATATATTGAGATCGCGGGTAGGTGGCGCATTTCAATCTCGCTTTGCTGCTTGCATATCTCCATTTCCCTTTGGTCCCTTTAGCTGAGTGACGGGTATCTGATAGTCGAGGTAATCGACTATAGCGTTCTTCCTTGTTTTATTTTGCGAACTAACAGAGATGACAACTGTGTGTTCAAAAAATAAACCAATTTTTAGATCGCAATTCTTGTTTATGAACTTAATCCACTTAATGTTAGACCGGTTGCGTTTAGCTTCTCGGGCATCGTTCTGAAAATATGAGTGAAATACAAAAAACGCACCATACTTACGGTGCACAACAGAAATTGAAATAAGCAGATTGTTAGTTTGATTTTTATACTCGTTACTCGTAGAGAAAAAGGGTATACTAAATTCGTCGGAAACTGAGTAAGGGGTAGATGAATGCGTTTCCGACCCTATAATGTATATATATTCTTGATCGGGATCACTAGCCGAGTTGAACACTCATAAAAAGTTATAACCAAATAATAATCAATAATTAGTAAATTTAATGGAGCGCGTGAGGAATGGTGGTATACATCAAGTCGGCTGTTTCCGAGATTACAAAAATATATGAACAAACGCTAGAATTGGTGTTAGTAAAAGCAGCCGATTTGCTGCATCATATCTCCATCTCTCTCGCACTCCCTTTAGCTGATAAACGGGTATTTGATAGTCTAGGCCATCGACTATCGTTTGCTCTTCAACTAGTTACTATAAGTAAATGTAAGAGAATCAAAATTTTTGTAGGGTGCGTGTTCCAAATATAAGTGCCCGAGTCCCAATGCAATGAAAAAATAGTACGTAAGCAAATATTGTCCCTTGCCGAAAAATTTCACAACTTTCCTTGTTTGTAGTTGCATTTAGCTGCTGTTATCTTGTCGTAGCTGTGATTAAAAAAGAATTCAGTAAAATGCAATGGACGGGAGACAAACATAAGAGAGGGAGAGAGATAGAGAGAAGCATAGGAAAAACGCTGCATGCATACGCAGAGATTACGATTACGTATTCAGGAATGCATGGAGTTTTAAAAGTTCTAAGCCCATAAGCCACAAAGCCACGTCTCATCCAGCTTGACATTTATTATCTGGCGCTGCGTCTAGTCCACCCCCATAAAGTTTTGTACCCCTTTCTCATCGGGTACTATCCCTTTTATATATTTATATTTATACTTATATTATGTTCTTTCAAAATAAATTCTTATGCAGAAAAAGTGAAAGCTGAAGTACAATTGGAGTTTGTGCATTTCCTTTCTATGGTTATAACGAAATAAAGTGGGAAATCACGAAAATGTTAAATTTATTTGAAGGATAAATTAAAGAAAAAACAAGGAAGAACGCTATAGTCGAGTACCTCGACTATCAGATACCCGTTACTCAGCTAAAGGGACCAAAGGAAAATGGAGTTATGCAAGCAGCAAATGCGCCACCTACCGGCGGTAGACAGATTTAAGCGTTGTGGGCGTTAGAGTGGGCGTGGCAAAGTTTTTTTTGGGTCAATCGATAGGTATTGACGAGACCAATACATTTCAGTTAAAATTTTTTATCTAGCATGAAAATTGTGGGCGCCACAGATTTGGGCGGTTTGTGGGCGTTAGAGTGGGCGTGGCATATTCGCGTAACAAACTTGCGCTGCGCTCAAGCCTACGGAATCTAAATCTAAAGTCCAGTTTCTCTATCTTTGATATTTTCCGAGATATCCGCGTTCATATTTACGATTTTTTGAAGTTTGTGGGCGGTTTGTGGGCGTAAAGATTTGTTTGT
This sequence comes from Drosophila subpulchrella, assembly GCF_014743375.2. NCBI lineage: Eukaryota > Metazoa > Arthropoda > Insecta > Diptera > Drosophilidae > Drosophila > Drosophila subpulchrella. Next base: position 385,392 of record NC_050613.1, read on the forward strand.
GGGCGGTTTGTGGGCGTTAGAGTTTGGGGGCGTTACTGAAACAAACTTGCGCTGCGTAAGATGCTCAGGAATCTGCACGCCAAATCTCAATAGCCTATAGTTTCCAAGATCTCAGCGTTCATCCGGACAGACAGACAGACGGACAGACGGACATGGCTAGATAGACTCGGCTTGTGATCCTGATCAAGAATATATATACTTTATGGGGTCGGAAACGCTTCCTTCTGCCTGTTACATACTTTCCGACGAATCTAGTATACCCTTTTACTCTACGAGTAACGGGTATAACAACATCAAACTTCAGTAGAGATTAAAAAAAATTGTTTTATGCACCTACCATCCAGTTAATAATACACTTATTTTATATTTAAAACATTGACCACCATATCTGTCCCTGCACCCAAATTAATATATTTTCCAAAAACATTTGGTTTACTCTGGCCCTAGCGGGTATCCGAGCCGACGTCCTCTCGCCTTACCAATTAAAACAAGAAAAAACGCTATTGTCGTTGACCTCGACTGTTAGATACCCGTTTTTCAGCTTAAAGGAGTGCGAGAAGAATGGAGATAAGCTTAAAGCAACTCTACATTGTTCACTAACACAACTAGCCTATAGCGCCACCTATCTTCTTCTTCTATAGCGCCACTTGGCCAACAGCGCCAACCAGCCTTTAGCGCCCCCTATGTGCTGCATATGCAATGCAATCTCGATTGAATTGCAAAATATGAATTATTTCTACTCTATAAAATGAAATATTATTACTCTACGAGTAACGGGTATAATAAATAAATTGTATTACTATCATGAGTAAGCATTAAACATTCTATTGAAAATACATAGTTTGTAGGTCATATATATATGCCCTAAAATGATCAATTTTGTAATAATACTGCAAAGCTGCGTATGTTTTTTTCTATCTACTTTTGTCAACCTCTACAGCTCACCTTAAATTATTAAAACATTAGTTTTCTTAAAATATTACCTGCAATATTTGATTAAAGGCATATAAGCAATATAATTATTACTTGTTTAGGCCCAACATCAATCTATAACATACATATTAAGTTCAAAAGGTTTTTAGCTGTCAAATACTTTTAAGAAATGCAATAAGTTAAAGCCTTCGATGACCTAAATTGTTGCGGCATTTCGTAACCTAAAAAGTAGAGCAAATATTATAAAAAATGCAATTTTTAGGGCATTTTTTATTTTTCAGGTCATGCATGACCTAAAATTTTGTTCGTCCCTTTTCAACGTCCCTTTTGTAAGTCCTTTTTAGGGCATATCAAATTGCGAACTGAGAATGAAATCCCATGCATATTTCCTCTTTTCAGATCGGAGTGGGTGAGGAAGAGATGTGTGATGCCAGGCAGGAAGAAGAATGAGAGCCGGAGCTCGTTTGTGGTCTATGGTCGTCGACGGTCGCAAGACGGAGACATTTACATGCCCGGTTGGTTAACCAACCTACGTGTCGTTGGCGGCGAAGATATGCGGAAGCGGTACTGCAACCCGACATGGGCCTTTGATTTGGACCAAGCTTGCATATTACCCAGTCCGCACACGTTTCTGGGAAATATGAATGTTAAGCTAAATGTTTTGTAAATGTTTCCGTTCACAACTTTATAATTAGTTGACGCTGCGACAACGCTAGCGGAACAGCGGGAACCGAAAAAGCCCAGCGGAAATTATAAAAGTTAAGCTCATTGCCCGGAGCAATACGACAGTGAAACTCCGATTGGGCGCCCGGAAGCCCGACTCACAATCCTTTAATACTGGGCATAGTTCGCATCTAAAGATATCAGAGCTCGAGAGCTACCGCTATCACTGCCAAATTTACTAACCCGTAAAATAACTAACCAAGAAAAAGGCAATTTTGCAATACATCCAGTTTTTACGTGCGACGTTCTTATACCAGTTACTTGTGGGGAAAATGTGTATATTTTATTATTATTATGTAGCAGGTAGAACGCTTGCTCATTCTTGACCAAGATCGCAACACACAAAAGCAAAAGAAAAAGGCTATAGTCTATAGCCTCGACTATTAGCTTAAGGGAGTGCGAGTGGAGATATGCTTTAAGCAACTCAGCTTTATTCACTAAAACACCTAGCATAAAGCGCCACCTATTTTCTTCTTCTATAGCGCCACTTTGCCTACAGCGCCAACTAGCGGCTTGGTGACGTATTAGTAAAAACAGCTTATTTGCTGTACGTGGTGTGCAATCTTGATTTAATTGAAAAATATTTATTATTAATTGGCTATACCTTTTTAATGAAGGCGTAAATTTGTGGATATTTTATTTTTAATTTTGGAAATACCTTTGCAGTAATTTTAGGTCAAGAAAAGTAGTTGAAGTGGACTGTATTTGAAGTAGTGTACTGTTATAAGTATTTATGTAAATATATACACGGAGCTGAAACAAAGAAAATGAAGAGTGCAAGCAGCAAAGCTATTTTATTTGGTCATAACTCCTTAACGAAAGGTCCCATTTGATGAATAGCTACATTTGTATTGACAAACTTAACAACATCCCATTTACATTTTACCGGTATGGGAGTTTGTAGGCGTAAGAGTGGGCGTGGAAATTTTGTTTAGATAAATCGATAGGTTTTAACGGAACCAATACACTTCCGTTAAAAATCGTTTTCTCGCATCAAAACTGAGGGCACTTTAGGAATCTTTAGAGCATGCATGCCAACTTTGTAGCTTTAATTGTTTTCGAGTTCTCAGCGTTCATATTTTCATATATATTCATAATCATGCACGATCTATTATATTAAAAATATACTAAATGTTAATGGCCCTACTTTTAAGGTCACGTACAGCCTTATTTTAGGTCATCATCAGCCTTAAATTAAGTTCATTTTACTAAACAATTTAGACAGTGAAAGACCATTTTAACTTTGGATATGTATGAAAAATATTGATGATGAACGTAACAAAAACAAGGAAGAACACTATAGTCGAGTACCTCGACTATCAGATACCCGTTACTCAGCTAAAGGGATCAAAGGAAAATGGAGATATGCAAGCAGAAAATGCGCCACCTACCGGCGGTAGACAGATTTAAGCGTTGTGGGCGTTAGAGTGGGCGTGGCAAAGTTTTTTTTAATCAATCGATAGGTATTGATAAGACCAATACATTTCATTAAAAATTTTTTATCTAGCACGAAAATTGTGGGCGCCACAGGCTTGGGCGGTTTGTGGGCGTTAGAGTGGGCGTGGCACACTTTTTTTTTAGATCAATCGATAGGTATTGACAAGTCCAATACATTTCAGTTAAAATTTTTTATCTAGCATAAAAATTGTGGGCGCCACAGATTTGGGCGGTTTGTAGGCGTTTGAGTGGGCGTGGCATATTCGCGTAACAAACTTGCGCTGCGCTCAAGCCTACGGAATCTAAATCTGAAATCCCGTTTCTCTTTCTTTGATATTTTCCGAAATATCCGCGTTCATACTTACGATTTTTTGAAGTTTGTGGGCGGTTTGTGGGCGTTAAAGTGGGCGTGGCACTCTTCTGAAACAAACTTGCGCTGCGCAGGAATTTCAGGTCAATCGGTAGGTATTGATGAGAACAATACATTCCAGCTAAAATTTTTATTCTAGCATCAAAACTGTAGGAGCCACAGTTTTGGGCGGTTTCTGGGCGTTAGAGTGGGCGTGGCACTCTTCTGAAACAAACTTGCGCTGCGCAGGAATCTCAGGAATCTGCATGCCTAATCCCAGTATTGTAGCTCATATAGTTTATGAGATCTCAGCGTTCATACGGACAGACGGACATGGCTAGATCGATTCGGCTAGTGATCCTGATCAAGAATATATATACTTTATGGGGTCGGAAACGCTTCCTGCTGCCTGTTACATACTTTCCGACGAATCTAGTATACCCTTTTACTCTACGAGTAACGGGTATAAAAATAATTGTATTGCTTATAGGCATTTAATCAAACTATTTATGATAATATTTCAATGTAAATAATGTTTTAATATTATAAGGTGAGCTATAATAGAGGCGGAAAAAGCCGATAGAAATAATAAATACGCCATCATTATCGCTTTAAAATCGATAGTAGGTCACCTTGCTTTATGTGCATTTGCATTTTGTAACGGTGAAGTGTCAAGTGGAACAATTAATTCACAATTAAGTAATGTAAGAAACGTAATTAATAAGGATAGTAATTAATAAATGAAAACGTCTGCCTTTAAAATGTTATGAAATTAGTTTATTAAAACGTTATGAAACTGATATCTTCTGGATATTGCTTTCTTACACACATACTCACGCGCATATGAATGTAACTGAGCACTTGCTTTCAAGATGCTTTATTATATTCGCAAAGTACTGTAGTAAAACAGATTTGCATTATGTTGGCATTCATTAATATACCACATTCATTTTACAAATGCACAAATGAAGATTTCTGTGGTTACACATATATATCAAATATATGTATGTATTGGGAAAGGCATTTAATTTGTATTGTGCTCTAGGTTTACGTAGTTCTTTGAAATAAGTAAGGTAGTTAAAGTCGACTTCCGTCATGGTCCCCCAGCCCAAGCCACAAGAGCTAAAACTGGGTTTGAATCGTGTTAGAGAGGAGCCTACACTAAAAAAGGATTTTGTTAAATTCGGCTCCAAGGGACAGCACCTTTTAAAGAACGCAAAATATTGATTTGAAACTCGAAATATCAATGAAACTCTTTATTTCTGTGAAAGTACATTCGATGCCATCATGTATGAAACTCAATTACTTTTGCATGGCCACCACAGGCACGCTTGCTGAAGTCCAGACGCTGAACCAAATTGTCGACAGTTTTCAAGCATAAATCGGCCGATACTGCTCCAATTTCACGTTCGATATACGTACGAAGTTCATCAATTTTTGCGGCTTCAGTTCTTGCGTCAATTTGATCTTGTAAGGATGTAGGCCAAAACTTGGCACTCTTTGTTGGATCGTATATCTTTCCATGATAAAATGGCAAATCTTACTGAAGACCATATACAGTTTTGACCCGAAAGTCACTCAAGCGTGGGGTGATGTGGGTCTTTAGGTAAAGTAATTTTAGATGTTCTAACTATGCAAACACAATCTGCACTAGAAACTAAGCAAGCCTTTTCTTGGGTCACGTGCTGGCACGGATCATAAATTTGGTGTGAAACCTAAAATATATGTGAGCTAGTCGTATCGTTTACGTAGCGAGCAGAACGGTAGAAAACAGTTCCTTACAATAGAACTAAATAACAAGGGAAAACTGTATAGTCGATGACCTCTACTCCTCTACTATCAGATACCCGCTACTCAGCTAAAGGGAGGCGAGAGAAATGGGAATATGCATGCAGCAAATCAACTGTTTTCGAGATGGCACACCAAACAAACACGCCGCCTACCGTTTATTCCCTTATTTGCTCATAACTTTTTAATGAATGGTAGTAGTTAAAAAAGGCGGTTTCTGGCATTATCAAGTTTTAAGTCTCATAACAACAATTCTTTGACTTCTTGTGGAACCTGTCAAGCTAGTGATGACCTTGCTAAGGGTCATAAGTTAAGTTTCGTAAATTTAATAATTATAGCTGCAAGGGTATACAAACTTCGGCTTGCCGAAGCTAACTTCTTTTCTTGTTTAACATATAACCTCCTTGGAAATAACATTTTTTAATTCGTTTTTAACTTCGAATATAATTTTATCAAAATTGGACGTCTATATCATATAGCTGCCATAGGAACGATCGGAAAACTGGTGGGAAAATAATATGAAACAAATTATAGCTTCGGTGTTCTTTAACATATAACCTCCTACGCTTAAAAATAACATTTTTTTATTAGTTCTGAGATTTGATTTTAATTTTATCATAATCTGACCAATATATCATGTAACTGCCATAGAAAGGAAGGAAAATTGGTTGAAAAATAATGTGAAACAAATTATAGCTTCGGTGTTCTTTAACATATTATTTTATACTATTGGGAATATCATTTATTGTATTTTTCAGAATTTTGAATTAAATGTAATAATTATAACTACGAGGGTATACAAACTTCGGCTTTCCGAAGTTAACTTCCTTTCTTTTTTAACTTGATACTCACACGACCTTCCTCTGCTGAACTCTATCTCTGCTACTTATTCTCGCATTTAACAGAACATCTGATCTGTGGAAAAAGGGCTCTCAATCCTACATTCGGCTATTTTGACAATTCATTCGACCCGAATGAGGATGACCACAATGTCATATGCTCGGTTACAGTATTTGTTTTATTCTGACTTTTATCGTATTTTCTATATTGGCTTAAGTTTACACATGTGCTCGCTAGTCTCTCTTATATCGCAGTGTGACCGTTCTCCGATCTTTACAATATCCTTATCTTAATATAATAGCTTAACTTACATTGAATCGGAATATCGAAATTGGTACATAAACGCGGAAGTTAGCATGTAAATGATATTAATACTAAATAGTCATCGGCATACAGCTTATTCTATGAACCTATCTAATACACTGCTAACAGCTCGGCCATCCTGACAATTATATCGTCCTCGATCGTGGGTTTCTAGTTTTGTATATGTACGTATAAGCTAATTAGATTAGTTATGATATATATGTGCACAAAGTTGGTTAGTTATAAATAAATTAGACCTATAAATATATTAGATTAACATTTTAGGAGTTACTTTCACACTGATTACGCCAATCTTCCCATTTCCGCTCGTTTGGCAAAACTTTTTTAACGATGTATGGTCCTTTGTACTTTGGCACAAATTTTTTATTTGTACCAATTGTGGTGTCAATGTTTCGCATTGCAACAAAATCGCCTTCTGCGAATTCTACATGATTTTTGTGATTCTTCTGAAAAGATTCCTTGCTTCTTTTCTGACACTGTTCAATTTTATCTGAAGAGTTTTTGCGGACATTTTCTAAATCACACTGTCTATCATCTAAGTGTTCTGTTAATGCGTCAATATAACAACCTCTCTGCTGAACTCCAAATAACAACACTGAGGGTAATTCTTTCGTAGTTGAATGCATTGAATTATTAATGGCATATTCGGCCTTAACTAAGAGTTTGCTCCAATCCTCGTGCTTAATTGGTTCAGTTATCTTGGCTAGCATCGCTTTCACAGTCCTATTTACTCTCTCCACCTGGCCGTTCGCCTGAGGTGACGCAGTTGCTACCTTAACGTGTTCAATATTATTTTCCAATAAAAATTTTGCAAATTCTAATTACGTAAAACATGTACCTCTATCACTTACGATTCTACGTGGTCGACCGTAATATTGAAAATATTTCGAAAAACAAATGTTAACTTCTTTCGTACTCGTTGAATTTACCGGAAACAATTTAACGAATTTGGTAAATCCATCAATAATTACTAACAAATGTTTCTTTTTCGATATGACTGAGGGCAATGGTCCAAAATGATCTATATGTAATGTATCAAAAGGAATTGGTCGCTTGGGTATATTATGTAGTGTTCGATTATTCGCATGTGTGGGTACCGTAAACATGATACAGTTTAGACAATTTCCAATAAATGCGTCTATTTTAGATTTCATGTTCGGAAACCAATAATGTCTCATTATTTCCTTTAAACATTTCTCAGTACCTAAATGGCATAAATTTTCATGAACTCTTCTAATTATATGGGATTCCATTTCAGCTGGTACATATAACAGTTCAATATCATTCTCACCTAATCTATAAACAATTCCATCATTCAATATAAAGTTCTTCACAATTCCAAGTTCTAATTGTTCTTTCAATTTTACTATAATACTATCCCTATTTTGCGTTATCTGAAGCTGAAGATTAATGTCGTCACTGTCAATTACTGAAACTATTTGATCTTTGTTGTCACTTTCCTGAATATTCACTACAGGTTCATATTCAAAATTCTCATTTAAGGCTGAAGAGTATCTACTCAATGTATCAACATGTGTCATATATTTTCCACTACGATGCTTAAGGGTATAATTATAATTGGCCAACTCTAAAGTCCATCTGGCAATACTTGAATTAAGGCGTCCTTTTCCTAGACATCATACTACTGCATTACAATCTGTTACTATATTAAATGGAATTCCTTCTAGGTATATTCTAAATTTTCGTAATGAGTAGACTACAGCTAATGTTTCCAATTTGAAGCTTTCATATCTTGCCTCTAATTTTGTTGCTCTTTGTGAAAAATAGGCTATTAGGTGGAACTTGCTATCATCCTGTTTTTGCAATAAGATTCCACCAAATCCCTCGCTACTTGCGTCGCAATGCAATTCAGTTTCTCGGTTCGGGTTGTACAAAGATAGTATAGGAAATGAAATTAATTTCTCCCGAAGATATTCAAAAGTATTGATGCACTGAGTTCATACTTAGCGCCTACTTTTGTGAGGTCTTGCAATGGTTTCGCTATTTTTGAGTATGCCGGAATAAATCTCCTAAAGTAAGAAAATAATCCTAAGCATTTTTGCATTCCATGGCGATCTTTTGGTATCGGAAGATGTTTAATAGTTGATGTGTGCTCATAATTTGGACTGATTCCTTTTCCACTGAGTGTGTACCCTAAAAATTCAATGCTTTCGTAAGCGAACTGGCATTTACTTACTTTAGTTTCTAATCGGTACTCTGCTAAAATTCGTAATACTCTTCCTAACGCCGTAAAATGTTCATTCAATGTCTTCGAACATATAGCAATATCGTCGATATAGACTACTACATTTCCTTCGCGAATCAAAGGTTGCAGAATAAAGTTAATAAATCTCATGAATACTGCGGGTGCATTCATGAGTCCGAAAGGCATTCTTGTGTATTCATATTGACCGGAGGGTGTTGCAAAAGCTGTATACTGCACTGAACTTTCTGCTACTTTCACTTGGTGGTATCCACTTTTCAAATCTAAAAGTGTGAAATATTTATTTCCTTCTAATCTTTCTAAGCAGTCATCTATGAGGGGAAGCGGGTATCCATCTCGAATGGTTATCTTATTAAGTTGTCTATAGTCTACACACATACACTTTTCTCCAGATATTTTCTTAACAAGTACAATAGCGGAACTATAGGGCGAATTGCTTTCTTTTATGAATCCCTTTTTCAATAACTCATCAATTCTTAAATCTACTTCTTTCTTTTCCTGATATGAAAGTCTTCTTGGTAAAGATCGTACAGGCTCTTCCGACTTAAGTCTTAGCCTAATTTCATAGCTATGTTGGATCGCTGGGATGTTGGATAAACTTAAGTAATTTAATCTTATTATTTCATTAAGCTCGCTCCTATCCTTATCACTTAACTTCGGTTCAATGTCAATACTTTCATCATCCTTAAATACATCAATACTATGTATGTATGGTATGCTATCATCACTATCTATTTCACTCTCATTACATAATTCTTCAAAGCTTCTAGTGCTTTTCAATGGGTCACTGTCTCGATATGTTTCAATATTTACTAAACTCTTCAATGGTTCAATGTCAATGTTCAATCTGTTCAATGATTCACTGTCCCGATATGTTTCAATAATCTGTAATCTACTTAATGTTTCAATATTCACTAGTCTCTTCAATGGTTCACTGTCAATGTTCAATCCATTCAATGATTCACTGTCTCGATATGTTTCAATATTCTTAAATAAATGCAATTCTACAATTTCTTTTATCTTATCCTTAGAAATAAATTTTATTCCAAATTTTTCCAAAAACTTACGTCCTAAAAGAACATTAGTTGCAACATAGTTGTTGGGTACAACAAAAAATGAAATTTCTTCTTCTCTGTTTTGAAAAACAAGTCTAACAAATATTTTCCCGAAAGTTTTAATCTTAAATCCGTTAACTCCACAGTAGTCCGTCGGAAACAATACATCGCTAAAGTTACTATAAGGAATCGCAGCGTGCTGAATTAAATTAATGGCGCTTCCCGTATCAAACATGGCAGAAAGTAAGGTTACGTTACGCTTCTGTTGACAATCAGTGTAAAAATATACTCCTACCTGGTTAACAATCGGAATAAACATATTGTGCCCCTCTTCGTCATCTCGAATCGGCTGGTTGTTGGCTGCGCCCACCATCCTCGGATTAATTGTAGGCTTCTGTGGACAATCCTTCAGCATATGTTGGAGGGATCCGAAACCGAAAAAGGACCCCTTCTCGCGTTTCGACGCAGTGCACGACGAAGCGTAATGCCCATTAAGCGGAACAATTATAGCAGCGAATTGTGTTCCGCTCATTTCCAGAACTTTCTGCGCGGTGGGAAATATTTAGCGACTTCTTACTTAGACTGGCATACTTCCGAACCAACTCTTTAAATTGTCCGATTGTTGTTGCTGTGTACAATAGGGCGATATTGGCTGAACGATCACGAAAACCATCAATGATGAACTGGACTGTCAATTTTTCGTCGATGCTAGCACGCATAGCAATTTCCTCCATAAGAAGTATGTATCCCATAACGGTGTTCTTCCCAGGGTTAAAAATGGCATGACCAAATGTTTCTATAAAGTTGTTCTTAAATTCGTCGTAGGTACTCGATCGGTCAACACGCACAAACAAGTCCGCATCTGTGCCAGGTTTCATAAGCATTCGTACGCAGCGCAATTGAAAATTTTTACACTCATTAACATCTCTGCAGATTCTCTCAAAATCCAAAATCCACTTAAGAGCTTCCTCATTTTCAGTGGCAGAAAACGGGACCATGAGCTGCTTCACCATTCGAATGTCATCTGCCGTCTTGTAGTTGTTTTGCATCAATCCGGCCAATATCTTTTTCTTTCCAGCCACCCTTATGGCGGCTTCAAGCAATGCTTCCTCTTCTTCCAATGTGTGTATGTGTATGTCTTCGCTAGCGGTTCCTTGACTTAGTATATCAATTTTGGCGTCTTCTTCCTCCAATGTGTTTTCCGGGATATCAGCCGTTTCTTGGCAACCGGCATCCAACGCAAGCTTGCGCAATTGCCTTAAAGTTGCACTTGCTGGGAACAAGATTTCATTGGCTTGTAGCCACTCAACAATTTGTTTCTTGTCCATTTCAGAATGGCGTCGTACGCGATCGCAATTGTAAGGGGAAAAAAAACTGTGTGTCCTCGGATAACCAGAAATGTTTACGTAGGCGGGTGCTTAAAAGGTGTCAATCTCACTTCTGAAGTTGTTATCGCCGTTCTATTTCACTTTTTATTCGTATTTTCTATATTGGCTTAAGTTTACACATGTGCTCGCTAGTCTCTATTATATCGCAGTGTGACCGTTCTCCGATCTTTACAATATCCTTATCTTAATATATTAGCTTAACTTAGTTTTACATTGAATCGGAATAGGTACATAAATGCGGAAGTTAGCATGTAAATGATATTGAAACTAAATAGTCATCGGCATACAGCTTATTCTATGAACCTATCTAATACACTGCTAACATCTTATACTTTTTCGACAAGGTACCGACCATGTCTCAACTTACGATTAACTGCGTAGGGCCCTAAAAACTTACTTTTATACCCGTTACTCGTAGACTAAAAGGGTATACTATATTCGTCGGAAAGTATGTAAAAGGTAGAAGGAAGCGTTTCCGACCCCATAAAGTATATATATATATTCTTGATCAGAATCATTAGCCGAGTCGATCTACCCATGTCCGTCTGTCCGTATGAACGGTGAGATCTCGGAAACTGTCAGAGCTAAAGTGTTGGGACTTGGCAGCAGGATGCCACGCCCACAAACGACTATAGCACTAAAACCTGTCTAGCACCCACATTTTTTAATATTTTGATAAAATTTTAATGAGCGTTTCTTTTTATTTTGATATCTTTCTACATGCCGCAAATAATTGAAATCGGACCACCAAGCCGGTATGAGCGCTATAGGCTAGTTGGCGAAGAAGATATGTATCGATATTGGCTAGGTATGATCGTAAAAAAAGAATAGCTGCTTTAAGCATTTCTCCATTCCTCTCGCACTCCCTTAAGCTGAGTAACTGGTATCTAATAGTCGAGGCCATCGACTATAGCGTGTTCTTTCAAACCGGCACCAAGCTGCGTTCTTTTTTTATCGACTATATTTGCGATTTTTTACTCAAACTCTGCATTCCCTGATTTATTAAATGCTGTAGAAATATCGCACCATTAATAGCAAAAACAGCATATACATAATCGATTTCTTTTGGTATTTCTGGAATGTACGGCCTAACTTTTGTTTTATATATTTCTTCTTCTTTCTACACCGATTATGGAGTAATAAAAATGTGTCTTCTTAAAATACGTAACAAGTGTTTTATTTGTTTTAACTGAAAATTAGTGGAAGTACACAAAACGTGAAGTCACGTGAAAGAACTGATGAGTGGAATAAGTTAGAGAAATTGGCCAAAAATACAATTATTGAATATTTAAGTGATTCTTTTTTAAGTTTTGTCACAAATGATTGCAATGCTAAAGACATTTTCGTAAATTTCAATATATGAACGTAAAAGCTTGGCTACACAGTTGTCCGTTCAAAAACAATTACTATCACTAAAATTAAAAGGCGATATGGATTTGACAAATCATTTTAATATATTTGATGATCTAATAACGGAACTTACTGCATCTGGCGCAAAATTAAATGACATGGACAATGTCAGTCATCTTTTGCTTTCTCTAATAATTTTTTTTTTTTTTAATTCTTAGCTATATATTTTTTGAATTTTCTCCCTTTGGATACTAACAATAAGTGTATCAAATCTTAGACTAATTAATCTATCTCACAGTCATATGACTGCTGTTGTGCTAAAGGGGCCCGAACGTTATAGCTGGCTTGGCAGGTCGTTGCGTTGTAGACGGGATCGGCTGGAAACCCAAGTCAAGCCTCTTGCGAGGCGATTGGGATGCACAGAGAGTTTTTCGTAGTAGGACGCTTTTTGTTTGTCTATTTCATCTTTTACGGTAAGAATGCTTAGGTCCCTGTGAATGTTTTGGTTGCGAATATACCATGGTGCCCCAGTAATAGTTCGCAGGATTTTCGATTGAACGCGCTGTATAATGTCTATGTTGCTTCTGCTGGCGTTTCCCCATAGCTGGGAGCCGTATGTCCAGATGGGCTTCAGAGTGGAGTTGTAGAGCAAAACCTTGTAGTCCAGACGTAGGGGCGAACGAGCGTTAAGAATCCAGTGGAGCCTGCTGGCCTTTAGTTTTAGATGTACTTTGTTAGTCGTCTGTCAAGGTGGACGCCGAGATACGTTACATCGTTGACTTGGGGAATCTGCGTATTATTCAATAATAGTGGAGGGCATGTTTGCCTGTTGAGAGTAAACGTTATGTGTTTACATTTTTGTTCATTTATTTTAATCCGCCAATCAGAAAGCCACCTCTCTACTACGAGGAGGTGGTTTGCTAGCTGTGTTGTGGCTCGGCCTGGGCACCTCGAGCGACTTAAAATTGCGGTGTTGTCAGCGAACGTAGATGTTGTTAGCTGCTCGTTCGTTGGAATATCCGCTGTGTATAGGAGGAACAGAGTAGGCCCTAGCGCGCTTCCTTGCGGGACTCCGGCTTTGATAATGTAGTCGTCGGATGTTGTTGTATTGCACCTTACTGCGAAGGTCCTGTTGTATAGATACGACTCAAGAAGCTTGTGAGTGTAATCAGGCAAGACACGATAATAAACTAATTGGTCTGTAGGATGACGGAATTGTGTGGTCTTTTCCGGGCTTCGGTATCATAATGATGATAGATTTTTTTTTCGGATAGTAGCCGAGAGTTATAATCCCATTGAAGAGCTTACAAATAACCTCAATGGCAGAGTTTGGAAGTTCAAATAACATTTTTGGGGTTATTTGGTCACCGCCCCGGGGCCTTTTTCGGTTTCAGTTCACCAATGACTTTCGCGATCTCCTTTGGCTGAAACAATGGTGGTAGGGAAATAGATTCAGATTCGATTTGTGGTAGGAAAAATGAACCAGTGGCAGGGTTCGGCTGGAAGACGTTTCTGAGATGTAAAGAAAAAGTTTCGGCTCTATCTTCGTCGCTGCGGACCCAGATGCCAGATGAATTTCTTATCGGAGTGACTGTTTCGATTGGAGAGCTCAGATTTGGGTGAGCCCTCCACAGAGGATGTTTTGTACTGGTTGGTGAAAGTTTTTTAATGCACTGCAGCTGTGGATTTTCTGTTTCTTGCTTTAGAGCTCGATTTAGTGTGCGAGTGGCTTCCTTAAGACGTTGTTTTGTTGACGGCGATCTGTTGGTTTGCCAGGCACGTCGCAGGCGACTCTTTTCTAGGACTAACCGTTCAATTTGCAGATTAGTTTTGAAGTGGTTGGATTGCACGTCCCTGCCTTGTGGTGTTGAGATAGTGGCTGCCTCCACGAATACTTCTTCAAGAGCATCGGTAGAGCAGTCGATGTCCGCTTCGATGTTGAAGTGAGGGGTTAATTTGATGTGTGAGCTTACATACTTTTTATATTTTAACCAGTTGGTTCTGTGCGACGTCAGCCTGAGGGGGTGATCTGTGGTTTTTGTGCTTTGAAGAAGAGTTATTAGCACTGGCGAATGGTTTGACGACAGGTCCGAAAGCGCTTTGGCGCTTATTATATTGCGGGGAATGTTTTTTGTCACCGCAAAGTCTATTAGGTCTGGAATTTTCCTGGGGTCTGTTGGCCAGTATGTGGGGCTGCCAGGGAAAACATAGTCTAATTTGTTGTTCGGTTTTATGATTGCATTGTATAATTGCCTTTCTTTGGGAGTCAGAAGGCGTGATCCCCAGTGCGTGTGTTTGGCATTATAGTCCCCTGCAGCTATAAACCGGTCTCCAAGCAAGTTGTAGAAGTCAATGAATTGTCCTTCAGAAATTGTAAAGTGAGGCGGGCAGTAGACAGCGGCTACGGTGATGTTTCCGTTGCCTGACTGCACTTTGATAGACGTGGCTTGCAAGTAATTAATTGAAAACCTTTGGTGAAAGTGGTGCTTGATGCGTTCCCTGATTAGGATGCCGGCTCCGCCGTGGGCTTTACCATCTGGATGGTCTGTGCGGTAGAAAGTGTAGCCTCTTATTTGGAAGTTGTATTTGTTTGTGAGGTGCGTCTCTACCAGTAGCATAATGTCGATATGGTTTTCATTCAGGAACTGTGTTACTTCAAGGTTGTACCGTGAAACGCCATTGGCGTTCCACATTGTTATTCGTAGATTTGCCATCTGATTATTTGGACTGCTTAGCTACAAGTAGCTGTATCACCATGTTCTGGTTTTTAACCAGTGTTTGCATGGTCGTTTTCATGAATGAGTTCCATCATACTTTGTTGCATGGTGACCATCATAGTTTCCAGAGTGCTTTGCGACTGTACTTGGATCTGCTGAGCGTTTCCTAGATTAGACTGGAGTGGGTTTCCGTCCCCGATCGAAGGGCATCGGCGTATGAGAATCTCTTCTGGGTATTTAGTTGACCAAATGATGATCTTGCAGCCGTGCCGAAAAATACTTCCGGCGTCGTACGCGAGTAAGTGTACGCATTTTGGGTATTCCGATGGCGCGTTGCTATCACTTTTCGCATGCGGTCCTTCATCTCCTTGTAGATCGGACAGCCCCTGTAGTTTGCCTTGTGGTTACCTTGGCAATTAACGCATTTTTTCTTTTTGGGGTCTTCTTTGTTGGCAGGGCAGTTAGCCGAATTGTGGAAGTCTCCACAAGCTACACAGACTGTTCGAAGTGAACAGTATGCCCTGGTGTGTCCATACTCCTGACAATGTGTGCATTGCACTGGGCCGTTCCTTTTATGTGGCTCTTCCACGTTAATTCTTCGGTGCAATAAGTATTGCAGGTTTTAAATGGGGTGCACTTCATTTTTCTTCAAGACTCTGCTGTCTGGCTCCAGCTCGACCCTGAAGAGTGGTTGCGGCTCTTTTTTCCTGTTTATAATGTTACTGACGTTCTTTGCAGAAAACCCTTTTCCTTGAGAGCATCGATAACTTCCTTGGCGGTTACGTCGGGCTCGATTCCTTTTAGTACCACTTGCAGGCCCTTGCTGCTTTTTAGTTGGTACGTGTAGTAGCTTTTCCTAGCTTCCTCCAGGTATTTGGATACTGCTCGGAAATGTTCTTCAGATTTGGTCTGAAGCTTGGTTTCATGGATATCCCCTTTTGTGACCGGAACAACATGAAAGTTTCCGTCCCCGGTCAGCGCAACAATTTTGTTGACCAGGGCGTTCGAGATTTTCTCCCTAATGTAAATTGGTGGGGGCTTAGGTTTCGGTTGGGTCTCCTGAGCCCGTTCTGGTTCATTTTCTGCTAGAAGCGCAAATCTATTGCTGTTGGATCTCCCGGGTAATTTATCTTCTGTTTGGACACGGTTTATTTTTGCCTTGTTACCTACCGCGGTATTCTGCGGGCTAAGCTTACGCTTGATATGGATGTACCGATCTAGTCCGGTCTGTATGGCCGGACCCGCTTGCTGAATTTTGTTTTGGTTTTGATTTGTTGTCGTGGTTTTTGTTGCCGTTGTATTTAGAGCTGCGGTTGCTGTCGATTCCGAAATAATAGTCGTAGCTGTGGTTGTTGTTGGTTTGTTGTAGCTGCAGTTATTGCTGACAAATTTAGTGCGGATGCCGAAGTTTTACCGTTGCATGTTGTTGGTGCGCCAGGGGTCGAAACTGATGGTGGGGGGGTTTTGCATTGTTGACTCCACGCCGTCGGATTAGGGGTAGCCGTAAGTAAGCATGGTGAGCAAGATCGTGCTCTTTGGCTATCGACCGACAGTAGGGTCGCTTTTTTGCACTTCGCTATCACGCGTTGAGACATACGAAAAGTATCCGTCTCTTCGGCTCGCGGAGCTGAGTCGCTCTTTATTCTGTTCGTAGCTCATTGAGCTTTTATTAGCGTGGCACTTATTTATTATTATAAGATGAAACAATGTCTGTGCTAGTCAAAGTCATTACACCGATTTTGTGAGTTGAAACCTAAATTTCTTTGGGTTTTAGCGTCTTTTCGCTTATTTGATATTAACCAGTTTAGTTTTTTGTGTTTTGTTTGCATTTAATTTATCAACTTTCTTGCACTTTTCGCGGAGCTCGCACAAGACACGTCCACTCTCTTCGCTCTAATAATAATTTAAAAAAATTAAAAAATAAATAAAGTACACAACTTTTAAAAAATAAATCTTAATCATTTTCAACATAAAAATAATAAGGTTCAGGATAAAGTCCAATTCGGCAAGCCGAAGCTTATATACCCTTGCAGCTATATTTATTAAATTTAAAAACACAAAAAACAAGAAAGGAAGTTAGCTTCGGCAAGCCGAAGCTTATATACCCTTGCAGCTATAATTATTAAATTTAAAAACACAAAAAATGATATTCCCAATAGTATAAGATAATATGTCAAAAAACACCGAAGCTATAATTTGTTTCATATTATTTTCCTACCAATTTTCCGATCGTTCCTATGGCAGCTATATGATATAGTCGTCCGATTTTGATAAAATTAAATTCAAAATTCAGAACTAATTAAAAAATCGTATTTCCAAGCGTAGGAGGTTATATGTTAAAAAACACCGAAGCTATAATTTGTTTCATATTATTTTCCTACCAATTTTCCGATCGTTCCTATGGCAGCTATATGACATAGTCGTCCGATTTTGATAAAATTTAATTCGAAATTCAGAACTAAATAAAAAATGTTATTTCCAAGCGTTAGAGGTTATATGTTGAAAAACACCGAAGCTATAATTTTTTTCATATTATTTTTCCACAAATTTTCCGATCGTTCCTATGGCAGCTATATGATAAAGTCGTCCGATTTCGATAAAATTTAATTCAAAATTCAAAATTATTTAAAAATTGTTATTTCCAAGCTTAGGAGGCCATATGCTAAAAAACACCAAAGATATAATTTTTTTTCACTTATTTGTCCGATTATTCCTATGGGAGCTATAAGATATAGTTGTCCGATCCAGCTGGTTCCGACTTATATACTACCTGCAAAAGATATAAGACTTTTGGGAAAGTTTCAGCCCGATAGCTTTAAAACTGAGAGACTAGTTTGCGTAGAAACGGACGGACAGACGGACAGACGGACAGACGGACATGGCTAGATCGACTCGACTAGTCATGCTGATCAAGAATATATATACTTTATGGGGTCGGAAACGTCTCCTTCACTGCGTTGCAAACTTCTGACTGAAATCAATATACCCTCTGCAAGGGTATAATGATATTCCCAATAGTATAAGATAATATGTCAAAAAACACCGAAGCTATAATTCGTTTCATATTATTTTCCTACCAATTTTCCGATCGTTCCTATGGCAGCTATATGATATAGTCGTCCGATTTTGATAAAATTAAATTCGAAATTCAGAACTAATTAAAAAATGTTATTTCCAAGCGTTGGAGGTTATATGTTGAAAAACACCGAATCTATAATTTGTTTCCTATTATTTTTCCACCAATTTTCCGATCGTTCCTTTGGCAGCTATATGATATAGTCGTCCGATTTTGATAAAATTTAATTCAGAATTCAAAACTAATTAAAAAATGTTATATTCAAGCTTAGGAGGTTATAAGCTAAAAAACACCAAAGATATAATTTTTTAAAATTTTTTTTTTCGATTATTCCTATGGGAGCTATAAGATATAGTTGTCCGATCCGGCTGGTTCCGACTTATATACTACCTGCAAAAGATATAAGACTTTTGGGAAAGTTTCAGACCGATAGCTTTAAAACTGAGAGACTAGTTTGCGTAGAAACGGACGGACAGACGGACAGACGGACATGGCTAGATCGACTCGTCTAGTCATGCTGATCAAGAATATATATACTTTATGGGGTCGGAAACGTCACCTTCACTGCGTTGCAAACTTCTGACTGAAATCAATATACCCTCTGCAAGGGTATAATAATAAATGCAAGGGTATAATAAATATTTCATTATTTCGCTGACCGTTTCTTTGACAGCTATATGTTAGAGTTTTCCGATTTGTATTAAATATAATTCGAAATTCTTAAAAATACACAAAATGTTATTTCCAATAGTATAAGATAATATAACAAAAATCACCGAAGCTATAATTTGTTTCATATTATTTTCCCACCAATTTTCCGATCGTTCCTATAGCAGCTATATGACGTAGTCGTCCGATTTTGATAAAACTTAATTCGAAATTCAAAACTAATTAAAAACAAGAAAGGAAGTTAGCTTCGGCAAGCCGAAGCTTATATACCCTTGCAGCTATATTTATTAAATTTAAAAAACACAAAAAATGATATTCCCAATAGTATAAGATAATATGTCAAAAAACACCGAAGCTATAATTTGTTTCATATTATTTTCCTGCCAATTTTCCGATCGTTCCTATGGCAGCTATATGATATAGTCGTCCGATTTTGATAAAATGAAATTCAAAATTCAGAACTAATTAAAAAATGTTATTTCCAAGCGTTGGAGGTTATATGTTGAAAAACACCGAATCTATAATTTGTTTCCTATTATTTTTCCACCAATTTTCCGATCGCTCCTATGGCAGCTATATGATATAGTCGTCCGATTTCGATAAAATTTAATTCACAATTCAAAACTAATTAAAAAATTTTATTTCCAAGCTTGGGAGGTTATAAGCTAAAAAACACCAAAGATATAATTTTTTTTATTTTTTTTTTTTCGGTTATTCCTATGGGAGCTATAAGATATAGTTGTCCGATCCGGCTGGTTCCGACTTATATACTACCTGCAAAAGATATAAGACTTTTGGGAAAGTTTCAGCCCGATAGCTTTAAAACTGAGAGACTAGTTTGCGTAGAAACGGACGGACAGACGGACATGGCTAGATCGACTCGTCTAGTCATGCTGATCAAGAATATATATACTTTATGGAGTCGGAAACGTCACCTTCACTGCGTTGCAAACTTCTGACTGAAATCAATATACCCTCTGCAAGGGTATAATAATAAATGCAAGGGTATAATAAATAATTCATTATTTCGCTGACCGTTTCTTTGACAGCTATATGTTAGAGTCTTCCGATTTGTATTAAATATAATTCGAAATTCTTAAAAATACACAAAATGTTATTTCCAATAGTATAAGATAATATAACAAAAATCACCGAAGCTATAATTTGTTTCGTATTATTTTCCCACCAATTTTCCGATCGTTCCTATAGCAGCTATATGATGTAGTCGTCCGATTTTGATAAAACTTAATTCGAAATTCAAAACTAATTAAAAACAAGAAAGGAAGTTAGCTTCGGCAAGCCGAAGCTTATATACCCTTGCAGCTATATTTATTAAATTTAAAAAACACAAAAAATGATATTCCCAATAGTATAAGATAATATGTCAAAAAACACCGAAGCTATAATTTGTTTCATATTATTTTCCTACCAATTTTCCGATCGCTCCTATGGCAGCTATATGATATAGTCGTCCGATTTTGATAAAATTAAATTCGAAATTCAGAACTAATTAAAAAATGTTATTTCCAAGCGTTGGAGGTTATATGTTGAAAAACACCGAATCTATAATTTGTTTCCTATTATTTTTCCATCAATTTTCCGATCGTTCCTATGGCAGCTATATGATATAGTCGTCCGATTTCGATAAAATTTAATTCACAATTCAAAACTAATTAAAAAATTTTATTTCCAAGCTTGGGAGGTTATAAGCTAAAAAACACCAAAGATATAATTTTTTAAAATTTTTTTTTCGATTATTCCTATGGGAGCTATAAGATATATTTGTCCGATCCGGCTGGTTCCGACTTATATACTACCTGCAAAAGATATAAGACTTTTGGGAAAGATTCAGCCCGATAGCATTAAAACTGAGAGACTAGTTTGCGTAGAAACGGACGGACAGACGGACATGGCTAGATCGACTCGTCTAGTCATGCTGATCAAGAATATATATACTTTATGGGGTCGGAAACGTCACCTTCACTGCGTTGCAAACTTCTGACTGAAATCAATATACCCTCTGCAAGGGTATAATAATAAATGCCAGGGTATAATAAATATTTCTTTATTTCGCTGACCGGTTCTTTGACAGCTATATGTTAGAGTCTTGAGATTTGTATTAAATATAATTCGAAATTCTTAAAAATACCCAAAATGTTATTTCCAATAGTATAAGATAATATAACAAAAATCACAGAAGCTATAATTTGTTTCATATTATTTTCCCACCAATTTTCCGATCGTTCCTATAGCAGCTATATGATGTAGTCGTCCGATTTTGATAAAACTTAATTCGAAATTCAAAACTAATTAAAAACAAGAAAGGAAGTTAGCTTCGGCAAGCCGAAGCTTATATACCCTTGCAGCTATAATTATTAAATTTAAAAACACAAAAAATGATATTCCCAATAGTATAAGATAATATGTCAAAAAACACCGAAGCTATAGTTTGTTTCATATTATTTTCCTACAAATTTTCCGATCGTTCCTATGGCAGCTATATGATATAGTCGTCCGATTTCGATAAAATTTAATTCAAAATTCAAAACTAATTAAGAAATGTTATTTCCAAGCTTAGGAGGTTATATGCTAAAAAACACCAAAGATATAATTTTTTTAAATTTTTTTGCCCGATTATTCCTATGGGAGCTATAAGATATAGTTGTCCGATCCGGCTGGTTCCGACTTATATACTACCTGCAAAAGATATAAGACTTTTGGGAAAGTTTCAGCCCGATAGCTTTAAAACTGAGAGACTAGTTTGCGTAGAAACGGACGGACAGACGGACATGGCTAGATCGACTCGTCTAGTGATGCTGATCAAGAATATATATACTTTATGGGGTCGGAAACTTCTCTTTCACTGCGTTGCAAACTTCTGACTGAAATCATTATACCCTCTGCAAGGGTATAAAAAAGAACCGAAGCTATAATTTGTTTCTTATTATTTTCCCACCAATTTTCCGATCGTCCCTATGGCAGCTATATGATATAGTCGTCCGATTTTGATAAAATTAAATTTGAAACTCAGAATGAATTAAAAAATGTTATTTCCAAGCGTAGGAGGTTATATGTTAAAAAACACCGAAGTTATAATTTGTTTCATATTATTTTCCCACCGATTTTACGATCGTTCCTATGGCAGCTATATGATATAGTCGTCCGATTTTGATAAAATTTAATTCGAAATTAAAGACTAATTAAGAAATTCTATTTCCAAGCGTAGGAGGTTATGTGTTAAGGAACACCGAAGCTATAATTTGTTTCATATTATTTTCCCACCAATTTTGCGATCGTTCCTATAGCAGCAAATTAGCTCGATTTTGATAAAACTTAATTCGAAACTCAAAACTAATTTTAAACAAGAAAGGAAGTTAACTTCGGCATGCCGAAGTTTGTATACCCTTGCAGTTATAATTATTAAATTTCGAAATACAAAAAATGATATTCCCAATAGTATAAGATAATATGCCAAAAAAACACCGAAGCTATAATTTGTTTCATATTATTTTCCAACCAATTTTCCGATCGTTCCCATGGCAGCTATATGATAAGTCATCCGATTTTGATAAAATTTTATTCGAAATTCAAAACTAATTAAAAAATGTTATTTCCACGCTTAGGAGGTTATATGTTAAAAAACACCAAAGGTATAATTTTTTAAATTTTTTTTTCAGAATATTCCTATGGGAGCTATAAGATATAGCTGTCCGATCCGGCTGGTTCTGACTTATATACTACCTGCAAAAGATATAAGACTTTTGGGAAAGTTTCAGCCCGATAGCTTTAAAACTGAAAGACTAGTTTGCGTAGAAGCGGACGGACAGACGGACAGATGGACAGATGGACAGACGGACGGACGGACATGGCTAGATCGACTCGTCTAGTCATGCAGATCAAGAATATATATACTTTATGGGGTCGGAAACGTCTCCTTCACTGCGTTGCAAACTTCTGACTGAAATCAATTTACCCTCTGCAAGGCTATAAAAATACAATTTGCCCTATTTAAGTGATTAAGGTAGCTAGAATTAGACCAAGAAACAGAATTATAAGTAGATTGGAAGAATTCAGCAAATAAATCTGCAATTTCGGGATCCGTAGCTGCCTCAATAGAGTTTAATCTTACTGATGATGGCAATGCTGAAGACTTTCGCTTAGCATTAACATAGTTATAAAACTGCCTCGGATCCTTGAAAAATTCTAATTTATATCGGTTCAAATACATGGAATAGCAATGACTGTTAAGTACATTAAAATTAGTACGAGCCACCAAATATCTTGAAAAATCGGATGGCCTACCCGACTTTTTGTACTTTTTATAGAAGTTTGCTTTAAGGTTTCTAAGTCTTTGCAACTCATTGGTAAACCAAGGAGGCCTGTCTAACTTAGGAGGAAAACTATCAGGAACACATTCACAGAAAAAAGAGTTTATGACACTATAAAATGTTCCGTAACACCTTCAATATCCAAGCAATTATATAAATTTGTCCAGTTATATTGAGAAATAATATTGTTGAGTTTATTATAGTCACATTTACGAAAGCATCTACTTTTAGTTGGAGAAAGTAAAGGAGAGAGGGTATCAACGCAGGGAAGACAAATTGTAAGTTCCAATGTGGGATGATACCGGTCCTCTGGCACATTTAGTGGGTCAATTCTAGATACCGTGACTTCAGACGGATCTAAAACAAATGCAAGATCTAATTGTCTGTTTAGTGAATTACGTATAAAGCTAACTTGCTGTAATGATAATTCTAACAGACCGTCAAAGAAGTAATGGACAGATAAAGGGGTAGAGACAAGTGAGTCAGTGGAAGGGGGCCAAGAAATGTCAGGGAGATGGAAATCATCCAAAACAATCAAAAGATCCTTTTCGGAAAGATAAGTTAGAACAGTTTTTATTTCAGACAAATGTTGCTCATATCGTTGAGTCGGATCCAGGTGGAATATATGAACATGTCACATAAGTAGAAAACGATTTCAAAGAAACTTTAACACCAACGAATTCTATGTCATTGGGACTAAGAAAGTATATTCTCTCCGATGTTAAAGTAAAGGTAACGGCACCCCAGCACCCCGCCCCCATTACGAGGAGAGCGATCAGTTCTATACGTATTAAAATTGTGGGACAGAACTTCAGAGTCTGATATCTCCGGTTTCAGCCAAGTCTCAGTAAAGGCCAGAATGTCTTCAGAAGAGGCAGAGTAGTCAGCATAAATAAACTGCTCAGTTTTTTGGCGCAGGTACTACCGTAAGAGGCCTGTTATTAGTTCTCCGTCTATTTGAAACAAATTCTTTAATGACCAATTAATCATTAAGCCAAAAACTTTTAGAGCTTAGTACACTAAATATTTCAGGGGAGCAGATATTTTAAATGAACATGGAAACTTAAACTCTTCCACTGTGATGTTTTTATATGGGAATTCCTGGTGTATAAATTCCAAAACATCTGCAGATGTGGTTTCAGGTTTAAAACGAGACTCATATAATTGCTTCCTATATGGAACAACCGAGAGTCTCTTTCTTCCGCCACCAGCAATCTGAACATCGTTTTTCTGATTATCGAGACCAGGGACTCCTATAAAGCTAGCTTCACCTGTATGCATAGAATGCTGCGTAGTGTTTGATCCCTTAGTCTGACTAGCAGAAACAGGCACTCCTCCAGAGCTTTTGGTTCCTATGGGTACTGCTGGCAGTGAAGCTTTAGGTCCCCCAGCGCCAGTGGATGCCGACATAGCTGCCGTTACCGATCGGATAAAAATATTTTAAACTAAATTGGGATTTGGGACTGATGCCTTTACTCCCACAGATTTTATAGGAGCGGTCTTTTTGACCCTACTGACATTTTTGTATTATCAAGCTCGGCCTTAAACTTTTTGAAATCAGCAACTACGCTTATAAGTTTGTCGAAAAATTGGAGCCTTCTCCATGCAGGTTCTCATTAGTCGCTTGATCGATTGCTTGTTGTTGTTCCATATTGTGTTTTGGCTGATGCAGCGACTCTTCGTTGCCTTTGTTGCTCATAATAATAAACCTTGTAGCAGTCCTCAATTGTACACCACGTTATAGCTCAGGACGAAAAAGAAGGAGAGCGACCAGACCTAGCAACGCAACGAAGCCACACAAAACCTCAGTTCGCAAACTGAGTCCCCATCATACCAGAACTGGTATGTACCAGTTCTACCCATGGTCACACCTTAAAGTCTCATGCCTAACGAAAGACTGAATTACCTACTCTCCGAAAAGTTTATCAAGCATTTTCTTAAAACGATCATTGGTCAGCGCCACATAGCCATCCAAATTAATGTCTATTTCAATGCATGAGGCACAAGTCCACGAAAAACAAACACGCAAATCAATATAGCCTTTTACTCTGCCAACAAGTCCAGTACATTTCGGATGTATAACTATGTCGCAGAGACGGCAGTAAATAAAAACGTCATTAGGTGACGATCCAAGCTGACAATCAGGGTATTCCCTAAACTGTTGAATTGTTGAATTTTTATCAGCTGTTAATCAGCTGTTCCATACAAAGTCAACTGTCAGAAATTTCAGCAGTTCAACAGCCTCGGGGCTGTTGAAAATTTTGTTTAATTGCTGAAAACCAGAGTTGTCGCTGTTCTCGACTAAAAGTAAGAGTGTAACTCTGGTTAATAGTAAACATGGAGGAATTGCATTCGTATAAAATATGCATATAAAGGATATCTAATAGGATGCTGCCTGTTAGCAGCTCTAATAGTTTAGTATTTTGGCTCATTTTCGGCATTTTCCTTAATTGTAAACATAATCTTTGGTAAACACAGCAGGCAATTTGACAATCTGACAAACAGCTGATAATTTTAAAATTGAAAATTCAACAGGGAACTTTTAGGGTCGTTCCCTTAATTGCTGAAATTTTCTGTTGAATTTTCAACAATTCAGCAAATTAACAGTTTAGGGAATACCCAGAATCTTTTTTGGAACAAAAGAGAGCCATTTTTTAAGTATTTTAATTTAAGAAAAAAAAAAAAGTTATTTTTAAAGCCAAATTATAAACACCTCACCTAATTTGACACTGGGATCAAACAATAAAAATGTAGACGTACAAGAACACAAAAGTATAAGAGCGCTTAGAGACTGCGAGAGCGCGAGTGAGTGGCTATCGACTGAGCGTGGCTTGCGAAACACAAACAAAATATACACGACAACAGTTTAAACGACAAGAAACGGGAGAGAGATTACAGAAAATTATGGGAAATAACAACAAACCACTGTAGCGTCTTCCAAGCGGAGGTCCACGCTATAAAGAAAGCACTAAACTGTTTAGGAAACATAATCGATCTACTCGACAAGCACCAACTGCCGTACAATAGCAGACTGTCGCAGATCTCTCCACGAGATGGCTAGTCATTTTACTACCAGCCTAATATGGGTTCCGTGTCACCGGGATATCGTAGGCAACTGCATAGCGGACGAGTTAGCAGGCAGGGCACCATCATGCCTCTCCTCCCAGGTAAGGAGAATGTCGGCATGCCCATGGCAACTTGCAAGCTAAATATAAAAAACTATTTTAACAAACTAGCCAACACCCATTGGCAAAACGCACCACAGTGTCGTACCACTCACCAAACATGGCCTATGATAAACATTAAAAAAACCTCGGAACTAATCAAACTCAGCCGCACAGAGTGTGGCATGCTGATTCGAGCTCTTACAGGCCACTGGCTCGTTGGCACACATGCCGGCAGGCTTAAAGCCCCAAAAAATGACTTTTGTAGAAACTGAAGGGATGAAGAAGAAGAAGAAACGGAAACCTTCTCAGCTTCTGCCCAGCCCTATGCAGACTCAGACTGAAACACTAAGGAAACCCCTTCATCGACGATCTTACCGAAATATCGGAGACTAATCTTAAAAACATAAGTGCTTATATGAAATCTTCCGAGTGGAAGATATGCTGATCAGCTAAACACAGGTTGAAACATATAATATATGGGACCCCACAGAAGGAAAAAAAACCAGATCATGCGGTATCACAATGGACCCATAGAGGTCTAAGTGTGTCTTATACATATGTATATTTGTATATAATTAGTTTTCTGACTCCACCCTCTGTAAGAAATATATCGGTTATTAACCTTCGTTCCAAACGCAGATTTTCGCTTGGTTTCCATATAAAGATGTAAAATAGTTATCACAATTTAATGTTTCTCAGATGTTGGATTATTTTTAAAGCATTCATTTGTTCCATCCCACATTACCATTATAACATATTTCGAAGACATCATTGCCTAACATAGGAGCGTCTTTTAATTGAATTTCTGATTCAAGTATATGATAGAGATGTTCTGACCTGGTAATATCTGTTTCTTGTTGCCAACTATTTTTCAGGTTCTAGATATCTAGTTCTATTCTATTTGTACAATATTTGTATGAGTTAGGCATCAGTGTCTAAGATCTTGAATAAGTTTAATAAACTCTTTAATTACAATACTCATCTGGTTTTCGTGATTCATGATGGCGGTTGAGCTGCTTGGACTTTGATTAATAGCTGTTATTAACTGTTATGCGCTATTAGTAGATGGTTACTATCTGTTTAGTAGATGTCTACAAGTTGCTTACTAGATGTTATTAGCTGCTTATTATAAGTTTAGTAGATGCATACAAGATGTTTACTAGATGTTATTAGCTGGTTACAAGCTGTGTACTTGATGTTTACTAATGTTTATTAGCTGGTTACTAGCTGTTATTAACTTCTACGAGCTGTTATAGTCTTTTGTTAAGAATGATGAAATATTCTTGACCACTAGACGACTTTCGATGTGAAGTAAAAACTTTCACTCTGATTTTCAATGTGATTGCTTTGTACGTGACAGCTATAACTATAACAAAGATCGCACAACCAAAGTATCTGAAGATTGATATCCTAGAGGAACATGTCCGATTATGTTGGGGAAAGATGTATCCTGTGATTGTAAAACTAATTAAGAAATCAAAAGAACCCCATTAGTTGTTCACGAGCTGTCTAAAAGCTGGTTAGAAGCTGTTTTGATAAACAATTTCGATTCATTTTGACAGATATTAAAAACATATAATAATATCATCCACCTTAGCTAGTATATTCTAAAAATAAAACATTTCCTTTTTTCTTATTCTTTCATCTTATGTAGGTATAATAAATTTACCCTTTACTACGATAGCTCCCCTTACATCTCATAACTATAGTTATTAGCTACAATAAAATGTCTAGAAAGAACAAAATATATGAATGTCAAAATACGATTTGAAACTACCTATAATTGGGAAAGTAATTGAAATCGCTCCGGCGTAATACAGTAAAGACAAATACACTGTGATTATTCCATTTTGTATCACCATAACAAATGTGTGTACCCACACCTAAATGACCAATTGTATATTTTGTCCGAAATGTCTGTGTCTTTCACTTATAATTTGTCACCGATAATTTAAATCCCATTAAGCAAACCACCCATTGCTGACCGTACCATAATCCCAGAGTCAAGTTGGTTACATACAATAAAAAAAGGTGGAGGTGTAAAGGCGCAAAGGTCAAGGTAATGGAAACAATTCATGGAATATTATCCCTTCATAAAAAAAGTCATCAAAAATATAATTGGGAAAGTATTTTTTTATTTGCGAACCATACAGCCAAAGTCATAACTGTTACCAACAATACAAATAGTGAGAATACAAAGCGAAGGTGCAAAAGTAAGCACAAGCAATAAAAAATCCTTGGAATATTGCAAAAAAAAATTTTAATGTAAATGAAATAACAGACTCAAAACTAATACAAGGGTTATTCATAAATTTCTCGCTAGAACTAACATGATTCAAAGAGCTCTTTGCTGCTTGATAACCCAGTCAGATCAACAGAAGACACCACAGCAGAGCGATGAGCGCTCACGAATTCCCTAGAGACATCGCTGAAATGCGCTCTCGCCTGAGCGAGCAAAGACGCGAGTGGGGCGCGAAAAGAGAGTGCTACCCGACCGAAGAAAGGGCACGCCAACAGGCGGAAGCGCTGCAGGATGAAGCAGAGCAACAGTATTGGGAGGAACTTCCCCTAATAGACGCGCTGAGGACCACTGCGTTCCATCTCCGGAGGATTTTTGCGGATCCTCCGGGGAACCTTAATAGTCTCATCGCGCTAGTAGAGCGCCAGGAGCAAAACATGCTTAATTAGGAAGCATGGATGGCAACCCACCAGAGAATGAGGGGAGAGGCGGACGGGTATGCCGCCGTGTACCAGGGCCCGTTCCGGAACCCATTGTTCCCGGCCTTCCCCGTAACCAGGCGGAGGAGCATCCGCCCAGGTCTGGCCTTATTTCCGACAGAGGAGCGGAGACAGCAGGCGGCTGAAAGAAAGGCGGAGGAGCCACTCTTCCCGGGAGAAGGCACACTTCGCCGATTTTCATTCTAAGTAAAAATAAGTAACTTGTCAAAAAAAAATAAACAAATAAATAAGTAAATAAAATAATAATAAGAAAATAATTAAATAAATCAAAACAAGGAAGAACGCTATAGTCGAGTACCTCGACTTTCAGATACCCGTTACTCAGCTAAAGGGACCAAAGGAAAATGGAGATTTGCAAGCAGCAAAGCGAGATTGAAATGCGCCACCTACCGGCGGTAGACAGATTTAAGCGATGTGGGCGTTAGAGTGGGCGTGGCAAATTTTTGTTTGGATCAATCGATAGGTATTGACGAGACCAATACATTTCAGTAACAATTTTTTATCTAGCATGAAAATTGTGGGCCCCACATGCTTGGGCGGTTTGTGGGCATTAGAGTGGGCGTGGCATATTCGCGTGACAAACATGCGCTGCGCTCAAGCCTACGGAATCTAAATCTGAAATCCCATTTCTCTATCTTTGTTATTTTCCGAGATATCCGCGTTCATACTAACGATTTTTTGAAGTTTGTGGCCGGATTGTGGGCGTTAAAGTGAGCGTGGCAATTTTTTTTCGAATCAATCGATAGGTATTAATAAGAACAATACATTTCAGTTAAAATGTTTATTCTAGCATCAAAACTGTAGGAGCCACAGTTTTGGGCGGTTTGTGGGCGTTAGGAAGGGCGTGGCACTTTACTGAAACAAACTTGCGCTGCGTAAGAAGCTCAGGAATCTGCACGCCAAATCTCAATAGCCTAGCTTTCATAGTTTCCGAGATCTCAGCGTTCATCCGGACAGACGGACATGGCTAGATCGACTCGGCTAGTGATCCTGATCAAGAATATATATACTTTATGGGGTCGGAAACGCTTCCTTCTGCCTGTTACATACTTTCCGACGAATCAAGTATACCCTTTTACTCTACGAGTAACGGGTATAAATATAAAAAGCAAACAAGCACCATTTTCCTCCTCTATTAAGAGATAATATTGAAATATATTGAACTAGAAAATGATCATCTCCATTTTTTGAGTTTAGTCCAAGAACACTTGTTATGTAGATAATCAAAGGTTTTACAGGTAGTTTTGAAGTTTTACCTATACTTAAGCCCAGAATCTGTTTTTGGTTTGAGTTGATATGTATATTGGTTTCGGGGGTATGGTGTTGATGTGATCTGGTATGTTTGATCCTTGGAAATAAAGTACCTGCTCGATTCTAGGGTTTGTCTTTTCCTGGTTGATGAGATTACAAAACCTAAAACAGTACAAAGCTTGAATCGAAAGTCTAAAGATTGGTGAAATCAACAGCCAAATTAACCACTATGACTTTCAAATAAATGAAGATTTGTTGACTGAGAATCGTTAAGTAAATTTTAAAAGTGTCCAAGGAGTCGCGACGGAAATTTGGTAATATCTATTACGATACTATAGAAGAGTTGGACATTCTGAAATTGAGCTTGGTGGATTTGGAGAGCGATAACAACATAGGTTCCCATCTCTTTGATATTGAAAACGTTGAATATCGATTCTTCAAATGGAGACAACAAAGCTTCAACACCAAATTGATCTTCTCGATGCAGAAATCGAATATAATCCGCTGTCACGACTGCTACTGGAATTTAAGGAGATAATATTTCGAATAAGGAACTCAATTTCAGACCTTGAATATCTTAAATTTAATGGTGAGGCCGACAAATGTGAGTTGGTCAGCGGTATGTCTCGCGAAGATGATCCTAGCTTATTATTTAATCTTAAAAACAGATATGATGGAATATCATTTAATATTAATAATTGGGGAACTCTATATGTAAATATAAGAAATTGTGAGATATATTTTGAACACTATTTGAATGCGATTAATGAATAATTTTCTGAAATAAATCATCTTGTAAATATGGAAATAGGAATTATGTATTGCTACATATTTATATCCTTGCAGAGGGTATAATTATTAAAGTCAGAACGCAGTAAAGGAGACGTTTCCGACCCCATAAAGTATATATATTCTTGATCAGCATCACTAGACGAGTCGATCTAGCCATGTCCGATTCTACGCAAACTAGTCTCTCAGTTTTAAAGCTATCGGGCTGAAACTTTCCCAAAAGTCTTCTTTTTTTTTTTGCAGGTATTA
This sequence comes from Drosophila subpulchrella, assembly GCF_014743375.2. Classification (NCBI taxonomy): domain Eukaryota; kingdom Metazoa; phylum Arthropoda; class Insecta; order Diptera; family Drosophilidae; genus Drosophila; species Drosophila subpulchrella. The sequence goes on from NC_050613.1 coordinate 416,788, forward strand.
TATAAGTTCTGAGTTTCGAATTTAGTTTTATCAAAATCGGACGACAATATCATATAGCTGCCATAGGAAATATCAAAAAATTGGTGGAAAAATAATATGAAACAAATTATAGCTTCGGTATTTTTTGACATATTATCTTATACTTTTGAAAATGTCATTTTTTGTATTATTTGTAATAATTATAACTGCAAATGTATACAAACTACGGCTTGCCGAAGCTAACTTCCTTTCTTGTTTCGTTTCTTTTTTCTTTCTCACCAGTCTTGGCACGATCGCACCGCAAGTAAAATAAATAAAAAACAAGAATGGAAGTAGCTTCGGCAAGCCGAAGCTTATATACCCTTGCAGCTATAATTATTAAATTTAAAAACACAAAAAATGATATTCCCAATAGTATAAGATAATATGTCAAAAAACACCGAAGCTATAATTTGTTTCATATTATTTTCCTACCAATTTTCCGATCGTTCCTATGGCAGCTATATGATATAGTCGTCAGATTTTGATAAAATTAAATTCAAAATTCAGAACTAATTAAAAAATCGTATTTCCAAGCGTAGGAGGTTATATGTTAAAAAACACCGAAGCTATAATTTGTTTCATATTATTTTCCTACCAATTTTCCGATCGTTCCTATGGCAGCTATATGACATAGTCGTCCGATTTTGATAAAATTTAATTCGAAATTCAAAACTAAATAAAAAATGTTATTTCCAAGCGTTAGAGGTTATATGTTGAAAAACACCGAAGCTATAATTTTTATACCCTTGCAGAGGGTATAATGATTTCAGTCAGAAGTTTGCAACGCAGTGAAGGAGACGTTTCCGACCCCATAAAGTATATATATTCTTGATCAGCATCACTAGACGAGTCGATCTAGCCATGTCCGTCTGTCCGTCTGTCCGTCTGTCCGTCTGTCCGTCTGTCCGTCCGTTTCTACGCAAACTAGTCTCTCAGTTTTAAAGCTATCGGGCTGAAACTTTCCCAAAAGTCTTATATCTTTTGCAGGTAGTATATAAGTCGGAACCAGCCGGATCGGACAACTATATCTTATAGCTCCCATAGGAATAATCGGAAAAAAAAATGTTAAAAAATTATATCTTTGGTGTTTTTTAACATATTACCTCCTTTCCTTGGAAATAACATTTTGTAATTAGTCTTGAATTTCGAATTAAATTTTATCAAAATCGGAAGACTATATCATATAGCTGCCATAGGAACGATCGTAAAATCGGTGGGAAAATAATATGAAACAAATTTTAACTTCTGTATTTTTTCACATATAACCTCCTACGCTTGTATATAACATTTTTTAATTCATTCTGAATTTCGAATTTAGTTTTATCAAAATCGGACGACTATTTCATATAGCTGCCAAAGGAAAGATCGTAAAATTGGAAATAAAATTTTTAATTAGCTCTGAATTTTTTTATTTGAATATAATTTTATCAAAATCGGACGACTATATCATATAGCTGCCATAGGGACGATCGGAAAATTGGTGGGAAAATAATATGAAACAAATTATAGCTTCGGTGTTTTTTTTTAACATAAAACCTCTTAAGCTTGGAAATGACATTTTTTATACCCTTGCAGAGGGTATAATGATTTCAGTCAGAAGTTTGCAACGCAGTGATGGAGACGTTTCCGACCCCATAAAGTATATATATTCTTGATCAGCATCACTAGACGAGTCGATCTAGCCATGTCCGTCTGTCCGTCTGTCCGTCTGTCCGTCCGTTTCTACGCAAACTAGTCTCTCAGTTTTAAAGCTATCGGGCTGAAACTTTCCCAAAAGTCTTATATCTTTTGCAGGTAGTATATAAGTCGGAACCAGCCGGATCGGACAACTATATCTTATAGCTCCCATAGGAATAATCGGAAAAAAAAATGTTAAAAAATTATATCTTTGGTGTTTTTTAACATATTACCTCCTTTCCTTGGAAATAACATTTTTTAATTAGTCTTGAATTTCGAATTAAATTTTATCAAAATCGGAAGACTATATCATATAGCTGCCATAGGAACGATCGTAAAATTGGTGGGAAAATAATATAAAACAAATTATAGCTTCGGTGTTCCTTAACATATATCCTCCTACGCTTGGAAATAACATTTTTTAACTAGTTCTGAATTTCAAATTTAATTTTATCAAAATCGGACGACTATATCATATAGCTGCCATAGGAACGATCGTAAAATTGGTGGGAAAATAATATGAAACAAATTATAGCTTCGGTGTTCCTTAACATATAACGTCCTACGCTTGGAAATAACATTTTTTAATTAGTTCTGAATTTTGAATTAAATTTTATCAAAATCGGACGACTATATCATATAGCTGCCATAGGAACGATCGTAAAATCGGTGGGAAAATAATATGAAACAAATTTTAACTTCTGTGTTTTTTCACATATAACCTCCTACGCTTGTATATAACATTTTTTAATTCATTCTGAATTTCGAATTTAGTTTTATCAAAATCGGACGACTATTTCATATAGCTGCCAAAGGAAAGATCGTAAAATTGGAAATAAAATTTTTAATTAGCTCTGAATTTGTTTATTTGAATATAATTTTATCAAAATCGGACGACTATATCATATAGCTGCCATAGGAACGATCGGAAAATTGGTGGGAAAATAATATGAAACAAATTATAGCTTCGGTGTTTTTTTTAACATAAAACCTCTTAAGCTTGGAAATGACATTTTTTTTAATTAGTTTTGAATTTCGAATTAAGTTTTATCAAAATCGGACGACTACATCATATATCTGCTATAGGAACGATCGGAAAATTGGTGGGAAAATAATATGAAACAAATTATAGCTTCGGTGTTTTTTGATATATTATCTTATACTATTGGAAATAACATTTTGTGTATTTTTAAGAATTTCGAATTATATTTAATACAAATCGGACGACTCTAACATATAGCTGTCAAAGAAACGGTCAGCGAAATAATGAAATATTTATTATACCCTTGCATTTATTATTATACCCTTGCAGAGGGTGTAATGATTTCAGTCAGAAGTTTGCAACGCAGTGAAGGAGACGTTTCCGACCCCATAAAGTATATATATTCTTGATCAGCATCACTAGACGAGTCGATCTAGCCATGTCCGTCTGTCCGTCTGTCCGTCTGTCCGTCTGTCCGTCCGTTTCTACGCAAACTAGTCTCTCAGTTTTAAAGCTATCGGGCTGAAACTTTCCCAAAAGTCTTATATCTTTTGCAGGTAGTATATAAGTCGGAACCAGCCGGATCGGACAACTATATCTTATAGCTCCCATAGGAATAATCGGAAAAAAAAATGTTAAAAAATTATATCTTTGGTGTTTTTTAACATATTACCTCCTTTCCTTGGAAATAACATTTTTTAATTAGTCTTGAATTTCGAATTAAATTTTATCAAAATCGGAAGACTATATCATATAGCTGCCATAGGAACGATCGTAAAATTGGTGGGAAAATAATATAAAACAAATTATAGCTTCGGTGTTCCTTAACATATATCCTCCTACGCTTGGAAATAACATTTTTTAACTAGTTCTGAATTTCAAATTTAATTTTATCAAAATCGGACGACTATATCATATAGCTGCCATAGGAACGATCGTAAAATTGGTGGGAAAATAATATGAAACAAATTATAGCTTCGGTGTTCCTTAACATATAACCTCCTACGCTTGGAAATAACATTTTTTAATTAGTTCTGAATTTTGAATTAAATTTTATCAAAATCGGACGACTATATCATATAGCTGCCATAGGAACGATCGTAAAATCGGTGGGAAAATAATATGAAACAAATTTTAACTTCTGTGTTTTTTCACATATAACCTCCTACGCTTGTATACAACATTTTTTAATTCATTCTGAATTTCGAATTTAGTTTTATCAAAATCGGACGACTATTTCATATAGCTGCCAAAGGAAAGATCGTAAAATTGGAAATAAAATTTTTAATTAGCTCTGAATTTTTTTATTTGAATATAATTTTATCAAAATCGGACGACTATATCATATAGCTGCCATAGGGACGATCGGAAAATTGGTGGGAAAATAATATGAAACAAATTATAGCTTCGGTGTTTTTTTTTTAACATAAAACCTCTTAAGCTTGGAAATGACATTTTTATACCCTTGCAGAGGGTATATTGATTTCAGTCAGAAGTTTGCAACGCAGTGAAGGAGACGTTTCCGACCCCATAAAGTATATATATTCTTGATCAGCATGACTAGACGAGTCGATCTAGCCATGTCCGTCTGTCCGTCTGTCCGTCTGTCCGTCCGTTTCTACGCAAACTAGTCTCTCAGTTTAAAAGCTATCGGGCTGAAACTTTCCCAAAAGTTTTATATCTTTTGCAGGTAGTATATAAGTCGGAACCAGCCGGATCGGACAACTATATCTTATAGCTCCCATAGGAATAATCGGACAAAAAAATGAAAAAAAATTATATCTTTGGTGTTTTTTAGCATATAAACTCCTAAGCTTGGAAATAACAATTTTTAAATAATTTTGAATTTTGAATTAAATTTTATCGAAATCGGACGACTATATCATATAGCTGCCATAGGAACGATCGGAAAATTTGTGGAAAAATAATATGAAAAAAATTATAGCTTCGGTGTTTTTCAACATATAACCTCCAACGCTTGGAAATAACATTTTTTAATTAGTTCTGAATTTCGAATTAAATTTTATCAAAATCGGACGACTATGTCATATAGCTGCCATAGGAACGATCGCAAAATTGGTAGGAAAATAATATGAAACAAATTATAGCTTCGGTGTTTTTTAACATATAACCTCCTACGCTTGGAAATAACATTTTTTAATTAGTTCTGAATTTCGAATTTAATTTTATCAAAATCGGACGACTATATCATATAGCTGCCATAGGAACGATCGGAAAATTGGTAGGAAAATAATATGAAACAAATTATAGCTTCGGTGTTTTTTGACATATTATCTTATACTATTGGGAATATAATTTTTTGTGTTTTTAAATTTAATAATTATAGCTGCAAGGGTATATAAGCTTCGGCTTGCCGAAGCTAATTTCCTTTCTTGTTTTCATATTCTTTTTCCACAAATTTTCCGATCGTTCCTATGGCAGCTATATGATATAGTCGTCCGATTTCGATAAAATTTATTTCAAAATTCAAAATTATTTAAAAATTGTTATTTCCAAGCTTAGGAGGTTATATGCTAAAAAACACCAAAGATATCATTTTTTTTCATTTATTTGTCCGATTATTCCTATGGGAGCTATAAGATATAGTTGTCCGATCCGGCTGGTTCCGACTTATATACTACCTGCAAAAGATATAAGACTTTTGGGAAAGTTTCAGCCCGATAGCTTTAAAACTGAAAGACTAGTTTGCGTAGAAACGGACGGACAGACGAACAGACGGACATGGCTAGATCGACTCGTCTAGTCATGCTGATCAAGAATATATATACTTTATGGGGTCGGAAACTTCTGACTGAAATCAATATACCCTCTGCAAGGGTATAAAAATGTCATTTTCAAGCTTAAGAGGTTTTATGTAAAAACAAGAAAGGAAGTTAGCTTCGGCAAGCCGAAGCTTATATACCCTTGCAGCTATAATTATTAAATTTAAAAACACAAAAAATGATATTCCCAATAGTATAAGATAATATGTCAAAAAACACCGAAGCTATAATTTGTTTCATATTATTTTCCTACCAATTTTCCGATCGTTCCTATGGCAGCTATATGATATAGTCGTCCGATTTTGATAAAATTATTTTCAAAATTCAGAACTAATTAAAAAATCGTATTTCCAAGCGTAGGAGGTTATATGTTAAAAAACACCGAAGCTATAATTTGTTTCATATTAATTTCCTACCAATTTTCCGATCGTTCCTATGGCAGCTATATGACATAGTCGTCCGATTTTGATAAAATTTAATTCGAAATTCAGAACTAAATAAAAAATGTTATTTCCAAGCGTTAGAGGTTATATGTTGAAAAACACCGAAGCTATAATTTTTTTCATATTATTTTTCCACAAATTTTCCGATCGTTCCTATGGCAGCTATATGATATAGTCGTCCGATTTCGATAAAATTTAATTCAAAATTCAAAATTATTTAAAAATTGTTATTTCCAAGCTTAGGAGGCCATATGCTAAAAAACACCAAAGATATAATTTTTTTTCACTTATTTGTCCGATTATTCCTATGGGAGCTATAAGATATAGTTGTCCGATCCAGCTGGTTCCGACTTATATACTACCTGCAAAAGATATAAGACTTTTGGGAAAGTTTCAGCCCGATAGCTTTAAAACTGAGAGACTAGTTTGCGTAGAAACGGACGGACAGACGGACAGACGGACATGGCTAGATCGACTCGACTAGTCATGCTGATCAAGAATATATATACTTTATGGGGTCGGAAACGTCTCCTTCACTGCGTTGCAAACTTCTGACTGAAATCAATATACCCTCTGCAAGGGTATAAAAAAACACCGAAGCTATAATTTGTTTCATATTATTTTCCCACCAATTTTCCGATCGTCCCTATGACAGCTATATGATATAGTCGTCCGATTATGATAAAATTAAATTCATAATTCAGAACTAATTTAAAATTTTATTTCCAATTTTACGATCGTTCATTTGGCAGCTATATGATATAGTCGTCCTATTTTGATAAAATTAAATTCGAAATTCAGAATGAATTAAAAAATGTTATTTCCAAGCGTAGGAGGTTATATGTTAGAAAACACCGAAGTTATAATTTGTTTCATATTATTTTCCCACCGATTTTACGATCGTTCCTATGGCAGCTATATGATATAGTCGTCCGATTTTAATTAAATTTAATTCGAAACTCAGAACAAATTAAAAAATGTTATTTCCAAGCGTAGGAGGTTATATGTTAAGGAACACCGAAGCTTTAATTTGTTTCATATTATTTTCCCACCAATTTTACGATCGTTCCTATAGCAGCTATATGATGTAGTCGTCCGAATTTGATAAAACTTAATTCGAAATTTAAAACTTATAAAAATAATGGCATTTCCAAGCTTAAGAGGTTTTATGTTAAAAAAAACACCGAAACTATAATTTGTTTCATATTATTTTCCCACCAATTTTCCGATCGTCCCTATGGCAGCTATATGATATAGTCGGTCGATTATGATAAAATTAAATTCAAAATTCAGAACTAATTAAAAATTTTATTTCCAATTTTACGATCGTTCCTTTGGCAGCTATATGATATAGTCGTCCGATTTTAATAAAATTAAATTCGAAATTCAGAATAAATTAAAAAATGTTATTTCCAAGCGTAGGAGGTTATATGTTAAAAAACACCGAAGATATAATTTGTTTCATATTATTTTCCCACCGATTTTACGATCGTTCCTATGGCTGCTATATGATATAGTCGTCCGATTTTGATAAAATTTAATTCGAAATTCAGAACTAATTAAAAAATGTTATTTCCAAGCGTAGGAGGTTATATGTTAAGGAACACCGAAGCTATAATTTGTTTCATATTATTTTCCCACCAATTTTACGACCGTTCCTATGGCAGCTATATGATATAGTCGTCCGATTTTTATAAAATTAAATTCGAAACTCAGAACTAATTAAAAAATGTTATTTCCAAGCGTAGGAGGTTATATGTTAAGGAACACCGAAGCTATAATTTTTTTCATATTATTTTACCACCAATTTTACGATCGTTCCTATGGCAGCTATATGATATAATCGTCCGATTTTGATAAAATTTAATTCGAAATTCAGAACTAATTAGAAAATTTTATTTCCAAGCGTAGGAGATTATATGTTAAGGAACACCCAACCTATAATTTGTTTCATATTATTTTCCCACCAATATTACGATCGTTCCTATGGCAGCTATATGATATAGTCGTCCGATTTTAATAAAATTTATTTCAAAATTCAGAACTAATTTAAAAATGTTATTTCCAAGCGTTGGAGGTTATATGTTAAGGAACACCGAAGCTATAATTTGTTCCATATTATTTTCCCACCGATTTTACGATCGTTCCTATGGCAGCTATATGATATAATCGTCCGATTTTGATAAAATTAAATTCGAAATTCAGAATGAATTAAGAAATGTTATTTCCAAGCGTAGGAGGTTATATGTTAAAAAACACCGAAGTTATAATTTTTTTCATATTATTTTCCCACTGATTTTACGATCGTTCCTATGGCAGCTATATGATATAGTCTTCCGATTTTGATAAAATTTAATTCGAAACTCAGAACTAATTAAGAAATTTTATTTCCAAGCGTAGGAGGTTATATGTTAAGGAACACCGAAGCTATAATTAGTTTCATATTATTTTCCCACCAATTTTACGACCGTTCCTATGGCTGCTATATGATATAGTCGTCCGATTTTGATAAAATTAAATTCGAAATTCAGAACTAATTAAAAAATGTTATTTCCAAGCGTAGGAGGTTATATGTTAAGGAACACCGAAGCTATAATTTTTTTCATATTATTTTACCACCAATTTTACGATCGTTCCTATGGCAGCTATATGATATAATCGTCCGATTTTGATAAAATTTAATTCGAAATTCAGAACTAATTAGAAAATTTTATTTCCAAGCGTAGGAGATTATATGTTAAGGAACACCCAAGCTATAATTTGTTTCATATTATTTTCCCACCAATATTACGATCGTTCCTATGGCAGCTATATGATATAGTCGTCCGATCTTAATAAAATTTATTTCAAAATTCAGAACTAATTGAAAAATGTTATTTCCAAGCGTAGGAGGTTATATGTTAAGGAACACCGAAGCTATAATTTGTTCCATATTATTTTCCCACCGATTTTACGATCGTTCCTATGGCAGCTATATGATATAATCGTCCGATTTTGATAAAATTAAATTCGAAATTCAGAATGAATTAAAAAATGTTATTTCCAAGCGTAGGAGGTTATATGTTAAAAAACACCGAAGTTATAATTTGTTTCATATTATTTTCCCACTGATTTTACGATCGTTCCCATGGCAGCTATATGTTATAGTCGTCCGATTTTGATAAAATTTAATTCGAAATTCAGAACTAATTAAAAAATTTTATTTCCAAGCGTAGGAGGTTATATGTTAAGGAACACCGAAGCTATAATTTTTTTCATATTATTTTCCCACCAATTTTACGATCGTTCCTATGGCAGCTAGATGTTATAGTCGTCCGATTTTGATAAAATTTAATTCGAAATTCAGAACTAATTAAAAAATTTTATTTCCAAGCGTAGGAGGTTATATGTTAAGGAAAACCGAAGCTATAATTTGTTTCATATTATTTTCCCACCAATTTTACGACCGTTCCTATGGCAGCTATATGATATAGTCGTCCGATTTTGATAAAATTAAATTCGAAATTCAGAACTTATTAAAAAATGTTATTTCCAAGCGTAGGAGGTTATATGTTAAGGAACACCGAAGCTATAATTTGTTTCATATTATTTTCCCACCAATTTTACGATCGTTCCTATGGCAGCTATATGATATAGTCTTCCGATTTTGATAACATTTAATTCGAAATTCAAAACTAATTAAAACAAGAAAGGAAGTTAGCTTCGGCAAGCCGAAGCTTATATACCCTTGCAGCTATAATTATTAAATTTAAAAACACAAAAAATTATATTCCCAATAGTATAAGATAATATGTCAAAAAACACCGAAGCTATAATTTGTTTCATATTATTTTCCTACCAATTTTCCGATCGTTCCTATGGCAGCTATATGATATAGTCGTCCGATTTTGATAAAATTAAATTCGAAATTCAGAACTAATTAAAAAATGTTATTTCCAAGCGTAGGAGGTTATATGTTAAAAAACACCGAAGCTATAATTTCTTTCATATTATTTTCCTACCAATTTTGCGATCGTTCCTATGGCAGCTATATGACATAGTCGTCCGATTTTGATAAAATTTAATTCGAAATTCAGAACTAATTAAAAAATGTTATTTCCAAGCGGTGGAGGTTAGATGTTGAAAAACACCGAAGCTATAATTTTTTTCATATTATTTTTCCACAAATTTTCCGATCGTTCCTATGGCAGCTATATGATATAGTCGTCCGATTTCGATAAAATTTAATTCAAAATTCAAAATTATTTAAAAATTGTTATTTCCAAGCTTAGGAGTTTATATGCTAAAAAACACCAAAGATATAATTTCTTTTCATTTTTTTGTCCGATTATTCCTATGGGAGCTATAAGATATAGTTGTCCGATCCGGCTGGTTCCGACTTATATACTACCTGCAAAAGATATAAGACTTTTGGGAAAGTTTCAGCCCGATAGCTTTAAAACTGAGAGACTAGTTTGCGTAGAAACGGACGGACAGACGGACAGACGGACAGACGGACAGACGGACAGACGGACATGGCTAGATCGACTCGTCTAGTCATGCTGATCAAGAATATATATACTTTATGGGGTCGGAAACGTCTCCTTCACTGCGTTGCAAACTTCTGACTGAAATCAATATACCCTCTGCAAGGGTATAAAAATGTCATTTCCAAGCTTAAGAGGTTTTATGTTAAAAAAAAAAACACCGAAGCTATAATTTGTTTCATATTATTTTCCCACCAATTTTCCGATCGTCCCTATGGCAGCTATATGATATAGTCGTCCGATTTTGATAAAATTATATTCAAATAAAAAAATTCAGAGCTAATTAAAAATTATATTTCCAATTTTATATGATATAGTCGTCCGATTTTGATAAAATTAAATTCGAAATTCAGAACTAATTAAAAAATGTTATTTCCAAGCGTAGGAGGTTATATGTTAAGGAACACCGAAGCTATAATTTTTTTCATATTATTTTACCACCAATTTTACGATCGTTCCTATGGCAGCTATATGATATAATCGTCCGATTTTGATAAAATTTAATTCGAAATTCAGAACTAATTAGAAAATTTTATTTCCAAGCGTAGGAGATTATATGTTAAGGAACACCCAAGCTATAATTTGTTTCATATTATTTTCCCACCAATATTACGATCGTTCCTATGGCAGCTATATGATATAGTCGTCCGATCTTAATAAAATTTATTTCAAAATTCAGAACTAATTAAAAAATGTTATTTCCAAGCGTAGGAGGTTATATGTTAAGGAACACCGAAGCTATAATTTGTTCCATATTATTTTTCCACCGATTTTACGATCGTTCCTATGGCAGCTATATGATATAATCGTCCGATTTTGATAAAATTAAATTCGAAATTCAGAATGAATTAAAAAATGTTATTTCCAAGCGTAGGAGGTTATATGTTAAAAAACACCGAAGTTATAATTTGTTTCATATTATTTTCCCACTGATTTTACGATCGTTCCCATGGCAGCTATATGTTATAGTCGTCCGATTTTGATAAAATTTAATTCGAAATTCAGAACTAATTAAAAAATTTTATTTCCAAGCGTAGGAGGTTATATGTTAAGGAACACCGAAGCTATAATTTTTTTCATATTATTTTCCCACCAATTTTACGATCGTTCCTATGGCAGCTAGATGTTATAGTCGTCCGATTTTGATAAAATTTAATTCGAAATTCAGAACTAATTAAAAAATTTTATTTCCAAGCGTAGGAGGTTATATGTTAAGGAAAACCGAAGCTATAATTTGTTTCATATTATTTTCCCACCAATTTTACGACCGTTCCTATGGCAGCTATATGATATAGTCGTCCGATTTTGATAAAATTAAATTCGAAATTCAGAACTTATTAAAAAATGTTATTTCCAAGCGTAGGAGGTTATATGTTAAGGAACACCGAAGCTATAATTTGTTTCATATTATTTTCCCACCAATTTTACGATCGTTCCTATGGCAGCTATATGATATAGTCTTCCGATTTTGATAACATTTAATTCGAAATTCAAAACTAATTAAAACAAGAAAGGAAGTTAGCTTCGGCAAGCCGAAGCTTATATACCCTTGCAGCTATAATTATTAAATTTAAAAACACAAAAAATTATATTCCCAATAGTATAAGATAATATGTCAAAAAACACCGAAGCTATAATTTGTTTCATATTATTTTCCTACCAATTTTCCGATCGTTCCTATGGCAGCTATATGATATAGTCGTCCGATTTTGATAAAATTAAATTCGAAATTCAGAACTAATTAAAAAATGTTATTTCCAAGCGTAGGAGGTTATATGTTAAAAAACACCGAAGCTATAATTTGTTTCATATTATTTTCCTACCAATTTTGCGATCGTTCCTATGGCAGCTATATGACATAGTCGTCCGATTTTGATAAAATTTAATTCGAAATTCAGAACTAATTAAAAAATGTTATTTCCAAGCGGTGGAGGTTAGATGTTGAAAAACACCGAAGCTATAATTTTTTTCATATTATTTTTCCACAAATTTTCCGATCGTTCCTATGGCAGCTATATGATATAGTCGTCCGATTTCGATAAAATTTAATTCAAAATTCAAAATTATTTAAAAATTGTTATTTCCAAGCTTAGGAGTTTATATGCTAAAAAACACCAAAGATATAATTTCTTTTCATTTTTTTGTCCGATTATTCCTATGGGAGCTATAAGATATAGTTGTCCGATCCGGCTGGTTCCGACTTATATACTACCTGCAAAAGATATAAGACTTTTGGGAAAGTTTCAGCCCGATAGCTTTAAAACTGAGAGACTAGTTTGCGTAGAAACGGACGGACAGACGGACAGACGGACAGACGGACAGACGGACAGACGGACATGGCTAGATCGACTCGTCTAGTCATGCTGATCAAGAATATATATACTTTATGGGGTCGGAAACGTCTCCTTCACTGCGTTGCAAACTTCTGACTGAAATCAATATACCCTCTGCAAGGGTATAAAAATGTCATTTCCAAGCTTAAGAGGTTTTATGTTAAAAAAAAAAACACCGAAGCTATAATTTGTTTCATATTATTTTCCCACCAATTTTCCGATCGTCCCTATGGCAGCTATATGATATAGTCGTCCGATTTTGATAAAATTATATTCAAATAAAAAAATTCAGAGCTAATTAAAAATTATATTTCCAATTTTACGATCTTTCCTTTGGCAGCTATATGAAATAGTCGTCCGATTTTGATAAAACTAAATTCGAAATTCAGAATGAATTAAAAAATGTTATATACAAGCGTAGGAGGTTATATGTGAAAAAACACAGAAGTTAAAATTTGTTTCATATTATTTTCCCACCGGTTTTACGATCGTTCCTATGGCAGCTATATGATATAGTCGTCCGATTTTGATAAAATTTAATTCAAAATTCAGAACTAATTAAAAAATGTTATTTCCAAGCGTAGGAGGTTATATGTTAAGGAACACCGAAGCTATAATTTGTTTCATATTATTTTCCCACCAATTTTACGATCGTTCCTATGGCAGCTATATGATATAGTCGTCCGATTTTGATAAAATTAAATTTGAAATTCAGAACTAGTTAAAAAATGTTATTTCCAAGCGTAGGAGGATATATGTTAAGGAACACCGAAGCTATAATTTGTTTTATATTATTTTCCCACCAATTTTACGATCGTTCCTATGGCAGCTATATGATATAGTCTTCCGATTTTGATAAAATTTAATTCGAAATTCAAGACTAATTAAAAAATGTTATTTCCAATAAAAGGAGGTAATATGTTAAAAAACACCAAAGATATAATTTTTTAACATTTTTTTTTCCGATTATTCCTATGGGAGCTATAAGATATAGTTGTCCGATCCGGCTGGTTCCGACTTATATACTACCTGCAAAAGATATAAGACTTTTGGGAAAGTTTCAGCCCGATAGCTTTAAAACTGAGAGACTAGTTTGCGTAGAAACGGACGGACAGACGGACAGACGGACAGACGGACATGGCTAGATCGACTCGTCTAGTGATGCTGATCAAGAATATATATACTTTATGGGGTCGGAAACGTCTCCTTCACTGCGTTGCAAACTTCTGACTGAAATCATTACACCCTCTGCAAGGGTATAATAATAAATGCAAGGGTATAATAAATATTTCATTATTTCGCTGACCGTTTCTTTGACAGCTATATGTTAGAGTCGTCCGATTTGTATTAAATATAATTCGAAATTCTTAAAAATACACAAAATGTTATTTCCAATAGTATAAGATAATATATCAAAAAACACCGAAGCTATAATTTGTTTCATATTATTTTCCCACCAATTTTCCGATCGTTCCTATAGCAGATATATGATGTAGTCGTCCGATTTTGATAAAACTTAATTCGAATTTCAAAACTAATTAAAAAAAATGTCATTTCCAAGCTTAAGAGGTTTTATGTTAAAAAAAAAACACCGAAGCTATAATTTGTTTCATATTATTTTCCCACCAATTTTCCGATCGTCCCTATGGCAGCTATATGATATAGTCGTCCGATTTTGATAAAATTATATTCAAATAAAAAAATTCAGAGCTAATTAAAAATTTTATTTCCAATTTTACGATCTTTCCTTTGGCAGCTATATGAAATAGTCGTCCGATTTTGATAAAACTAAATTCGAAATTCAGAATGAATTAAAAAATGTTATATACAAGCGTAGGAGGTTATATGTGAAAAAACACAGAAGTTAAAATTTGTTTCATATTATTTTCCCACCGATTTTACGATCGTTCCTATGGCAGCTATATGATATAGTCGTCCGATTTTGATAAAATTTAATTCGAAATTCAGAACTAATTAAAAAATGTTATTTCCAAGCGTAGGAGGTTATATGTTAAGGAACACCGAAGCTATAATTTGTTTCATATTATTTTCCCACCAATTTTACGATCGTTCCTATGGCAGCTATATGATATAGTCGTCCGATTTTGATAAAATTAAATTTGAAATTCAGAACTAATTAAAAAATGTTATTTCCAAGCGTAGGAGGATATATGTTAAGGAACACCGAAGCTATAATTTGTTTTATATTATTTTCCCACCAATTTTACGATCGTTCCTATGGCAGCTATATGATATAGTCTTCCGATTTTGATAAAATTTAATTCGAAATTCAAGACTAATTAAAAAATGTTATTTCCAAGGAAAGGAGGTAATATGTTAAAAAACACCAAAGATATAATTTTTTAACATTTTTTTTTCCGATTATTCCTATGGGAGCTATAAGATATAGTTGTCCGATCCGGCTGGTTCCGACTTATATACTACCTGCAAAAGATATAAGACTTTTGGGAAAGTTTCAGCCCGATAGCTTTAAAACTGAGAGACTAGTTTGCGTAGAAACGGACGGACAGACGGACAGACGGACATGGCTAGATCGACTCGTCTAGTGATGCTGATCAAGAATATATATACTTTATGGTGTCGGAAACGTCTCCTTCACTGCGTTGCAAACTTCTGACTGAAATCATTATACCCTCTGCAAGGGTATAAAAAATGTCATTTCCAAGCTTAAGAGGTTTTATGTTAAAAAAAAAACACCGAAGCTATAATTTGTTTCATATTATTTTCCCACCAATTTTCCGATCGTCCCTATGGCAGCTATATGATATAGTCGTCCGATTTTGATAAAATTATATTCAAATAAAAAAATTCAGAGCTAATTAAAAATTTTATTTCCAATTTAACGATCTTTCCTTTGGCAGCTATATGAAATAGTCGTCCGATTTTGATAAAACTAAATTCGAAATTCAGAATGAATTAAAAAATGTTATATACAAGCGTAGGAGGTTATATGTGAAAAAACACAGAAGTTAAAATTTGTTTCATATTATTTTCCCACCGATTTTACGATCGTTCCTATGGCAGCTATATGATATAGTCGTCTGATTTTGATAAAATTTAATTCGAAATTCAGAACTAATTAAAAAATGTTATTTCCAAGCGTAGGAGGTTATATGTTAAGGAACACCGAAGCTATAATTTGTTTCATATTATTTTCCCACCAATTTTACGATCGTTCCTATGGCAGCTATATGATATAGTCGTCCGATTTTGATAAAATTAAATTTGAAATTCAGAACTAATTAAAAAATGTTATTTCCAAGCGTAGGAGGATATATGTTAAGGAACACCGAAGCTATAATTTTTATACCCGTTACTCGTAGAGTAAAAGGGTATACTAGATTCGTCGGAAAGTATGTAACAGGCAGAAGGAAGCGTTTCCGACCCCATAAAGTATATATATTCTTGATCAGGATCACTAGCCGAGTCGATCTAGCCATGTCTGTCTGTCCGTCTGTCCGTCTGTCCGTCTGTCCGTCTGTCTGTCCGGATGAACGCTGAGATCTTGGAAACTATGAGAGCTAGGCTACTGAGATTTGGCGTGCAGATTCCTGAGCTTCTTACGCAGCGCAAGTTTGTTTCAGTAGAGTGCCACGCCCACTCTTACGCCCACAAACCGCCCAAAACTGTGGATCCTACAGTTTTGATGCTAGAATAAAAATTTAAACTGAAATGTATTGTTCTCATCAATACCTATCGATTGATAAAAAAAAAAGTTTGCCACGCCCACTTTTACGCCCACAAACCGCCCACAAACTTAAAAAAATCGTTAATATGAACGTGGATATCTCGGAAACTATCAAAGATAGAAAATTGGGATCTCTGATTTAGATTCCTTAGCCTTGTGCGCAGCGCAAGTTTGTCACGCAAATATGCCACGCCCACTCTAACGCCAACAAACCGCCCAAGCCTGTGGCGCCCACAATTTTCATGCTAGATACAAAATTATAACTGAATTGTATTGGTCTCGTCAATACCTATCGATTGACCCAAAAAAAATTTGCCACGCCCACCCTAACGCCCATAACGCTTAAATCTGTCTACCGCCGGTAGGTGGCGTATTTCAATCTCGCTTTGCTGCTTGCTTATCTCCATTTCCCTTTGGTCCCTTTAGCTGAGTAACGGGTATCTGATAGTCGAGGCACTCGACTATAGCGTTCTTCCTTGTTTTATATTATTTTCCCACCAATTTTACGATCGTTCCTATGGCAGCTATATGATATAGTCTTCCGATTTTGATAAAATTTAATTCGAAATTCAAGACTAATTACAAAATGTTATTTCCAAGGAAAGGAGGTAATATGTTAAAAAACACCAAAGATATAATTTTTTAACATTTTTTTTCCGATTATTCCTATGGGAGCTATAAGATATAGTTGCCCGATCCGGCTGGTTCCGACTTATATACTACCTGCAAAAGATATAAGACTTTTGGGAAAGTTTCAGCCCGATAGCTTTAAAACTGAGAGACTAGTTTGCGTAGAAACGGACGGACAGACGGACATGGCTAGATCGACTCGTCTAGTCATGCTGATCAAGAATATATATACTTTATGGGGTCGGAAACATCTCCTTCACTGCGTTGCAAACTTCTGACTGAAATCATTATACCCTCTGCAAGGGTATAAAAAAACACCAAAGCTATAATTTGTTTCATATTATTTTCCCACCAATTTTCCGATCGTCCCTATGGCAGCTATATGATATAGTCGTCCGATTTTGATAAAATTAAATTCGAAATTCAGAATGAATTAAAAAATGTTATTTCCAAGCGTAGGAGGTTATATGTTAAAAAACACCGAAGCTATAATTTGTTTCATATTATTTTCCCACCGATTTTACGATCGTTCCTATGGCAGCTATATGATATAGTCGTCCGATTTTGATAAAATTTAATTCGAAGTTCAGATCTAATTAAAAAATGGTATTTCCAAGCGTAGGAGGTTATATGTTAAGGAACACCGAAGCTATAATTTGTTTCATATTATTTTCCCACCAATTTTACGATCGTTCCTATGGCAGCTATATGATATAACCTTCCGATTTTGATAACATTTAATTCGAAATTCAAAACTAATTAAAAAATGTTATTTCCAAGGAAAGGAGGTAATAAGTTAAAAAACACCAAAGATATCATTTTTATACCCTTGCAGAGAGTATATTGATTTCAGTCAGAAGTTTGCAACGCAGTGAAGGAGACGTTTCCGACCCCATAAAGTATATATATTCTTGATCAGCATGACTAGACGAGTCGATCTAGCCATGTCCGTCTGTCCGTCCGTTTCTACGCAAACTAGTCTCTCAGTTTTAAAGCTATCGGGGTGAAACTTTCCCAAAAGTCTTATATCTTTTGCAGGTAGTATATAAGTGGGAACCAGCCGGATCGGACAACTATATCTTATAGCTCCCATAGGAATAATCGGAAAAAAAAATGTTAAAAAATTATATCTTTGGTGTTTTTATACCCTTGCAGAGGGTATATTGATTTCAGTCAGAAGTTTGCAACGCAGTGAAGGAGATGTTTCCGACCCCATAAAGTATATATATTCTTGATCAGCATCACTGGACGAGTCGATCTAGCCATGTCCGTCTGTCCGTCTGTCCGTCCGTTTCTACGCAAACTAGTCTCTCAGTTTTAAAGCTATCGGGGTGAAACTTTCCCAAAAGTCTTATATCTTTTGCAGGTAGTATATAAGTGGGAACCAGCCGGATCGGACAACTATATCTTATAGCTCCCATAGGAATAATCGGACAAAAAAATGAAAAAAAATTATATCTTTGGTGTTTTTTAGCATATAAACTCCTAAGCTTGGAAATAACAATTTTTAAATAATTTTGAATTTTGAATTAAATTTTATCGAAATCGGACGACTATATCATATAGCTGCCATAGGAACAATCGGAAAATTTGTGGAAAAATAATATGAAAAAAATTATAGCTTCGGTGTTTTTCAACATATAACCTCCAACGCTTGGAAATAACATTTTTTAATTAGTTCTGAATTTCGAATTTAATTTTATCAAAATCGGACGACTATGTCATATAGCTGCCATAGGAACGATCGGAAAATTGGTAGGAAAATAATATGAAACAAATTATAGCTTCGGTGTTTTGTAACATATAACCTCCTACGCTTGGAAATAACATTTCTTAATTAGTTCTGAATTTCGAATTTAATTTTATCAAAATCGGACGACTATATCATATAGCTGCCATAGGAACGATCGGAAAATTGGTAGGAAAATAATATGAAACAAATTATAGCTTCGGTGTTTTTTGACATATTATCTTATACTATTGGGAACATCATTTTTTGTGTTTTTAAATTTAATAATTATAGCTGCAAGGGTATATAAGCTTCGGCTTGCCGAAGCTAACTTCCTTTCTTGTTTAACATTTTTTTTCCGATTATTCCTATGGGAGCTATAAGATATAGTTGTCCGATCCGGCTGGTTCCGACTTATATACTACCTGCAGAGGATATAAGACTTTTGGAAAATTTTCAGCCCGATAGCTTTAAAACTGAGAGACTAGTTTGCGTAGAAACGGACGGACAGACGGACATGGCTAGATCGACTCGTCTAGTGATGCTGATCAAGAATATATATACTTTATGGGGTCGGAAACGTCTCCTTCACTGCGATAGCTTCGGCAAGCCGAAGCTTATATACCCTTGCACCTATAATTATTAAATTTAAAAACACAAAAAATGATATTCCCAATAGAATAAGATAATATGTCAAAAAACACCGAAGCTATAATTTGTTTCATATTATTTTCCTACCAATTTACCGATCGTTTCTATGGCAGCTATATGATATAGTCGTCCGATTTTGATAAAATTAAATTCGAAATTCAGAACTAATTAAAAAATGTTATTTCCAAGCGTAGGAGTTTATATGTTAAAAAACACCGAAGCTATAGTTTGTTTCATATTATTTTCCTACCAATTTTCCGATCGTTCCTATGGCAGCTATATGATATAGTCGTCCGATTTTGATAAAATTAAATTCGAAATTCAGAACTAATTAAAAAATGTTATTTCCAAGCGTTGGAGGTTATATGTTGAAAAACACCGAAGCTATAATATGTTTCATATTATTTTTCACAAATTTTCCGATCGTTCCTATGGCAGCTATATGATATAGTCGTCCGATTTCGATAAAATTTAATTCAAAATTCAAAACTAATTAAAAAATGTTATTTCCAAGCTTAGGAGGTTATATGTTAAGGAACACCGAAGCTATAATTTGTTTCATATTATTTTCCCACCAATTTTACGATCGTTCCTATGGCAGCTATATGATATAGCCTTCCGATTTTGATAACATTTAATTCGAAATTCAGAACTAATTAAAAAATGTTATTGCCAAGCGTAGGAGGTTATATGTTAAGGAACACCGAAGCTATAATTTGTTTCATATTATTTTCCCACCGATTTTACGATCGTTCCTATGGCAGCTATATGATATAGTCGTCCGATTTTGATAAAATTTAATTCGAAATTCAGATCTAATTAAAAAATGGTATTTCCAAGCGTAGGAGGTTATATGTTAAGGAACACCGAAGCTATAATTTGTTTCATATTATTTTCCCACCAATTTTACGATCGTTCTTATGGCAGCTATATGATATAACCTTCCGATTTTGATAACATTTAATTCGAAATTCAAAACTAATTAAAAAATGTTATTTCCAAGGAAAGGAGGTAATAAGTTAAAAAACACCAAAGATATAATTTTTTAACATTTTTTTTTCCGACTATTCCTATGGGAGCTATAAGATATAGTTGTCCGATCCGGATGGTTCCGACTTATATACTACCTGCAAAAGATATAAGACTTTTGGGAAAGTTTCAGCCGGATAGCTTTAAAACTGGAGACCAGTTTGCGTAGAAACGGACGGACAGACGGACAGACGGACATGGCTAGATCGACTCGTCTAGTGATGCTGATCAAGAATATATATACTTTATGGGGTCGGAAACGTCTCCTTCACTGCGTTGCAAACTTCTGACTGAAATCATTATACCCTCTGCAAGGGTATAAAAAATGTTTTTACTATGGAAAGATAGGGCATTTATAGAAGGATTGCTATAAGTATAAGAAAGATACAGATAATGAGAATAATAAAGATGAACAAGCACAATTGGCTTAAGGGCAAAAAGAAATAGAGAGATCTGGTTTTGCATATATGCTCAATATACTTTTATGCAGGCTTCGAATAAATCAATAACTGGATTAACGGTACCTAATGTTAATCCAGTCAATGCAAAAAAAAAGGAAACAAACTAGGCTTCGTTTTGAACAGGCTAAAAATAAAGATCACATAGATAGTCCATTATTTGTAGTACATTCCGATGTCTGCGGTCCGATAACACCTTCAACAATAAATTAATAGAATTCTATGTTGTTTTTATAGGTCAATATACACATTACTGTGTTATTATTATTTGTTAACTTAGAAGTCAGATGTATTAGCTGCCTTTAGGAATTTTATTTTAAAAATCGAAGCACATTTTAATCTGAAGGTAGTTGATCTGTACATAGATAATGGCTAAGAATATTTATCGAATGAAATGAGAGAAATTTGTGTTGAAAAAGGCATTAGCTACCATGTTACAATTCCACACACACCTCAGCAGAATGGTTTATCCGAAAGAATGATAAGGTCTTTACTGAAAAAGCTCGTACTTTAGTTATAGGAGCCAACCTACAGAAAGGTGAAGCTGTATTAACAGCTACGTATTTAGTAAATATAAGTCCAAGTTATGCACTTAAAGATTTATTAACACCTTATGAAATGTGGCATAACAAAAAGCCAAGTTTAAGATATTTAAAAGTTTTTGGTTCCACAGTATATGTTCATATTAAACTACGAAAAGAAAGTTTGATATAGAGTCATGGAAAGGGGTATGTGGCGTATGAACTCAGTGGGTATAGAGTGTTGGAAAAAAAAATTTTTAACAGCAAGAGATTTTGTTGTTGATGAAACATATATGGTAAAATCTAGAGCTGTGGATGTGGCGGACATGCATCTTAATAATGAAGATGGTGAAAGTATTGTAAGTCAAATATTGATAATGAAAATGTCCTCAATAATAATGAGAAATCAGATCAAGCAGATGAACAGCCTTGGGATATGGTAGAATTTGAGGATGCCGATCCAGAAATGTCTGGTGAAAAGTCTTATGAAAAAGAAGACTTGGAATCGCAGATAAATATTAGAAAAAGCAACCTTGAAAAGTGATTCGAAGTTCCTTTAAGGTTTCTCCAGACTCTTGTGCTATGGACTGCACATTGAAAAGAGTTTTTGGGTGACTGTTCACCTGCAATCGTTTATTTTCGAAACGCTCAGTAAGGTTTTTCAGGCTGAGCGAAAGCCATCATTGGTAAGTGGGGATCTCGAAACAATGGGATGAGCTTCGCCACTTGTTTTTGAATTTAAATGGAACCATTTTTCAACGGACGATAGACTCGGATTGTCTATATATAGCGCCGTGAAAGGTCCCGGAAAGTCGGCCAGCGAAGATTATGATTTCTGTAAAGAATTACGGACTTTAATTTTGTTTCTTTCGAAGGAACATTTATTGTGAGCCCTTGACCAACTGTGCGCTGGAGAAAATGTCGATATACGTATATATGTACACTATAGATTGTACAGTGTAAATATGTGGGGTGCGAATAGCGGAATAACTGAGGGGAAACTGTGAAGACTTCGCTTATGTTTATTATACCCTTGCAGAGGGTATTATGATTTCAGTCAGAAGTTTGAAACGCAGTGAGTAATAAATGTGTCTGCTAAAAATATGTAACGAAGTGTTTTATTTGTGTTTATGGGGAAAACAACAAATATGCCACCCTTATAGTTATAACTAATAACGCACGAATAGGTTATATTAAAATGTATAGCGTTTATTCGGAGCGGCAGACGGACTGAGAATGTGTAAAAAGCTTGGCTCCAAGATCTTCATATAGACATATGCAGGCTTACAAAGTAGTTGCTGAATAGATAAGCGACAGCTTTAGTGGTATAAGAAAGAAGGCGAAAAATAAGCTGAGAGCGCTGCAGGTGCCGTCGTACACCTATGCGCGCATGACTAGGCGCTGGCGATCTGCTCCGAACATACTCCCCCCGTTGGAAGAGGTAAGGTTCCAACTATATCGGAATCGATGGGCAGAACGGCTAGCTTGGCGACGGCTCTCTTGATCAGACCCGTAGCTGTACGGACCATAGCTACTCTGATGAATCCGTCCCCGCCGGGTATGACTTCCTGGATGCACCCAAGCTGCCATCTCAAGGGTGGAACGTTGTCCTCCTTCAGCAAAACTATGCGTCCAACCTTGATGTTAGACGTTTCGACGCGCCACTTGCTCCTCTCTTGAAGTAGGGACAAATACTCGCTGCTCCACCTATTCCAGAAATGTTGCTGCATCTGGGTAACCCGCTGCCATCTGCTGAGGCGGTCTTCGCGGAGATGAGTAATGCCAGGCTCAGGAAACTTAGTGTAGCTGGAACCCTTCAAGAAATGCGCCGGTCTTAGCACCTCAGGGCTTTCAGTATTTTCTGAAATTGGACAGAGTGGACGGGAGTTAAGGATGGCAGAAATCTCATATGCAAGAGTTCTTAATTCATCGATGGCTAAGATGGATGCACCGACGTCTCTGTAGAAGTGAAATTTAGCTGACTTCACAGCGGCCTCCCATAAACCACCGAAGTGCGGGGCACGCGGAGGGATGAACTTCCAATCGATCTCATCAGCTAAACAGACGGATGATATCGATGCTGTGTTCTGCTCGCTCAATAAGAGCTCTTTTAGCTCGGCAAGCTCGCTCTTTGCACCAACAAAGTTTGTAGCATTGTCGCTCCAAATGGTACGCGGACTGCCTCTAAGGCTGATGAATCTCCTCAGCGCTGCGATGAAAGAATCCGTCGTGAGATCCTGGACCACTTCCAAATGAGCAGCCTTCGTGGAAAAACAGACAAAGACGGCGATATAGCACTTGTGGGGTGTCTTATCTCTGGCCTCTGCCTTATGATAGAATGGCCCACAATAGTCCACTCCTGTGGTATGAAAAGCTGGATTAGGCTGCACTCTATTTGCTGGAAGGCTGCCCAAGACGTGCTCCCAAGGAACAGGCTTCATTCGGAAACATCGGACGCATTTGTTGATAACGCTGGCGACGAACTTGCGGCCTCCAATCGGTCGGTACCTTTGCCGTAATGCGGCAAGCAGCGCCTGCGATCCTCCATGCCTATATTTCTCATGATAATAAACGATGATCGCCTTGGTGACTGGATGATCCTTGGGCAACAGTATCGGATGCCTCGTATCGTAGTCCAAGCTTGCGTTCTGAAGCCTTCCACCCACGCGAAGTAACCCATCGGAGCCGAGTATAGGCCTAAGCGAAACCAGCTTGCTTTTCTGTGAAAACGGCTTGCCCTGGCTAAGAGATCCATACTCCTTCGCCAAGTTAACCTGTTGGATGCTCCTCAGAAGAAGTACAGTTCCAGAGTTGATCTCCTCAACCGAAAGTCGACCTTTTAACGGCGCAGATTTGGCTCTGCAATTTGAAATGAATCGATAAATGTATGCAAATACGCGCTGCAACTTATCGAAAGAGTTGAGGAATTTTCAGTTTGATGAACTGTCTATGCAAACGGCCCCAATTAGAGCCACAGAACGGCGCTCTGGAAGATCCTTTACTGAGTCTAGCAGGGACGGCCAATTTGACGAGCTTTGCAGAAGGAATGGAGGCCCGTTAGCCCAAAAGGAATGTTCCAACAATTCTCTTGGGGTACATCCTCGCGATACGACGTCTGCCGGGTTCAAGTTTGTAGGAACGTGATGCCAAGACATGTCTTTCGTCATATCCTGAATTTTCGCGATTCTGTTTGATACGAAAACGTTAAACTCCCTCGGAGGTTGCCGAATCCACGCCAACACAATGGACGAGTCCGACCAGCAATGAATGGTGCAATCGCTTAGCCAATAAAAGCGCTGCGGAAAGTTCTAGTCTTGGAATTGTTAAGGCCTTCAATGGAGCTACCCTTGACTTGGCACAGAGCAGATGGACACGCTCCATAAGCTGTCATGCTAGCATCGCAGAATCCATGCAACTTAACGGAAGCCCTTGGTTGCAGTACGAATCGTGGGAATTTTAAGTTCTGTACGACCGATAACTGTGAGGTCAACTCCCCCCATGACGATAGAATAGGCTCTGGCAGTGCATCATCCCAATCCACGTTAGCACTCCATAGAGATTGCAGAAAAATCTTAGATTTTGTGATAATAGGAGTTATTAAACCGAGTGGATCATAGAATTTGGCAATCGTTGACAATGCAACCCGCTAAGTGGGTCGTTGATTGGTTGGCAGTTGAGAAAAATTAAATAGGAGCTGATCAGAAGATGGATCCCAGACTAGTCCCAATGCCTTGGCGACATCCGATCCATCGTGAAATTTGATTAACTGCTCCTTGTCGGATTCAGACTCTCCGTCCAGGGCTGCTCACTCATTCGAACACCATTTGCGAATTGGAAAGTGGCCTCGTGACAGTAGTTCCTTCACCTGACGACGAAATTCTCTCACCTCCTCAACCGAGTTCCCAACAGATATTAAGTCATCCACATAGAAATCTCTACGAACAATTTTTGCTCCAGTAGGAAATGATTCCTCCTCATCGTAAGAGAGTTGATGCATGGCCCTTATAGCCAAGAAGGCAGCCGGCTTGGTTCCATAAGTCACCGTGTTCAATTTAAAAACACTCAACTCTTCCGTGGAGCTCTCTCTCCAAACGATGCACTGCAAGAAATCATCCGGGTACGAAACACGCACGCAACGGTACATCTTGCAGATATCTCCACAAAGGGCAACTTTAAGAAATCGAAAGCGAAGCAGTATATTAACGATTTTTTGTTGAATTGTTGGTCCTGCCAGAAGTAAGTCGTTCAGAGAGCTACCAGAAGTTGATTTAGCAGATCCATCAAAAACGACACGAAGCTTCGTACTCGTGCTCTCCTGCTTATGTACGCAATGGTGGGGCAAAAAGAATTGTGTTTCTGGCGGTTGCTTAGTTACAAGAGACATGTGACCTAGATCGATATACTCCCTCAAAAATGCTGAATACTGAGCTTTCAGGGCTGGGTTTCTATCCAGTTTAGCTTCCAAACTCTTGAAACGACGACGAGCCAAGCAATAAGAATCACCTAAAGATTCGAATCCGGAATTGGACAAGAGACGAACAGAGTATTGGCCGTTTCCAAGTCTAATGCAATTTTCAGTAAAAAGTTGCTCACATCGCAAGTCTTCCGGCAATAAAGATGGCTTAGACGAAGTGAAGTCCTCAATTTCCCAAAATCGTTTTACTATGGCGGAAAGTGTGTCACCGGAATGATCAGCTGGGTCCTTGATGCTGGCTTGTAAACCCGATTTATGAGTTGGCATGTTCGATGATAACCCTCCAGAGACTATCCAACCAAGCTTGGTGTTCTGAAGAGTTGGCAAAGTCCTATCCAAATGAATTGGTCCCAAAGAAATTATTTCGAAAAACAACCCAGCGCCGAGTAAAAGGTCAATTCGTTGGGATTAATTGAAATATCGACAGTCTTATCAGAGATCATGGAAGATTCTCCTATCCCAGAAATCGACGTTTGCGATCTTCTATGATTCAAGTTTAGTTGGCTAGCTAAGCGAGAGGTTATGAAGTTTAGCTGGGAGGCCGAATCTAAAATTGCTCGGCAAGGCATAAATGCCCCAATTCTATTTCTTACGTAGATAATAGCAGTTGGAAGCAACACGTAGTCGATCGGCAAAATATTTAAGGTTTTGGGTGGAGGGCTTGGTAAATGATGATCAGGATGCGATGATGTATGCGAACATGATACTAATGCTGATGAAGTAGATGGTAATGGCTGAGAGCTCGAGGATGGATCGCATGATGGAGATGAAAATGAGGTTGATGTTGCGGATGGGTCATGGTTCATGTGTAATAATGAATGGTGCTTCATGCGACAATACTTGCAGTGAGTCGACTTGCATTGCTGCAAACTATGCCCCTTGCGCAAACAGTTGAGGCAAAGGTGCAACTTCTTTGCTTCTCTATGTCGAAGATTCGGACTCAAATTTAAAAATCGAGAACACTTTGGCAAATAATGATCCCGTGCATCGCAAAATAAGCATGTCAAATGATTTGTTAGTAGCAGAAGCAATAAGTGTATTTTGGTTATATTTGTGCAAGTTTTTTCCCACCTGCTGGCCTGGTGTTTGAGTTACCAAGGCTTGATCCAAGTTTTCCATCATCCTGCGCCTCTTTTCCAAAAACGACTCCATAGCATCCCAGGTAGACAGCTCAGTGATTGACAAATCCTCTTCCCATTTTTCCCGCGTCCTCTGATCCAGTTTCCGAGTGACAATGTGAATTAAAAGTCCATCCAAAATTTGTTGCGTATTGGCCAGAGTTCGAATTGCTCGCAGATTCGAATTCATGCAATCGCTTAGCTCCCGAAGACCCTTCGAAGATCCCTTCTCGGCACCCTTTAAACCGAATATTGCCTGAACATGTGCCTGAAAGTGTACAACTTTATTATCAAATCGATTAACCAGCAAATTCATAGCCTTTTTAAAGTTAGCATTCGAGGGTTCGAGCGAGCGTATGGTTTCCAGAGCCACGCCGCCCAAACTCGAACGCAAATATTGTAATTTTTCAATGTCGCATAGCTCATCATCATTTCCGATGACCGTAGTGAAAGTCGCAAGAAAATCCGGCCACTCAGAGTAGGATCCATGAAAACGAGCAATTTCCAAATTTGGCAACCGAGGCTTCCTAAATCGAAAAGAAAGATCCGCATTATTAGTGATGTCAATAGATGTTAAATTTTTTTTTTTTTTTTTATCTTGGACGTTGATGCACTAAACAAGTGGCCCTACGACACCAAGCAAAGCTTGTTACGCGCGGAGCCCATCACCGTTTTGGGCGAGTAAACATAATCGCGGACAAAGAAAAATACAATGTAACAATAGACAATTAAAAATACAGGTCAATATACGAATAGACAAAATACAGCAAGTAAAACTAATTAGTTACTAGGGAGGATAGTATTATTGATTTAAAGATAGGAAGTGAGTCAGTAGTAGATATTAGATGATATAGTCTATTATAATCATTGCAAAGTACTCTAAAAGGTTCATGCATTGCGTAATTAGAGATACAGTGATTTAATACTAAAGAAATATAGTTTCTAGTGAATCTATTTGGCACATTAAAATGCAGGCGACCCAGTAACTCGGGACTCTCTACATCACCATGAATAAGATTTCTAATAAACGTAATACCAAGCATAGTTCTACGGTTAGCTAACGATGGTAAGTTAATTAGAAGTAGTCTACTAGAGTAGGATGGTAGTATTAGGCTTGTATCCCAGTTAAGTCTCCGTAAGGCAAATATTAAGAAGTTTTTTTGCACAGACTCAATCCGGTCTATATGCACCCCATATTGGGGACTCCAAACAGGAGCGCAGTACTCAAGAATTGGTCGGACTAATGAAATAAACAAGGTCTTTGTGACATAGGGATCATCGAATTCCTTCGACCACCTTTTGATAAATGCAAGCACGCCCATGGCTTTATTTACCATAGTACACTCATAGAAATTTTACTGTAAAATCGCCCTAAAAACAAGGAAAATCGCCCTAAAACGGGGGTCAATGGCGACTGGGTAACGAAATAAGGGCAAATTTTTCTAAAAATAGGCATGTATTGATCTTACATTTAGGGCGATTTTTCTTAGATCTAGGGTTAATTTTCTTAAGTCTAGGACTATTTTTTAGTTTTCAAAGGTAAATACCCTTAACATATGAACAAATATTTTAAGCATCAAGGGGGGTATTTCTTGAAATTATGGTGAAGCGCCGTAAAAACAAGAGCAAGTGCCCTAAATATTAAAGCTAATTTGTATAAAAAAAATCGTGCTTGGACATGTTTGCTGGTTCTCGGGCAAACATTATCTGCGGTACTTTTTCCAGGAATTTTTTAGTATTATTTGACTTAGTGTCCTTTTTTAACTATAATTTGAGAGGTTGGGAAAAGGGCAAGGTTATTTGTTATTTGGCCGCTCCACGCTTGTTGGTAAACTGCTAATTAGAGTCATATGAACTGAAAAGTAGTCATTAAACACAATCAGGGAAATAACATTAATATAAAACAACTTACTTCTTGAGAAAAATCTTCGTGGTCGCAGCGAGAATCGAACTCACGACCGCTGGGTTCGCAGTCGAGAGCACTAGCGCTGCACCAAAGACGCATCGCGCTAGGCGACGCGCAAAAAGGGTGCATATCTCAATTTGTTCTTAGAATCAATTCTCTATTTAATTCTAAGAAATATTCACACTAACGACAACAAACTTTGTTTTATTTTACCCAATTATACTAAATACATTAAAAAATTATTATTTTAAAGTAATATAATTTTTTTTTATATTTTATTTTGACGTTTTCTAAAATTTGTTTTGCCTCTGCACACAAAATTGTTTAAGAATTCAATTCTAAAAACTTGCACAAAAAAGAAAAATAAATGTTGACTCTTTGTGGGCTCGAACTCACGCCATTTAGATGAGAAATGATGAAAGTTGAACGCATTAGACCGCTAGGCCACCGATTTTCAAATTTCAAGGGCGATTTTCTAGTTTTAAGGGCGATTTTGGATGATTTTTTGTTCTACGAAATAAGGCGATTTGCCATAAATATGAGAAAATATTTAAAGCATATGCTCGGAAAAATTCGCCCTAAATAATAGAAATTTTAGAAAACTTAACCCTAAAACATATTTTCTATGGCGATTTTTCCTATATTTAGGGCGATTTTTCTTAATGTTAGGGCGATTTCATGTTTAGGGCGATTTTTCTAGTATTTAGAAAAATAATTTTATGAGTGTAGTAATGTGATCGAAAAATTTAAGTCTAGGATCCATATAGACTCCAAGGTCGTCAGCATGCGTTATCCTATCTAACGCACAACCACTCAAAGTATACGTTGAGTAGTGGGGGCTGACACGAAAAAAGGTCATTAGATTACACTTAGAACCATTTAAATTCAATTCATTATCCATGCACCATGTTTGAAATGCATTTAGATCCGATTGTAAAGCTAAACTTTGTGCGGGGTCATTATATTGCAGGCACAACTTAGCGTACATAAGAACCCGTGACTTCGTTAAGACTAATGGAAGGTCATTTATAAATAATGTAAACAGGAGCGGACCAAGATGACTTCCTTGTGGTACACCGGACGTAACTCGGATTAGGGATGACAAAGAGTTTTTAAAAATGACCCTTTGAGTCCTGTCATTCAAATAACTTAAAATCCACCTAAGAAGATCACCTGGAAACCCTAAAAGGTCCAATTTCCGGACTAAAATCGGGTGATTTACAGAATCAAACGCCTTACTAAAATCAGTGTAGACCACATCAGTCTTACGATTCTTTCTAAAACCACCTATAACAAATGAAGTAAACTCCAAAAGGTTGGTTGTCGTTAACCTACGTTTTATAAATCCGTGTGACAAGATATTGTATTCTGATAAGAAAGCTGAGGAAAAGAATCTAGTTTTTTGAGATAGATGAGGATGTAGATGTGGATGGCTCTTTAAAGAGATTTCCAACTTCCTTTGAACGAATTTTCTTTTTTAGCTTCGTACTCTTTAACAAAAATGCCAACAGGCCAAAAATTGGCTGAGCACATAGTTGCAAAATGAGCACAGGGAACATCGATCTTAAAAGATGATACTTCCCTAGCATATGGAAAATTAAATCGTTCAACCTTTAGATCATCAAACTGAACTTTGTTACGGATATAGGCCGTAATGTCCAGGGATGAAAGGTCAGGATTTAGCCGAGAAACAAAAATTTGTTTCCGCTGCGGTACACAGGTGACTGTTTAAGGTACCACTCATGTGACAGGTTTTGGTACTACGGCATTTACGGCTGCACTACCAGTTTCAGTCGGTACTCCGGACGTTAAGTCAACATGCGGCGTTGGAATTATTATTGTATTGTTTATAGCAGATTTTTCGGGCGTCTCATGCGGCAAAATCTCGCGTCCTTTGCATTCGGAAACCGAATCTTTTTTAGCTTTCGATCTCAGTACCATTTGTGCGGCGGCTGAGATCGACTGCTGTGCTGCAGACCCCGGATCGCCAGAGAGAGTTACACTAGCGGCTACCGTGGGTTGTCTATCGACCGCGATCTTTTTACGCTTAGGAGAATCGGGCTCAGATAGCATAAGGCTAGTGAGCTGCGACTCAAGCGCCACAAGCAGATCCGTATTTCTACGGCTGTTCCGGATTAATTCCGTAACAGGGCTTTTTGTAAGCCGCCTTATAGAGAGTGCCTGGGTTTCATAAGCAATGCATTCATCACAATAGTAGCGCAAGCCACTTCTCATGTCGATTGCATCGCGTACCAGGCCCGAATATCCAAGGCATTTTGCATGAAAAATATTCTCACACGAATGGCCCGGAATGCTCTGTTGTCCAGCCGAAATTAACGACTTGCATTTCTTTAAATTGCAGACAGCCATTATCGCGATATTCCGAACCACAGTGCCAAGAGAATAAAGCTACGCAAGTAAAAGAGAGAGTTAGAGAGCGGGAGAGAATGAGCGGGAGTAAGTAAGCTGGGGGAGCGTAAGTTTTAGATGTTCCAAAAACAAAGTTATAAGCGGGAGTGCGGGAGAGCGGGTAACTACCGTTTAGACACTTACCGCTCCAAACAGCGTTTGGAAGAAAAGAAGAAGGCAATTAGAAAAAAACAATATCAACAAACACTGCAGAGATTAGACGTGCAAACTAATTTTGTTAATTTAAACACAAAACAATCACTATGCACTCGCAAAGCGAACGGATGTTGTTAGGGACATAAAAAGTTATATAGACGTATGAAAATATGAATTATACCCCGATGGTTTATGGACAAAAAGAACAAAAATTCGGAGCGCAGACAAAAACACGGCCGTTCACTGAAAGAGTAAGTTCAATGTCAATAGATGTTGAATTTGCAGCGGTTGAAGCCGGCAATTGTGACTTGCGATGAGCCGCCAAGCCTCGGCTTAGTTTCGCCGTCACATCCATGAAAACCTCAGCAAATTCGGTCGCTCGAAATCTCTGCAAAATTCAGTCTTTCCAACGATGTCTGCGCAGAATCAATTGCCTGGTTTAAGGAATTGATCCATTCCATTCGCGCCATCAAATCAGCTTCGTCAAACTGATTAACCGACTCAGCGTTTAAATAGCATTTCATCGAGCTCATTTGCCGCAAAATAGATTGGGCTTTGACTCGGTAGTAGTCGACGTCACTTGTGGATTCATTTTGAGCCCGAACCGAGTTTTCCGTATCAGACATTTTTCAATCACGAGAAAGAAAAAAAAATGAAATAAAATAAAATGTCCGACCGCGTTAGAGGCACAAAACACCGTATACCTTTTACCGCGAAAATGTAAGGGTTAGCAAGCGTCGCCGAGATGCAACGGAACCTTTAACTTGGTTGTTGTTGTTCTTGCCGATAAATTGCCTGCCTAGCAACAGCGGATTATGTAACTGGCAAACGAATGTATGTATGGCTATATGTACATATATATATGTAATATGCGCTATTACCAAAGATTAAATGCGATTCACTTTGTTAAGAATTATTTGCACAACACAGTTTTGGTGATTTTTCACAGCGCAAAATGTACAAAAAATCCAACGGCCGGCTGTGCACCTTTATATGCACATATGTATGTATGTTCGTATGTTTGTGACCGAATGCACGATAACGACAGTGAAACAAAGCGTTTGTTCAAACTATATTAAACAATCGCGAAACCGAGTTGCAGACTCCGATTAAAACTGCTATCACGTCGGGGTCACCAAATGTTTATGGGGAAAACAACAAATATGCCACCCTTATAGTTATAACTAATAACGCACGAATAGGTTATATTAAAATGTATAGCGTTTATTCGGAGCGGCAGACGGACTGAGAATGTGTAAAAAGCTTGGCTCCAAGATCTTCATATAGACATATGCAGGCTTACAAAGTAGTTGCTGAATAGATAAGCGACAGCTTTAGTGGTATAAGAAAGAAGGCGAAAGATAAGTAGAGAGCGCTGCAGGTGCCGTCGTACACCTATGCGCGCATGACTAGGCGCTGGCGATCTGCTCCGAACAATTTGTTTTAACTGGAAACTACTGGCAATAGACAAAGCGTGAAGTCAAAACAATAGAAGGATGCCTAAAGGAGAAATCTCTGTGTTCCAGTCTGCGGATTAATCTGGAATCTAAAGATTTTCTACAAATGCCTTGCGATTTTCATCCTGCAACTTTAAAATATTCTCTTTAGCTTCCGTTCTAATCCTATCCATCTCTTCCTGCAACTTGCGTAAGAAATTCTCCTCTATCAGCTTATCTTAATCCCTATCACACTTAGTCCTCATATCCACACCAGTGAGAATCTTGAATGGAGCTATCTTGATACTTTTGGGGGGAGAGGAATTGATAAGCTGTTGAACCCTGCCTACCAAGGCAGTACCAAGCCTTCGGGTTTTCGGCACAAAGCTTTGTCAATATAGTGATTACAATCCTGTTGATACGCTCTCATTGACCGTTGGCACCTGAATGCGGTTCCACGATCCGTTATTATACGACTCGGAATACCGAAAACCTTAGACTGCCTTACTAATCTATCCACAACTTCGTCAGCGCCAGTACTTTTAGTAGAGTAAGGTCACACTAATTTAGAGAAAGCGTCGACCACGATAGTTTGAGCCTTCTTTTCTAAATCTGGGATGTAATAATCGAGCTTCGCCAAGTCTACTGACCCGTCAGAGCGTACTGAATTTTCCTCCAGGTCGATATTATTTACTTCAAAATAGGAGATGAGTCTTTCCTGCTTTGACTCTTGTATTTTGCAATCTTCATTCTTTTAGTTTTTCTTTAGCGTCTCTGCAACAGAAAATCGCGTGATCTCTTCAACATATATATGTATTTTCAAGCTTACATAGCTAACTTGTAATTTTTTTGATTAGCCAAACAAATCTTTTCTAAATACTTTTCTCTTATTCTAATAAATAAGAACAATTTAAATGGGAATTAAATAGTGCTAACCTTGGTGCTAAATGGTTTATCTTGACTTCAAATTCGTGTTTTTAATTAAATATAATGTGTGCTAAACTTATATTTTTGAATCGCATGTTTTCCCTCGTCTCTTGTTGCTTATCTCTGATAAATGCCACTGCTTGAATTCGTCTCTGGTACTTCGTTGCAATTAAAACTGCCACCGTCACAAGCTCCTCCAAGCTTATGCTTGTCCAATTGCTCCTCCTAGTCATGTTGTCGCTTCAGCCATTATCCCTGCAAGCAAAAGTGCGATATTTCTATCGCCTGTCGTCCAGAAGTCACTTCTTAGTAACTTCTTCGTGATAGAAGCGCGATAGAACACATTTTACAAAAACAAAATATACATATATCGCGTAGAAGTAACTTCCAAGTCACTTCTGGACGATAGAAAGGCGATAGTATACATTTTACAAAAACAAAAAGGGTCGGGATCGCGAAGAAGTAACTTCTGATAGTACGCGATAGTACGGACTTTCCAAAAACAAAATATACATGTATCGCGAAGAAGTAACTTCTGAGTCACTTCTGGACGATAGAAATACGATAGTACACATTTTACAAAAACAAAAAGGGTCGGGAGCGAAGAAGTAACTTCTGAGACACTTCTGCGCGATAGAAAGACGATAGTAGTGAGTAAAACACGCGATAAAAAGAGGTCGCGGTAATTTTCCGTTACCCCTTTTTTTCTGAAAATTTTTTGTTCAATTGCGAAACATATTTAAATGTCCCCCCAACACAGCGTGCGAAATTACGTGCTTATCGTGAGCTGTACGATTATTTAAACCTTTTTACGGACAAGCTAGCTGTGGACATTACTTGGCGTGTAACTGCGGAGAAACCCAGCATCCAACGATTCTCAACATATTTCATTGTAAAAGGTAATGTATTTTACTTTATTTTTACTTTGACTGAACAAAAAACAATTTTTATTTCTGTTTCTTTTAGAAATGGTTATTAATAAATTTCCTATGTCGACGGAGCTCGACCTAAATAACATTGTTCAGCAAAATTTCCTACATTTCCTACCGTGTATACAAGCGGACAAAGCACGTATACAAAAAATAAATGCAAAATATTAAAAGTAAAAAAAAATATGTTCTTATTCAAGATTTTCCAATTGGGAGAGACTCTTCTAGGTATCTTCTACAAGCATATGTAAAGTCACTTTTGAGTGACTTCCATAAGTGACTACGGCGACACTTCCAGAAGTTACTTTGGCGATATCGCATTCGGATCGCGGAAGAGACTCCCGTCGGGAAGAAATGTTTCCCTTCGCGGGCGACCTTATTTCCTCCTCCCTATAGAAGCCGGCGCATCCTCTATATTCGCTCCATCACCAGCTGCCAAGTAGCTGGTGAGGGAGGAGTCCTCAATGGAGAGCTCGTCGGAGATCGAGCGATGTCCCATGTTCCTTCCTACTGGGATTCTCTAGTGGATCTCCTCTAACGATTCAACTATTCTGCGGACTTACCCCGTTGTGGTTTTGTTTCCTGTCGGTCAAGTCCCACAATAATGGGCAACAGCTTGGATTAGGCGTCTTTTTTCATCTGCACTGACCTCCTTTAGTCGTTTTGGGTGTTTTTCATCCATTTTTATACCCGTTACTCGTAGAGTAAAAGGGTATACTAGATTCGTCGGAAAGTATGTAACAGGCAGAAGGAAGCGTTTCCGACTCCATAAAGTATATATATTCTTGATCAGGATCACTAGCCGAGTCGATCTAGCCATGTCCGTCTGTCCGTCTGTCCGTCTGTCCGTATGAACGCTGAGATCTCGGAAACTATAAGAGCTACAATACTGGGATTTGGCATGCAGATTCCTGAGATTCCTGCGCAGCGCAAGTTTATTTCAAAAGGGTGCCACGCCCACTCTAACGCCCACAAACCGCCCAAAACTGTGGATCCTACAGTTTTGATGCTAGAACTGAATTTTAGCTGAAATGTATTGTTCTCATCAATACCTACCGATTGACCCAAAAAAAAGTTTGCCACGCCCACTATAACGCCCACAAACCGCCCACAAACTTCAAAAAATCGTAAATATGAACGCGGATATCTCGGAAAATATCAAAGATAGAGAAACGGGATTTCACATTTAGATTCCGTAGGCTTGAGCGCAGCGCAAGTTTGTTACGCGAATATGCTTCGCCCACTCTAACGCCCACAAATCGCCCAAATCTGTGGCGCCCACAATTTTTATGCTAGATAAAAAATGTTAACTGAAATTTATTGGTCTCGTCAATACCTATCGATTGATCTAAAAAAAGTTTGCCACGCCCACTCTAACGCCCACAAGCCGCCCAAGCCTGTGGCGCCCACAATTTTCGTGCTAGATAAAAAATTTAAAATTTATTGGTCTCGTCAATACCTATCGATTGATTTAAAAAAACTTTGCCACGCCCACTCTAACGCCCACAACTCTTAAATCTGTCTACCGCCGGTAGGTGGCGCATTTGCTGCTTGCATATCTCCATTTTCCTTAGGTCCCCTTAACTGAGTAACGGGTATCTGATAGTCGAGGTACTCGACTATAGCGTTCTTCCTTGTTATTTTTAAATTCCCCACCGCCTCTGCACGAACACCGCCAAAGATTAAATTTCTTATTCTTTGGGCCGCGGCTAACGGCGTTCATCGAAAATTCACTCGCGAAATCTGGTATTTTTTCTGGTATTTCCTTAGCTCATCTGAGTACCGCGCTGAAAAACAGACCCGACGAAAAGCTTTAGCCGCCTGTTTGCCTCTCGCTCACTCCTATGGTTAGCTCGCGGTTTTCGTCGATGTGAGTACTAGGCTTCACTCCTTTGTACTGTAAACGCCAACTCTTCTGAAATACTTTAAGCGTGCACAAATCTGCGAAACAAAATTCACATAAAAGTGCCATCTAACATAACAAAAACATTTTTTTCAAATTCTGCCTACGAGCAAAAGTTAATTTTAGTGAGCATAATCATGGATAACATCGGTGCAGACGACCACTCAGTGAAAAGTGGCAACAAGGCAACACCCGCAGCGCGGTTGAATGGAGTGCCTCTCGAAGCCCGTGGAGATTGCCTAGTGCTGGATCCCAAGGACATGTCCGACAATGAAACTGGACAAGAAGAAAGATTAAATACAGCCACAGACGATGGAACCGGACGAGGCCGGGGCTACGTCGCTAGGTGCCCAAAACAACGAGGAAACTGCAAGCAACATGTGCGTTCCAAAAATTTCTTTGCATTTGGAATCTCTGAAGCGTCACTTGGAACTGGTCCAATCGGAAAATTAGTTTCTCAAATTGTTAAAATAAACAAATGTTAAAAATAAATAAGGCCCCTATTCTGGCTTTGTACAATCCAACAGACCCGACTGAGCTACACTGCGATGCTAGCGCCCTAGGTTTTGGTTAAATTTTAATGCAGTAAAAGGAAGTTTCCTACGGTACTTAATTTTTCTAAACAAACGACAGATGTGGAGGCGAAATACCATAGTTTGAAACTAGAATATACTAGAAACGCTCGCTGTAGCTTACTCACTGCAACGCTTTTGAATCTACCTTCAAGGAATAGAGTTCAAAATAGTTCGAGATTGTAGTGCTGTAACCCTTGCATTAAATAAAAAGAATTTTTTCTTCAAGACTATGAATACATAGAACATAGAGCTGGCCACCGTATGCGGCAAGTCGATGCACTTAACAGAAACACACACATACTTACAATCGATTCCAAATCTTTTCGGAAAAACTTAGTTATATGTCAAATTAAAAGTATCGCTGAGAAACTACAAGAAGCGTTAGACAGATTAAAGAGTTGTGGGCGTTAGAGTGGGCGTGGCAAACATTTTTGGGTCAATCGATAGGTATTGATGAGCATAATACATTTCAGTTAGAATTTTTATACTAGCATCAAAACTGTAGGAGCCACAGTTTTAGACGGCTTGTGGGCGCTAGAGTGGGCGTGGCACTCTGCTGAAACAAACTTGCGCTGCGCAAGAGCCTTCGGAATCTGCATGCCAAATCGTTCACACGGAGAGACGGACATGGCTAGATCGACTCAGCTAGTGATCCTGATCTAGAAACGTTTCGGGAAAGCTTCCTTCTGCCGACGAATCTAGTATACCCTTTTATTCTACGAGTAAGGGGTATAAAATCAACGCATACAGACAAAACAAGGAAGAACGCAATAGTCGAGTACCTCGACTATCAGATACCAGTTACTCAGCTAAAGGGACCAAAGGCAAATGGAGATATGCAAGCAACAAAGCGAGATTGAAATGCTCCACCTACCCGTGCTCTCAATATATGGTTATGTAGGCGGTATACAAACTTAAGCGTTATGGGCGTTAGAGTGGGCTAATTTATTTTTAGATCAATCGCTAGGTATTGACGAGACTAATACATTTCAGCTAAAATTTTTTATCTAGCAT
The DNA here is from genome assembly GCF_014743375.2 of Drosophila subpulchrella. Taxonomy (NCBI): domain Eukaryota; kingdom Metazoa; phylum Arthropoda; class Insecta; order Diptera; family Drosophilidae; genus Drosophila; species Drosophila subpulchrella. Next base: position 455,127 of record NC_050613.1, read on the forward strand.
GAAAATTGTGGGCGACGCAGGTTTGGGCGGCTTGTGGGCGTTAGAGTGGGCGTCGCATATTCGCGTAACAAACTTGCGCTGCGTACAAGGCTACGGAATCTAAATCCCAATTCTCTATCCTTGATAGTTTCCGAGATAACCGCGATCATATTTACGATTTTTTGAAGTTTGTGGGCGGCTTGTGGGCGTTAAAGTGGGCGTAGCCAACTTTTTTTGGTCAATCGATAGCTGTTGATAAGAACAATTCATTTCAGTTAAAAGATTTATTCTAGCATTAAAACTGTAAGAGACACAGTTTTGGGCGGCTTGAGGGCGTTACATTGGACTTGGCAACTTGCGAAAACAAACTTGCACTGCGCAAGAAGCTCAGGAATCTGCGTGCCAAATCCCAATAGCCTAGCGATTTCAGCGTTCAGACGGACATGGCTAGATCGACTCGGCTAGTGATCCTGATCAAGAATATATATACTTTATGGGGTCGGAAATGCTTCCTTCTGCCTGTTGCATACTTTCCGACGAATCTAGTATACCCTATTACTCTACGAGTAAAGGGTATACAAATCAAGAAGAAAAGTGATGTAAGCAGAAGAAGAGTGGAACATGAAAAAATCTATTTTTTCCAGCCGACCGCCGCTAAAGATATTTCGCCGCCGGATCGCCTGTATGTTTTTAACATTGAACAAATATATTTTTTCTCCCTTTTGTGCCTTGGAACATCCGTGGCGTAACTGCTCAATGCCAGCCAAAGTCATACATTCAGACATACATAGCTCTTCTTTTGTTTTCACATTGCCCTTGTTCTTGGACTGAGCTTTTTTGTCAGTTACATAACGGCGATCAAATAAAATGTATAAACTGGCTGCTAAAAAATATAAATCAAAATGCGATTTATTAATACACCCACCACGACCTCGCCTTAAATAAAATCATCCCCTTTTCTCTTGTCCGATTATTTAGTACATATATACGTATATTAAATTATTTTTTTTTTAAATTAATATCTAATGAATTCAATCAGAAAGAAAGGAAAGACAGGGAGAAAAATTATATCGAAGTAAACAGTGTTATTCATGAATTGTTTTTATACCCGTTACTCGTAGAGTAAAAGGGTATACTAGATTCGTCGGAAAGTATGTAACAGGCAGAAGGAAGCGTTTCCGACCCCATAAAGTATATATATTCTTGATCAGGATTACTAGCCGATTCGATCTAGCCATGTCCGTCTGTCTGTCTGTCCGTCTGTCCGTATGAACGCAGAGATCTCGGAAACTATAAGTGCTACAATACTGGGATTAGGCATGCAGATTCCTGAGATTCCTGCGCAGCGCAAGTTTGCTTCAGCAGAGTGCCACGCCCACTCTAACGCCCACGAACCGCCCAAAACTTTGGCTCCTACAGTTTTGATGCTAGAATAAAAATTTTAACTGAAATGTATTGTTCTCATCAATACCGATCGATTGACCCAAAAAAAAGTTTGCCACGCCCACAAACCGCCCACAAACTTCAAATAATCGTAAATATGATCGCGGTTATCTCGGAAACTATCAAGGATAGAGAATTGGGACTTAGATTCCGTAGCCTTGTACGCAGCGTTTCCGACCCCATAAAGTATATATAATCTAGCCGAGTCAATCCAGCCATGTCCGTGTGTCCGTCCTTCCGGATGAACGCTGAGATCTCGGACACTATAAGGGCTAGGCTATTGGGATTTGGCATGCAGATTTAAGAGATTTCTTCTTGCGCAGCGCAAGTATGTTTCAGCAGGGGGCCACGCCCACTCTAAAGCCCACAAGCCCCCCAAAACTGTGACTCCTCCTGTTTTAATGCTAGAAAAAACAAATTTTAACTGAAATGTATTGTTCTCATCAATACCGATCGATTGACCCAAAAAAAAGTTTGCCACGCCCACAAACCGCCCACAAACTTCAAATAATCGTAAATATGATCGCGGTTATCTCGGAAACTATCAAGGATAGAGAATTGGGACTTAGATTCCGTAGCCTTGTACGAAGCGTTTCCGACCCCATAAAGTATATATAATCTAGCCGAGTCAATCCAGCCATGTCCGTGTGTCCGTCCTTCCGGATGAACGCTGAGATCTCGGACACTATAAGGGCTAGGCTATTGGGATTTGGCATGCAGATTTAAGAGATTTCTTCTTGCGCAGCGCAAGTATGTTTCAGCAGGGGGCCACGCCCACTCTAAAGCCCACAAGCCCCCCAAAACTGTGACTCCTCCTGTTTTAATGCTAGAAAAAACAAATTTTAACTGAAATGTATTGTTATCATCAATACCTATCGATTGACCCAAAAGTTTGCTACGCCCACTGTAACGTCCACAAACTTCAAAATATCGTAAATACGAACGCGGATATCTCGCTAACTATAAAGGATAGAAAATTGGGATTTCAGATATAGATTCCGTAGCCTTGTACGCAGGGCAAGTTTGTAACGCCCACTCTAACGCCTAATGGATCAGTAATCAGTGATCAAGTTAATTCTGCTGAACGCCCATTATACATAACGACGATAAGAAAGTAAAACAGCTTACCTGAAAAACTCCACTATGCAATTCAAATGTCATTTTAAATTGGTCCTAGTGTAAGGTTCTGACAATCACTTTATAAGCAAATGTTTTTAATTAAAATTGCTTTCGTACAAAACGATATCGGTTGTCACCGCAACTGTAGACATGTAAAAATCAAAAAGGCCTGAACAGTTTTCAAGAATTTAACTTACTTACACTTTAATAAAAACAAGGGAGAACGCTATAGTCGAGTACCTCGACTATCAGATACCCGTTACTCAGCTTAAGGGACCAAAGGGAAATGGAGATATGCAAGCAGCAAAGCAAGATTTAAATGCGCCACCTATCGGCGGAAGGCAGATTTAAGCGTTATGGGCGTTAGAGTGGGCGTGGCAAAATTTTTTTTGGGTCAATCGATAGGTACTGACAAGACTAATACATTTCAGTTAAAATTTTCTATCTAGCATAAAAATTGTGGGCGCCACAGTCTTGGGCGGTTTGTGGGCGTTAGAGTGGGCGTGGCATATTCGCGTAACAAACTTGCGCTGCGTATAAGGCTACGGAATCTAAATCTGAAATCCCAAGTCTCTATCTTTGATAGTTTCCGCGATATCCACGTTCATACTTACGATTTTTTGAAGTTTGAGGGCGGTTTATGGGCGTTAGGGTGGGCGTGGCAAAATTTTTTTTTGTGTCAATCGATAGGTATTGATGAGAACATTACATTTCAGTTAAAATTTTTATTCTAGCATCAAAACTGTAGGAGCCACAGTTTTGGGTGGTTTGTGGGCGTTAGAGTGGGCGTGGCAGTCTACTGAAACAAACTTGCGCTGCGTAAGAAGCTCAGGAATCTGCATGCCTAATCTCAATAGCCTAGCTCTTATAGTTTCCGAGATCTCAGCGTTCATCCGGACAGACAGACAGACGGACAGACGGACAGACGGACAGACGGACATGGCTAGATCGACTCGGCTAGTGATCCTGATCAAGAATATATATACTTTATGGGGTCGGAAACGCTTCCTTCTGCCTGTTACATACTTTCCGACGAATCTAGTATACCCTTTTACTTTACGAGTAACGGGTATAATTATGTTAAACGCCAGCAGCTATGTATCATGTATCACGAAAAGGTAGCGTACTATTTTTACGCTCCAATTTTGCAAAAATTTTATCATGATCAGTAATCATGTGCGTTTAGCAGAACTATCGTTGGCATTCCATCAGTGATCAAGTATCACGTTGTTCTGCTAAACGCGGGCAATACCCATTGATTGACTTAAATAAAGTTTGTCACGCTCAGAGAAAAGAAAACAAGGAAAGGAAAACTATAGTCGAAGCGCTTCCTTGTTTTCTTTTCTCTATTAAAGCCTAGTACAGGGTTGCCCATATTCGACGGACCCATCTGACGACGCCATAACTTTTGACAGAGATGCCAGATCGCTTAATGACATACCGCGTTTGAAGCGTCAGTCCAAGCAGATTTTTACCATGGAACAATACACGCCACGCGAGCGCTCTGAAATAGTTGAAATTTACATTCAACAGAACAAGTCAATTGTGAAAACTCAACGTGCTTTTAAAAAATTAAAAAATGTGAAAAGTGCGCCTTCTAAGAACACCATTAAGCGTTTATACGAAAAATTTACGACTGGTGAGGCTCTTTCTAATCCGAAGAGGTCAAATAAAAGTCGACCAAGGCGATCGGACGAGAATATCGCTGCCGTACGAGCCAGTGTTGAGATGTCCCCAAGAACATGTCGAAAAGTGGTGGTTTGGACTGGCCACCGCGTTCGCCCGATTTGACGCCGCCTGACTTCTTCTTGTGGGGATATTTGAAGTCAAAGGTTTACGTTAACAAGCCAAGGACCCTAGAAGAGCTCAAGGACAACATTCGTGAAGAAATAGCCGCTATTCCGGCCGAAATGTTGGCGAAAACGATGGAAAATGCTGCAAAAAGGGCACAATACGCCATCAACGCCAGAGGCGGCCATTTGAAAGATATCATATTCAAAAATTGATGTAAACAAATCTACTTGGAACAAATTAAATGATTAAGATTGCCAACCGCCAAATTTTTATTTTTTTCTTTGATTTTTAAAAAAAAAACATGGGTCCGTCGAATATGGGCAACCCTGTACTAGGAGTGAGCGAGCGAGGAGGTCCACTAGAGAATCCTAGTGGGAAGGAATGCCGAGTGGGACTTCGATCCCTACATGGACATCCTGCCGGGCGTGTCCTCGCAAAGAAAAAAGGTTCTGGCCACAAGACTTTGGTTTCGTTGTACTAATAGAGGTAACTTTTTAGCAGAACCACCATTAATACGATCTCCGACGAGCTCGCCATTGCACAGTGGGCCAGAAAGTTCATATTTTGGCCAAAAATCTGTAATTTCTTTCCTGGGATAGTTAGAAGGATGCAGTTTTTTGCATTTATCTCTTAAAAGATTGAACTTTTCAACGAACTAAAAGTAAAATTTATTGGAATTTTATATGGTATAGATAATCCAAACCAAAATCGGAAAATCTTACATACTTTTCGGTTTTTTATTTTTAAAAAAATAACTAGAAGACGCACTCAATCCATTTTCATACACGATTAAGTATAAGAGAAAACAAATTAAAATAATTTGACACCTCTATAAAATATGATGTCGTTTGAGATTTATGAACCGTTAAAAATTGCTACTTTCGGAGGCTCCCACTTGAACGTTTATTTAATAATCGACCTAACAACATTTTCTATTTTTTTCTTCTTGTTATCTGTTTAGATTCTTATAATCAAATTATTAGAAAAAAATTGTTTGAAAAATATTGTTTTTTAATTCGTTTAATGTTAATTTGAAATTTTCTGAAGTCATCACAAAAGTATGCTATTTATTTATTTATTTATTAATTTGAGATCATAGTAAAGTTTAAAAAACTAATACTAACATAGGGGGTAGTGCTAGCTACGAGGCCTTCGACTACGTATTTATGTAAGCTACATTTATATTTTTATAATATATTTTAGTTCTTCTCCGAAGAAAGTACAAGAAATGCAGCATACCTTTGGGCATACATAAGTCCTCCCTTAAGCGCTCTGCCAGGCATTTCATCTCTGCGCTGTAATTTCCTGTTTAATAGTTTCCGCATGGAAACTATACAGATTTCAAAAGTGACATGAACGGTTAGCGTAACTTTCTGTACCAATCACATGAAATTCCACATAAACGGTCAACGCACAGTGGTCGGGCTTGTATGGAGCCGCGGCCATAAATACTTCTAGATGTGCTATCGCTATGAAAATTTCACCAAAAATCTATAAAAATATTATAAATATATAGTAAAAAAATTGACCAGATCGTACAACTGTATCCTGTAGCTTCCTTGGGAACGATTTCCTCAGTAATTGCGCTTACTGGAGAAAGCAGTCATAAGTTCAGTAAATTCATAAATTCAGGCTGATATTTTTACTGTAAGTTATTTAGCAACCTAGATCTATAATACCTACATGTATGGGTGTGATTACTTATTTCCACCCCCACGCACACCCTCTCAGACAACAGACAAAAAGCTTAAGATATATACAAATATTTTTAATGTGGAAAACAAACAACAAAACAAAATCATATTCTTTTTAAATTGTTTCATTAAGTAATGAAATAGTTGACTCTAGTAGCGTTGATTTTTGGTTATAAGTAATTTTTCTTTGTCCAGTTATATATGGATCAGAGCTTAAAAGCAATCTGTTTAACAAATCTGTATTCCACGACTAATATTAGTTACTTTTGGTGGCAAGGAGTATTTTATAATTATAGTTTCCTTGCACTCCAGCCAATCAGAATTTTTGTTAAGAAATCTCTCTTTATTCCGATTAGCAATCTGCCAAAACGATGCCAGCTTTTTACAAATATAGCTTATTTGTGATTGGAATTCGTCCAAATTCGGCTCATATCCCTTATTTCTTATGTCCTTAATTAGGGCATCCAGTACATTTTTAAATCTTTCCGCAAGTGTGCCAGATTCCTCAATCCAAATGTTAAAAACATAATTTCGAGTATACTCGCTTTGAATTTGGGTACCTGAGAAAATAATTAAATAATCAAACAAAAAAATAATCTAAAAACATAAAACACATAACAAATAACGCAAAAACAACAACAAACTACAACGGCAGCAACAACATAACAGACACAGAACAAAAAAGTGCGTCCCTCCTAGATAGAACTGCTGAAAAATAAAAGAGGTTATGTTGAATTTTGCAATGGCAAATGTGCAGACGCAGGTTGTCGCAGTTGAAGTCAACATTTTTATAATCTAAAAATATTAATAAATAATATAATGTGTACTTTATTGGGGGGCAACGGGGGGAAAGCACTTAAAACTTTACCTAAACTTTGTAATGGACAACAAATACAAACTAAAAAAGACGCACTTCTTTAAAAATAGATATAGACAAGACACAGCACAAAATATTTATATATTTATCTGTATAAATAAAGTATATACCACTATGAACAATATTCATTTGAGTTCTTTTGATTTTACGGGTGTTTTATAATTAATTTGCCTTTACTAAATTTGGGCTGTTGCACTTGACTGCTGGCAAATTGCAAATACGTAAACACGTGCTCGCTCTTTTCGTTCTATTTTCAGAGAGTCCCGTTAGAATTGCCAAACAAACGGTATTGTGTCGTTTAGTTTGGACAATCAGCTGTTCGAAAAAGTGGGTTTCGTTGGAATAGCTCAAAATCAATTTTTTGATTTATGGCCTATGGCAGCGACCACTGTGCAACGTGGCGCTCACAACATTTGTCAACAAAGAAAACGAAACGGATTAGATTCGCTTGCCTTTAGGCTCAGCTCGCAAGCAAATGGGCAAAGTCGTACACAACGCTTACACTTTCGCTCGGGTGATAAATTAATCGAGCTCGGTAAAGACACCGGCGGGCGGTGTCTAAAAATAGATTGCGCGCAGATAAGCACAACTGAAGAAGTCCGAGATCACTCTCTGGTTGCTGATTAGAAGCTTAACACGACCGTACGAAACCAGTGCACAAACTTTTGTAAATAATTACAGATAAATTTTCAAAGTTCTGATATTTACTTTTGTGACAAAAAAATTTTTCAACGATCTACTAAATAAATACACTTTCTAAATTTTTCTCATTTGGCACGCTTCATAAAAATCGTATAGCTAATTGCCTACACAGACATATAGTATGGCGGCGTGCCAAAATATATAAATTTAGAAAGTTTATTTATTTAGTAGATAGTATAATACATTTTCGTCACAATAGTTGATACCAGAACTATTGTATGTTGAAGGTGCCATCGTCACTAGATTTTTACTTCGTTAAGAGGTGTTTTTTGGTTTGATATGCAATTAGCATAATTTATACACAAATAAACAATTTGGTTGGTAAAATTGACCAATGCAGGTATTTTAATAACTATGAAAAATTGTACTTCACTATTTTAAATAGTTGTATATGTTTTGTTTCCTATTTAATAGTGAAGCCACTATTATTCCGTTCACGTGATGTGTGTACTTTGTTATTTTAATAGTAAATAGATATTTAACTATAAACAATAGTTATTTCAACGTAATATCTTTCACACAAAAGTATGCAACAATAACTTTAAAAACTTTGTCCAATGTGTTGTTTATAATTCTCAACTGGGTCTAGCGTCCTAGAGTCCCAAGCCAAACTCTGAAAATATCGATACAATCGCGATATTATCGCTTATATCTAATCTTTCGTTTTTATGATGCGCTTTATCATTTCATACGCACTGTTCCATCTCGTTGGCATCTCCTGCGACAGTCCACACGGCTTGTCGATACCCTACGCATCCTTGAACTTCTCGCATGCAAATGTACTTCTTTTGAAATACGCGACGATCGTCTTGCAATTGTTAAGAATGCTCTCAACAACAGTCATATGTAGTACATCCTGCACGAGTAAATTAATTTAATGTGCTACGCAGGGCAAGTGTTTGTATTTAAGTAAATCACACGCTTTCTTCATTTTTGAGTCGTTATCAGTGACTACGCAAACCACCTAATTTGTGATAGCCCACTCTGTCAGCACCGATGCAATAGTTTCGGCAATGTTGGGTGCGGTGTGGCTTCTGCTATCCTTATCAAGACCAACATCATCCACACTCAGACTGAGTCCACATCGCGAACTGAGTTACAGCTAGCTAGTCTTGATATTCCAACAAACGGAGGGGTCCTTAAAATAGCGTCGTTGTATCTTCCTCCCAGCGAGCCCTGGACAAAGAACGATTTTGACCAGCTACTAGCGTCTCTGGGCCCGAAATTCTTGGCTGGAGGCGACTTTAACGCCAAGGGAAAGCGTCTTCAAGAGGCCATAATTTCAAGCTCTTCCCAAATTCTAGCTACTGGGGGACCTACCTTTTATTCGTCGAATACTAGGCTTACGCCAACAGCTCTTGACTTTTTCATCGTAAATGGAGTACAACTCAATCAACTCTCGATCGAAACAAAATACGAGTTGTCTTCGGACCATTTGTCAATTGTTGCAACGCTTAGTCGAACACCTAAATACAAGGCCAAAAGAAAATCACTACTACCGCCCGGCTCTTCCGTTGAAAAGTTTAAGGAAACCCTGGATAGAAGTATAAATCTCAACACTGTGATTAACCATCCAGATGATCTTGAAGATGCGGTAACGGCTTTTATGGAACAAATATACACTACTGCGACAGATGCTACCCCGAACCAAAGGCAACCTCCGGATCAAAGTAGAAGCAATTTGCTCTCACAAAATGCCTTAGTTCTTATACATCTGAAAAGAAGAGTTCGTCGAGAATACACAAGAACAGGAGATATGCGCGTCTATAACATTTACAAAAGGCTTTCTAACCGCCTAAGCAAAGTCTTGAAAAAGAACAAGCAAGATCAAATTGACCATATGTTGGAAAATGCGGGTCCAGATGCATCGACAAACTACTCTCTATGGAAGCTAACCAATCGATTTAAGAGACAGGTTACCCCAAAGGCTCCTATCAGAAATCCCGCTGGTGGTTGGTGTGGATCCAGTCAGCAGAAGGCTGATATCTTTGCTGACAACTTAGAGAACAGATTTCAGCCGTTAAACCTAACTCCGATGGAAAATCGTATGCTTGTGCAAATGCGTCTGGACAGGCCTTTTCAAATGGCTCTTCCCACAAAGCCTGTTACCCTAGAAGAAGTTGTTGCACAGATCGGTAAGCTCAAAAACAAAAAAGCCCCAGGCGAGGACCTTATAGATAACAAAACGCTCAAGATTCTATCCACCAAAGCTCTGCTATTTATAGTCCTGTTGTTCAACAGCGTCTTAAGGCTGAGTCATTACCCAAGTTCATGGAAGAGTGCCATTATCACGATGATCCCCAAGCCTGGAAAGCAACCCACCGAAGTTGATGCTTACAGGCCAATAAGTCTCTTACCTGCATTGGGCAAAATGATGGAAAGAGTGATACTGTATCGGATCCTTGGACTAGAAAGTGTGAGCAGAGCTATTCCAAAGTGGCAGTTTGGTTTCCGAAAAAGTCACGGCACACCTGAACAGCTGCATCGCGTGGTCAATTTTGCTCTGGAAGCTATGGAAAGCAAAATGTACACAGTAGCTGTGTTTATGGATATTCAACAAGCCTTTGATAGGGTATGGCACGACGGCCTCCTAAGCAAGCTAAAGATCCTACTAACGCCGCAGCTTTTCCTCCTCATTCAGAGCTTCCTATCGGAAAGGAAATTTAGTGTTGTTGTCGATGGCGAAAAGTCGTCAAAACGTCCAATCTCAGCCGGTGTACCACAAGGCAGTGTACTAGGCCCGACACTTTACACACTGTATACGTCAGATATGCCAGATTCCTGGGGTTGTACCGAAGTTGACGATGATGACATGTTAATCGCAACATACGCCGACGACACAGCGGTTATGGTCAGAAGTCCAAGCATAGACATTGCAACCTTGGGCCTGCAGGAGTACGTATCACGTTTTGAAAAATGGACAACAGAATGGAACATAGGCATAAACTGCAGCAAATGTGCTTGTGTCACATTCTCCACAAGGCCAAAGAACTGCCCAGGCATTTCCATGCTCGGTTCTGTACTTCGTCACGAGTCCTACTACAAGTACCTTGGTGTGATTTTGGATAGAGGACTAACTTTCCAGAGGCACACAACAATGGTCAAGCAGTCAGTGCTTTCAAAGGCAGCAAGTATGTCCTGGCTTCTTTCGTCAAGAAATAAGCTCTCTTTGTCCAACAAAGTTCGAATTTATAAATCGATTCTCAGTCCAATCTGGAAATACGCGTCACAAGTCTACGGCATAGCGTCTAAATCGAACTTAAACAAAATACGAGTAGCGCAAAGCAAGATTATAAGATCGATTTGTAATGCCCCCTGGTTCATGAGAACCAGAGATATTGAAAGAGATCTCAAAATCCCAAAGATAGGCGATGTTTGTCGTATGCATGCTGAAAACTACTTCAGACGCCTTGGCTCTCATCCTAACTCCCTGGCGAAGAGGCTAATTTGGAGACCAACAAGAAGAAGACTGAAAAGATAGATTCAACTAAATTTTTTTTATATTTTTTTTTAATTTAATATTTTTTTAGCTGTACTTTTTTGATTAATTTTTTATAGATAGATTTTTTATATTTTTAATTTGTTTTTAGTTTATTTTTAATATTTTAAATTATGTTTTTATAGCCGACATTTTTTTTAGATGTACCAATTGGGACTTTAGCAATTAATCGCTCCTATAGATATATTTTTTTTTGTGTAAATTACATATCAAAGCCTTTAAAAATATATCCAATAACAATAAAAACATGAACACAATAAGTAATTCACTTTGAATAAAAGCGTAATGTGTACTCGAGAAAACGATTTTTCATTATATTTTGTTGAATATGGTGAGTGCAAAATGCAAATTTTTGATAACTAGATTAAAGCTTTACTGTTCAAAGATCCGCAAATATTTATTTATTTATGACGAAGTAAATTTAGCTTATTGCTACTTTTACATTTGTCTGGGAGTCTAGCCACTAACAATGTTTGTACAGCAAAACTCTAATCAATGTATCTAGCATTAGCTTTTTATGTGAATAGCACTCATGATTTTCATTAATTAAAAAAAAAAAAGATTCCATAAAAAAAAAGTTGTTCCCAGTCGGGGTTGAACTCGACCTGCAATTCCCGCGGTTGAGCGACTAGACCCCTGGCCTACAGGCTATTGACACCCAACGTTAGTTAAATGTGACATTGAGCCCTTATTGCAGCAGACCACACGAAATGATTCACCAACACAACCAAAGAGCTTTACACGGACAACGCACACTAGCAAAATCGAAAATCCACATCGAAAATCCACACCAAAAATTTTGCCGTACATTCCGTTGTATGGCTGTTACGCATCTTGTTATTCTATGGTCTTTGGTAGCAGTATACCCGTTAATTTTGAATAAATATACACTTTTACAAAAAAAAAAAAAAAAAATAGTAAAGTTTAAAAAACTAATACTAACATAGGGGGTAGTGCTAGCTACGAGGCCTTCGACTACGTATTTATGTAAGCTACATTTATATTTTTATAATATATTTTAGTTATTCTCCGAAGAAAGTACAAGAAATGCAGCATACCTTTGGGCATACATAAGTCCTCCCTTAAGCGCTCTGCCAGGCATTTCATCTCTGCGCTGTAATTTCCTGTTTAATAGTTTCCGCATGGAAACTATACAGATTTCAAAAGTGACATGAACGGTTAGCGTAACTTTCTGTACCAATCACATGAAATTCCACATAAACGATCAACGTGGCGCTCACAACATTTGTCAACAAAGAAAACGAAACGGATTAGATTCGCTTGCCTTTAGGCTCAGCTCGCAAGCGGTATTGAAATAGAAACTGACAGTCTTCCTATTCTAGTGATCATCATCGTTCTGTCAAATGTTGTGGGCGCCACGTTGACCGTTTATGTGGGATTTCAAGTGATTGGTAAAGAAACCGAGAGTTGAACGGACGAATAGATGGATTTTAGAGATTGTAAGCCTTTAATATTCTTCTTCTGACAATTCTAGGGAGTTTTGGTCCTCTGAGTCTGAATCGGAAAAGTCTGAGTCGCTTATGTATAAATCTTCATTTGGGTTTAACATACACAATGCTTCTTTTGGAAAGTGCTGTTCACGTTCCTTGCAATTTTTTAAACGTAATGAAGAAATAACAGGGTCGGAACAGTCCATTGATCTATAAAAAAGGTCTGACATCGTTGATATGCGATCACACTTTCTCGTATGGTTTATCCGATCATTTTTGTAAAATTTGTTTTTAGCCTCAGAGGCTTCTTCGCCCAACATACCTACCGGTAAAATACTCGTTCGAATTATATCTGCTCCATGAACCAATATTTTATGTAAAGTAGCGGTCATTGGGTACCACGGATATGCATCTATATAAAGAAGAGCAGTTTGTAAAGCATATTTTTCAAATTTTTGATCATTTATGTCATGTTTTGAGTTAATAACTATTAAAATAATTTTTAACTTATAAAGGAGCTCGGATTTTAAGCCCGTTATTTTTGAAAGAACGTATTTGATGAATTTTTAACTTTAAAAATACGGTAAAAAAAGAACTACTTGCCCGAATTCTTTGAAACTTTGGCATAAATTAGTTTAATGTATTATAAAAAGGACTCCATACTCGGTCTTGTCATTTTCTTAAAAAAAAAAACGTATTTTTGGCCAAAAATCGGATCGGCTGGCCCAGTGTGCATTGGGGAAACACTGGACTCCACGACCACCAGCTAGCTACTTGTCAGCTAAAGTGGAGAAGGAGAACGCGCTGGCTTCTACAGGTTATAGGAAAAAAGGACGCACCACACATGCCTTGCGGGTGACCTTTGAAAACTTCGGTCACACTACAATGGTCGGCATAAGTATTTTGACAAAACAAAAGTTCAATATACTCATAATTTGAACTTACTTCTTGTAAGCTTTGGCATCAATGGAAACGTAATTTAAATGCCGTTTGAATGATACAATACATTTTCTAACCCATTCAGTATTTATTGAAAAGGACGAATTTGTGTAAACATCTACTTTTTAAACTTTTTTCCTCGACTTGAAAACTTAAATTTTTTGATGCAAAAAGTTTCATCAAACAAAAATAATAGTAGCGGCAAAAAGAATTTTTCAAAAATCATTTTGCTTATATTTTTTATGATTTTTTGAATGTGACAATGTCGGAAAAAATTTGTATGAAAAGGAGAAAAATATGGCTCAAATGCATGTTTCTAAGCATTTTCAAAAAATCATAAAAAATAGAAGCACAATGATTTTTGAAAAATTCTTTTTGCAGTAACAATTATTTTTGTTTGAAGAAACTTTTTGCATCACAAAATTTAAGTTTTCAAGTCGAGGAAAAAAGTTTAAGAAAAAATTTTAAAAGTAGATTTACACAAATTCGTCCTTTCCAATAAATACTGAATGGGTTAAGAAATGTATTGTATCATTCAAACGGCATTTAAATTACCTTTCCATTAATGCCAAAAGTTTACAAGAAGTAAATTCAAATTATGAGTATATTTAACTTTTGTTTTGTCAAAATACATATGCCGACCAGTGTACAAAGAATAATATTTTTCGACTAGTTAAACTCTAAGCCGATCTGAATACTAGCTTAGCAATGTACACAATTTGTATACCCGTTAATCCTAGAGTAAGAGGGTATACTAGATTCGTCGGAAAGTATATATTGGGAATACAACTGACAGCACATTGATCTTCATCCCTAGTAGATCGCATTACCATATATCGTATACCTTACCACATAGTATTTACTGTTATCGCATAAGTCTCATCTTCAACAATTGTTCGTTCCATCATCTTTATCGCCAATACTGTTTAAAACTCAATCTGTATTTTAAACATCCTTAAATAAAACAAGAAAGAACGCTATAATCGAATACCTCGACTATAAGATACCCGTTACTCAGCTAAAGGGACCACAGGGAAATAGAGATATGCAAGCAGCAAAGCGAGATTGAAATGCGCCAACTATCCTCGATCTCAATATATGGTTATGTGGGCTGTAGACAGACTTAAGCGTTATGGGCGTTAGAGTGGGCGTGGCAAAATTTTTTTTGGGTCAATCAATAGGTATTGACGAGAATAATACATTTCAGTCAACATTTTTTTTCTAGCATGAAAATTGTGGGCGCCGCAGTCCTAGGCGGTTAGAGTGGACGTGGCAAACTTTCTTTCTGGGTCAATCGATAGGTATTGACGAGACTAATACATTTCAGTTAAAATTTTGTACCAAGCTTGAAAATTGTGGGCGCCACAGCCTTTGACGGTTTGTGGGCGCTAGAGTGGGCGTGGCATATTCGCGTAACAAACTTGCGCTGCGTACACGGCTACGGAATCTAAATCTGAAATCCCAATTCTCTATCTTTGATAGCTTTCGAAATATCCGCGTTCATATTTACGATTTTTTGAAGTTTGTGGGCAGTTTGTGGGCGTGAAAAACTCTTTTTTGGGTCAATCGATAGGTATTGACAAGAACAATACATTTCAGTTAGAACTTTAGTTCTACCATCAAAACTGTAGGAGCCAAAGGTTTGGGCGGCTTATGGGCGTTAGAGTGGGCGTAGCACCCTGCTAAAACAAACTTGCGCTGCGTAAGAAGCTCAGGAATCTGCATGCCAAATCCCAATAGGCAAGCTTCTATAGTATTCGAGATCTCAGCTTTCATCCGGACGGGCTGACAGACGGACAGACGGACATGGCTAGATCGACTCGGCTAGTGATCCTGATCAAGAATATATATACTGGGGTTGGAAACGCTTCCTCTGCCTGTTACATTCTTTCCGGCGAGTCTAGTATACCCTTTTACTCAACGAGGAATGGGTATAATTATTCACATTACTCAACCTAAAATAAAACAGGTTATGGACCGCAGCACTCTTCCACTGCGCCAGAAAATAGTTAGAGCAAGTGAAAAACTAGTGAGATTAAATGGCAAATTTCATGTCTGGTGAAATTGCCTACACACACATGCAAATTAAGTTTTTCACTTGTGAATTAATTTAAAAAATTAATTTTTATTTTGTATAATCACTTATTCACTATTACAATTTTTTAATAGGTCGAACTTATTTTATTCACTGCTCTTTACATTTTCTCGATTTGTTCAACTGCTCGATTCAGATCTCAAAAACGGACTGCCTGCTCTCTAGTTCTAAGATCAATAATCAAACCTCGGCTTAAGAGATTTATCCGCAAAAATTGATAAAGAGAATGACTCAAGAGAGTCGGAAAATAGGATGATGCAATTTGCCAATTAAATTTGAAGTCCAAACTTGGCCGGAAACTGGTGTTGGCGGACTTTAGGTATCGCTTTGGGGATCTTTTTGTTTACGTAAGCGGACTCAGGGCACGCTTTGGTGATCTTTTTGTTTACGCTAGCGGACTCGGGACTCGCTCTGGACTCCGATGTTTACAATATCGGCTTGGATGTGTGCAGCACCCGTTTGATGCGGACTGCGTGAAACTGATCTGGGTGGGAATGATGTGGAGGCCTGGATGACAGAAATAGATGACCTCGGATTTATCTCGGGTCTGTCAGAGTTATTTGGAAATTTGCTCTCGGCTCAAAGTTGTTTATAAATTGGGTAATTAATGTGTCATATAACTACCCCCATTCTAAATTGAATCGTCCCGATTCAGTGGAACTGATGGGTATATTGAATGTAATTGATTGGTTAATTCGACAATGATATTTTCTTCTAGGGTATTTTCATTGTCGGGGATATTATTTATTTCATAATCGGAAATATTGCTTTCTGGTTCAATTTCTATATGAATTTGCCATGGTTTGAATAATAATAATAATAAAATATATAAATGTGAATATGATTAATATTAACGTAACTGGTATTTGAGTTTGCTTAATTTGAATAAATGGATTTAGTATGTTAATATTATCGAATGTGAGTTCCGAATCATTAGATATAATATATTCGGATGCTAAAAAATCTGAATACTTTCGAGCTGTGATGTATTCCAATATCTTATTGTCTACATTGGTGTAGGAAATATTATTAATTGTAGTGGTGCCATAAAAAGTTATTAAATATGAAGTTATGAAAGTTATTATATATTAAATATAAATGAGTGTCATTAACTGTATTTTCTCCATTTACAAAAATGGCTCCATCTTGGATTACATCAAAATTTTTATTTTTTTCTCGGATTTTGTTACAAAAGGATTTTTCTCCATTAAGTAATCTGGTGAAAAAAGAACCTTCTGGGTTAAGTGTGCAATATTTATTAAATATTTGTGTCTTAAAATTAGACATTACATAGTACTTATTTCTACATTTTGCGACGTGATTATCAATTAATAATTGTTCATTATTATGTGAAATAGATCTTGAATTGTAAACGTCACAACGATCGGTAATAATAGGGTCTTTTATGTAAATTATAATAAGATCTTGACGCAAAGCGACTTAAAATTCAAATATATCTAAAAGATCTGTTATAATTACAGGTCTATCTTCGTGCTTATACATTTCTTGTATATCATTATTGTTTAGAATTTTAGTATTAAATACATCAGTTTTGGCGAGTGTAATTGTGTCCATTAAATTCATAAGATCGTAAGTAAGCAAGCGCAGACGATATTTTCTAAGTGGAATTTCTTGATCTTTAAAGGCTGTTTTGAATTGTTCAGATAAAGATTTTATCTCTTTAAATATTTTAGAATTAATAACGAAATGATCGTTATTATTTTGTATTAAATCATCGATTTTATTTTGGACTGTTATGAAATCATCATGATCTGGTGTTCCCGCTATCCATTTCCAAATGGTGCCTATTTCATTAATGCCTCTTTTCGATCTACTGGGTATAATTTGAGAGATAAGTATTTTGATAATATTTAAATCGTGGTTTATTTCCCAAAGAAAATTCTTGCTGTCGTGACCCTTTAGAAATTCTGTTTCAAGATTAATTATTTCTCTATAAAGACTTATATTAGTTATATGAAATAAATCTGCGTATGATTCATAAATAAGAACATCTTTGGTATCCTTGTAAAGAAGGAAATCATGGTTCGTGTAATCCATAATTTCAGATTTGGTTGTAGCTACCAGCAATAATAAGTACATTATTGAAATCATTATCTGTAATTTGAAATAAATTATTTAATATTATCTTTATGAATCGTAAGGTTTCTGTTATTTATAATAACTTTATTTGGGAGATTTTCCTTAACTACTTATTTTTATACCCGTTACTCGTAGAGTAAAAGGGTATACTAGATTCGTCGGAAAGTATGTAACAGGCAGAAGGAAGCGTTTCCGACCCCATAAAGTATATATATTCTTGATCAGGATCACTAGCCGAGTCGATCTAGCCATGTCCGTCTGTCCGTCTGTCCGTCTGTCCGTCTGTCCGTATGAACGCTGAGATCTCGAAAACTATAAGAGCTACAATACTGGGATTTGGCATGCAGATTCCTGAGATTCCTGCGCAGCGCAAGTTTATTTCAAAAGAGTGCCACGCCCACTCTAACGCCCACAAACCGCCCAAAACTGTGGATCCTACAGTTTTGATGCTAGAATAACAATTTTAACTGAAATGTATTGTTCTCATCAATACCTACCGATTGACCCAAAAAAAAGTTTGCCACGCCCACTATAACGCCCACAAACCGCCCACAAACTTCAAAAAATCGTAAATATGAACGCGGATATCTCGGAAAATATCAAAGATAGAAAAACGGGACTTCAGATTTAGATTCCGTAGGCTTAAGCGCAGCGCAAGTTTGTTACGCGAATATGCCACGCCCACTCTAACGCCCACAAACCGCCCAAATCTGTGGCGCCCACAATTTTTATGCTAGATAAAAAATGTATTGGTCTCGTCAATACCTATCGATTGATCTAAAAAAAGTTTGCCACGCCCACTCTAACGCCCACAAACCGCCCAAGCCTGTGGCGCCCACAATTTTCGTGCTAGATAAAAAATTTAAACTGAAATGTATTGGTCTCGTCAATACCTATCGATTGATTTAAAAAAAACTTTGCCACGCCCACTCTAACGCCCACAACGCTTAAATCTGTCTACCGCCGGTAGGTGGCGCATTTGCTGCTTGCATATCTCCATTTTCCTTTGGTCCCTTTAGCTGAGTAACGGGTATCTGATAGTCGAGGTACTCGACTATAGCGTTCTTCCTTGTTTATATCTAGAATTAAGCTTGTTTCTTTCCCCGTGTTTCTTTTCGTAAATTACCTCTCCTACGTGATAATTCTTATTTTGTCTATCTTTATTGGGAAAATGCAACATTTTCTCTTAAGCTTGTTGCAATAATTTAGGAATACCTTCGTGTTTGATTTTATTACATAATATATTAAAAGATCGATGGTTTGTTATTGAGTGAAATGTTAAATTGTATTTTTGTGCTGCTCTAATTTTAATTTCGGAATAATCAATTAAATTAAGCTCATCTTTAATGCAGCGAGACATTTCTGTTAAGGTAGAGTGTGCCCATTATATTTGTCCGTTGGACGTACTATGTCGAGGATCTGCGAAGAATAGAGATATCCCATTTCTTTGTGCAAAAGATTTAAATTGGGATGAAGAAAAACTTGGTTCGTTATCTATCATCAAAGATTTGGCTAATGGAAATTGTTGTAAAATTTCTGAAACTTTATTTTCTATATTTAGTTTATTAGGGATTTCTTTTACGACTAAGTATTTAGAATACGAATCTATACAAGTAATGAATATAAGATTTTGGGCGTAATATATGTCAAGATGCAAACTTTCACCTTCTCTTTCTGGAATAGGTGCTTGACCTATAGGAATCTGTACTGGGTGTCTGTTGTATTTGTTTTGATTGCAGACTCCTTAAGCTTTTTGTATAAATTAGGCCAATAATAAAGTCTAGTTATTTGTTTATAATTTTCTTCAAGCCCTCTATGAGCTCTACAATGAGTTTCTGTGATAATGAGAGATCTGTCATCAGCGTTTTTGACATCCTGGACAAATGTCTTAGTGTACAAAAATGTATTTATAAAATTGTCTTTAAGTGGTTTTTGAATTCTGTAAAAATCTTCTAGAGTACAGTGAACTCCTATTGTTATAGTGGGTGGTTGTTATATTCGCTTAAGATTGATATTAAATTTTCTGGATCTATTATATAATTTTCTACTCTATTATATGTCTAGTATTTCCGAATACATTAATCGACTCATGTATTGTATACCTCCCCGTTGCTATTAGCAATTGTAGCTTAAACTGGTTTAAGGGTTTCCGGCTTTCTTGTATAACATTCTCAGAACTACTCTCTGCTGAGTATTTTGATCTGAGACCGATTCATTACTTTCCGTTAAGTTATTAATTTGGATCCGCGATAAAGCGTCCGCAACAACATTTGTTGCTCCTAGCTTATAAATAATTTTGGGTGAATAGCTTTCAATAAAGGCATACCATCTTTTCATCTCGATATTTGGATTTTTTTGAGAAATGGAAAATGAAAGAGGTTGGTGATCGGTATAGATTTCGATGTTGTTAACCCCATATAAGTAATTTCGAAGATTTTTCAAAGCCCGTACAATGGCTAAAAGTTTCTTTTTATTTGTTGCGTATAATTGTTCGGTTTTGGTCAGAGTTTTTTAAATAAATGTAATTGCTCCTTAAAAGCTCTTACAGCTGAATCATCAAACTGTATTAAAGTTTTACATTATGCTTTTTTAGATACTTTGCCGTTTTGGCCTTCTAAATATTTTGTTAATGGTTTAGCTATCTTTGCGTAATTTTGCACAAATTTTCTGTAATATCCTGTAAGGCCTAGGAAGCTGGTAAGTTCTCGAATATTTTTAGGGATCGGATATTTTACAATTGTATACATTTTTTCGGAATCGGTTTTGATCACATTGTGAGAAACAAGGTAACCGAGAAAATTTGTTTCTAATTTAAGGAACTTTGATTTTTCCATCGCTCGTTGGAATATTCTTGGAGCGTTGGTCAAACCTAAAGGCATTCTTATGAATTCGTATTTCCCATTGTTTATTGAAAATGAGGTTTTCTGAATATCTGTTTCATTCATGAGAATCTGATGAAATCCAGATTCCAAGTCAATTGTTGAAAAGTATTTGGCTTTTCCAAGATTTGACAAAATCACTGAAGTGTCCTGCATTGGATATTTATCAGGTAAAGTATTTTCATTAAGTTTTTTATAATCTATTACGAGTCTGAGCTTTAGAGTTCCGTCTTCATTGAAACTCTTTTTTGGTACCACTAGTACAGGGGAATTATAAGGACTTCTACTTGGTCTTATAATTTCTTCTTTTAGCATTCGACTTATTTCAGAATTTACAAAATCTGAAGCTGATAGAGCATAAGGGTATTGTTTGCTGTAAATGGGCCAATCATTTACGTTGTTTATTTCACCGCGTATATCTGTCCTAAATAGATTCTGCATGCTTATTTTTGAATGCTCTTCATTGATAATATTTAATATTTCGATCTCCAGATATTTTCTTTGATCTGCAGATGATATTTTTATGTTGTTTATTTTTTGATTGTCGGATAGTTCAACGACGTCGTGTTTAGAATTTCAAAATTCCAAACTTTTATTTTTTTCGGATTCTTCAAAGACGGCGCGTTCACGATTTTTAATTTCCAAACTTTTTTTTTTGTCGGATATTTCAACGACGGCATGTTCGGAATTTTGGAATTCCAAAAATTTATTTTTCTCGGATTTTTCAACGACGGCGTGTAACGTGCAACCTTATGTAGCACAGTATTGTACACAGATCTGTCCTCGCGGGGCACGCTATAGTATCCGGCTCTAGCTTGTCGGCTTTGGGGGTGGAGGTCTTGCTAATCCAGATCTGCTACTTGCCTATTATTATTAATCAAGAAATTGAGCGTGCTTGCGACGACATACGAAATTAGATCGTAGACGATGGGGAGAAACCGGGAGAATGTAAGTTAATTCCAGTAGAGAGATAGATTCAGCTAAGAGAAGGGAGAAGGAAAAGGAACATTCGGTAAACGAGACGCCGATGTAATTGCGCCTGTCGCCCGCCCTACCTAAGATCACTGTATCCAATTGTTGATTCGCGTGATCCCTTTTCAATACCTTTACGACCGCATCATCGCCCGCAGAGTCTCAGCGAAATAATTACTCCATGGTTTCGTTTAAATTCATTTTAATAATCCAAATTAAATTTCAGGCCTATGTTGCCAGGGCGGGTTACTCCTTTTTTCCATTGGGAAAAGACATAAGTGGAATACAATTGCAAAGGTCAATAGCCGAAGGGAATAAGAAGAGGCTATGTATACTATCGATGTCTAATTACCCTAAAAAAATCCAATAGTTTGTTCTCCATAAACAGATATAATTACTAGGTACGGATAACATGAGGTAATCTTAAGTTTTAATAAGGGGTCTTAATATATATAAAATGTAGAGAAATTTCATTGTTGATTCCATAGATAAGTTTTACTCTACAAAGGAAATATCTTCTATTGTTTGGTTCTAAATGTTGTTCTTATTTTTTTTTTCCTCAGTGTATTCACAGCTTAATTTTATTATTTATTTTCTTTTTTTTTTCTACTATTATTATTATTTATTTATTTATATTTTTTACAGTACTTCTACAAATGAATCGCGTTCGGCTTTAGGACTACTAATGTTCATATAAATCTCCAATTTAATCAGCTTTTAAGGGTGTGCATGTTCTCTTTTACTTTTGTTTGACCATTTTTACTAAACATTGAATTCGAATGCCGAGTATAAATTAACCAAAAAATATAAAATTTTATATTAACTCACTTGGTGTATTCTCCACGACGAAAGATCGATCTCCCGAGCGGTGACTGTAAAAGAATAGCGACTCTGGTTCGCAAAGGGTTAAATAAATACAGAGCATTCATATGTTTTAGTCAACCAACTATTTTCTTAACTAATAATTCCTAAAACCGAACCCGTTACATGATTATATTTTTTTTCTCTTTCGTTCGGTTCTACCTACGCCTATCTTTTCTGTTTCTAAAAATAATTTTTTCTTACTTAATATATTATTTTATTTAATTTCCAACTTTTCTCTCAGTGCGTCATTCTGTGCATATTTGGTGACTCTGGCCGATCTATCACTTATTTGGGGTGGGTTAAATGTTAAGGAAATTCTAACACTGTGCGAATTTGTATGCCCTTACATTAATTATAAAAAAATCGAATCAAGGAATTAAGCGTCGAAGCGCGGCAGTTCTCCATTCACTAGTGTATCGACGATGGGCAAACCTCGGCTGCGAATTTACTTTCTGGCTCTCCCTAACCCCGTTGGAAAATTTCCAATGTGCACGTGATCGAACCCTAAAATTCGTATTTTGGCCAATTTAAACACTGTGCGAATTTTTCTGGAATCCTGAGGGACTACATTTTGCACTATCGAGCTATTGCTGCTCTCGGTTGTTGGCTATTTAATTGCTGCTGCTCAGTTAACCGCCGAGGGAGAGCCGCTGAAGCGGTTACAAACGGAGCTGCTTTTCAGTCCGCTAAGATTAAACGAACGCTGAGGGGCTCTAGGCCTTAGATCGCGATGGGAAACTGCTGGTGCTTGACTATGGTTGACTATGGAGGGTGCTCCTGTGGACGCAGTAGGCGGCCGCGTGGCTTCAAACGCGGCTGCCAGGGGGTGCTCCCGTGGACGCGGTGGGCGGCCGCGTGGCTCCTAACACGGCTACCAGGGGGTGCTCCCGTGGACGCGGTGGGCGGCCGCGTGGCTCCTAACACGGCTGCCAGGGGGTGCTTCCGTGGACCCTACGGGGATCCGTCGATCTTCCGGCGACTTTTCAGGGCGCGTCCCTCGATGCCCGTGCTGCCCAGCACTTACGGCAGCTGCGGGTGAACGATGCGGCTCGCTAATCCACTAGGATTGAAGAAAATCTGCGAGACGAACGCCGTCAGAAACCCGCTTAAGCTCGGCTATCATTTTTCAGCTTACCTAGGCAACCGCCAACATGCATAAATATTCAACTCGATTTTCAGAACACTTATTTGTATGGTTTTTCGGACTTAGTGTGCCGCACTCGAATTAAACGCGTGTGATCGCTTTGAATACTATAAAAGAAAAGAACGTGTCCGGAATTCGGATGTGGGTCTGTAAAGTTGGCCGCGGTGCGAAAGCCGAGCTTTGTATTGCGACTCTGTTACAGCTGATTTATGCCAGCTGATCTAATGCAACTGCAGCTGTGGTCCACTGATTTGGTAACGCAAAGCTAAGTGCATATGTACCTATGTATTTATAGAGCCTACTTTAAGGCTGACTGTATGAATACGTGCTCGCACAAACGCTTCAGGCGCTGTTACAAAAACCCCCCGCCAAAATCCAGCTAGGGTATTTGCACCAGATACCCTAGATGGATACCGCCTGAAGCTAGGTCACTGTCGGATAACCTTAGCATGATAAGTGCCTAACAACCGACCCTGAGGATCTTCCAATTCGTAATAGCAGTTACCCAACTTCTTGCGCACCCGGGCCTTGACAAATGAAGGGCCAAACTTGGCATTGTATCCAGATTGGAAGCAACTCTGCTTAAAATTACGTCGAAACACCTCTTGACCGGCTTTGAAAGATACTACTTTCGACCGAAGGTTGTATCGCTTCTCATTTTCCTCATGCATCTTCTGCATACGTTTCTTAGCTTCAGTATGAACAGTCTCGAAAGAGTCCGGACGGTTAAACATTACGGAACGATCATCGAGCAAGTTAAGCTTTCTAAGCAGAGAATATGTTGCACCCGATGTGACCATATGTTGACCATAGACCATGTAGTAAGGTGACGTTCCGATACTGGAATGCATCGAGGAACGCAAAGCGCAACTAATCCTACTCAAATTTTCGTCCCAGTCCTTTTGGTCAGAACGTACATAAGCCCTGATTCCTGAGATGACAGAGCGATTAACGCGTTCCGAAGCGTTAGCTTGAGGGGCATGCACAGCTGTTAATACGTGCGTTACTCCGTACTGTTGCATTAGCTTTTTAAAACCTACAGCACGAAACTGGGAGCCGTTATCTGAAACAATGGACTCTGGCACCCCGTATGTCATAAAAAGTTCACTCTCGAGATAGTTTACTACTACAGCAATATTTATTTTTTTTACAGGCTTCAGGAATACATATTTCGAGAAGTGATCGAGCACTATAAAAATGCCAATACTTCCGCTTCGAGAGCGCGGATAGGGCCCGAGGAAATCAATAAAAAGTCGCTGGAAGAACCGTTGGGTTTCCGGAGCTTTTCCTAACGGCGGACGCAGAGAACAATTCGGTGACTTGGTGGATTTGCACACTTCGCAAGCATTTACATACGCTTTTACGTCTTTTACTAATCCGGGCCAATAGTAGTATCGCCTAAGCCTCTCGATAGTCTTATGTATCCCGCCGTGCGAGCATAAAGGACTCTCATGAGCGCGAACAAGGACTTCCGGGATCATTTCTTTGGGTACCCATAGCTTCCATGCATACTCATCATGAAGGGTTTCTCCCGTCAAATGTTCTGCCTTCCTATGTAAATACCCACTATCGACTTTCAAGTCAGGGAAATTGGCCTCGTTAGCTCTAACACTATCGACTAATCCTTTGTAACCAGCAGACTTGAAATGACTAGAGTTTACATCGACAAGAAGCCCATCTTGTAAATCTATAGCAGCAAGCTCGTCTTCGTTGACTCTAGAAAGTGAATCGGGAACCACGTTTAAAGAACCTTTGCGGTGATCGATACGAAACTTGAAAGGTTGTAAAGCTATCGCCCATCGACCCAGTCGAGAATTTAAGTCGCGATTGGCCATAAGCCACTTAAGAGAAGCGTGGTCGGTGACAATTTGGAAGCTGTGACCTTCGACGTACGCTCGGAAATGTTTTAGAGCAACAATCGCAGCCAAACACTCTTGTTCCGTGACAGTATAGTTTCGTTGAGCCTTGTTCAACTTTTTCGACACGAAAGCAATCGGACGCTCGTCTCCCTCTTCAGAAACCTGAACCAAAACTGCTCCTACCCCGCTCTTGCTGGCATCACAATGTATCGCGAAAGGCTTTGAAAAATCTGGATTGCACAGTACAGGCGCTTCTGTTAAACACTTCTTTAATTCTTGAAAAGCCTTTATTGCATCAGGGGTTAAGCTAAATTTACGCTTTGTCGTCATCAGGTCTGTTAAAGGGGCCGACAGAGCTGCAAAATTTGGAACGAACTTTCTATACCAGCCACAGAGTCCCATAAAGCTTCTTAGACCGCGGAGGGGTTTCGGAATCGGAAAATCTGTGATAGCCGCCACTTTCTCCGGATCGGTGCGTATTCTGCCATCACCAATGATGTGGCCTAAGTACCGTACACGTCTCTTGCAAAAATGGCTTTTGCTAACGTTGATTGTTAAGCCTGCTCTTTTGATGCGCACAGCTAACTCTCTGAGCACCTCCAAATGAGTCTCGAAACTTGACGAAACCACCAGTAGGTCGTCTAAATAAACGAAAACTTCATTCCGGTAATGTGGTGGTACCACCTTGTCCATCAGTCTAGACATGGCACTCGTCGCATTGCAAAGGCCGAATGGCATCACCTTGAATTGGTAAAGCGGCCTACCGGGAACAGTAAAGGCCGTTTTGTCGCGAGAGTTGACTTCTAACGGCACCTGCCAATAGGCATCCTTCAAATCTAAACTAGTAATGAACTCTGCCTTGGGAAGTCGACTCAAAATCCCGTTTATCTGAGGCAAGGGGTAAGCGTCTTTTTCTGTGAAGCTGTTTACCTTTCGGCAGTCAAGACAAATTCGGATTTTACCAGGCTTGTTTACCATAACTATTGGCGAAGACCAAGCACTTTGCGACTCCTCTATAACGCCTAACTGTAACATTCTATCTATTTCGGTATACATAGCCTTTTCTACGGCCGGCGAAACCGAAAAATGTCGTTGTTTAATGGGTTTTGCACTACCCACGTCTATTGAGTGTGTGATTAAGTTAGTCTTCCCAAGACCTTCCTCCGTGAAAGATGGAAAACAATTGATAACTTCCGAAAGTTTTTTTCTCTGGTCTTCGGATAAAACATGGGTATCGGCACTACTGCTGTCACTGGCTTCAACTCCAGCTAACTCTACTTCCTCTATCGCTAAACTTTTGGGAAGAAGGTCGTAGTGCTTCCAGAAGTCTATCCCCAGGTATTAGTCGTGTTTCAGCGAAGGCACAATGTAAATGGGTAACCATTTCTTAACATTGGCGTATTCTATCTCAACCTTGATCCGCCCTATTATACGCTGAGGACTTCCATCAGCCGTTACAGCATTCCTTTCCATTGCCCTAAAAGGCACATTCCCTGCCTCTACTTGAGCTGCCAAGCTGCCCCCTACACAACTAATAGACGCCCCTGAATCGAGTAAGCCATACACAGTACGATCCAACAGACGAACTGGAATAAATGGTCGAGGATCTCGAGCTGCATAAGGATTAGCACAAATGTATTCTAAGGCCGAGCTCGCAACGTTTCACGTTTTGCCAGAAGGTTTTCAAACGCCTTGCACTACGCGATTTGCGCTTTTGTAAGTCATGTAAATAATTGATTTTGTGAACAGCTTGTGTTCTTCCTAATTTATGAATTTTGTGATGGAGCAGAGAACTATTATTACTAACTAATGCATCTAAAGAAATGGGATTATCTACTTTAAGCACCGCTCTTCTTACTCCACCGTTGCCACTTGATTTCGTAAGGCACTCGAAGGCGTCTGTCTGAACGGCGACCTCGACGTGCCGGCTTTGGAGTTTTTTGCACATTTAGCACAACTTGGCTTATATGTGTTGGGAGTTCCACAGCCATAACAGAAAACTCTCCTCTCGGACAAACAGTCCTGGTATCTATGGCCCTCTTTCCGACAGTTCCAACACACAAGAGAAAACGCCTCTATTTCTAAATCTGTCTCTGCTTCTTGCTCCCTTCGTTCCTTAGGGTCTTGACTTACTTCTGAGATCTCTCGCCTGAATGGGCTGGCTTTTGCATACCCATGTATCTTCTTGACTTCATCCAAAAAGACCTCGCGTCTTCTACAGGTCTCTCTCAGCTCTTGAACCGTTCTGATCTCTACGTTAAGAATTTCATGCCTAATCTCTGGGCGTAAATTATTCTTTAGGACTCGTACAAGCTTACGAGCAGGCCAAGGAACTTCTAATTGATCCACCAATCCCGATATGCTATCGTAAAAGCTGTCGAAAGATTTATTGGTCTTCTGCTTCCTATTTCTAATGAGCTCTTCAACATCTACATCGTGCCTTTCCTCCCGAAATTGTGTACGTAAGGCGAAACACAACATATCCCATTGTACTCTGCTGACGGACTTGTGGTAGCGCCAATAGAACTCGTAGGCTTTACCTTCGAAAAGAACACTGGCATTTCTGCACAGTATTGCGAAGTTTTCCTCTAATGTCTGGTGTGTAAGTGCCTCAACTCTATATATAAAGTTGTCCACTGACACTCCGACTCCCGAATACTTTAACTTCCACCCATTCAGGATCTGAACAACCTTATCCGGCCGGTTGTTCAAGTCAGATCCAATGCTCTTATGAGATATGGGTGATCCAGCATTGTTTACTGCTGCGTTATCGTTTCGATTGTTTAAATTCCTCTCGTAAGGACTATTTTGACCTTCCGTAGCGCGTGAAGGCGAAGTAGGTCTTATTTCGCTATTATCATTTTCAATTGCTGGGGTTGCGGCCAATCGTCGAAAACTTTCTTCTACCGAACTCTGAACTAACTCTACTAGTTTATCTGAAAGAGTCGTGAGCAATCTCCGCTCCACATGGGGTTGGCTTGTCTCACTTCTCTCTCTCTCTTTACTTTTACTACTCCGGGCCTTCTCTGCGGCTGAGGGTTGGATCAGACCCTCTTCCAAGATCAGCCCTTTAGCACGCGTTTGTGGCCCAGCTGGCCTACAAGGCACTAGGCAAACGGGACAGTTTTCGCTTCCCTTGAAATGACTCTCAATATATTTCTTGTGATACTCGTGTTGACATAAAGTAATATACGAGTCCGCTGCACCTCTTACTTCCCTCTCGCACAACGGGCACACTGGTGCCGAAGCGCCCACTGGAGAATGCATCATTTTAGAAAAGAGCAACTAACGATCGAATAAAGACAACACTATAAATTGATGCTCAACGCGTACTTTAACTAAAGCGATAAGGATAAATGGTCAATAATCAAAAGATACTGATTGAACTCTGCGCTAGATGTCCAGCGTGTCGAAAGGTATGAATATTTAATGTTTACCGAAATTCTCTTCGTTGAGATTTAGATTTGAGGAGTTTTAGTAGGATAGTAAAGGATGATTGAAGATAGTTTGAAGATAATCTATTGAATTATTCCGGACAGAACGCTGTTTACAATAAACACTGTCTGCCTTCCGGCTTTCTTCAAATCAAGAAAACTTCATGAAAAAAAAAAATTTAACAACTTTCCTTAACTTTGAGTGGTTATGACACTCTCGCAAGACAGGTCGTTTATTTTCCAAATCCCTCCGTTTTCGGAAAAGTTGTGTTAGACTGACCGTGGGTTAATTGCTCGTGGCCAGTAGACCGACAAAAGTTCCTTACTGTTTTCCGCAAACAATTTAAGGTCCAACCCCTAGTTCTATCAAAGTAGGTAAAAGAGAGTCGAATTTTTTTTTTCCCGCCTGTTTTTAGCTCTGGTCAATAAGCTCAACTAAAATTGTACTCTTCTTGCGTTCCAAAACATAAACAGATTACACGTTGAAAATCAGCTGATTCGACATAACGGTATTAAAAAAAATGAAAAATAAAGGAAATTCTGGAATCTATTTACGATGAGTCTTACCGAGTGCAAGAAGTTACACCCGTTAAGGCCCCACGTTGGGCGCCACTTTTATTAATAATAATAATTAATTATAACTGTAACGTGCAACCTTATGTAGCACAGTATTGTACACAGATCTGTCCTCGCGGGGCACGCTATAGTATCCGGCTCTAGCTTGTCGGCTTTGGGGGTGGAGGTCTTGCTAATCCAGATCTGCTACTTGCCTATTATTATTAATCAAGAAATTGAGCGTGCTTGCGACGACATACGAAATTAGATCGTAGACGATGGGGAGAAACCGGGAGAATGTAAGTTAATTCCAGTAGAGAGATAGATTCAGCTAAGAGAAGGGAGAAGGAAAAGGAACATTCGGTAAACGAGACGCCGATGTAATTGCGCCTGTCGCCCGCCCTACCTAAGATCACTGTATCCAATTGTTGATTCGCGTGATCCCTTTTCAATACCTTTACGACCGCATCATCGCCCGCAGAGTCTCAGCGAAATAATTACTCCATGGTTTCGTTTAAATTCATTTTAATAATCCAAATTAAATTTCAGGCCTATGTTGCCAGGGCGGGTTACTCCTTTTTTTCCATTGGGAAAAGACATAAGTGGAATACAATTGCAAATGTCAATAGCCGAAGGGAATAAGAAGAGGCTATGTATACTATCGATGTCTAATTACCCTAAAAAAATCCAATAGTTTGTTCTCCATAAACAGATATAATTACTAGGTACGGATAACATGAGGTAATCTTAAGTTTTAATAAGGGGTCTTAATATATATAAAATGTAGAGAAATTTCATTGTTGATTCCATAGATAAGTTTTACTCTACAAAGGAAATATCTTCTATTGTTTGGTTCTAAATGTTGTTCTTATTTTTTTTTCCTCAGTGTATTCACAGCTTAATTTTATTATTTTTTTTCTTTTTTTTTCCTACTATTATTATTATTTATTTATTTATAGTTTTTACAGTACTTCTACAAATGAATCGCGTTCGGCTTTAGGACTACTAATGTTCATATAAATCTCCAATTTAATCAGCTTTTAAGGGTGTGCATGTTCTCTTTTACTTTTGTTTGACCATTTTTACTAAACATTGAATTCGAATGCCGAGTATAAATTAACCAAAAAATATAACATTTTATATTAACTCACTTGGTGTATTCTCCACGACGAAAGATCGATCTCCCGAGCGGTGACTGTAAAAGAATAGCGACTCTGGTTCGCAAAGGGTTAAATAAATACAGAGCATTCATATGTTTTAGTCAACCAACTATTTTCTTAACTAATATTTCCTAAAACCGAACCCGTTACATGATTATATTTTTTTTCTCTTCGGTTCTACCTACGCCTATCTTTTCTGTTTCTAAAAATAATTTTTTCTTACTTAATATATTATTTTATTTAATTTCCATCTTTTCTCTCAGTGCGTCATTCTGTGCATATTTGGTGACTCTGGCCGATCTAGCACTTATTTGGGGTGGGTTAAATGTTAAGGAAATTCTAACACTGTGCGAATTTGTATGCCCTTACATTAATTATAAAAAAATCGAATCAAGGAATTAAGCGTCGAAGCGCGGCTGTTCTCCATTCACTAGTGTATCGACGATGGGCAAACCTCGGCTGCGAATTTACTTTCTGGGTCTCCCTAACCCCGTTGGAAAATTTCCAATGTGCACGTGATCGAACCCTAAAATTCGTATTTTGGCCAATTTAAACACTGTGCGAATTTTTCTGGAATCCTGAGGGACTACATTTTGCACTATCGAGCTATTGCTGCTCTCGGTTGTTGGCTATTTAATTGCTGCTGCTCAGTTAACCGCCGAGGGAGAGCCGCTGAAGCGGTTACAAACGGAGCTGCTTTTCAGTCCGCTAAGATTAAACGAACGCTGAGGGGCTCTAGGCCTTAGATCGCGATGGGAAACTGCTGGTGCTTGACTATGGTTGACTATGGAGGGTGCTCCTGTGGACGCAGTAGGCGGCCGCGTGGCTTCAAACGCGGCTGCCAGGGGGTGCTCCCGTGGACGCGGTGGGCGGCCGCGTGGCTCCTAACACGGCTACCAGGGGGTGCTCCCGTGGACGCGGTGGGCGGCCGCGTGGCTCCTAACACGGCTGCCAGGGGGTGCTTCCGTGGACCCTACGGGGATCCGTCGATCTTCCGGCGACTTTTCAGGGCGCGTCCCTCGATGCCCGTGCTGCCCAGCACTTACGGCAGCTGCGGGTGAACGATGCGGCTCGCTAATCCACTAGGATTGAAGAAAATCTGCGAGACGAACGCCGTCAGAAACCCGCTTAAGCTCGGCTATCATTTTTCAGCTTACCTAGGCAACCGCCAACATGCATAAATATTCAACTAGATTTTCAGAACACTTATTTGTATGGTTTTTCGGACTTAGTGTGCCGCACTCGAATTAAACGCGTGTGATCGCTTTGAATACTATAAAAGAATAGAACGTGTCCGGAATTCGGATGTGGGTCTGTAAAGTTGGCCGCAGTGCGAAAGCCGAGCTTTGTATTGCGACTCTGTTACATCTGATTTATGCCAGCTGATCTAATGCAACTGCAGCTGTGGTCCACTGATTTGGTAACGCAAAGCTAAGTGCATATGTACCTATGTATTTATAGAGCCTACTTTAAGGCTGACTGTATGAATACGTGCTCGCACAAACGCTTCAGGCGCTGTTACAGGCGTGTTCAGGATTTGTATACCCCAAACTAAATTCGCTTTAATTTTCCATTTCAGATTCGGATCTGATTTGAGCCTTACCATCAAAGTATTTATACCCGTTACTCGTAGAGTAAAAGGGTATACTAGATTCGTCAGAAAGTATGTAACAGGCAGAAGGAAGCGTTTCCGACCCCATAAAGTATATATAATCTTGAGCAGGATTACTGGCTCAGTCGATCTATCCATGTCCGTCTGTCCGTCTGTCTGTCTGTCCGGATGAACGCTGAGATCTCGGAAACTATAAGAGCTAGGCTATTGAGATTTGGCGTGCAGATTCCTGAGCTTCTTACGCAGCGCAAGTTTGTTTCAGCAGAGTGCCACGCCCACTCTAACGCCCAAAAACCGCCCAAATCTGTGGCTCCTACAGTTTTGATGCTGGAATAAAAATTTTAACTGAAGTGTATTGTTCTCATCAATACCTATCGATTGATAAAAAAAATACCTATACCTCATCAATACCTATCGATTGACCCAAAAAAAAGTTTGCCACGCCCACCTTATCGCCCACA
The DNA here is from genome assembly GCF_014743375.2 of Drosophila subpulchrella. Lineage (NCBI taxonomy): Eukaryota > Metazoa > Arthropoda > Insecta > Diptera > Drosophilidae > Drosophila > Drosophila subpulchrella. Next base: position 487,759 of record NC_050613.1, read on the forward strand.
AGCCGCCCCTAAACTTCAAAAAATCGTACATATGATCGTGGATATCTCGGAAACTATTAAAGATAGAGAATTGCGATCTCAGATTTAGATTCCGTAGCCTTGTATGCAGCGCAAGTTTATAACGCGAATATGCCACGCCCACTTTAACGCCCACAAACCACCCACAAACTTCAAAAAATCGTTAGTATGAACGCGGATATCTCGGAAACTATTAAAGATAGAGTATTGGGATTTCAGATTTAGACTCCGTAGCCTTGTACGCATCACAAGTTTGTTACGCGAATGTGCCACGCCCACAAGCCGCCCAAGCCTGTGGCGCCCACAATTTTCACGCTAGATAAAAAAATGTAACTGAAATGTATTGGTCTCGTCAATACCTATCGATTGATCAAAAAAATGTTGCCACGGCCACTCTAACGCCTACTCTAATGCCTACCGCCGGTAGGTGGAGCATTTCAATCTCGCTTTGCTGCTTGCATATCTCCATTTCCCTTTGGTCCCTTTAGCTGAGTAACGGGTATTTGATAGTCGAGGTACTCGACTATAGCATTCTTCCTTGTTTTTAATAGGTTATAGCTGACCAGTAAATCTGAGTCTAGCCCATCTATTTCATAAAAAGTATCAAAAATAGTTATCATATGATAATATTTAATTATTTAATATCCATTCACTGTGGATACTCTTTTGTATATTGGAAGCTCATTATTATTTTTATAAATTCCTGTTCTAATATAACACGAGGTTGCCCCAGTGTCAATAAATATTTTTAATTTTTTATTTATTTTCGGGCCATTTCTAATTAAGTAGGGATGCCTGCTGCTGACTTTTGTCTTAAAAATGGTTCTCCTCAATGTTATTTAGCCTCATCGTCTCGTTAACCGGTTGGTTAAAAGTTCCAGTTGGTACCCTTTTATTTTGGGCTTGGCATTGCTGAGCATTCTGGGTCTCAAATTTTGATCCCACTTGTTCTGGCTATAATTATTATTTTGATATTTATTATAACTTTGATTATAGCCGTTGTTAGCCCTATTCTGAACCTGGTTATTATTCAATCTACCCTGGTTCCAAGAATTATTTTTATTCTGATTATAATAACCATAAGTATTTTTCTTCTGGTTGTTGTCATGATTAAACCTTAAATTCTTATTGTTTTGCTGGTTACTGTAATTATTGTTTTGTTGTCTTGTCTTGTGGTTGAAATGTGTTTGTCCATTTCCACTAGAGTTTTGCTCACTATGTTTTCTCTGAGTAGTTGAGAAACTAATTGCGAAATGAGCCCTTATGTTGTTGCCTTCCATTTCCTGAACTATGACTATTCAGGCCCACTGTCCGGCGAATCTGGACCCCGGCCCCGTTATCCAACTGCACCGCTCTTTCGCTTTCCCGCTCTCTCGCGCTCCCGCTCTCCCGCTCTATTCCCAGCTCCCCTCCGTGAAGTCTCCGCTGCGCTTTGGAGCGCGGAACTGAGCTTAGACTTAAGTAGTTCGATCATAGAGTAATTATGTATAGAGGCGCCATTTGCTCTGCCCCTCTCTTTTGAAATTGAGGCTATGATGCCACCTAGGCGAAAAAAGCTTATTTCCCTTCTTTTTCAAAGTTTGATCGAACTTGTAATTCTTTCCCACCTCATTCTGCACCGCTCTTGCTCACTGTTTTGGTTTTGTAATTAATCGTAAACCCTATTGCTGTTGCTTCGCACCTAAGTTAGCTTCAAACTTGGCCTTGAATTGGCTCTTAGCAGAGGTTGGGCAGAGGTTCGGGCAGAGCAATTGGCGCCTCTATATAGATTCTTACTCTATGGTTCGATTTTGGCATTCATATGGAATAAACCGCGGTCGCACCCGGTGCGGTCGAGGGGCACTTCGCGTATCGTGTGTTTCTCCCCTACAGCTCGACGCAGTCCGCCACAACCAACGTACGCCAGCCGCACCAGCAGCGAGCCACCGAAGCCCAACGCAGCAGTTCCCGCCGACGCCGCCAATTGCCGCCGTCGCCTCTCACGCCATTCTACCAGCGCCGACGGTACCCCGCTACCCCGCCCGGCGTACAATGACCATTGCATTTGGTAGGTTAGGTGGATTCATTGAGAAAATAGTATCTGAAATTTGGCCGTTGTGGCCGGTAATGAAAACTCTAAGAGCTGTCTTCCTATGTTTCTCATTCATTATACCCTTGGAGGGGGTGTATTGATTTCAGTCAGAAGTTTGTAACGCAGTGAAGGAGACGTTTCCGACCCCATAAAGTATATATATTCTTGATCAGCATGACTAGACGAGTCGATCTAGCCATGTCCGTCTGTCCGTTTCTACGCAAACTAGTCTCTCAGTTTTAAAGCTATCGGGCTGAAACTTTCTTAAAAGTCTTATATCTTTTGCAGGTAGTATATAAGTCGGAATCAGCCGGATCGGACAACTATATCTTATAGCTCCCATAGGAATAATAGGAAAAAAAAACTAAAATAAATTATATCTTTGGTGTTTTTTGGCATATAACCTCCTAAGATTGGAAAAAACATTTTTTAATTAGTTTTGAATTTTGAATTAAATTTTATCGAAATCAGACGACTATATCATATAGCTGCCATAGGAACGATAGGAAAATTGGTGGAAAAATAATAAAAAAAAAAATTATTATTTTTGACATATTATCTTATACTATTGGGAATATCATTTTTTGTGTTTTTAAATTTAATAATTATAGCTGCAAGGGTATATAAGCTTCGACTTGCCGAAGCTAACTTCCTTTCTTGTTTTTTTTTATTTTTTACAAATTTCTTAGAAAATAATAATATTAAAAAAATATAGTATCGCTAACAAATCGTCCTCCTTATTTTTCTTCTCGTTGTTTTCTGATCCTGTTGGGGTCTTCCTTCTCTTGACTGATGATCCTGCTTAGGGTCGTCCTTCCTTTTTTTGGTTTTCAAATTTTAACTTGGGGTTTTCCTTCTTTTTTTGGTTTTTAAGTTTTAACTCGGGGTCTTCTTTTTCAATGTTTATTTTTGGCGAGGGATTGCCCTTCAGCCTGTTTTCTTTGAATGTGTTTTTGATGATTTCAAAGATTTTTTGTTAATTTTTGTTTTTAAAAATTTGTTTAATTAAATTGTTTTTCACAATGGTTTTTTGTTTCGATGAAATTTTTTGTCACATTTTAATTTTTATATTGTCCGAGCAGTGAATTTATGTTACGATCACTATTTTGTAATTTGAGATTTAAGGGGATTGTTTCATAAATTATTTTGCACCTTAGTTTTTTTGATCAACACAAACTTTTTATTTTTTTGCCGGTTTTATAGGGTTTAAGGGGATTATTGGCATTTATTAATTTCCACCTTATTTTTATCAACACAGGCTTTATACACTCGTCGGTTGTATCGGGTTTTTTGGCCGCTCTAAATTTCTTTTTCACTTTAAAACTTTTTTAACGTTTATTTTAAAGCTTTGATTTAGAATTTTTTAATCACACGGCCCCACGTTGGGCGCCAATTAAGTTTCTCACTTGTGAATTAATTAAAAAAATTAATTTTTATTTTTTATAATCACTTATTCACTATATTATTTTTTAATAGGTCGAACTTATTTTATTCACTGCTCTTTACTTTTTCTCGATTAGTACTACTGCTCGATTCGGATCTCAAAAACGGACTGCCTGCTCTCTAGTTCTAAGATCAATAATCAAATCTCGGCTTAAGAGATTTATCCGCAAAAATTGATAAAGAGAATGACTCAAGAGAGTCGGAAAATAGGATGATGCAATTTGCCAATTAAATTTGAAGTCCAAACTTGGCCGGAAACTGGTGTTGGCGGACTTTAGGTATCGCTTTGGGGATCTTTTTGTTTACGTAAGCGGACTCAGGGCACGCTTTGGGGATCTTGTTGTTTACGCTAGCGGACTCGGGGCTCGCTCTGGGACTCCGATGTTTACAATATCGGCTTGGATGTATGCAGCATCCGTTTGATGCGGACTGCGTGAAACTGATCTGGGTGGGAATGATTTGGAGGCCTGGATGACAGAAATAGCTGACCACGGATTTATCTCGGGTCTGTCAGAGTTATTTGGAAATTAGCTCTCTGCTCAAAGTTGTTTATAAATTGGGTAAGAGCCCCTAAATAATGTGTCATATAACTTGCATACATAACATATGCAAGTACGAGAGTCTAGGACTTTCGGGGCCGCAACAGAAGGCGTCTAATTGGCGACGAAGAAATAAAGCGTGTTCGTTGCTTTTGTAGCTTTGTGAAATGGTTGCTTGTGTAGCAAACCTAAACACAAATTAAAAAGAAAAATAAGTGTTGCTAGTATGCGCATAGAGCTTTTTCGGTCAAACTTGAGCTTTCCCTCAGCTGGTCTCTTCTTGTACCCAATAATATAAACATAATCTCATTTAATAATCGACTACATATTTGGACTCTGTTTATCCTCTGTTAGCATACCCATGTAACCTCTCTTCTGTTAATTAAGGTACTGAACCAGTTCCAGTTCCAGATCAAAGTAAAACGGTTCTCTTTTTGCTTGTGGTTATAGTTTGAGAACTAGTTTATGCACCCCCAACCTGATAATATTATGCAGCACAAAAAACGCTTTGTGCACTAAAAATTTTGGCGCCCAACGTGGGGCACTGTATAAACAATTAATTAACAAATTATTAATCAATAAACAATTGCAACAGGTCATCACCGATAAATCATTCGCTCGATCCTTTCATCACAACTCAACATCGTCTTAGCCGCCAGCGAACTTCAACTCCACAGTCGCGCACATCTCAAGTTAAATACCTTAACATTAAAGCTATTAACTTTTCGCGAAACTAATAGTCAATTTTCAAACTTCTCAAGGGCAAACGACACAGTCGCAAAAGTAACGGACCTATTCGCCACTCTCATTTGCACATCTCGCCGCTTGTGTGTGTGCATGGACCGCGTGCTCTCTACATCGACTTCAGTCGCTTAGTCCTCTTCACTCCGTTCTTTCATGAACGATTTGTTGTTTTCGCTTGTCTGCACATCATTTAAGTTTTCGTCGCTTCGCTTTGGAGGTACCGCACGGAGTTGCCACTTTGCCACATTCACGCGTCGCCTTCGTTCGTCGTTGTTCCCACAACTTGCTCTAGTCAACGGCTATATTGGAAACTCGTAGATGCCAGCGCGCAAGCATTGAGCGAAATATTAATCGCAAGGGGACGAGAAAAAATTGCCAGCTGAACTTCAGTGCCGTTTGGGAATTTTAGAGTCATATTTTAAGCAAGCCCTTTCAGTGCAGTCGGAGATTGAAGCCCTAGATTCAGCAGATAATGGACGTGCGGTCTTGGAGGACAGTTACGTAACCACAGAACTGGCAATTCAAACCCTTTTCGGAGAGGAATTGCACAGCACAGTCTTCGACCACACCCCAGCACCAAGTTTCAGCACGCCCCGACTGCCAACATTGGCATTACCCCGCTTCGATGGAAATCATACGGATTACAAGAACTTCTTCACATCTTTTCTTCAACTTGTGAATCGTGAGCAACTCTCGAACATAGACAAATTTAACCATATCCGTGTCTGAAGGGCCCTGCACTAGAAACTATTGAAGCTTTCCCCATCACTGGAGAGAATTACGCAAGGCCCTTGGAGAAGTTGAAGGCCCGTTACGACAAGCCTGCATTACATTCTTCGAAACGATCGCTGCGATATTTAAGCTGCAGCCTGCTGCCACGTCAAACGCTCAGCAGCTCCGTAGTTTAATTGATGCAGCGGCCTTATTATCGGCCAAATTATCTTTTCAATAAACTTACCCCAGCAACATCTCTAAGAACCAAAAATTACATATGCCTCGAATACAAACACTGTGTTCGAGAAGGCAATTTGGTATTAGGAGCGCAACTCAATTTTATAATAAAGTTAAAGATCTCTTAAAATACCAGTACACATAAGTAAAACAAAAATTAAATAAAATAAAAAAAAATATAAAACGAGAAAGGAAGTTAACTTCGGCAAGCCGAAGTTTGTATACCCTTGCAGTTATAGTAACTAAATTTAAAAATACAAAAAATTATATTCCCAATAGTATAAGATAATATGTCAAAAAACACCGAAGCTATAATTTGATTCATATTATTTTCCCGCCAATTTTTCGATCGTTCCTATGGTAGCTATATGATATAGACGTCCGATTTTGATCAAATTAAATTCGAAATTCAAAACTAATTAAAATTTGTTATTTCCAAGCGTAGGAGGTTATATGTTAAAAAACACCGAAGCTACAATTTGTTTCATATTATTTTCCCACCAATTTTCCGATGGTTCCTATGGCAGCTATATGATATAGTCGTCCGATTTTGATAAAATTAAATCCGAAATTCAAAACTAATTAAAAAATGTTATTTCCAAGCGTAGGAGGTTATATGTTAAAAGACAGCAAAGATATAATTTTTTAAATTTTTTTTTATATATACTACTTATATACTACCTACTGCGTTGCAAACTTCTGATTGAAATCAATATACCCTCTGCAAGGGCATTACAAATTATTAAAAACAATAATAATTGTAACTAAGAAACTACGAAAATTTTATGTCAGTCATTAATATTAATTAATAAAGTGAGGAAAATTGGTTTAATAATTTAAAAATAATAATAGTTTAAAAATATCATCTCAATGTGACTAGCGCGATAATTATAAGTGTGTACTTGTAGCGCTGGAAAATAAATATATTTAAATTAAATTTAATTATATAGTTCCCTCTCATCATTAGGATCGCATGCCCAAATATCACAAGCAATGCTTATCTACGTGGTCATGGAAAAGTGCGACCAGCAGACCAAAATAAAATGGAACGAATCACTGGACTACGTCACTCTACCATTCTGGGACCAGTGCACGCAACTGCTAGAACGACATTGCCGGTTTCTTTTGTCGGCTGGTTCTGCTCAACCCCAAGGATCGGAGCGGTCAAGACAAAATCGTCACCCAGCTAGACCTCAAAACTCGTCATTCTCGCTAACCAACACATCATGTGTATATTGCTTGACACCCTCACACAGATTGCTTGGCTGTGAAAAATTTAATGGCTGAAGTCCCATCGATCGTTGTAATGTCGTGAAATTACACCGCCTCTGCCTTAACTGCCTATGCAGTGGTCACCAACTATCGAGCTGTCCATCAAAAAATCACTGTCGCACCTGTAACAGAGCTCATTATACTCTTTTGCACAGCCACTGTTCGCTAGACTTGTCTCGCCCGCGCCAACCCGTTCCAACAGCACCATCGTTAGAGGCAGCGACGCACTCCCATTCGCCTCTTGGCCAGAAATCGCAGATTTTACTCGCAACTGCGATGGTCCTCGTAAAGGATGCACTTGAAACCTACAGACTTGGGAGAGAACTTCTCGATTTCTGCTCCCAAGTTAACTTTATCACTAAGGACTTCGCACAGCGACTTCGATTACGACGGGACAGACATTCAGTCCAAATTCAAAGCATCGGCCATTCACAAACTGATATCAAATATTGCACCACCACATCCATTAAATCTCGAATTTCATCGTTCTCTCTCTCTGCAGATCTCTGTATCACTCCGCAAATCGCATATCAGCCTGATCTCGTAATCGACGTTTTTACTTGGAATTTGCCAGGGAACACACCGCTCGGTGACAAATTCTACCAATCACGACATGTATCTGGGACCCGAACTTTTTTTGACGCCTTGACAATAGGACAAATCAGGCTGGGTTCCCAAGGTCCGCTGATGCAGAAAACCTTATTCGGTTGGGTGGTAACTGGCCGACTTCAGCTAAGTCTCAACGCAAGTTCAATTGATCGCAATCTCAAACGTCTTTGGGAACTGGAAGCGGTCGATTCGCCGCATCTTCAGAAGCCGGAGCATTCCATGTGTGGATGAGGATGAGTACGCGCCTCGACAGCACCGGTAGGATTATTGTCAAGCTCCCCTTCAAGGATGACCCGAGCCGTCTTGGAAGTTCGTTTGATACAGCGCTCCACCGGTCTCTGAGCATTGAACGTCGTCTATCGAAATCACCAGAACTTCGTCATTAGTATTGCGATTTCATGGAGGAATACGAGAAATTAGGGCACATGTCCCCCGTTACTCATCCTAAACTGCACAAGCCTCACTATTACATCCCGCACCACTGCGTTTTTAAACCCACTAGTAAGTCTACCAAGCTCATGGTGGTGTTTGACGCCTCCTGTCGGACTTCGAATTCAACATCGCTGAACGACTTGCTATGCGTTGCACTATAGGCTGGCTGACCACTTTTTGTGGCCAAAAATCCATTTTTAGAAAGTCGTTAATATTAAAATCTAATGACGTCAAGTGTTGGCAAAACTTCAAACTTCAATGTTACGTAACAGAAATTTTAACAGTGTCACGATCTGTTAAAGTATCGGCTGTTAAAACAGCTGTTCGGTGTCACGGGCGCACGAAATCTACTTTGTGAAAAAAAGAGTCGGTTTAAAATTATAAAAGTAAGGCACCAAACAAAGTTTTTACCAAACAAGTTAAAATGGCATCGAAAGATAGCGGTTTGTACTTTATGTTTGTGGTCGTCACAAGTTGGATTTGTTTGTGTTGTCCCTGTAATTGAGTGTTTTTTATAGTCGCTTTACGTGTACAAATTTACAATAAAAACTAACTTTAAATAGAGATATAAAGTGAGTTTCACCTAGTTTCACCTTAATATTTACACTGTGTTGTCGGTAGTTCAGTTCTTGTTCATATGAATGCTATCCTAAAGTGCACTTTTGCGCACTTTCGTCGCAATTTACCTTTTTAGGACACAACCTCAGATTGGCCAACACAAAATTGTTTGGGATTTGGAGTTCTGAAGAGACAAAGCAGGCAATATTTGACAGATTGAGACCTTCGATATCTGGTTCAGATGCTTAAGAGGATGTTTTAATAAAACAAAGCGAAGCTTTTTGTTATAGATTGTCCCGCAAATGGACATCTTGCAAAATAAATTTGAGTCATTTCAAAAGAAAGTACTTAACTTGGCTTACATCCCACATTAAGGCTTGCATAAATGGCAGGCCAAAATTGCCTTATTTGTTGTCGGGAGCAAGGGCTCAGAGAAGAGCAGCTTCAAATTTAATCAAATCCACGGCTGGGAATATTAAATTATTAATAAATTCACCTAGTGGGGCTGCGCGCAAGGGCGGTAACATGTAAAAAATGGGCGGTGCCACACCTTTTTTCTAAATATATGTTCATTATATCAATATAAATCCGAATCAAAAATATACACCTTAATATTAAGTTTTGTTTTTAGGGTAAGTATTTTCTTATCTATTTTTATATTATTTTTAATGAAATAACAAGAAATTTCTTCCAAAAAGGGGTGGTGCCACGCCTTTTTTCTGTTAATTTGCTAATTATAACCCCAAATATAAAAACCGAACTCAAATATTTGCTTTTGCTTGAAGTTATTAATTTTGGCCACAAAAAGTGTTCAGCCAGCCTATAGTGCGTTGGCCCAACACACCAGGACGACCTGTGCATGTAACTCCTAAAAGTAGGCTGTATCGCTACACCATCACTGCCGACGTGACTAAAATGTACAGGCAAGTACATCTTGACATTATCGAAGACACCCTGCGCACATACCAACTGAATACAGTGACCTACGGCACCGAAGCGGGACCATATTTAGCAACTCGTAGTCTAATTCATCTTGCTGATATCTATCGAGTTGACTGACCAGTTGGCGCAGCCATCATAAAGTCATCATTTTACGTTGATGACTTTCTTACGGGTGCAGACGACCTAATCAAGGATCCGCATAATCAAGGATCAAGTCACGGAAATTCTTCGTCGGGGGCACTTCCCTATTACATAATGGCACTCAAATAACGCTGGATTCATGGAAGTACACACTAATAAGGAGCTCAGTTCTTGTGGTGAGGGAGTAGCTAGCGCTCTCGGCGTTAACTAAAACTAAGATGAAGAACACAATTCTTTAAGTTCACCCCAAAGAACCAGTCAACGATCATTACCAAAAGAACAATTTTATCCATCGCATCGGCCTTGTTCGACCCTCTACTATTACTACTTTCACCGAATATTGTCGTCGCAAAAATTCTCCTTCAAGAGCTTTGGCTCGCTGGCCTGTGCTGGGATGAGAGCGTACCACAGAATATACACACAGCTTGGAGCAAGTGTCTCGAGTCGTTCCAAACAGTCTCACTATTGTCTCCAACACCAGCCTCGATCACTTCAACTTCATAGTTTCTGCGACTCATCAATCCGCGCTTACGGTTGCTGCCTGTATCTACGCTCGGAGACATTGACAAGAAATATTGCAGTTCATTTGCTGATTGGGAAATCGAGAGTGGCTCCTACTAAGAAGAAATCTCTGCCGAAATTGGAGTTGGGCGGAGCACAAGTGCTTGGTCAACTGTATGCAAAGATAAAACTCCTATTAGCAGACAGGACATACACGGTATATTTTTGGACGGATTCATTCAGTAACTCTGTCAGCATTTGTCGGCAACCGCATATCAGATATTCAAGATTGGACTGCAGATGGCCAGTGGGAATTTGTTCCCGTGGAAGCAACCCGGCGGACATTGTCTCACGTGGTGCTACCACAACTGAACTCGCAACCTCTACGTGGCCACCGTTCATGACCAAACCGATATCCCAGTAGTCAAAGTCTCCAGAAACTATCGATATAAACTTAGAAGTTGTGAAGGCAGAGCAAAGCGCATTCTGTGAAACTATGATCAACAATCACGTTCTCCAGCATTTAACCCGCAATAGCTCCTACATTCGTTGCCTCCGCACCATCGCCTATGTCTTTAGCTTTGCAACAATATCAAGGGGAGGTAAAATTGTCGAAGCATCGCTTACCCCAGACGAAACTCCGTCGCGCATCGTACAGCATCGTTTACAACATTCAGCAACAATCGTTTCCGGAAGACTTTCGCTCGCTACAAAAAGCTCAACCGCTAACAAGTTATTTAAAATATTTAACTTCATTTCTCGGCAGCTCCTGAGGATATGACCTCACCATGGTTGGAGGACGACTCCAGAACGCCGACATCCCTGAATATGAACGGCACCCGCTGCTGCTTCTCAGTAAGACGCACTTCACTTGAATCTATGTTCGGCACTTGCATCTACGGAATTGTCATGCAGGCCCGAAAGCTCTAGTCGCGCTAGTCCGTCTGGAATACTGGATCGTCAATGCCAGAGACCAGAGACCTCGCTCGTCGAGTGGTGCGTATGTATGACGTGCGTTCGGCTTAAGCCTAAACTGGAGAGCCAACTCATGGGATCGCTGCCACCAGATCGAGTGCAACCACAGCAACCTTTCCAGAAGTGTGGCGTCGACTTCTGCGGACCGTTCAACACGTATCTCCGCATCAGAGGAAAGGGTCCCACAAAGTCCTATCTAGCCGTCTTCATTTGTTTGGCCTCGAAGGCAGTGCACATAGAAGTCGTCTTTGATTTGTCAATCAAGGCATTTCTCGCAGCACTTAAACGGATGATCGCCCGGCGCTCAAGTCCATCGGACATCTACTGCGACAATGAAACTAATTTGTCGGAGCTGCCAATCATCTCCATGAACTACAAGAATTCTTGGAAGACAAGAAGCTTTTTCATCATATTCGTCAACTAATCTCTTAACATTCCATTTCATCCCTCCTAGAGCTGCGCACTTTGGAGGCCTTTGGGAGGCCGCGGTAAAGATCGCGAAGAGTCTGCTCTACGGAACGCTAATGAACTCAAGATTCACATTTGAAGAGCTCTGTACCATCACCGCGGAAGTCGAAGCGATGTTGAATTCGCGCCCGCTGTCTCCGCTATCTACGGATTCCAACGACCTTGGATCACTGACTCCGAGTCACTTCCTGGTAGGGAAATCTCTTCGCGCGCTTTCAGAGAAAATCATCTCATCCACAAATGTCTCTAACCTGGAAAGATATGATGCCGTAACCACAGCTAATCAGGAATTTTGGCGTCGGTGGTCATCCGACTACCTACAACAGCTGCGATCCCGCATTAAATGGACAACGCCATCAGAAAACATTAGAGCGGACACTATGGTCATTATTCACGACGATAATCTGCCTCCCCAGCGATTGAAGATCGGGCGCGTCGAATCAGTTGTTCCCAGACAGGCTAATCAGAGTGGCCCACATTTGAACAAGCACATTCATTCATTCTTATTGAAAGAAGATCCTTTCAAGGCGGCCAGGATGTTCGGTCAAACTCGAGCTTTCCATCAGCTGGTCTCTCTCTTGTACCCAATAATATAAGCAAATTCTCATTTAATAATCGACTAAATACACTGCTGGTCTTAGGTTAGACGCACCAACTTTTATTTTAAATAAAATGCTATATTTATAATAATGCTTATTCTACTTGTCCAAAAAGCTTTTATTATCACAGTTCGAATCTTGTTCGAAAAATAAGTGCTCACAGCGCGTTGATTTGCGAAAAAATAACTGTACATTCGAAGATTTCATAAATTTCTATGGCAATAACGCGTGTTTTCGGTTGGTCATTGAAATAGACGCACTTTAAATTTCTTTGTTTTGCATAAACAAGTGCAGTTTTTTGTATTGAGAAAATATTAAAAATAAACAAATAAATTGTGTTTGTGCCTAACCGAAGTAGACACCTGCAGGACGATCGCGTCGCGGCAATGGTAACGATGGTTACTACAATGCCGGACCACAGGCGATGCTGAACTGCGCTGAGGGTGAGCTAACGTGGTTAGCTGCTAGTTGAGATAGTGTATTACGAGCCCTATTCCTAGAGGTAGGAAGTAGAACCGCGGAGTTATGAGGTGTGTTGATAACTGATTTATTCTTCATTTGTACATTATTATATACTACTTGGAACACGGAAGTTAAGTGTAATGATTAGTGAAGTAAGCTATATTCTAAAGTAGGCCAGGGAATTCTGATTATGGTAGCAGTTGCGTAGTTGGCTCGGCTGACACCGCAAATGTGCTGACTGCATTGGCGGGTCAGCGTATCGTTGTGACGGTGAGATGGTGAGTTAGTGAGACATATAATATGCTGACCAGCAATTCTCATCTGCAGTGAGTGCTACTGAGCGCCTGGTACTGTTCCCAACTTGGCTACTGCTTGATTTGTTGGGTGTGGTCATGTTGAGTACCTTTGGGTACGAACATTCTCCCCCCCATTGAGGGGTACCCTCAATTAAAGGCGTGATGTCGGTCAGCCCTTGGCCGCATTGTATAGAAAGCACCTAACAAATCATTGACCGCGGGGGATCTTTCCTTCAACTGCGGCGGTTCCTGTTTGTGATTCAGGTCCTTCACATCTTCTTGATGCTGCTGAACACTCCCCTTTGCGATAAAATTTACATTACCGTGGGGACTAAAATTGTGCCCTCGTAGAATTTGATCATTTGGCACGTCTATGGTATGTGGACGTTCTGCAACAAAACTAAGATCTTTCTTGGTTAAGTTTAGAAATGTTGAACCAAAGTCAGCCTTCTTGTAGGTTTTGAATTGATGAGACGTCGGGTCTATATTCATCGGATTTTTATCTTTCGTTGGCTCATAAGTAGCGTTCGGTCCTGCAAAATCATCTCTGTTTTCTATTAGATTGGGGTTGATTTCCGTATCAGAAGAGGTTTCTTTATTGAGATAACCTGTGATTACATAACCAAGCCTTGTGCCTTGTGCCAAAGGTTTATTAGGTCCTAGTTCAAGAAGTTCACCGGTAATTACACGAGAAAATACTTCAACCCCTAAAGTTAGGTCAATGGGTCCTGGTTGCCGAAAGTCAGGATCTGCTAACGGCAGTCCCTCGGGAATATTAAGATCGGCTGTAATCGGTACTGACGGTTGGTCTGTAATGACTGTGGGCATAATAAATACCTCTAATAGTTTTTCAAACCCTGATGTACAGGATGAGAGCTTTAGTGTTGATCTAATTGCTGTTGATATCTTTCCTCCGATTTCAGATATTTCAATCGGTGACCTTTGTTTAAGAGATAGCAGATCTGCCATTCTCCTTGAAATAAGATTCACCTGTGATCCACCATCTATTACAGCGCGACATGTTTGTAATTGACCGTTTGGCCCTTGTAATGAGACCTTGGCGGTCGCGAGCAAAGTATATCCTCCTACGTGGTCGTAGCCTGCAACGGTTACTGCGCCGGACACTGGATTGCTAGTCGGTCCTTGGTGTAACAGTGAATGATGCCGTTGCTGGCAGACTCGACAAGTGGTCGGTGATCCACAGTTTTCAACCTTATGAGCTGTAGACAAACAATTTGTGCATGCTCCTACTTGAATAATGGCTTGGCGCCGTGCTTTGGGGTCCATTTGCTGGATACGGCTACATGCACTAAGATTATGTTGTCCTAGGTGACAAATCTTACAGCTTTCTTCGTTGTGAACTGACTGATGGCGGAGTGTTGCTGTAGGTTGAGCGCTTATCGTCTCCAGCATGCAAGCGCGCCGCTCAATAAACGTGAGTACACTCCATAACGTTGGAATTTCCGTTGGTGCATCCGCTGAATTTTCGAGAGCAGCTAGAGACTGCTGGTCTAGTTTTCTTCTGATAAGAAAACACAGGATTGGATCCCAGGATTTTGTGCTGATATCAAGGTTTTTAAGAGTACTCATTGAATTTTTTATAGTGTCATGCAAGGCCCTTAGTTGGCGCGAGGAGCCGTCTATAGGCTTATGGTCAATAATTTTTGCAATGGCGGCGAATACTAGTATTTTTCCGTTCTGGTACCTGGCCTTTAAACGCAGCCAGGTGTCGTCATAGCCACCCTGTGAGAAGGCTGTGTCTGTCAAGACGTTTCTCGCTTCACCACGAAGCGAACTCTGTAGAATATGTAGTTTTTGACTGGCCGAATATGGTTTGTTATGTACCAATTCCACAAAGAGATCATGGAACCGTGGCCAGTCTAGATACTCGCCGTTGAACTCCGGAATGCTAATTGGCGGAAGTGCCAAGTTTAGGCTCATTGGCGCGTCGTTTTCTCGTAGCAGGTTCATTTCGTATTCCTCGTATAATGTGTGGAATTGGGCTAGCTCTGCTTCTGCCAGAGCTGCGGCCCCAGGTGTGCTATCCAATTCGTCGTGGGCTTGCCTTAGTAACGCCCAATGGAGATCCAGGTGCCTTTGAAGGGCTGGGGTGACAGTTGGAGCGTTCGAGGCTAATGTTAATGATGACTCCAATTCGTTGCATCTTCTCTGCAACTGTCGGATCACCGTGTCAATTGTGGAATCTCCTTTGACTTGATCTCTTGTTGCGACCTTGATGTTGGTCGAAGTTCGTCTGGGGGCCTTCGGAAGCTCGCTTCCAGTCGGCATGTTGTCCAGAAAGATATTCTGATATTTTTTGACCAGCTCTTTAAGTGCTACTAGTCGTGAAGAGTACTCACTTCCAGTGGGTAGTGCCGCTTGCTGGACTTCTTCATCTAGGTCGCAAAACTGCTGCCAGAGATCGTTTAACTGAGTTAGCTTACCGGAATAATAGCCGTCTCGGTGGCGTCGGTCGGCAGAATCCTTGCCATAATTCTTAATGAGCTGTTGGATTTTCCCTTGCAGCTCGTTTTGGGTGTCTAGTAATCGATTGTGTAAATCGATTCTTGTGTGACTTGTTTCCTCAATGAATGAAGTAGACATATTGTGTGTCTTGGAAACAAAGAATCTTGTGAAGCTGGATAAAGCTGAGTATCCTGTGAAGCTGGATGAAGCTGAGTATCCTGTTAGGCTGGATGAAGCTGAAGTTCCTGTGACGCTGGAAGAAGAAGCGTATCCTGTGAAGCTGGATAAAGCTGAAGTTCCTGTGACGCTGGAAGAAGAAGCGTATCCTGTGAAGCTGGATTAAGCTGAAGTTCCTGTGACGCTGGAAGAAGAAGCGTATCCTGTGAAGCTGGATTAAGCTGAAGTTCCTGTGACGCTGGAAGAAGAAGCTGAGTATCCTGTTAGGCTGGATGAAGCTGAAGTTCCTGTGACGCTGGAAGAAGAAGCGTATCCTGTGAAGCTGGATGAAGCTGAAGTTCCTGTGACGCTGGAAGAAGAAGCGAATCCTGTGAATCTGGATTAAGCTGAAGTTCCTGTGACGCTGGAAGAAGAAGCGTATCCTGTGAAGCTGGATAAAGCTGAAGTTCCTGTGACGCTGGAAGACGAAGCGTATCCTGTGAAGCTGGATTAAGCTGAAGTTCCTGTGACGCTGGAAGAAGAAGCGTATCCTGTGAAGCTGGATTAAGCTGAAGTTCCTGTGACGCTGGAAGAAGAAGCGAATCCTGTGAAGCTGGATTAAGCTGAAGTTCCTGTGACGCTGGAAGAAGAAGCGTATCCTGTGAAGCTGGATAAAGCTGAAGTTCCTGTGACGCTGGAAGACGAAGCGTATCCTGTGAAGCTGGATTAAGCTGAAGTTCCTGTGACGCTTGAAGAAGAAGCGTATCCTGTGAAGCTGGATTAAGCTGAAGTTCCTGTGACGCTGGAAGAAGAAGCGAATCCTGTGAAGCTGGATTAAGCTGAAGTTCCTGTGACGCTGGAAGACGAAGCGTATCCTGTGAAGCTGGATTAAGCTGAAGTTCCTTTAGTGGGAAGGGGGTTGCTTGAGTGTGATCCTTTGTTGTTAAAGGATCACGTCGGGGTCACCAATGTTTGTGCCTAACCGAAGTAGACACCTGCAGGACGATCGCGTCGCGGCAATGGTAACGATGGTTACTACAATGCCGGACCACAGGCGATGCTGAACTGCGCTGAGGGTGAGCTAACGTGGTTAGCTGCTAGTTGAGATAGTGTATTACGAGCCCTATTCCTAGAGGTAGGAAGTAGAACCGCGGAGTTATGAGGTGTGTTGATAACTGATTTATTCTTCATTTGTACATTATTATATACTACTTGGAACACGGAAGTTAAGTGTAATGATTAGTGAAGTAAGCTATATTCTAAAGTAGGCCAGGGAATTCTGATTATGGTAGCAGTTGCGTAGTTGGCTCGGCTGACACCGCAAATGTGCTGACTGCATTGGCGGGTCAGCGTATCGTTGTGACGGTGAGATGGTGAGTTAGTGAGACATATAATATGCTGACCAGCAATTCTCATCTGCAGTGAGTGCTACTGAGCGCCTGGTACTGTTCCCAACTTGGCTACTGCTTGATTTGTTGGGTGTGGTCATGTTGAGTACCTTTGGGTACGAACAAATTGTTTTAGAGCTATATTTATAGTAAAAATGGGAAAAGCTGGTGTTATGAGCTTATTAGAACGTCAAAAAGTAGACTTTTTTCACTCGCAAGGACTGTCCAATCGAAACATTGCCAAAAAGATATGTCGCAGCTCCAGGACTGTTGATAGATATTTAACAGATCCAGAGGAATAGGAAAAAAAAGAGCACTATCTGAACGAGCAGTACGCAAAAATTGTTAGAATTGCATAAAATTCGACTAAGTCCGCAGCTAAGATTATGGAATTAGCCGGAGTAAAAGCAAGCCTTTCAACTGTTCAGCGTACAATCAGAAATGCAGAACACCTAAAGCGTCTAAAAATCAAGAAAAAACCTCCTCTGAATGCAATACGCAAAGAAAAACGGCTTCGATTCGCGAAAGAATACATGACGTGGAATGTTCAATCTGACACTCGGCTTAATGATTGGCGTTCTGCTGTTTTTACTGATGAAAAACGTTTTAATCTAGATGGCCCCGATGGCTTTCAATATTATTATCACGATTTGCGAAAAGATAAGCTATACTTAAGTCGCCACCACAGCCGAGAAGGTGGAGTAATGGTGTGGGGTGCCATCACGTTTTATGGAACAATTGACTTGATTTGTATCGATCAGAAGATGAACGGTGATCGCTTCAAAACATTGTTGGAGTCCGTATTTCCAAAATTAAATGATCTCTTTGGACCAAGTCCTTGGATTATTCAACAAGACAATGCTCCTATTCATAACGCTCAGGTGGTAAAGTCGTTTATTTCGAGTCACCACCGTATTCTCCAGATCCTAACGTAATTGAAAATGTTTGGGGCTGGCTAACGCGGAAGGTATACGAAGGAGGAAAGCAATACGAAAATAAGGAAACATTAACTGTAGCTATTAAACGTGATTGGAGCGAGATTTCGTTGAAATACATAGATTTCCTGTATTATTCTATGAAGGACCGGATATATGAAGTTATTACTAACAAAGGAGGCAGTACTCATTACTGAAATGTTTTTTTTTTATTTCTAATAAATCAAATATTAACACCAACAACAAATTTAAGTTAAAAATAAGTTACTTAAAAAAAAAAAAAATATTATGTCTAAGTGCGTCTATTCTATTGACCAAGAAAAATGTGCCTTATTTTAAGTTGGTTGAAGAAAATGTATGAAAACACAACCTATGTTATATTCTTATAATATTTTGAATATTATAACTGAAGTATTATTAAATAACCAAGGTTTTTGCATATTAACTTTTTTTCAATAATCATTAAAATAATAAATATAAAACAAATTTGTGTGGAAAACTAAGTGCGTCTAACCCAAGACCAGTAGTGTATTTGCACTCTGTTAATCATATGTTAGCAACCCCATGTAATCTCTCTTCTGCTAATAAAGGTTCGGTTGCAGTTTTAGATCGAGGTAAAACGGTTCTCTTTTCGCTTGTGGTTAACGTTTGAGAATTAGTTTATGCACCCCAACCTGATCATCTTATGCAACACAAAAAACGCTTTGTGCACTAAACAATGAGAGTAGGCTTGAACTAAGAGTTCGTAAACCATTTGAGGGAATCTATATTAATTTCGTGTGAATGTAAACTTAAAATGCACTTTTGCGAAATTTGCCTAAATTTGGCCAAAAAGCACTCGAACTAAAGGCAATATTCCCGCATATATTTCTGGCAAATGCGAGATACGATTATTTTTAAATCGTATACAACTGCCATCGAATTTTCAATAACTTTGTTTTAAAGAAATGTAATGTTTTTGGTGTGAATTATGTTCATCCAAATATCCTTATAATACACAACAGACGAAAAAACCCCACACCGAACTTAACAGACACCTTTAACCAAATCGACGAGTGGTGCACTCACTCAAGCTCAGTCCTTTCCAAAGACAAATGCTAGATACTTCATATCTGCCGAAAACACAACTGCAACGCTAAGATACTAACAGGAGACACCACTATACCAACCACCGACACCCTCAAAATACTAGGACTTACAATCAACAACAGATACAAATGGAACTCACACATATCCAAGTTAAAAACCGATCTGTCCAAGCCATTAGGCATAGTTAAGCACCTTTCATCTTACAAATACAACACCAACACCGCTTCTCTCATCCAAGTCATAAAATCACTGATTATTCCCAAGATAGACTACTACCTTCCAATTTGTGGACACGCACCCAAAGCACAATTTAACAAAATTAAAACTTTCCTTAATTCAGCAATAAGAGTAGGTTTTGGAGCATTCCGATCCACGCCAATAAACAACCTTCTATTAGAAGCCAACATATGTCCCATAGAACACAATCGAGACTTCTTAACTGGAAAACTAGCCAAAAACCTTTCCAACAACACACCCTTAAAAAAAGCTTACTAAATCGACTAAAAGACACCATAGATACTCCAGCACAATACACCGCGTAATACATTCATCCAAAATCAAATTAATTCCTTACCTCCCAATCAAAAAAAAATAAATGCAAAACATTTAACATGGATTGCATTATTAAAGCAACAAACACCACCCTATCCAAATACAATAAAAATACAACACCACCAACCATTTTCCATCAACTCTTTTGCACCCTCAAATCCTCGTATCCCAACCATAACATCGTCTATACCGACGGCTCCAAATTTGGAGGCATAACAACCTACAGCATCACAACCGAAACAGCAACGATCAAACTGGGTCCCCTGCCTTTCTTTTCCTCAGTTCCCTCGAGTGAGATAATAGCAATTCAGGAAGCCATAAAAATATGCGTAAAGATGCCAGGCAAACATGTTATATGCACAGACTCCCTCTCCTCCATCTCCTCGATCACCAACCATAACAACCATTCGCACTATGCCACCTCAGTCAGAAACCTAGTCACCAAACACTTTCCAAAAATCTTTATTGTCTGGGTTCCTAGCCACATAGGACTCCGTAGGTAATGAAAACGCAGACGAGGCAGCCAAACTGGCCTCTAAATTTCCATTAACCCTCACTGCCAACAACAACTCCAACGACATTACCCACTTTTTAAAAAAAGTACTCCAAGATAAACAAACTAACATTCTTAGTTCAACATCTTACTGGTATCAACAAATTGCTAAACTATCCACGTCACACTCCCTCCATAAAAACTCTCCCTTGAGCAGGAGGCAACAAATAATAATAAACAGACTCAGACTAGGACACAGAAACTTAACCAATGCCCACTACCTGGACACGGCTAAAAACAATTTGTGCCCACTGTGTAACAACGCACTCATAAATATCCAACATATAATATGTTCTTGCCCCACCCTCTCCTCACAACGCTCTCAATCCTTCCACAACCTTGATCCCATCCTATCTATAGCTAACCCCACAATCGACAACTTCAACATCATCTCAAACTTCCCGATTAAAATTATTAATAAACAAGAAAGGAAGTTAGCTTCGGCAAGCCGAAGCTTATATACCCTTGCAGCTATAATTATTAAATTTAAAAACACAAAAAATTATATTCCCAATAGTATAAGATAATATGTCAAAAAACACCGAAGCTATAATTTGTTTCATATTATTTTCCTACCAATTTTCCGATCGTTCCTATGGCAGCTATATGATATAGTCGTCCGATTTTGATAAAATTAAATTCGAAACTCAGAACTAATTAAAAAATGTTATTTCCAAGCGTAGGAGGTTATATGTTAAAAAACACCGAAGCTATAATTTGTTTCATATTATTTTCCTACCAATTTTGCGATCGTTCCTATGGCAGCTATATGACATAGTCGTCCGATTTTGATAATATTTAATTCGAAATTCAGAACTAATTAAAAAATGTTATTTCCAAGCGTTGGAGGTTATATGTTGAAAAACACCGAAGCTATAATTTTTATACCCGTTACTCGTAGAGTAAAAGGGTATATTAGATTCGTCGGAAAGTATGTAACAGGCAGAAGGAAGCGTTTCCGACCCCATAAAGTATATATATTCTTGATCAGGATCACTAGCCGAGTCGATCTAGCCATGTCCGTCTGTCCGTCTGTCCGTCTGTCCGTCTGTCCGTCTGTCTGTCCGTCCGGATGAACGCTGAGATCTTGGAAACTATAAGAGCTAGGCTATTGAGATTAGGCGTGCAGATTCCTGAGCTTCTTACGCAGCGCAAGTTTGTTTCAGCAGAGTGCCACGCCCACTCTAACGCCCACAAACCGCCCAAAACTGAGGCTCCTACAGTTTTCATGCTAGAATAAAATTTTAACTGAAATGTATTGTTCTCATCAATACCTATCGATTGACCCAAAAAAAAGTTTGCCACGCCCACTTGAACGCCCACAAACCGCCCACAAACTTCAAAAAATCGTAAATATGAACGCAGGTATCTCGGAAAATATCAAAGATAGAGAAATGGGATTTCAGATTTAGATTCCGTAGGCTTGAGCGCAGCGCAAGTGTGTCACGCGAATATGCCACGCCCACTCTAACGCCCACAAACCGCCCAAGCCTGTGGCGCCCACAATATTCATGCTAGATAAAAAATTTTAACTGAAATGTATTGGTCTTGTCAATACCTATCGATTGATCCAAAAAAAACTTTGCCACGCCCACTCTAACGCCCACAACGCTTAAATCTGTCTACCGCCGGTAGGTGGCGCATTTCAACCTCGCTTTGCTGCATATCTCCATTTTCCTTTGGTCCTTTTAGCTGAGTAACGGGTATCTGATAGTCGAGGTACTCGACTATAGCGTTCTTCCTTGTTTTCATATTATTTTTCCACAAATTTTCCGATCGTTCCTATGGCAGCTATATGATATAGTCGTCCGATTTCGATAAAATTTAATTCAAAATTCAAAATTATTTAAAAATTGTTATTTCCAAGCTTAGGAGTTTATATGCTAAAAAACACCAAAGATATAATTTTTTTTCATTTTTTTGTCCGATTATTCCTATGGGAGCTATAAGATATAGTTGTCCGATCCGGCTGGTTCCGACTTATATACTACCTGCAAAAGATATAAGACTTTTGGGAAAGTTTCAGCCCGATAGCTTTAAAACTGAGAGACTAGTTTGCGTAGAAACGGACGGACAGACGGACAGACGGACAGACGTACAGACGGACAGACGGACAGACGGACATGGCTAGATCGACTCGTCTAGTCATGCTGATCAAGAATATATATACTTTATGGGGTCGGAAACGTCTCCTTCACTGCGTTGCAAGGGTATAAATATAATTTAAATTAAATAAAAATAAAATCAAAAATTTATTGAGAAAACAAAATAAAATAATAATAAATGTATATTAGAAATAAGCACAAAAGTAAAACATTGTAAATATCTAACCATGTAGAAAATAAGCTAGATTCAAATAGACGAAAGAAAACAAAATGAAATGATACTAAACCAGAAGAGCTGATGGCCTATAGCTGCTATAGCTCATGCCCATTGTTAGCATTTAGTTTATAGTTACTTGTTAGCATTATACAAATAAATAAATAAATATTACAACTACGATTTCTAAGCTCAATTAAAAAAAAAATATCTTTTAAATGCTGCTTGTTTTTTTTAAGCAAATTATTAAGGCCACAAAAATGGTCTCCGGCCTATTGTGTAGGACAGGGCACTTATATGCGTACTTAAAAAATTTAGAAGCCTCAAGACTTTCAATGTTTTTTAATTCCCAGCCAAGGTCCTCTTACATTTTGAGTATAAGGGAAAGTTTATTTGACTGGCAACTATTTCAACAGTGTCAATTTATTAAAGATGCACGTCCAGCTACTCGTTGGGCGATGGGAGCGGGATGAGGCGGCCTTTGTTGTCACAGTTTAGCCGGAAGGGCGAGAGCATCTCTCTAGTGTCCCGCAGGATAGAGGGGTCCTGCTTGGCGGCGTGATTGACTCCGTACATGATTAACAGGCATACGGTGGCCACGGAAAAGGCAAATGCACTGTGGCTGGAGAGTATTCGGAAAACTAGTGACTCGCTATCCTTGGCATCTCGCATCCAGTGGCAGGCGCTGATAGCCGAGCAAGCGAAGATCGCGCCCAGTACGAGACGCCAGCGAAAAGTGTTCGACTTCTCCGTGGTGACTACTTCAACCAGCCGGCGCTCGAAGGCCCGCAAGTCCTCTGCCTCTGTATCCTCCATTCCGTGACTAGAGGTATCTCCCATGACTTCGATGAGGAGCCCTAGTTCCTGGTTAGCCGATTGCTTCTTGAATAATTAATAATTAACTAAGTCCGAATCATCTGAAGGATTTTTACTATGACACAAAATATCATACGAGCTAAAAATTAAATAAGTACCTCTGCACTGCAGACGAAATCTGTTTGGAGAAAAACACAAAGTCAAACTATGATTTTTAAAGAGAGAGTGCTATGTTTGAAAACTTATTTATAAAATAAAAACATTTGAACGATAGGTACATTTTGAAATAAAATTCTCCACAAATTCTCCTTCAAGGATATAAAGTTATAAGGTATTTATAACTTTATATCCTTGAACAAATAAGTTATTCCGAATAACATCTCTTAAGGTTTAAAAAGGCTTAAAAGTTGAAATTCTGTGGTAGGAACAATCAACGAATAATACGTCTAAGCTGGTAAAAAACTATTTACGATTGCACCTTCAACATACAGAAGCTATTTTGTGACGAGAAATTACTGTACATACGAGCAGTGCTGCCATCACTCGGCTTAAAGAACCGTACAGATCAGAAAAAATCAAGAAAGGAAGTTAGCTTCGGCAAGCCAAAGTTCGTATACCCTTGCAGTTATAATTATTAAATTTAATTCGAAATTCTTAAAAATACAAAAAATTATATTCCCAATAGTATAAGATAATATGTCAAGAAACACCGAAGCTATGATTTGTTTCATATTATTTTTCCACCAATTTTCCGATCGTTCCTATGGCAGCTATATGATATAGTCGTCCGATTTTGATAAAAATTTAATTCGAAATTCAAAACTAATTAATAAAATGTTATTTCCAAGCGTAGAAGGTTATATGTTAAAAAACACCAAAGATATAATTTAAAAAAAATTTTTTCCGTATTTTCCTTTGGGAGCTGTAAGATATAGTTGTCCGAACCGGCTGGTTCGGAAAAAAGACTTTTAGAAAAGTTTCAGCCCGATAGCTTTAGAACTGAAAGACTAGTTTGCGTAGAAACGGACGGACAGACGGACAGACAGACATGGCTAGATCGACTCGTCTAGTGATGCTGATCAAGAATATATATACTTTATGGGGTCGGAAACGTCTTCTTCACTGCGTTGTAAACTTCTGACTGAAATCATAATCTGCAAGGGTATAAAAACATTTACAAACATATGCGTCTACGCATGTTTCTTTGCTTACATTGCAAAAAGTAATGTTTATGTGGTATTTATATTAATCAATAAATATTCTCAAATAAAAATCAATGGACAAGTGGAGAGAATAACTAGAAGAGAGCCAAATAATTTTAATAAATAAGAGTAAGTTCCTAGAACACAAGAGAACAAAATGTGAACAAAATATCTACGGAATCTGAACAGAATCTCTAGTAGATAGGTTGACTGCGACTCCGCGGGCGACAAAAATATTTGTGTCTCAAAATAGTAAATTTATTAGGTCTTATATTAATAATTTCAAATTTATAGATTAAGTTTAGTTTTTATTTCAGTTTCAATTTAAAACTTAAAGTGTGTTTACATCATAATTCATGTGCTTAAGTAAAGGATAGAAAAATTGGTTGACAACTCATATATCGAACAAGAAAAATGTACATTGCATCTTATTATCTTATCTTATCTTGCATATACTTATTTTAGTACAGGGAAAATAGCCTTTAAGGCAAAATCATAGTCAATTTTTTAAGAACCAAGGGTTTTTTCTTTGAGTGAAGAGCCCACGTTTTGATTATAAATACCCATTTACATGTCAAAAATTGTTCAAGTCGGACAATTCATTAAAAAGTTATAAGCAAATAAAGTGTGCCATCTCGGAAACAGCCGTTTAGCTGTATGCATGTCTGACCATTTCTTATATAGTCGACGGCCTTGACTTTTAGATACCCGTTACTTGACTAAGGGGCGTACGGATGCGAAATTTAGCATTTTTGACCAAGTACGGGAATTTGTACTGATTTAGCAAACAAAACCAAAACAAGGAAGAACGCTATAGTCGCTCAGCTTAAGGGACCAAAGGGCGATAGGTATTGATGAGAACAATACATTTCAGTTAAAATTTGTATTCTAGCATCAAAACTGTAGGAGCCATAGTTTTGTGCGGCTTGTATTTGTTCGAGTGGGCGTGGCACCCTGCTGAAACAAACTTGCGCTGCGCTTACTCAGGAATCTGCATGCCAAATCCCAATAGCCTAGCTCTTATAGTTTCCGAGATCTCAGCGTTCATACGGACAGACGGACATGGCTAGATCGACTCGGCTTGTGATCCTGATCACTCCTTATGGGGTCGGAAACGCTTCCTTCTACCTGTTACATACTCTCCGACGAATCAAGTATACCCTTTTACTCTACGAGTAACGGGTATAGACAATACTTTTTGCAATGTAAACAAGTTTGGATAAGTTTGTTAATGTTTTGTTTATTTGTAACTTGCTTTTATTGTGTGTATGTTTGTATTCATAAGTGAAGAAGAGTAAGATATTCGGTTAAGAAAATCCGGAAAATTCATTCATTATATGGTTAGATCTGATTTCTTTGCTTTGGACACTTCATATACTTAGTTTATGCGATGGACATTTCACGCTTTCATTTCATGAAATGGGCTGATTCGTGTGTGCATAAACATCGTTTCACGAATTCGACAACACACGAAAGTTGATTATGAATTCAACCTCAAAGCGTGAAATGGTGACAATCAAACTCCGGAAACTCTATATAATTATCAGAGTTGCCAGATCAATATAAATACATAAATTCACCTCATATTTAAAAATTATTTTTTCATTCAGTGCCAATGGAAACTAGTTTTCATCTTTTATTTTGACGGTAGAAAAAATGTTATACTGGCTTGCACATACTTTATCTTTTATACTAGCAAGACTATTTTTTATGCGAATCGAAGAAAATAGTCCGTTTAATAATCGCTCACACCCTTTTCCACCAGTCCGGCATCTCTGTCAGCTGACATTGATAAAATACATAAATTCGGACGTGTCGCAAAGACAGGAGCAAATTTTATTTCACGCTTTTAAGAAATCATGAAACCCTGAGCATAAACATAGTAATAAATGGCAATCGTTAAAATTAAATACGAAAAGTTAATTGGATTGCCGCTAAGTGGAGAAGCAACCTGTTAAAGAAAATTGGATGGTATCTTAAATGCGTGAATTAAAATTCATGCGTGATCTATGGCTCATAATCTTCGTCAAAGTTCAGCCTTCAAGAAAAAAACATTAAGCTTATTTCGGTTTTATGCGTGTATTTTTAAAGAAGCCATTTATGCCAGCGTTTTTGCATATTTACAAACTTTTTCAACAACAACGAAGAAGTGTAGCTTCTAAACTAATGAATGGAACTCAATGCTGTGTATAAGAAAGTTAGAACGCATTATATTACCTGTAAAATTAGTCTTTGATAACCTAATTCGGTTTATCAGAACTAGAGTTAGAAAATAAAAAAGTTCGAAAAACGTATTTAACACTTTAAAAAAATTGTACCTTGCCGGAAAACCAAGGTTACCTTCATGGCGTATTGCGTCGATTTTTTTTGTAAACTGGTGTAATCAGTGGCGGATCTTAAATGTTGGGCGGGATGTAAAAAAAATTTGATCTGGGGGATCTATCCCCTATGTTCCCCGTAGATCCGCGCAGGATTAAAATCGTTTTAATAACGACGATTTGCTCATAAGCAAAAAAAAATGATCACAGGGGAACTAAGCAAGGGGACATATGGGTAATATTGCAAAGGAGCAAAGCCAATTGGTGAAATGCGGTAAAACCCAACGGGGTCAGGTACCCATGACTGAGCTAAAGGGAAGAAAAGGGAAATGGAGATACCAAGGAGCAAAGCGAGTTATGGGCTTTTGTAACCGTTAGAGTGGGCATGGCAATCTCTTTTTAGATCAATCGATAGGTTACAGTTAATACATTAATTTTTTTTCTAGCATGATAACTGTGTGTAAAAAGTTTCGCTACTCCCTTGGTATTTCGTTTTGCTATTGCTACCGCTCTCACTTTGACGAGAGCCGGATCAGAGCCATAGCAGAACAACGAAAACGGATGTGCTCTGCTCTGCTCGGAGCTTCGACGAGTGGCGAGCTATAGCTATAGCAATAGCAGAAAATTTTATTCTGTGCTCTGCGTAGCCGTGGCCGTAGTCAAAAATTGAGAGCGAGATGAGAGCAGAGCGATCGATCAGATAGATCGGCCGTGCGGCCTTAGGGAAGCGTCATCGTTCTCAGACTAGGTGAACAAATGTCTCGCTCTCCGGGACAGCGCCTTTCGCTGTCGATGTCACCGGCTCTGCTCCTTATCGTGATACATCCATCCTCGCAGGGTGTATCGTGGATTCTGGCTCTTGAGGTCTTGGGCGATCGCAGTTCGGGGACTTGCTAAGCCGTTTGGCTTCTCCAGGACAACGCTTCTTAATGCCTCAACTGGTCGATTGATCGCCCTTCCCGGCTGGTAGTGTGGTTCTCTGGCACTCGAGGTTTCGGTCAGTTGCTGTTCTGGGACTTCGCCGGTAGCCGCTGGGCTTCTTAGGACAACGCCTCTTGAAACCGAAAATCGATCGTTCACTGCAGATTCCAAAGTCCGGTGCATCCGTTATTTCCTTTTGCACACGACACCCTCACTCTGACCTCAAAGTCTCCACTCTCTCTTTCTCCAACCTCTCGTTCTCCAAACTCTCATCTTACAACTTCTCACTCTCAAAACAAAATAAACTCGTTCCTTCTCTCCAGCTGTAATCGTCTTGTATTCAGTAGCCGTTGAGTCGTTGCAATGCTCTCGATGACTCCCTCGACGCTGCCTCGACGCTCCCGCGACGCTCCCTCGTTGCTTCCTTGATGCTCACTCCACGCTCACAGCTATATCCTGGGTTCCACAGCACCGGTTCTCGATCAAGCTTTCATTCTTTCTCTTTGCGCCTGACTTGATGAACTTAAGCTCTCCCGCGCCGATACTTCATGTGTTCCCACTGGGATAACGATTATCGACTATCGATGCCCAGCTTGCTGCTCGTTACTGCGTTTTCCAGCTTTTCGCCGTTCCTCCGTCTGGTCACACAATCCGTGTGCGATCGTCGGCTATCGATACCGATGGAGAGGCGTTGCCACCTGCTCGTTGCATTTTTAACCCTTTGCCGACACTTCCAGTATTTTTTAGTGCCCATCGATCGCCTCTATCGTCCAATGACAATCGAATGCCTACTAATCGAGGAGCCATTTTACCTAGGAAATGGTGCTTTTCAGGCTTTTCTGCCTGTGGTATGTTTCTATTTTGGTATTGACCGTTATTAACTTAGTCTTCATTCCAGAGTTTTTCCGTATTTTCTTCCTGTTACTTGTTGGTGCGATGTGTGTTTTTGTTACGTACGTCCTCCACATAGAAAGATTCTCATAGAGAAACAACGACGAATCTTTAGCCAGGGGAAGGGGTGCATGTGACTAACCAGACTCATACTGGTAACGGCAGAAGAAAATGCAATTCGGCAATTCTCGGGTGTCGCGTGGCCAGAACAACGGCCACGATCGACCTACTGGTAACCATACTCCGGTAGCTGGCAACGGGCAAGACTCCCTAGATAGCAGATATCAAGAAACAGTAATCCTAGGTGGGAACACCTAGTTTATCCGATCCATACCGGCAGCCAAGTAAAAGCTCTAGTCTGGTGTAAAAGACCTTAGACAAATAGAGAAAGGAAGAGAATCCATTTGTGTGTCTTCCTGACGGAAGCCGGCAGCTCCGAGGAAAGACGACTTTCCCTGGGGTAGTCGTCCACGGAGTCTTCTGCCACCAGGACCAGCCACCATATCCAACAGTCCTTGAGGAGGACACAAATCGCTGCTAGAAAGATTCTTATTTGTCGGACCAGTGCCGCCATTGTCATCAAAGAACGTGGAGAGGATCAACAATAAGGACGACATCTGACATACTGTGATGTTTGTAGCCGCAGTACCCGTGGTCCCCATGCTCCTGAAAATTGTTCAGCTGTAGGAGCCATCCGTTCGAAAGCGTAGTGATCAAAAACGTACTTCGGAGAAAGTCGTGGTGCAATATAAATGTGTTAGTCGAGCCGACTAAAGCTAAAGTGAATTCATGCATAACCAAAGACCAATATCCTCAAGAAATACATTTGGAGATCAAGTAAAAACAAGAAAGGAAGTTAACTTCGGCAAGCCGAAGCTTGTATACCCTTGCAGCTATAATTACTAAATTTAAAAACACAAAATATGATATTCCCAATAAGGTAATATGTCAAAAAACACCGATGCTATAATTTGTTTCATATTATTTTCCTACCAATTTTCCGATCGTTCCAATGGCAGCTATATTATATAGTCGTCCGATTTTGATAAAATTAAATTCGAAATTCAGAACTAATTGAAAAATGTTATTTCCAAGCGTAGGAGGTTATATGTTAAAAGACACCGATGCTATAATTTGTTTCATATTATTTTCCCACCAATTTTCCGATCGTTCCTATGGCAGCTTTATGATATAGTCGTCCGATTTTGATAAAATTAAATTCGAAATTCAGAACTAATTAAAAATGTTATTTCCAAGCGTTGGAGGTTATATGCTAAAAAACACCAAAGATATAATTTTTTAAAATTTTTTTTCCGATTATTCCTATGGGAGCTATAAGATATAGTTGTCCGATCCGGCTGGTTCCGACTTATATACTACCTGCAAAAGATATAAAACTTTTGGGAACGTTTCAGCCCGATAGCTTTAAAACTGAGAGACTAGTTTGCGTAGAAACGGACGGACAGACGGACAGACGGACATGGCTAGATCGACTCATCTAGTCATGCTGATCAAGAATATATTTACTTTATGGGGTCGGAAACGTCTCCTTCACTGCGTTGCAAGCTTCTGACTGAAATCAATATACCCTCTGCAAGGGTATAATTAAAAAAAAACATTGGAGGCATTCAAACATGCACTGAAATACACTTAAACCAACCGAATCGATAGACAAAGTGCGAATCATGATGAACAGCCGTTGAAGAAGTCGCATGCCTCAGGCATAATATATCTATATATTGTAGTAGGACATATACTGATATGGCCCACTGTACGACATATGATGTAATATATTAATACGACACCCACTGTACGATAGAATAAGCGGAAAACCTAGTTAAAGTTAACTGTAAACGTTATATTGTCATCCCTTTCTACCGAGTACTGCAGCATAAGAGATCGCAGATACGTATACCTGCCTCGCTCACACAGATGAGCGAGAAGAAGGAAGAGGGAGAATCGTTGCGGCACTCTGTGTTATGCGTTCAAGGAAAGCGGTTGTAAAATATAAAATAAAGAAGTTAAACCGAAACTATCGCAGGAGTACATTTATTGCCTATTACAATATCAGAAGTGGTTCTTACTCAAAATGCCTGACATAGATCTAAATCAATTCACGGTCGTTCAGTTAAAAAACTGGTTAAATGTGCTCGGGCTGCAAACCTCAGGCTCGAAAGCAGAGTTGATGGCGCGTCTGCAGACCCTATCATCAGAGGCAAGTGGTGATCCACCAAATGGAGCTTCATTTAACAGCCAGCAGCCGCCAGATACCGAATTAGAGGGAGCCGCATCATGGCCGCTGCAACAACATTTGGAAGGAGCACAGGAAGCTCTGTTCGAATCTGGTACGATGACGTCACAGGAACGCACGGAGAACGTTTCTCTGGTAGATGTCGAAAGGGTGAAGCTGCAGAAAATTCTCGACGAAGTCGACGCAAACAAGGCCATATTGCAACAGCTTCAAACGGAGATCGCTGACGTCACCAGGAACAAGCCAAATCATGCTCAGCAAGTACATGACGTCATCGAAAGCAACATCGAAACTTCTGTCAACCTTAAAAGTTTCGCGTGCATCGACGCTGTTAACGCTAACAGCCCCAGGGTTAACAGCGCCAGGGATAACTTCGATATCAATGATTTTAGTGTTGGAAAGCACGCCACAGACAGTGCTGATCATTGCCAGTTTACAAATGTAAACAATTTGTTAGAATCTCCCGCAACAACACTCGCACTGTCAAAGGAAGTGACAATGGACTATGACGGCAACTCGTGTGCCCGCAACTGGGTCACACAACTGCAAAACATTGCGCGGGTGTACAACTTGGACTCGTTTGGTGTGCGTATGCTCCTTATTGCCAAACTAAAGGGAAAGGCCCAAATTTGGCTGCACTTGCGTGCACGCAACACGCATTTTGGAGCTAACCGACCGCCTTTGTGAACAGCTGATCCTAGCATTTGCAACCAAGATGTCAAAGGGGGAGCTGAGGAACGCGTTCCAAAGTCGTCAGTGGCGTTCAGGAGAAAGGTTCGCTTCTTATTTCGAGGAGAAAATTATGCTAGCCAAGGACATAAACATCGACAAGGAGGAGCTCCTCGAAAACATCATTGAAGGAATTCCAGCACCAGGGCTGCGCGATCAAGCCCGTATACAATGTTTCGCCGAACCTGGGCAGATTTTGAAAGCCTTCTCTGGAATCCGTTCACCTGAACGAAAGCAGGAAGTAAATTCTTCGCAGCGCTCTTCCGGAAAGATTGCAGACACAAAGGACTCCGTTGCGCCAATTGCAACTCAAAGGGCCACTACGCCAAGGACTGCCAGAAAGCGAAACGAGAGCCCGGAACGTGCTACGCATGTGGCAAATTTGGACACTTTGTGGGTCAATGCCCTGAGCGTAAAAGCGCAAATACAAATAAATACGTAAGATATATACAAATATTTTTTTACAACAGTCCTTAAACCCCATTAACTGCAGCATGCCTCATAGACACTGGCAGCCCAATATCATTAGCCAAAACAGGTGTTATATCCTCTAAAATTAAGATGGAGTTCGTCTCTGAAAACTACTTTGGGTTGAATAAAAGCCAACAGAAAATTTATGGCAGATTACTTTGTTATATAATTGAAAATCGATTGAAATGTTATTTTTACCTTTATATTGTGCCCAATGAGTCTATGAGCCATTAGGTTCTTCTTGGGAGGAATTTTATGGACGCTTGCAATTTAGAATTAGATTTAAGCACCTTAAAAATGATTACGAATGAGCCTGCGAATGCCGATTGTAATAGAAATATATGCAAAGCCTTGGAATTTAAACTAACACATAATTTAGATGTTAGCAAGAAAACGGAAAGTTCTATCGATATTCTGAAGGATTCAGTTATTGAATTAGTTAGTAATACAGTTAGTGATACAGTTAGTAATAGTTAGTGATACAGTTAGTGATACAGTTAGAGAAACAGTTAGTGATACAGTTAGAGAAACAGTTAGTGATACAGTTAGTGAAACAGTTAGAGAAACAGTTAGTGATACAGTTAGTGAAACAGTTAGAGAAACAGTTAGTGATACAGTTAGGGAAACAGTTAGTGATACAGTTAGCGAAACAGTTAGTAATACAGTTAGCGAAACAGTTAGTGATACAGTTAGCGAAACAGTTAGTAATACAGTTGGCGAAACAGTTTGTGATAAAGTTAGCGAACCAATTAGGGATAAAGCTAGAGAAACAGTAAAGGATTCAGTTAGTGATAGAGTTAGAGAAGCAATTGGTAATACATTTAGTAATTCGATTAATAATTTATTAAGCAAAGCAGTTGATGATACAGTTATACAAGAAATTGGTGATACACGTAGTGAAAAAGTTAGTTTTATAGACTGTGGAACAATAAGTGTTTCGATCGGGGATACAGACAACCCTATAGTTAGTAAGGCAACCGGTCCGGCTGCCATCGACAAAGTTAGTGAAAGCAATATGTCTATAACGATTCGTGAAATGCTGAGCATAAACTATATGGATGACGAAGACACTGATTAAATATGCGGTACAATTGATAATCAAGATCTTTTACCTCAATTAAAAGAGATGATTGAACACAATTACATTAGGGTAGAAAAACCAAAGGAACCGGTTATTAAAAGTGAGATAAAACTTAATTTAGAAAACTGGAAACCGTTTAGTTGTGCTCCGCGGCGGCTTGAATATGCGGAAAAAGAAAAACTGCACAAACTTTTGGACAATTACTTAGAAAACGGGATCATTCAACCAAGCCAGTCTAAATATGCTTCTCCTATAGTTTTAGTGAAAAAAAAACCGGAGACATACGACTTTGCATAGATTTTAGAATACTTAACAAGGTTTTAATCAAAGACAATTACCCTATATCGCTTATCGATGACCTGTTAGACAAGTTAGCTAATAAAAAAGTATTTTCAAAACTTGATCTAAAAAACGGTTACTTTCACGTTTTTGTCAATAAAGAATCAATTAAGTATATTTTTTTTGTAACACCGTTAGGCCAATTTGAATTCCTTAGAATGCCAATGGGTCTAAAAAAGGGCTTCAGCAGTTTTTCAAAGGTTTTTAAATAAAATCTTCGATGACCTTATTAGAAAGAATCAAGTAATTGTGTACATGGACGACATCCTGATCGCCAGCAAAGATGTTAATGAACATTTTCAGATTTTAAAGGAGGTGTTTCTCAGACTTGCTAAGAATAAGTTGGAACTACGTATGGATAAATGTTAGTTCCTACAACAAAGTATTAAATATTTGGGTTTCATTATAAGCGGCGAGGGCATCAAAGCTGATGATAAAGGCATAGAGGCAATCCAAAATTTTCCGATACCAGACAAAACGCAACATGTTCAAAGTTGTATGGGCTTATGTTCTTATTTCCGTAGATTCATTAAAGATTTTTCGACTCTAGCCAAACCTTTATATGATCTCTTGAGAAAAGACGAGAAATTCCATTTTGGAGAAAAGGAAATGAGCTGCTTTATGATGCTTAAAAATAAATTAGTTGAAGCACCGGTGTTAGCCTTATTAAACCATTTTTTATTTTTCCAATCGCACAAGCATTGCGGAATCGAAATACCATAGTTTTGAGCTTGAAACGATGGCCATTATCCACGATTGCGTAGACTTAGGATATATTTATTTGGTAGACATTTCAAGATTATAACTGACTGTAACTCTCTCACGTTAACACTTAATAAAATCGAACTGAATCCGCGTATAGCTAGATGGGCATTAGAGCTAAAAAATGACGACTACGATCTTTTTTTTTTTTTTTTTTTAAATGCTTTGCTATTTATTTATTGTATCTTCTCCCTTTGGATAGTAACAATAAGTGTATCAAATCTTAGACTAATTAATCTATCTCACAGTCATATGACTGCTGTTGTGCTAAAAGGGGCCCGAAAGTTATAGCTGGCTTGGCAGGTCGTTGCGTTGTAGACGGGATCGGCTGGAAACCCAAGTCAAGCCTCTTGCGAGGCGATTGAGTACACAGAGAGTTTTTCGTTGTGGGATGCTTTTTGTTTGTCTATTTCATCTTTTACGGTAAGAATACTTAGGTCCCTGTGGATGTTTTGGTTGCGAATATACCATGGTGCCCCAGTGATAGTTCGCAGGATTTTCGATTAAACGCGCTGTATAATGTCTATGTTGCTTCTGCTGGCGTTTCCCCATAGCTGGAAGCCGTATGTCCAGATGGGCTTCAGAGTGGACTTGTAGAGCAAAACCTTGTAGTCCAGACGTAGGGGCGAACGAGCGTTAAGAATCCGGTGGAGGCTGCTGGCCTTTAGTTTTAGATGTACTTTCTTGCGTTCGATGTGTCTTCTCCAGGTTAGTCGTCTGTCAAGGTGGACTCCGAGATACGTTACATCGTTGACTTGGGAAATCTGCGTATTATTCAATAATAGTGGAGGGCATGTTTGCCTGCTGAGAGTAAACGTTATGTGTTTACATTTTTGTTTATTTATTTTAATCCGCCAATCAGATAGCCACCTCTCTACTACGAGAAGGTGGTTTGCTAGCTGTGTTGTGGCTCGGCCTGGGCACCTCGAGCGACTTAAAATTGGGGTGTCGTCAGCGAACGTAGATGTTGTTAGCTGCTCGTTCGTGGGAATATCCGCTGTGTATAGGAGGAACAGAGTAGGCCCTAGCGCGCTTTCTTGCGGGACTCCGGCTTTGATAATGTAGTCGTCGGATGTTGTTGTGTTGCACCTTACTGCGAAGGTCCTGTTGTTCAGATACCACTCAAGAAGCTTGTGAGTGTAATCAGGCAAGTGTGTTTTGATCTTGTGCATGAGGCCATCTAGCCATACTCGATCAAGGGATTGAGATACATCGAGGAATATTGCGCTGCAGTATTCCCGATGCTCAAAGGCTGTGCGTATTTCTGATGTTATTCTGTTAACTTGTTCGATTGTTCCATGGTTTTGACGAAATCCAAATTGATGGGCAGGGATAACATTGTGTGCTCCTAGATATGGTGTTATGCGAGTTAGAAGGCATTTTTCGAACAGCTTAGACAGACACGATAATAAACTAATTGGTCTGTAGGATGACGGAATTGTGTGGTCTTTTCCGGGCTTCGGTATCATAATGATAATAGATTTTTTCCATTTTTTCGGATAGTAGCCGAGAGCTTACAAATAACCTCAATGGCAGAGTTTGGAAGTTCAATTAACATTTTTGGGGTTATTTGGTCACCGCCCCGGGGCCTTTTTCGGTTTCAGTTCCCCAATGACTTTCGCGATCTCCTTTGGCTGAAACAATGGTGGTAGGGAAATAGATTCAGATTCGATTTGTGGTAGGAAAAATGAACCAGTGGCAGGGTTCGGCTGGAAGACGTTTCTGAGATGTAAAGCAAAAGTTTCTCTATCTTCGTCGCTGCGGACCCAGATGCCAGATGAATTTCTTATCGGAGTGACTGTTTCGATTGGAGAGCTCAGATTTGGGTGAGAACTCCACAGAGGATGTTTTGTACTGGTTGGCGAAAGTTTTTTAATGTACTGCAGCTGTGCATTTTCTGTTTCTTGCTTTAGAGCTCGATTTAGTGTGCGAGTGGCTTCCTTAAGACGTTGTTTTGATGACGGCGATCTGTTGGTTTGCCAGGCACGTCGCAGGCGCCTCTTTTCTAGGACTAACCGTTAAATTTGCAGATTAGTTTTAAAGTGGTTGGTTTGCACGTCCCTGCCTTGTGGTGTTGAGATAGTGGCTGCCTCCACGAATACTTCTTCAAGAGCATCGGTAGAGCAGTCGATGTCCGCTTCGATGTTGAAGTGAGGGGTTAATTTGATGTGTGAGCTTACATACTTTTTATACCCGTTACTCGTAGAGTAAAAGGGTATACTAGATTCGTCGGAATGTATGTAACAGGCAGAAGGAAGCGTTTCCGACCCCATAAAGTATATATATTCTTGATCAGGATCACTAGCCGAGTCGATCTAGCAATGTCCGTCTGTCCGTCTGTCCGTATGAACGCTGAGATCTCGGAAACTATAAGAGCTACAATACTGGGATTAGGCATGCAGATTCCTGAGATTCCTGCGCAGCGCAAGTTTATTTCAGAAGAGTGCCACGCCCACTCTAACGCCCACAAACCCCCCAAAACTGTGGCTCCTACAGTTTTGATGCTAGAACAAATATTTTAAATGAAATGTGTTGTTCTCATCAATACCTACCGATTGATCTAAAAAAAAGTTTGCCACGCACACTTTAACGCCCACAAACCACCCACAAACTTCAAAAAATCGTAAATATGAACGCGGATATCTCGGAAAATATCAAAGATAGAGAAACGGGATTTAAGATTTAGGTTCCCTAGGCTTGAGCGCAGCTCATGTTTTTTACGCGAATATGCCACACCCACTCTAACGCCCACAAACCGCCCAAATCTGTGGCGCCCACAATTTTCATGCTCGATACAAAATTTTAACTGAAATGTATTGGTCTTGTTAATACCTATCGATTGATCTAAAAAAAAGTTTGCCACGCCCACTCTAACGCCCACAAACCGCCCAAGCCTGTGGCGCCCACAATTTTCGTGCTAGATAAAAAATTTTAACTGAAATGTATTGGTCTCGTCAATACCTATCGATTGATGATGAAAAAAAACTTTGCCACGCCCACTCTAACGCCCACAACGCTTAAATCTGTCTACCGCCGGTAGGTGGCGCATTTGCTGCTTGCATATCTCCATTTTCCTTTGGTCCCTTTAGCTGAGTAACGGGTATCTGATAGTCGAGGTACTCGACTATAGCGTTCTTCCTTGTTATATTTTAACCAGTTGGTTCTGTGCGACGTCAGCCTGAGGGGGTGATCTGTGGTTTTTGTGCTTTGAAGAAGAGTTATTAGCACTGGCGAATGGTCTGATGACAGGTCCGAAAGCGCTTTGGCGCTTATTATATTGCGGGGAATGTTTTTTGTCACCGCAAAGTCTATTAGGTCTGGAATTTTCCTGGGGTCTGTTGGCCAGTATGTGGGGCTGCCAGGGGAAACATAGTCTAATTTGTTGTTCGGTTTTATGATTGCATTGTATAATTGCCTTCCTTTGGGAGTCAGAAGGCGTGATCCCCAGTGCGTGTGTTTGGCATTATACTCCCCTGCAGCTATAAAGCGGTCTCCAAGCAAGTTGTAGAAGTCCATGAATTGTCCTTCAGAAATTGTAAAGTGAGGCGGGCAGTAGACAGCGGCTACGGTGATGTTTCCGTTGTCTGACTGCACTTTGATAGACGTGGCTTGCAAGTAATTAGTTGAAAACCTTTGGTGAAAGTGGTGCTTGATGCGTTCCCTGATTAGGATGCCGGTTCCGCCGTGGGCTTTACCATCTGGATGGTCTGTGCGGTAGAAAGTGTAGCCTCTTATTTGGAAGTTGTATTTGTTTGTGAGGTGCGTGTCTACCAGTAGCATAATGTCGATATGGTTTTCATTCAGGAACTGTGTTACTTCAAGGTTGTACCGTGAAACACCATTGGCGTTCCACATTGTTATTCGTAGATTTGCCATCTGATTATTTGGACTGCTTAGCTACAAGTAGCTGTATCACCATGTTCTGGTTTGAATGACATGAATGACATGAGTTCCATCATACTTTGTTGCACTTGTTGTTGCACTTTGTTGCGACTGTACTTGGATCTGCTGAGCGTTTCCTAGATTAGACTGGAGTGGGTTTTCCGTCCCCGATCGAAGGGCATCGGCGTATGAGAATTCCTTCTGGGTATTTAGTTGACCAAATGATGATCTTGCAGCCGTGCCGAAAAATACTTCCGGCGTCGTACGCGAGTAAGTGTACGCATTTTGGGTATTCTGATGGCGCGTTGCTATCACTTTTCGCATGCGGTCCTTCATCTCCTTGTAGATCGGATAGCCCCTGTAGTTTGCCGTGGGGTTACCTTGGCAATTGACGCATTTTTTCTTTTTGGGGTCTTCTTTGTTGGCAGGGCAGTTTGCCGAATTGTGGAAGTCTCCACAAGCTACACAGACTGTTCGAAGTGAACAGTATGCCCTGGTGTGTCCATACTCCGTACAATTTGTGCATTACACTGGGCCGATCCTTTCATGTGGCTCTTCCACGTTAATTCTTCGGTGCAATAAGTATTGCAGGTTATAAATGGGGTGCACTTCATTTTTCTTCAAGACTCTGCTGTCTGGCTCCAGCTCGACCCTGAAGAGTGGTTGCGGCTCTTTTTTCCTGTTTATAATGTTACTGATGTTCTTTGCAGAAAACCCTTTTTCCTTGAGAGCATCGATAACTTCCTTGGCGGTTACGTCGGGCTCGATTCCTTTTAGTACCACTTGCAGGCCCTTGCTGCTTTTTAGTTGGTACGTGTAGTAACTTTTCCTAGCTTCCTCCAGGTATTTGGATACTGCTCGGAAATGTTCTTCAGATTTGGTCTGAAGCTTGGTTTCATGGATATCCCCTTTTGTGACCGGAACAACATAAAAGTTTCCGTCCCCGGTCAGCGCAACAATTTTGTTGACCAGGGCGTTCGAGATTTTCTCCCTAATGTAAATTGGTGGGGGCTTAGGTTTCGGTTGGGTCTCCTGAGCCCGTTCTGGTTCATTTTCTGCTAGAAGCGCAAATCTATTGCTGTTGGATCTCCCGGGTAATTTATCTTCTGTTTGGACACGGTTTATTTTTGCCTTGTTACCTACCGCGGTGTTCTGCGGGCCAAGCTTACGCTTGATATGGATGTACCGATCTAGTCCGGTCTGTATGGCCGGACCCGCTTGCTGAATTTTGTTTTGGTTTTGATTTGTTGTCGTGGTTTTTGTTGCCGTTGTATTTAGAGCTGCGGTTGCAGTCGATTCCGAAATAATAGTTGTAGCTGTGGTTGTTGTTGGTTTGTTGTAGCTGCAGTTATTGCTGACAAATTCAGTGCGGATGCCGAAGTTTTACCGTTGCATGTTGTTGGTGCGCCAGGGGTCGAAACTGATGGTGGGGGGGTTTTGCATTGTTGACTCCACGCCGTCGGATTAGGGGTAGCCGTAAGTAAGCATGGTGAGCAACATCGTGCTCTTTGGCTATCGACCGATAGTAGGGTCGTTTTTTGCACTTCGCTATCACGCGTTGAGACATACGAAAAGTAACCGTCTCTTCGGCTCGCGGAGCTGAGTCGCTCTTTATTCTGTTCGTAGCTCATTGAGCTTTTATTAGCGTGGCACTTATTTATTATTATAAGATGAAAAAATGTATGTGCTAGTTAAAGTCATTACACCGATTTTGTGAGTTGAAACCTAAATTTCTTTGGGTTTTAGCGTCTTTTCGCTTATTTGATATTAACCAGTTTAGTTTTTTGTGTTTTGTTTGCATTTAATTTATCAACTTTCTTGCACTTTTCGCGGAGCTCGCACAAGACACGTCCGCTCTCTTCAGCGGTCGCTTCAATATCGACTACGATCTAATACATAGGGAAGAAAACAGAATGCAACACGTTGACGCCCTTAGCAGGTGTACAAATATTTTAATAGTAGAAACAAATTCATTTGAATACAATCTGGTTATTTGCCAAGCCAAGGACCCAAAAGTTTAGAAGATAAAGAAACAGTTAGAGGAACAAGAGCACAAATTATTCGAAATGAGAAACGGAATAGTTTATAGAAAGAGTAACGATGACAGATTGTTATTTTACGTACCTATTGATATGGAAGAGCATATACTCTTCAAATACCACAATGAAATCGGTCATATAGGGAGAGACAAAATGTTAGATATTATTGCAAAGAGTTATTGGTTTCCAAACGCCAAGGAGAAGTGTGTAAGCCATATAAATAATTGCCTAAAATGTGTAGCATTTTCCCCCAATACAGGTAAAGAAGGATTTTTACATTCAATTCCAAAAGGTAGTAAGCCCTTTGAACTTATCCACACTGACCATTATGGTCCAGTCGATTCGGGAAGATCAAAGAAACATATATTTGTCGTCGTTGACGGTTTTACTAAGTTTGTACGTTTATATACCACAAAGACAACAAATATCCGAGAAGTTATCGTAGCCCTTAAGGATTATTTTAGAGCATACAGCAAGCCCAAATGCATTATTTCGGATAGAGGAAGCTGTTTCACTTTCAAAGAGTTTGACGATTTTATGTTAGAGTTTGATGGCCAGGTAGAAAGAATAAACAGAAGTCTTGGACCAATGATAGCCAAACTGGTAGAGCCAGAGAAAGGTATATACTGGGAATTAGTAATACAAGTAGATAAAGTAGAGCATGTGCTAAATAACACTCATTATCGTAGTATTAAGCAAAGCCCAAGCAAAATGTTATTCGGTTTAGAGCAAAGAGGAAAAGTAGTAGACGAATTAAAAGAAAAGCTTGAAGAATTAGATAATGCACCAGAAGACAGAGACCTGGAAAACGTTAGAATCAAAGCAGAAAAATGTCAGGAAAAAGCACAGGCATACAACAAACTACAATATGACAAGAAAGCTAGAAAACCGTCACAGTATAAAAAAGGAGATTACGTAATAGACAAGAATTTCGATAGCACAACTGGCGTCTCTAGAAAGTTAATTCCGAAGAACAAGGGCCCGTATGTAATTGCAAAAGTACAAAGAAATGACAAATTTTTGTTAAAAGATGTTGAAGGATTCCAGGTATCACGCAACCCTTACCAAGGCGTATGGAACATAAATAATATTGAACACTGGGTAGGTTCCAAAAAGAAATGAAAAAAAACCTAGATAAAATATGTTAATATAATTATCATTACTTATAAGAAAAATTAATTAGAACTGCAACACATATTGTAAATAAATAAACTTTAATTGATGTTCACAGTGATCAGGGGATCATTCAGTCAGGATGGCCGAGTTGTAGTAGGACATATACTGACATGGCCCACTGTACGACATATGATGTAATATATTAATGCGACACCCACTGTATGATAGAATAAGTGGGAAACCTAGTTTAAGTTAACTGTAAACGTTATATTGTCATCCCTTTCTACCGAGTACTGCAGCATAAGAGATCGCAGATACGTATACCTGCCTCGCTCACACAGATGAGCGAGAAGAAGGAAGAGGGAGAATCGTCGCGGCACTCTGTGTTATGCGTTCAAGGAAACTGGTTGTAAAATATAAAATAAAGAAGTTAAACCGAAACTATCGCCGGAGTACATTTATTGCCTATTACAACATTTTGTGTTTAAGTGAATTGGTATACTTAATAACAGCCGTATTTTGGTGCATGAATATTTATATATAAGTTAACACCGGCCAATCGCCTCCTTCCCTTCACCCCCTCTCGACCCTGATACTGGACACCGCATCTCTCTCATCACCCCTCTCGGCCACCCGCAAACTAGGGCCCATTGCCCTCACCCCTCTCGGCCACCCAGCAACACCAAAACATTCGAGTGGCTACAATTTCAAGTGGCTACAATAATGCTGCCGCTAAGTTATGGTACCAGCAGCGATGGAGCAGCAGCGATGCAGCAGCAGAGACAACGTCAGCGACAGCGACGTCAGAACGACAGCAACGCAGCGACGGCGGCGTCAGAGCGACAGCACAGCGACAGAACGTCAGCGTGAGAAATGCAACGGCAGCAGCGCGATAATGCAAGAGCGCTGACCGCCCGCTAGCTGCCTCAGCTATAGCCGCCGCTACCCCTACCCTTCGCTGCGCCCTAACGGAAATGCAGCGTTAGCATATGGGGCTTAGCAACGCATTGGGAAAAATACCCAAAACCGCTGCCATCGGCATCGGGTTTCCGAAGCCGCTCTGCCAACGTTATGCTGACGGGCGGTACCGTCCAAGCCATCCAGCGACTCGAGGAATGACTTTAGTTTTACTTGCAATTGTACCCCTGACCAGCCTAGACATAACAATTTGAACAATAAAACCAATTGTAACGTTAAAGAACGTTTACTGTTTTATTCTAAAGTAAATTCGTTAACTAAATTAAAAAGGCTTAGAAGGAAGAAGACGAAGAAGTCAACCCAAGAGAAGGAACCGCAATGAGACTGATCTTAACTAGGTAATATCGGGGAGAATCCTCCCCCCTCTGGCCATGTCTGGCCATAACTTATATGTATCCAATACAATATTTTCCAAAGCCTAGGATCCGGAGCGTCGAGATCTCATCGCCCAGGATTTAAAGAGGGGGTAAGTTTGTCAGAGCACGGATCCTTTCTTATAAACATACATATATAAATATTCGTGCAGTATCATACAGTTTTTTACACTACTATAAACTTTTTCAGCGGCGAGTATCAGCCTTGTTGTTGTATGTACAATTGCAAGAGCTCTCTGAGCGACGTTTGTAGTCGTGAATAGTCAGCATTTTGCTGATGTGTGCACCTTCACAGGTGGTAAATTCGATACCCTCCGCTAACAGAATAATTGTCAATTAAATTAATTATATATGCATTAGCCTATTATTACTCATCCACGGCGCACGCCGATATAAATATTACCCAATAAATTTATAATGTAAAAGAA
Source organism: Drosophila subpulchrella (assembly GCF_014743375.2). Classification (NCBI taxonomy): domain Eukaryota; kingdom Metazoa; phylum Arthropoda; class Insecta; order Diptera; family Drosophilidae; genus Drosophila; species Drosophila subpulchrella. Next base: position 530,836 of record NC_050613.1, read on the forward strand.
TATGAAAAACATGAAGTGCTAGAGCTTTATTAAGGGGGATGTGCTGACGCGAGAAGTGGAGTAAGTCAAGAACAATGACATAACTTTCGACGGACAACCTTGACAATAGGGGATCGTATTGCGCACACGAATATGTGAAAGGGAGGGAATATGGCCAAAACACATCCCGATCATATTGCGATCAAGCGACAGCTAAGCTTGTGGGGCAGTGTGGACTTACGACTAAAGAACTTTATGAACTAATATTATTTTCCAGGCACTTTAAAAATGTATTCTCGTTATGTTGGTGAGGAGAAAGGCTTACCAAGATCCCACGACCTGAATACGACGTAGCTTATGCCGGCAAATGCTGCCTGAATATTGGACGCCTCTCCCTCGGCCCAAGTCCCTGTTATGAGTCGGTCACTAATATGCCCACGTAACATGTTCTGTCTTTCTTTGACCATCTGGATACGGTGTAGATCTGAATCTGCACCGTCCCCCCTTTCCACGCCTAACAAGTAGACAAGCCTTTCCGGCGCATTCCGTATAGAATCTCTGGTTGCTGCTGTGCTTGGTCTGTGCGAATTTTGTTGCTTTCCTCCTTCCGCGCATACTTATTTCTACGTGGCGTAATCGGTTGGCACTGGCTTGCGCCCGACGCAGAAACCGTTGCCTCGTCGTCGGTGTCCCTATGCGGTTTTCTTTGGTCGTCCAATCTGCCATCCAGGGTGATATTAACCTCTGTGCGACATGGGGGAAGTCCTCCTTCTTGAGGCGGTTAATCCACTTCTTTCCCATTCTGCTTTTGTTGCGTTCACTGTTGGGACAATCACGTTGGGCGCCAGTCTGAGTCTGCTCGATACGAAATTCGTGCGGCTAGCTCAATATATTGTGTGTTTGTAAAAAAAATTATACGACGTGACTATTGAATCTTCGCTTAATTTTGAGACTAACAATAAGTTTACGAATCTTAACATTATAATTTAACGTACAGTTTACTACGACTGCATTCTGGTTGCCTGTCCCTCAAGTCGGTCGCTGGGTGGGTAAGTCATTGTGACGGAGATGTGATTGGTTGCTCAACCTTGTTAGACCTTTCGCCAGGTGGTTAGGGTGCAAAAATAGCTTGGTAAAGTACTTTTCCTTCTGTTCTGCGATCACTTCTTTGACTGGTAGAATGTTTTAGTCACGATGTATGCTTACGTTGCGAACGGACCACGGTGCCCCGGTGATTGTTCTCAAGATCTTCGACTGAGCTCGCTAGACTATGTCAATATTGCTATTGCTGGCATTCCCCCATAACTGGGAGTCGTACATCTATATAGGTTTTAGTACCGAGTTATATAGCAGGACTTTATATTCAAGGCCAAGGGGAGACCGAGCGTTCATAAGCCAATGAAGGCTGCGGACTTTTGGCTTTAGGTGTGTTCTTTTGGCTTCAATGTGCCGGCGCCATGTGAGTCTTCTGTCGGGGTGTACTCCTAGGTAGTCACTTCGTTTGCTTGCGGGAGTAGAGTGTTGTTTAACGTGAGCGGCGGGCAGCTTTGCATGTTCAGGGTGAACGTAACGTGCTTGCAGTTTTCTTCGTTCACTTTAATTCGCCAATATAGCCAATGATAGCCATTTTTCGACATCGATCAAATGAAGAGCTAGCTGCGCAGTTGCTTGTATCGGGCATTTTGAGCGGCTAAGAATAGCTGTATCATCAGCAAACGTAGAAGTTGTTAGTGGTGTGCTTGTCGGGATGTTTGCTGTGTAGAGGACCTACAATGTTGGCCCAAGCACGCTACCTTGAGGAACTCTAGCTCCAATAGTGAAATCGTCAGTTATAGCAGTGTTGCACCTCACAGCAAATTTTCTGTCGTCGAGGTAAGACTCTAAAAGCTTGTGGGTGTTGTAGGGAAGCAGTGTCATGATCTTGTACATTAGAGCTTCTAGCCAAACTCTATCAAATGCTTGAGAGACATCTAAAAATATGGCAGTACAGTACTCTCGTTTTTCGAACGCGTTCCGAATTTCTGATGTTATCCGGTTGACCTGCTCAATTTTTCCGTGCTTTTCACGAAACCCAAATTGACGTGGCGGGATTCCATCCTGGATTTTTAGGTATGTGTTTATCCGAGTCAATATGCAATTTTCAAAGAGTATACGACGTGGGGATTGTGTGGTCTTTCCCGGCTTTGCTATCATTATTATAATTGACTTTTTCCATCTCTTCACAGTTTTACATCATCACAGTTTCTTTCGGCGCGCTTAGAGTTGGGTGAGCTCTCCATAGTGAGTTTTTTGTACTAGATGTTGACAATTGCTCTATGAAACGGCGCTGGGCATATGCTTCTTCTTGCTGTAAAGCTTTAATGAGGTGACGTGAGCCATGTCTCAAGCTTTGCTTAGCAGATAACGATCTGTGGAATTGCCACTCACGACTTAATCGTCGGTTTTCGAGGACGACTTGATCGATTTGTAGATTTGTCTTCTTTTGGGAACATGGTGTATTTGTAGTTTGAGGTGTTGAAACTCGAGTCGAGACGAGTACAGACTCCAGTGTATTAACAAAGCTGTCTTCTTTGGTTTCATCGTTAAGATGAGGACTTAGCTTAATGTGTGAGCTAATATGTTTCCTGTACTTAACCCAATTGGTTTTCTTTAAGGTCAATTTCAACGATTTTTCCGATGTTCCTGGATTTCGGAGTAGAATAAACAGGACAGGCGAGTGATCAGATGAAAGATCCGAAAAGCATTCGGCGCTTATCAGATTTTTTGGAATGTTTTTGGCAATCGCAAAGTCTATTAAGTCGGGTAGTTTCTTTGGGTCTGCCGACCACTATATTGGTCTGCCAGAAGAAACATAGTCGAGCTTGTTCTTGGCTTTTATAATTGCACTATACTGTTGCCAGTATTTAGTTGAACGATTATAGATGTGGCCTGTAGGTAGTTTTTAGCAAATATGTTATGATCGTGGTGCTTAATGCGGCTTCTGATTGGAGTTTCAGTCCCACCATGTGCTTTACCATCCGGATGATTAGTTCCGTAGAATGAATAGCCTTGTAGTTGATAATTGTATTTGTTTGGAAGGTGTGTTTCTGAAAGGAGCATAACGTCGATATGATTGTCGAGTAGGAATTGAGCTAACTCAAGTTTATGCTGCGAAACGCCGTTAGCGTTCCACTTGGATATCCGTAGAGAAGTCATTACTTGGATTGTTGTGAAACCAGCATTTGAATCAGTTGATTTCAGTTTCGCATTAAATATTGCATAACTCCGTAAGGCTATGTTACTGGCTGCATATCATAGCTTCAAAGTTGCTTTTCGGCTGCTCCGGCGATTGATGCTGCTGAACCGTGTTCGGTTCTTGATATGCTGATTGCAGAGATGAACTTTTTGAGACAAGGGTAGTCAGCCTTGATTTTAAAGCGCTTGCGAATGTCAATTTTGTCAAAGCTTATGGGTTCTAGTAAGGATCTGGCTGCAGTCGAGAAGAAGACTTCAAGGTTTGATCGGGAAGCTGTCAACTGTTTATTTTGGGTGCGGGCAGTAGTTCCTCTATGATGGATGCGACTTTCAGCTCCTTATAAACTGGGCAACTTCTGTAGTTAGAAGTGTGATTGCCACCGCAGTTGCCGCACTTTTTCGAGTTGCAGTCATCTTTGTTAGCTGGGCAGTGTGCGGAGTCATGAAGCTCTCCAAAATCTACACACACCGGGCGCAGTTTATAGTATGACCTTGTATGACCATATTCTTGGCAGTTCGCACATTTTACGGGGCCATTACGTTTGTGCGGTTCCTCAAGTGCAATTCTGCGGTGCAACAGGAACTGAAGATTGTATACAGGGTTCACTTCGTATTTCTTAAGGGGCTTATTTTCTGGTGCGAGCTCTACCTTAAAGAGTGGCTGCGTCTTTCTATCCCTGTTGAGGATATTGAAGACGGTCTTCGCCGTAAATCCCTTCTCTTGTAGCGCCTTTGTTATCTCTGCAGGTGTTACGTCGGACTCTAAGCCCTTAAGTACGACTTGCAGGCCCTTGTTGCTTTTTAGCTGATACGTGTAAAAGTTATTTTTATTCTCGGTAAGATATGTCGATAATACTCTGTAATTATAATCAGACTTCATCTGAACTTTTGTTTTTTGAATTTTGCCCTTTATGTGAAAGTTTTCCTTTCTAATAAGCTCGATGATTGTGTTGACAAGAACATTGGAACTTTTTTCTCGAATATAAATAGGCGGAGGACTTGGCTTCCTTTTCTCGACTTCAGTAGATTCGGCCGCCTCAACGTTAGAGGCGTCTGCCGAAATCTTAAATCGGTTTGTTTTCATGGAAGTTTCTATTATTATTTTGCGTTGAGAATTTAGGGGGCTTAGCTTACTGTTTGTCGGGCAGCTAGCTTTTGTTGACAAAGTTGCAGATAATGTCGTTAAACGTGCAGTCGATACAGTAGCGGTTGCTGTTGTTGTTACAGTTGACGTTGTTAAAGAAATTTCGGTGCTAGTTACTGCAGATAAGCAAAGGTCATTGCATACCTGCATTGGAGCACATACAGAGCTCTTTGGCTGCAGAGACATCGATGTCTCTCGTCTTGCTCACGTTGACGTTGTGTGCGAACGTCGTTTAGACTCATTCCAATCGGGGTTAAGTTAATTTGAGTTTTAAGTGTTAGGTTAGGTTAGGTTAGGTAGGAGTGGTTGGACCCTAAATATTAGTCCCCTCACTTAGGCCACAATGGGCCCCTTGTGATACCACATGATCTCTGAAAGATCCGTTTCCCTAGCTCATGGGTTTTCTGCCTTCTCGAAGTATTCTGTTCTTCTTAAGAAGCATAGTAGTTTTTGAATGCTTACGTCCTGAATGGCCGCAAGGTTCGGAAGTGTGTAACTACCTAGGGTTTGAAAGCGCTTTAGGTTATGCGCTGGGCAGAAGCATAGGAGGTGTTCGATGCTCTCCTCTTCGTCTATCTCCTTGCAGCTGCGGCAGAAGTCGTGGTTACTTAGACCCAGCCTTATCACATGAGTCCCTATAAGACAGTGGCCCGTGAGGGCATTTAGGAGAGTGGAGATGTCCTCCCTGCTACATTGTAGGAGAGTTTTTGATCTTTTCGTGTTATAGTTTGGCCATGTGTGTCTAGAATTGTGGCATGTTGAGATTGAGTTCCAACGGTTGTTGGAAAGAGTATACAATCTCTGCCTGAGATGGAGCTTGCAGGTAGCCATGGGCATCCCTACCGTGTTCTTATCACGAAGGATATCGGCGGTTGTCCCCTGTCTTGCCAGCTCGTCTGCTATGCAGTTGCCCTCAATGTTGCGGTGCCCAGGCACCCAGATGAGGTTGATTCTCAGATGAGTGGCCATCTCGTTAAGAGATTTGCGGCATTCAGAGATTGTTTTTGAGCTCGTTGTGTAGGAGTCGAGGGCCCTGAGGGCAGCTTGACTATCCGAGAATATGAAGATATCACTGTCTTTATGTACAGACGTGTTCAGGTGGGTAGTGGCTTCCTGAATTGCCATCACTTCCGCTTGGAAAACACTACAGTGGTCTGGTAGGCGGAATGAGACTTTTATGTCTAATTCGGGGGAGAAGACTCCCCCACCTGTTTGGGAGTTAAACTTGGAGCCGTCCGTGTATATGTTGACGGCGTTTACGAATTGATGTGTGAAGTTGTCCCAGTCTGAACGGGTGGGTATATGAATTTTGTATCTTCTTTCGAAGTTGACTATGGGTGGGACGTAGTCTGTATAACGTGGTAGGGGTGAATGTTTTGATAGGATAATGGAGTGACCCGTGGAGCCCGTTGTCCATGCCGCTGCTTCACGGAGCCTCAGCGCTGTTGCAGATGCCCAGCTTTTGGCAAGTAGGTCCAGGGGTTGGAGATCGAGAATTGTGTTTAGAGCCTCAGTGGCGGTAGTGCGCAGCGCCCCACTGATGCAGAGCTCTGCGCTCCTTTGGATCTTGTAAAGGATCCGGAGGTTGCAGTTCTTATCTAGAGAAGGCCACCAAACGATGTTTCCGTAGAGGAGAATGGGCCTGACTATTGCAGTATATAGCCAGTGAACTATCATGGGGGAGAAACCCCACTTCCTCCCTATGGCTTTTTTACAAGCGAAGAGGGCTATGGCCGCTTTGCGTGTGCGATCTAGGATGTTGTCAGTCCAGAGGAGCTTTTTGTCAAGGATGACACCTAGGTACTTTGCTTGGTTGCTGAAGGTTAGGCGCGTTTGGTGTAGTTTTGGGGGAACTAGAATTGGTACCTTGTACTTCCTTGTAAAGAGAACTAGTTCGGTCTTTTCCGGGTTAACTCCCAGTCCACAGCCAGCCGTCCACCGGGAAAGGGTGGATAGGGCTGTCTCCATTAGATTACAAAGGGTTTGCGGGAATTTGCCCTGCAGTAGGATAACCACGTCATCCGCGTAGGCTACCACTTTTGTGCCCGCCTCTTCTAGAAGTGATAGCAGTTTGTTGACCACCGAAACCCATAGAAGAGGTGAGAGTACTCCCCCTTGTGGGGTTCCTCTACTGACATTCCTGGTCGAGAGGGCCGATCCCATAGTGGAGTGCACTACCCTGCTGGTTAGCATGGTGTGTATGAGTCCCACTATGGGCTGCTCAATGCCCAGTTCAGTCAGAGCACCAGTGATCGCCGTTGGGGTGACGTTGTTGAAGGCGCCTTCTATGTCTAGAAACGCTGCAAGAGAGTATTCCTTATTGTGGAAGCCTCGTTCTATACTGTACACTAGAGAGTGGAGGGCGGTATCGGTTGATCTACCCTTACGGTACGCATGCTGTGCGTCAGAGAGTAGGCTATGGTCGATGGTTAGTCTGATATGGGTGTCAATTAGCCTTTCCAGGGTCTTCAACAAGAAGGAAGAGAGACTGATCGGGCGGAAGTCCTTTGGGTTGGTGTGGGAGGGCTTGCCGGCTTTCGGTATACAAATTACCTTAACGTCCAGCCACCTTGTTGGAATATGGTTTAGAGCAAGGCAGCCGTGGAAGATGGCTGTCAGCCAGGGAAGGGACATATCTAATGTCCGTTGTAGCTGGGCCGGGAAGAACCCATCTGGGCCAGGTGATTTGAAGGGCTTAAAAGAGTTAACAGCCCACTGAATGCGGTCAGGGTTTGAAATGTTGGCAATACTCTGGTCGTCTAGATTCACCTCTATGTGGAGGTCCTCCACTACCTGGGTATTGTTAGGGAAGTGTGTGTCTAACAGCAGTTCAAGGGTTTCCTGACTGTTTTCCGTCCAGCCATCATCATTGGTTTTAAGATAGCCAATGGTAGCTGGAGCTTTAGCTAGAATTCTTCTGAGTCTGGATGCCTCCGCAGTAGATTCTATGCTACTGCAGAAGTTATCCCAGGCTCTTCGTTTTGATATTCTTATTTCCTTTTTTGTATAGGCTTAGTTTTGAATGATATAGATTCCAGGAGGATTCGCTATTGTTATATTTAGCTTTGTTGAAGTAAGTTCTACACTCTCTTTTAAGGTTCGCCAGGGTTGGGTTCCACCATGTGGGTTTGTGCTTTGTTTTGACTGTTCTACTTGGGCAAGCCCTTTTTAAGGCCTCCCCGCAGATATCGGTAAAAGTGTTAACTAGGTTATCTAATTCTTGACGGTTGTGTATGCGTGTCGGGGGAGCGAGTAGGTTCCTGCTGAGGAGATTTTTGTAGTATCCCCAGTTGGTTAATCTTAGATTAGTGATGTTCTCGGCTGGAGGATGGTCTAGACTTATTGTAAACTCTATGTACCGGTGGTCTGAGAATGAGTGTTCGATCCCCACCTTCCACGTTTCTAGTTGGTTAAGTAGGGGATCAGATATTAGAGTAATGTCTAGTACTTCCCTCCTATTTCTAGTGATGAAAGTTGGGTCATTACCTTTGTTGCAGATGAATAGATTTGATTGAAGGAGATAATCGTAGAGTAACTCACCCCTTTCGTTGGTGTTTGTACTTCCCCATTGTGTGTGGTGAGAGTTAGCGTCCCCACCCAGGATGAGTTCCTTAGATGAGTGAGTGCGTATGAGTTGTTGTGTGGTGGTGTTTGGTAGTGGCCCTTCGTGGTCGTGAGCCAGATAGAATGATGCTATGGTGTGATGGGTGTGTTCGCTTAGCTCCAGTCTGACCGTGGTAAGGTCGCCTTCGCTAAACTGTGGAATAAGAAATGTGTTAAAGTGTGTTTTTGTAAGAATGCAGGTTCTGGTTTTACCCTTGTCCTTGGTGTAAAATAGCTTGTATAGGGGGGTTGATAAGCCACAGATGTTGTTACCAACAATCCATGGCTCTTGAATGAGGACTACGTCTTGTTGCCTGTTGCCAGGCGGGTGAGGAGGGCAGCGGATGCTGCCTTGCTGTGGTGCAGATTAATTTGCAGAAACTGCACCATCTTTGGGACTGGGGTCGGGCTGGGTACCCTCCGCTTCCTCCGCTATGTCCTGGAGGACAGAGCGCCCTGGTCGGGTTGTGTCCTGGGTGCACAGCTGTTTCAGGCTCTCCGTCAGCTCCGAGTCGGTTGACACGTAGCCGGTGAGGGTGGCCTCCTCGTGATCTGGTTCGTCGTCGCTCGGGGGTTCGTACGACGCACAGGCAGCCAGGTTGTCTGCCGCTATCTTATCTGTGTCATAAATACGAAGCTGCACCTTATCGAACCCGTAGTTCACTCTGTGCTGTTGGGCTGCGAGGGGTTCCAAGCATGCCTGGTTTAGGAGGATGACCACGCTCATGGTGACTCGCTCGGTCTTCTCCACCTTGACCACCTTCCAACCGTCTGTTGGAAGTTTTGGGTTGAACCTGGTCAGCAGGCTGAGTATAGCCTCTGGTTCCGATGGTTCCGACGGCAGCCACACCCTCGCTCTCGGTCGAGACGGGATGTCTGCAGCCTCACAAACTGCCAGCTTGGCCCCGGGGTAGACCTCGCCGACTTTGTCAATTGCAGCCTTGTAGAGTGCTGCCGATCTCTCGTCTTCGCAGGCGATCAACTTTACGTTGCCCTGGTACCACCCTGCATCTGTGCAATCGGGTGGCGGTCCTGGGTTTTCGTCCAGCACTTTCAAGGCCACTGTCGCAAGGGCCCGTCTAACCAGACCCCAATGGTTTCTTGGGATCCTTCCGCCTTCATCGCTCTGGTCGATGACTCCAATGATCTTCCGATCCCTTACCACTTCCGCAAAGGATCTCGACCATGTTCCGCGGTTGGTTACTTTGGCCTTCTTGCTCGCTGGTTGAGCTGACTCCATCGACCTCTCTCGCTTGTTGCTGGTAGTCATAGCGATGTCGAAATGTGGGATAACTGCCTTTGCCCAGGCTATGTCCTCTTGGATTTTCTGGTAATCCAATTTCGATGTCTGATCCTCACGTATCGGATTGGTGGCCAGCCGTTTGAGGATCCTAGAAGCCTTCTTTCTTTCAAGAGGTCCTGCCTGGTTAGGTGGTACCCTCTTAAACTCCTTTGCCCTGGTACTCACCACGAGACCGGCTTTGGCGCTCCCCTCAGGTTGGAGTGGCTGGTTAGCCACACCTACGCCGGTGGGAGGCTTGGGCTTGTCGCTATGGCGAGTTGGGCTTAGCCGGCTGCGTTGTTCGCTGGCCTTGGCAGGGGTAGACGTCACGTGGACTGGGGTAGTCAGAGCCGTGATCTTGCTCTTTCTTTCGTCGTTGGTTACGACTTCCGACTTTATAAGAGTGTCGGGCTCTCGTCTTGTGCAGTCTTTTTGTTTAGTATTTGTTAAGTTCTCCATGTTAAATCCCACGAGCTGCGGAGAAAGGACAGGTCCACCCGGGCAGAGATCCGCCGTACCCGGGTAAGGCTGACTTAGAACAGGCGGTCGCCACTTGCCTGAGCTCACCGTTTGAGACTGAGTTATTTGATGACTCGGGCTCCCAGCCAGATTGACTCTCGGCACGGTACGAGTGACACCTTAGTCCAGCCCGGGGTGAGATGAGTTGTGTGGGTAGGGAAGAGGTAGGTTCAAAGAGTGTGGGAAGGGGTGTGTGTGAGCTATTTGTCGGAGGCGGCAGCACAAGCGCGACGTCGGTACTGCTACGGCGCAGATACCCGCTGACTGTCCGGGGCTACTTATTTGCGCTTCGTGTTGGGGGCTTGGCGGTAGCCGGGCCGTGTCCAACTTCCACGCTTATTCGTAGCTACCCTGGAGAACCAGGGCGCTCGCTATCCGCAACCTGCGACCCGTTCGGTAGCCTTCAGCTCGGCGCCCTCAGAGCCATCCCACTAGCTCTTTTGCGGAAGTGTTAAGTTTTATATTAATTAATTTACCAATCAATATAAACATTCGCGATTTCATCGCAGAAAGCATATTTTCGCGTTATATAAGATTTATTAAACGAGTCACTGCACTTTTATGATTTTATTGAATACCCTTTCCCGGAGCACAATAAATACACGTCTGCATGCGACGACGGTTAAACATAAACAAAGCTCAGAATTCATAGTGGATTTATTAACTGACTACAGCGGCTAGCGCTAGGAAGCTGCCGAGCATCTTACCACTCGTCCTGTGGACGAGTCATAGAGGGCCAATGGGTGTTTGGAGGTATCGAACGTGAGTCTGGGCAATTTTTCTTGGCTGCAGTCGAAGACCGCTCCAAGGAGACACTCATCCTTCTAATCCAGGAGAACATCGCCAGCGGGACCTTGTCTCCGATTGTTGGAGGGCACATAGTTGCTTGGATGACAAAGGGTTTCATCACATGACGGTAAACCACTCCCTTTATATTGTCTTTCCTGTGTCTAAGGCCATTACCCAAAATATCACGGGAAATCTTAGCGAATCGCGGTCCATCGAGGATATTTAAATCGCGGCTGTGGGGCCGAGATATCCGCGTTCATATTTATGATTTTTTTTAAGTTTGTGGAGGGAACTTTTGGGTCCATCGATAGGTATTGATGAGAAAAATGAATTTCAGTAAAAATTTTTATTCTAGCATCAAAACTGTAGGAGCCACAGTTTTGGGCGGTTTGTGAGCGTTAGAGTTGGCGTGGCACGCTGCTGAAATAAACTCACGCTGCGTAAGAAGCTCAGGAATCTGCATGCCAAATCCCAATAGCCTAGCTCTCATAATTTCCGAGATCTCCGCGTTCATCCGGACGGACGGACAGACGGGCATGGCTAGATCGACTCGGCTAGTGATCCTGATCAAGAATATATACACTTTATGGGGTCGGAAACGCTTCCTTCTGCCTGTTACATACTTTCCGACGAATCTAGTATACCCTACGAGTAACGGGTATAACAAGAAAGGAAGTTATTTTCGGCAAGCCGAAGTTTGTGTACCCTTGCAGTTATAGTTATTAAATTTAAAAATACAAAAAATTATATTCCCAATAGTATAAGAAACAAGGGAGAACGCTACAGTCGAGTACCTATACTGTCAGATACCCGTTACTCAGCTTAAGGGACCAAAGGGAAATGGAGATATGCAAGCAGCAAAGCGAGATTTAAATGCGCCACCTACCGGCGGAAGACAGATTTAAGTGTTGTGGGCGTTAGGGTAGGCGTGCAAAATGCATTGTTCAATAGAATAAGTTAGCCGCGCACTTTGCTCTCTCTGAGCGCCGGCAGTGCTTTTTTCTTTGCCGCTAAGTTCGGCCGGCAACTATTTACATACACACACATACATGCGTAAAAACATTTCGCATTGTCTGGCTCTGACGTCATAGCCTTTTTTCTTGAGAGGCTTGTGGGCGTTAGAGTGGGCGTAGCAAAATTTTTTTGGGTCAATCGATGGGTATTGACAAGACTAATACATTTCAGTTAAAATTTTCTATCTAGCATCAAAACTGTAGGAGGCACAGTTTTGGGCGGTTTGTGGGCGTTAGAGTGGGCGTGGCAGTCTTCTGAAACCAACTTGCGCTGCGTAAGAAGCTCAGGAATCTGCACGCCAAATCTCAATAGCCTAGCTCTCATAGTTTCCGAGATCTCAGCGTTCATCCGGACAGACGGACAGACGGACAGACGGACAGACGGACATGGCTAGATCGACTCGGCTAGTGATCCTGATCAAGAATATATATACTTTATGGGGTCGGAAACGCTTCCTTCTGCCTGTTACATACTTTCCGACGAATCTAGTATACCCTTTTACTCTACGAGTAACGGGTATAAAAATGGATGAAAAACACCCAAAACGTCTAAAGGAGGTCAGTGCAGATGAAAAAAGACGCCTAATCCAAGCTGTTGCCCATTATTGTGGGACTTGACCGACAGGAAACAAAACCACAACGGGGTAAGTCCGCAGAATAGTTGAAGCGTTAGAGGAGATCCACTAGAGAATCCCAGTAGGAAGGAACATGGGACATCGCTCGATCTCCGACGAGCTCTCCATTGAGGACTCCTCCCTCACCAGCTACTTGGCAGCTGGTGATGGAGCGAAGGTAGAGGATGCGCCGGCTTCTATAGGGAGGAGGAAATAAGGTCGCCCGCGAAGGGACACATTTCTTCCCGACCGGAGTCTCTTCCGCGATCCGAATGCGATATCGCCGAAGTAACTTCTGGAAGTCTCGCCGTAGTCACTTATGGAAGTCACTCAAAAGTGACTTTACATATGCTTGTAGAAGATACCTATAAGAGTCTTTCCCAATTGGAAAATCTTGAATAAGAACATATTTTTTTTTACTTTTAATATTTTGCATTTATTTTTTGTATACGTGCTTTGTGCGCTTGTATACACGGTCCCTGGCATGTAGGAAATTTTGCTGAACAATGTTATTTAGGTCCAGCTCCGTCGACATAAGAAATTTATTAATAACCATTTCTAAAAGAAACAGAAACAAAAATTGTTTTTTGTTCAGTCAAAGTAAAAATAAAGTAAAATACATTACCTTTTACAATGAAATATGTTGAGAATCGTTGGATGCAGTTACACGCCAAGTAATGTCCACAGCTAGCTTGTCCGTAAAAAGGTACGATTATTTAAATCGTACAGCTCACGATAAGCACGTAATTTCGCACGCTTTGTTGGGGGGACATTTAAATATGTTAAGCAATTGAAAACATTTAGAAAAAAACAAAGCTATATTTTTAAAACGCGCAAATTTGATACAAAACCGCACTGTCCACAGACAAATCACGCAACGAAATGACGCTCGGGCGAAAAATAACGACGTGGGTCAAAAGGAAGACCCAAAAATTTTTCAGAAAAAAAAGGGTAACGGAAAATTACCGCGACCTCTTTTTATCGCGTGTTTTACTCACTACTATCGTCTTTATATCGCGCAGAAGTGTCTCAGAAGTTACTTCTTCGCGATCCCGACCCTTTTTGTTTTCGTAAAATGTGTACTATCGTATTTCTATCGTCCAGAAGTGACTCAGAAGTTACTTCTTCGCGATACATGTATATTTTGTTTTTGGAAAATCCGTACTATCGCGTACTATCAGAAGTTACTTCTTCGCGATCCCGACCCTTTTTGTTTTTGTAAAATGTATTCTATCGCCTTTCTATCGTCCAGAAGTGACTTGGAAGTTACTTCTACGCGATATATGTATATTTTGTTTTGGTAAAATGTGTTCTATCGCGTTTCTATCGCGAAGAAGTTACTAAGAAGTGACTTCTGGACGACAGGCGATAGAAATATCGCACTTTTGCTTGCAGGGATAATGGCTGAAGCGACAACATGACTAGGAGGAGAAATTGGACAAGCCTAAGCTTGGAGGAGCTTGTGACGGTGGCAGTTTTAATTGCAACGAAGTACCAGAGACGAATTCAAGCAGTGGCATTTATCAGAGATAAGCAACAAGAGACGAGGGAAAACATGCGATTCAAAAGTATAAGTTTAGCATACATTATATTTAATTTTAAAAAACGAATTTGAAGTCAAGATAAACCATTTAACGCAAGGTGAGCACTATTTAATTCCCATTTAAATTAGAATAAGAGAAAAGTATTTAGAAAAGATTTGTTTGGCTAATCAAAAAAAATACAAGTTAGCTATGTAAGCTTGAAAATACATATATATGTTAAAGAGATCACGCGATTTTCTGTTGCAGAGACGCTAAAGAAAAACTAACAGAATGAAGATTGCAAAATACAAGAGTCAAAGCAGGAAAGACTCATCTCCTATTTTGAAGTAAATAATATCGACCTGGAGGAAAATTCAGTACGCTCAGACGGGTCAGTAGACTTGGCAAAGCTCGATTATTACATCCCAGATTTAGAAAAGAAGGCTCAAACTATCGTGGTCGACGCTTTCTCTAAATAAGTGTGACCTTACTCTACTAAAAGTACTGGCGCTGACGAAGTTGTGGATAGATTAGTAAGGCAGTCTAAGGTTTTCGGTATTCCGAGTCGTATAATAACGGATCGTGGAACCGCATTCGGGTGCCAACGGTCAATGAGAGCGTATCAACAGGATTGTAATCACTATATTGACAAAGCTTTGTGCCGAAAACCCGAAGGCTTGGTACTGCCTTGGTAGGCAGGGTTCAACAGCTTATCAATTCCTCTCCCCCCAAAAGTATCAAGATAGCTCCATTCAAGATTCTCACTGGTGTGGATATGAGGACTAAGTGTGATAGGGATTAAGATAAGCTGATAGAGGAGGATTTCTTACGCAAGTTGCAGGAAGAGAAGGATAGGATTAGAACGGAAGCTAAAGAGAATATTTTAAAGTTGCAGGATGAAAATCGCAAGGCATTTGTAGAAAATCTTTAGATTCCAGATTAATCCGCAGACTGGAACACAGAGATTTCTCCTTTAGGCATCCTTCTATTGTTTTGACTTCACGCTTTGTCTATTGCCAGTAGTTTCCAGTTAAAACAAATTGTTCGGAGCAGATCGCCAGCGCCTAGTCATGCGCGCATAGGTGTACGACGGCACCTGCAGCGCTCTCTACTTATCTTTCGCCTCCTTTCTTATACCACTTAAGCTGTCGCTTATCTATTCAGCAACTACTTTGTAAGCCTGCATATGTCTATATGAAGATCTTGGAGCCAAGCTTTTTACACATTCTCAGTCCGTCTGCCGCTCCGAATAAACGCTATACATTTTAATATAACCTATTCGTGCGTTATTAATTATAACTTTAAGGGTGGCATATTTGTTGTTTTCCCCATAAACATTTGGTGACCCCGACGTGATAGCAGTTTTAATCGGAGTCTGCAACTCGGTTTCGCGATTGTTTAATATAGTTTAAACAAACGCTTTGTTTCACTGTCGTTATCGTGCATTCGGTCACAAACATACGAACATACATACATATGTGCATATAAAGGTGCACAGCCGGCCGTTGGATTTTTTGTACATTTTGCGCTGTGAAAAAACACCAAAACTGTGTTGTGCAAATAATTCTTAACAAAGTGAATCGCATTTAATCTTTGTTAATAGCGCATATTACATAGATACATGTACATTTAGCCATACTTACATTCGTTTGCCAGTTACATAATCCGCTGTTGCTAGGCAGGCAATTTATCGGCAAGAACAACAACAACCAAGTTAAAGGTTCCGTTGCATCTCGGCGACGCTTGCTAACCCTTACATTTTCGCGGTAAAGGGTATACGGTGTTTTGTGCCTCTAACGCGGTCGGACATTTTATTTTATTTCATTTTTTTTTCTTTCTCGTGATTGAAAAATGTCTGATACGGAAAACTCGGTTCGGGCTCAAAATGAATCCACAAGTGACGTCGACTACTACCGAGTCAAAGCCCAATCTATTTTGCGGCAAATGAGCTCGATGAAATGCTATTTAAACGCTGATGCGGTTAATCAGTTTGACGAAGCTGATTTGCTGGCGCGAATGGAATGGATCAATTTCTTAAACCAGGCATTTGATTCTGCGCAGACATCGTTGGAAAGACTGAATTTTACAAAGATTTCGAGCGACCATCGGATTGAATTTGCTGAGGTTTTCATGGATGTGACGGCGAAACTAAGCCGAGGCTTGGCGGCTCATCGCAAGTCACAATTGCCGGCTTCAACCGCTGCAAATTCAACATCTATTGACATTGAACTTACTCTTTCAGTGAACGGTCGTGTTTTTGCCTTGCGCTCCGAATTTTTGTTCTTTTTGTCCATAAACCATCGGGGTTTAATTCATATTTTCATTCGTCTATATAACTTTTTATGTCCCTAACAACATCCGTTCGCTTCGCGAGTGCATAGTGATTGTTTTGTGTTTAAATTAACAAAATTAGTTTGCACGTCTAATCTCTGTGCAGTGTTTGTTGTTATTGTTTTTTTCTAATTGCCTTCTTCTTTTCTTCCAAACGCTGTTTGGAGCGGTAAGTGTCTAAACGGTAGTTACCCGCTCTCCCGCACTCCCGCTTATAACTTTGTTTTTGGAACATCTAAAACTTACGCTCCCCCAGCTTACTTACTCCCGCTCATTCTCTCCCGCTCTCTAACTCTCTCTTTCACTTGCGTAGCTTTATTCTCTTGGCACTGTGGTTCGGAATATCGCGATAATGGCTGTCTGCAATTTAAAGAAATGCAAGTCGTTGATTTCGGCTGGACAACAGAGCATTCCGTGCCATTCGTGTGAGAATATTTTCATGCAAAATGCCTTGGCTATTCGGGCCTGGTACGCGATGCAATCGACATGAGAAGTGGCTTGCGCTTTTATTGTGATGAATGCATTGCTTATGAAACCCAGGCACTCTCTATAAGGCGGCTTACAAAAAGCACTGTTACGGAATTAATCCGGAACAGCCGTAGAAATACGGATCTGCTTGTGGCGCTTGAGTCGCAGCTCACTAGCCGTATGCTATCTGAGCCCGATTCTCCTAAGCGTAAAAAGATCGCGGTCGATAGACAACCCACGGTAGCCGCTAGTGTAACTCTCTCTGGCGATCCGGGGTCTGCAGCACAGCAGTCGATCTCAGCCGCCGCACAAATGGTACTGAGATCGAAAGATAGAAAAGATTCGGTTTCCGAATGCAAAGGACGCGAGATTTTGCCGCATGAGACGCCCGAAAAATCTGCTATAAACAATACAATAATAATTCCAACGCCGCATGTTGACTTAACGTCCGGAGTACCGACTGAAACTGGTAGTGCAGCCGTAAGTGCCGTAGTACCAAAACCTGTCACATGCGTGGTACCTAAAACAGTCACCTGTGTACCGCAGCGGAAACAAATTTTTGTTTCTCGGCTAAATCCTGACCTTTCATCCCTGGACATTACGGCCTATATCCGTAACAAAGTTCAGATTGATGATCTAAAGGTTGAACGATTTAATTTTCCATATGTTAGGGAAGTATCATCTTTTAAGATCGGTGTTCCCTGTGCTCATTTTGCAACTATGTGCTCAGCCAATTTTTGGCCTGTTGGCATTTTTGTTAAAGAGTACGAAGCTAAAAAAAAGAAAATTCGTTCAAAGGAAGTTGGAAATCCCTTTAAAGAGCCATCCACATCTACATCCTCATCTATCTCAAAAAACTAGACTCTTTTCTTCAGCTTTCTTATCAGAATACAAGAGGCTTACAAAGTAAGTTGACCAAATTCTATACTGATAGTTTTTCCTTGTCTTCCCATGTTATTGTTTTTACTGAAACCTGGTTAAAACCGGAAGTTCTAAGTTCCGAAGTTTTTCCAAGTAAGTACACAACTTACAGGCTTGATCGTCCGTCCAGACGTGGAGGTGGAGTTTTAATTGCAGTTGACTCAGAACTAACGTCTGAAGTAATAACGTCCGACGAAATAAATGACATTGAATTTCTGTGTATAAAACTATCCCATCCGGGTATTTCCAGTTATCCAGTTTATTTCAAGTAAACTATCAGATAGGGATCAGTTAATAGTTTTAGGTGACTTTAATATACCTAGGGCGACATGGTCCACCGTCGAAACCTCAAATATATTGTTACCTTCAACGCAGCATGATTTTCTTGACGGTTTGCTTGATATTTCATTGTCTCAAGTAAATCATGTTTTAAATTTCTTAGGACGATTACTGGATCTATTCTTTGTTTCCAGTCCGGATTGTGTCTGCATAGCTAGAACCTCTGCAATTACTTTACCAGAAGACCCTTATCACCCAACGCTAGAGCTGACTATTGACACGGGTACAAAAGTGTATGAAGTATCTGAAAAAATAGCTAAACGCATCCCCTGCTTTCGCAGAGCGAACTTTGCACTCATTAATAGCCTTATAGCTTGCTCGAATTGGTCCAATCTGCACTTAAGTACTAATATAAATGAAGCGGTTAATATATTTTATAACATATTAAACGAAGTTTTTGATACATGCGTTCCTACGTATTATCCTAAAATTTCAAACCAACCTCCGTGGTTTAACAAAGAGCTGGCACGACTTAAAAATGTAAAGTCTAGACTCTACAAAAAGTTTAGAGCTTCAGGTTCACAAGCTGCCTTTTCCCGATACTTAAGTGCTCGCTCTGATTTCACCGTGCTTAACGCCCAGTGCTATAAAAACTATTTAGCTCGTTGCAAGACTCAGTTTACACTGGATCCAAAACAGTTTTATAATTTTGTTAACACAAAGCGTAAATCTTCTAGTTACCCATCATCACTTAAATTTGAAAATTCGGCTGCTAGCACTGATCAAGCCATAGCCGATCTTTTTGCACAGTTTTTTCAAACCACCTATTCAACATCAAGTCCTCCAGCTCAGTCTTATCCATATGTCATTCCTAAATCAAACTTTATTTGTTGTCCCGTTATAAGTAAAAGCTCACTTCTTTTAGATTTGCAAAGGGTCAAACCAGTCTACTCTCCGGGTCCTGACGGAGTCCCTGGATGTGTGCTTAGGTATTGCGCTGAGACTTTGTGTAGACCATTGCACAAACTGTTTACTTTGTCTTTAGAAACATCCGATTTCCCACACAGATAGAAGGAGTCGTTTGTTATCCCGCTTCATAAAAAGGGGAGTAAATTAAACGCATGTAATTACAGAGGTATTTCAAAGCTATCAGCTATACCGAAGCTCTTTGAGAACATTATTACGCCTCATTTACAACACAGTTGTAGGTCCCTTATTTCCTCTTGTCAACACGGATTTATAAAACGTAGGTCAACGACAACCAACCTTTTGGAGTTTACTTCATTTGTTATAGGTGGTTTTAGAAAGAATCGTCAGACTGATGTGGTCTACACTGATTTTAGTAAGGCGTTTGATACTGTAAATCACCCGATTTTAGTCCGGAAATTGGACCTTTTAGGGCTTCCAGGTGATCTTCTTAGGTGGATTTTAAGTTATTTGAATGACAGGACTCAAAGGGTCATTTTTAAAAACTCTTTGTCATCCCTAATCCGAGTTACGTCCGGTGTACCACAAGGAAGTCATCTTGGTCCGCTCCTGTTTACATTATTTATAAATGACCTTCCATTAGTCTTAACGAGGTCACGGGTTCTTATGTACGCAGATGACGTTAAGTTGTGCCTGCAATATAATGACCCCGCACAAAGTTTAGCTTTACAATCGGATCTAAATGCATTTCAAACATGGTGCATGGATAATGAATTGAATTTAAATGGTTCTAAGTGTAAGCTAATGACCTTTTTTCGTGTCAGCCCCCACTACTCAACGTATACTTTGAGTGGTTGTGCGTTAGATAGGATAACGCATGCTGACGACCTTGGGGTCTACATGGATCCTAGACTTAAATTTTCCGATCACATTACTACTATGGTAAATAAAGCCAGGGGCGTGCTTGCATTTATCAAAAGGTGGTCGAAGGAATTCGATGATCCCTATGTCACAAAGACCTTGTTTATTTCATTAGTCCGACCAATTCTTGAGTACTGCGCTCCTGTTTGGAGTCCCCAATATGGGGTGCATATAGACCGGATTGAGTCTGTGCAAAAAAACTTCTTAATATTTGCCTTACGGAGACTTAACTGGGATACAAGCCTAATACTACCATCCTACTCTAGTAGACTACTTCTAATTAACTTACCATCGTTAGCTAACCGTAGAACTATGCTTGGTATTACGTTTATTAGAAATCTTATTTATGGTGATGTAGAGAGTCCCGAGTTACTGGGTCGCCTGCATTTTAATGTGCCAAATAGATTCACTAGAAACTATATTCCTTTAGTATTAAATCACTGTATCTCTAATTACGCAATGCATGAACCCTTTAGAGTACTTTGCAATGATTATAATAGACTATATCATCTAATATCTACTACTGACTCACTTCCTATCTTTAAATCAATAATACTATCCTCCCTAGTAACTAATTAGTTTTACTTGCTGTATTTTGTCTATTCGTATATTGACCTGTATTTTTAATTGTCTATTGTTACATTGTCTTTTTCTTTGTCCGCTATTATGTTTACTCGCCCAAAACGGTGATGGGCTCCGCGCGTAACAAGCTTTGCTTGGTGTCGGTGGGCCACTTGTTTGTACCATAGTGCATCAACGTCCAAGATATAAAAAAAAAAAAAAAAAATTCAACATCTATTGACATCACTAATAATGCGGATCTTTCTTTTCGATTTAGGAAGCCTCGGTTGCCAAATTTGGAAATTGCTCGTTTTCATGGATCCTACTCTGAGTGGCCGGATTTTCTTGCGACTTTCACTACGGTCATCGGAAATGATGATGACCTAGGCGACATTGAAAAATTACAATATTTGCGTTCGAGTTTGGGCGGCGTGGCTCTGGAAACCATACGCTCGCTCGAACCCTCGAATACTAATTTTAAAAAGGCTATGAATTTGCTGGTTAATCGATTTGATAATAAAGTTTTACACTTTCAGGCACATGTTCAGGCAATATTCGGGTTAAAGGGTGTCGAGAAGGGATCTTCGAAGGGTCTTCGGGAGCTGAGCGATTGCATGAATTCGCATCTGCGAGCAATTCGAACCCTGGCCAATACGCAACAAATTTTGGATGGACTTTTAATTCACATCGTCACTCGGAAACTGGATCAGAGGAAGCGGGAAAAATGGGAAGAGGATTTGTCAATCACTGAGCTGTCTACCTAGGATGCTATGGAGTCGTTTTTGGAAAAGAGGTACAGGATGATGGAAAACTTGGATCAAGCCTTGGTAAATCAAACACCAGGCCAGCAGGTGGGAAAAAACTTACACAAATATAACCAAAATGCACTTATTGCTTCTGCTACTAACAAATCATTTGACATGCTTATTTTGCGATGCACGGGATCATTATTTGCCAAAGTGTTCTCGATTTTTAAATTCGAGTCCGAATCTTCGACATAGAGAAGCAAAGAAGTTGCACCTTTGCCTCAACTGTTTGCGCAAGGGGCATAGTTTGCAGCAATGCAAGTCGACTCACTGCAAGTATTGTCGCATGAAGCACCATTCATTATTACACATGACCCATCCGCAACATCAACCTCATTTTCATCTCCATCATGCGATCCATCCTCGAGCTCTCAGCCATTACCATCTACTTCATCAGCATTAGTATCATGTTCGCATACATCATCGCATCCTGATCATCATTTACCAAGCCCTGCACCCAAAACCTTAAATATTTTGCCGATCGACTACGTGTTGCTTCCAACTGCTATTATCTACGTTAGAAATAGAATTGGAGCATTTATGCCTTGCCGAGCAATTTTAGATTCGGCCTCCCAGCTAAACTTCATAACCTCTCGCTTAGCTAGCCAACTGAACTTGAATCATAGAAGATCGCAAACGTCGATTTCTGGGATAGGAGAATCTTCCATGATATCTGATAAGACTGTCGATATTTCAATTAATCCCAACGAATTGACCTTTTACTCGGCGCTGGGTTGTTTTTCCGTGTGTCCGTCCTTCCGGATGAACGCTGAGGTCTCGGACACTATAAGGGCTAGGCTATTGGGATTTGGCATGCAGATTTCAGAGATTTCTTCTTGCGCAGCGCAAGTTTGTTTCAGCAGGGGGCCACGCCCACTCTAAGGCCCACAAGCCCCCCAAAACTGTGTGCTAGAAAAAACAAATTTTAACTGAAATGTATTGTTATCATCAATACCTATCGATTGACCCAAAAGTTTGCCACTCCCACTGTAACGCCCACAAACTTCAAAATATCGTAAATACGAACGCGGATATCTCGCAAACTATAAAGGATAGACAATTGGGATTTCAGATTTAGATTCCGTAGCTTTGTACGCAGGGCAAGTTTGTAACGCCCACTCTAACGCCTGATGAATCAGTAATCAGTGATCAAGTTAATTCTGCTGAACGCCCATGATACATAACGACGATAAGAAAGTAAAAAAGCTTACCTGAAAAACTCCACTATGCAATTCAAATGTAATTTTAAATTGGTCCTAGTGTAAGGTTCTGACAATCACTTTATAAGCAAATGTTTTTAATTAAAATTGCTTTCGTACAAAACGATATCGGTTGCCACCGCAACTGTAGACATGTAAAAATCAAAAAGGCCTGAACAGTTTTCAAGAATTTAACTTACTTACACTTTAATAAAAATTATGTTAAACGCCAGCAGCTATGTATCATGTATCACGAAAAGGTAGCGTACTATTTTTACGCTCCAATTTTGCAAAAATTGTATCATGATAAGTAATCATGTGCGTTTAGCAGAACTATCGTTGGAATTCCATCAGTGATCAAGTATCACGATGTTCTGCTAAACGCGGCCAATACCCATTGATTGACTTAAATAAAGTTTGTCACGCTCAGTACTTCGACTATAGCGCGCTTCCTTGTTTTCTTTTCTCTATTAAAGCCTAGTACTAGGAGTGAGCGAGGGGCAAATACGCGGCTAACGCATTTCGTCGGGTCTGTTTTTCAGCGCGGTACTCAGGAAATACCTGAAAAAATATCAGATTTAGCTAGTAAATTTCGAGGCCAAAGAGGGGCCAAAGAATAAGAAATTTAATCTTTGGCGGTGCTCATGCAAAAGCGGTCTGGAAACAAAAAATTAAAAATGGAAGAAAACGATTGCAGAATGCCAGTGCAGATGAAAAAGGGCGCCTAATCCAAGCTGTTGCCCATTATTGTGGGACTTCGCCGACAAGGCAAATCCGCAGAATAGTTGAAGTACTGGAGGAGGTCCAATAGAGAATCCTAGTGGGAAGGACATGCCGAGTGGGACTTCGATCCCTACATGGACATCCTGCCGGGCCTGTCCTCGCAAAGAAAAAAGGTTCTGGCCACACGACTTTGGTTTCGCTGTACTAATAGAGGTAACTTTTTAGCAGAACCACCATTAATACGATCTCCGACGAGCTCGCCATTGGGGAAACACTGGACTCCACCACCACCAGCTAGCTACTTGTCAGCTAAAGTGGAGAAGGAGAACGCGCTGGCTTCTACAGGTTATAGGAAAAAAGGACGCACCCCACATGCCTTGCGGGTGACCTTTGAAAACTTCGGTCACACTACAATGGTCGGCATAAGTATTTTGACAAAACAAAAGTTCAATATACTCATAATTTGAACTTACTTCTTGTAAGCTTTGGCATCAATGGAAAGGTAATTTAAATGCCGTTTGAATGATACAATACATTTTCTAACCCATTCAGTATTTATTGAAAAGGACGAATTTGTGTAAACATCTACTTTTTAAACTTTTTTCCTCGATTTGAAAACTAAAATTTTTTGATGAAAAAAGTTTCATCAAACAAAAATAATAGTAGCTGCAAAAAGAATTTTTCAAAAATCATTTTGCTTATATTTTTTATGATTTTTTGAATGTGACAATGTCGGAAAAAATTTGTATGAAAAGGAGAAAAATATGGTTCAAATGCATGTTTCTAAGCATTTTCAAAAAATCTCAAAATCTAAGTTTTCAAGTCGAGGAAAAAAGTTTAAGAAAAAATTTTAAAAGTAGATTTACACAAATTCGTCCCTTCCAATAAATACTGAATGGGTTAATAAATGTATTGTATCATTCAAACGGCATTTAAATTACCTTTCCATTAATGCCAAAAGTTTACAATAAGTAAATTCAAATTATGAGTATATTTAACTTTTGCTTTGTCAAAATACATATGCCGACCAGTGTACAAAGAATAATATTTTTCGACTAGTTAAACTCTAAGCCGATCTGAATACTAGCTTAGCAATGTACACAATTTGTATACCCGTTAATCCTAGAGTAAGAGGGTATACTAGATTCGTCGGAAAGTATATATTGGGAATACAACTGACAGCACATTGATTTTCATCCCTAGTAGATCGCATTACCATATATCGTATACCTTACCACATAGTATTTACTGTTATCGCATAAGTCTCATCTTCAACAATTGTTCGTTCCATCATCTTTATCGCCAATACTGTATAAAACTTAATTTGTATTTTAAACATCCTTAAATAAAACAAGAAAGAACGCTATAATCGAATACCTCGACTATAAGATACCCGTTACTCAGCTAAAGGGACCACAGAGAAATAGAGATATGCAAGCAGCAAAGCGAGATTGAAATGCGCCAACTATCCTCGATCTCAATATATGGTTATGTGGGCTGTAGATAGACTTAAGCGTTATGGGCGGTAGAGTGGGCGTGGCAAAATTTTTTTTGGGTCAATCAATAGGTATTGACGAGAATAATACATTTCAGTCAACATTTTTTTTCTAGCATGAAAATTGTGGGCGCCGCAGGCCTAGGCGGTTTGTGGGCGTTACAGTGGACGTGGCAAACTTTCTTTCTGGATCAATCGATAGGTATTGACGAGACTAATACATTTCAGTTAAAATGTTGTACCAAGCGTGAAAATTGTGGGCGCCACAGGCTTGGACGGTTTGTGGGCGTTAGAGTGGGCGTGGCATATTCGCGTAACATACTTGCGCTGCGTACACGGATACGGAATCTAAATCTGAAATCCCATATCCGCGTTCATATTTACGATTTTTTGAAATTTGTGGGCAGTTTGTGGGCGTTTAAGTAGGCGTGAAAAACTCTTTTTTGGGTCAATCGATAGGTATTGACAAGAACAATACATTTCAGTTAGAACTTTAGTTCTAGCATCAAAACTGTAGGAGCCAAAGGTTTGGGCGGCTTATGGGCGTTAGAGTGGGCGTGGCAGTCTACTGAAACAAACTTGCGCTGCGTAAGAAGCTCAGGAATCTGCACGCCAAATCTCAATAGCCTAGCTCTCATAGTTTCCAAGATCTCAGCGTTCATCCGGACAGACGGACATGGCTAGATCGACTCGGCTAGTGATCCTGATCAAGAATATATATACTTTATGGGGTCGGAAACGCTTCCTTCTGCCTGTTACATACTTTCCGACGAATCGAGTATACCCTTTTACTCTACGAGTAACGGGTATAAATATGTCAAAAAACACCAACGCTGTAATTTGTTTCATATTATTTTCCCACCAATTTTCCGATCGTTCCTATGGCAGCTTTATGATATAGTCGTCCGATTTTGATAAAATTAAATACGATTTCAGAACTAATTAAAAAATGGTATTTTCAAGCGTAGGAGGTTATATGTTAAAAAACACCGAAGCTATAAATTGTTTCATATTATTTTACTACCAATTTTTCGATCGTTCCTATGGCAGCTACATGATATAGTCATCCGATTTTAATAAAATTAAATTCAAAATTCAGACCTAATTAAAAAATGTTATTCCAAGAGAAGGAGTTTATATGTTAAAAAACACCAAAGAAATAATTTAAAAAAAATTTGTTTCCCGATGATTTCTATGGGAGCTTTATGATATAGTTGTCCGATCCGGCTGGTTCCGACTTATATACTATCTGCACAAGAAAGAAAACTTTTGGGAAAGTTTCAGCCCGATAGCCTTAAAACTGAGAGACTAGTTTGCGTAGAAACGGAGGGACAGACGGACAGACGGACATGACTAGATCGACTCGTCTAGTGATGCTGATCAAGAATATGTATACTTTATGGGGTCGGAAACGTCTCCATCACTGCGTTGCAAATTTCTGACTGAAATCATATTACCCTCTGCAAGGGTCTTAAAATACATATAGTTTATATGGTCGGAAACGCATCCTTCGACCTGTTGCATACTTTCCGAAGAATCTATTCTACGAGTAACGGATATAAAAGTAATAAGATCAACATTTTGTCATATGAACTTAAAAAAATATAAAATAAAGTAATTTTCATGAGGTGGCATAAGTATTTTGACAAATACCTTTTAACATCTTTTACAGGTCGTTTCCGTGGTAGCGTTGTATGTTCAAGCCTTCCGATTTTTAGAAATCTAAAAACTAATTTCAGAAACATTAAGATAATGTTACATTTCAATTTACTACCATTTATGTTCACCGAAAAAGAAACATAGCGGTATTATTTTCACATTAATTATCCGATCGTTCCCATGGCAGCTATATGATAAAGTCGTCCGATTTTTTCAACAAATTTTATTCGTTATTCTGAAATATTAAAAATCTGATATTCCCAAGATTAGAAGTTAATTTGTCAAAAACACCAAAGCTATAGTTTCTTAAAATTTCTTAAAAATATTTTTTGATCACTCTCATAGGAGCTATAAGATATAGTTGTCCGATCCGGCTCGATCGGAATTATTTACTACCTTTAATAGAAATAAGACTGCTGGGAAGATGAGCGACTAGTTTGCGTAGAAGCGGACAGACAGACAGACGTATGGACAGACGGACATGGCTAATTCGACTCGTCTAGTGATGCTTAACAAGAAATTATATACTTTATGGGATCGGAATCGTCCCCTTCGCTGCGTTGCAAGCTTGGGACTTAACACATTATACCCTCTGCAAGGGTATAACAAATTTAATTGAAAATATATATTTTCCTTTAGCTTAAATAACTTATTTAAGTCTGGACTTTAAGGTTCAAAGTGTTAGCACCACATCCTTCAAAAATAGTTTAATCACTTGGCTTTGTAGCATGGGGCGTTTGCTTGATGCAGGGTAAATGATTGTCCAATAAGCCTGTTTCCAGAACTAAGGGCATTATCATTAAGAACCGACAAATATTTGCGTTGGTTTCTCGAGCCAGTGACAGGAACGAAGTCACTTAGTCCATTATACGCAACATACCCCCAGAACATCACAGAGTCTCCACAATGGCTTACTTTTTGGCAAACGTTCCGCCTTTTTAGCCTTTATACCATTGGCAATCTTGCAAAAAATTTATTTTTGATTAATTATACTCAACGGAGTTTTTATATGTCCATAGAACGCTTCTCCAGAACTCCTTTGGCTTATGGATATGTTTCTGTGCGAAAGACAGTCTTTCTTGTTTGGCTTTCTAAGTCTTTAAATCACATTCTTTTAACCGTCGACGGACTGTGCGGTCACTTATTGGGGTCTTGGCTGACAAAATAAATTTATTTTCATCAGATTGAGGCTTAGGAAAACCTTATTTTTTAATTCCTGTAAAAGGACTCTGTTTTGTGCTTAGCACCTGATCTTCTTAAAATACGCATGTCATTATGCTTTTTAAACTACCAAGTTAGTAGTGCACAGTTTGACGCGCCACATTGAACTCATTGGCAATGAGTTCAAGCGTTAAACTTTTGCTACCATTATATATCTGGTAACCAAACTTAGGGTAGCCGTTTCACCCATGTTACTTAAAAATTGTTAATAACTTTCTTTTTTAATACCGACGTTTAATATTGATCAAAGTTAAGCACAAAAGTTGTTTGGTTCTCGCGGGATCAAAAGTGTGACAAATATTTCTATAACGATGCTGTCAGAATTATCATCAGAACAAAGAGAATGAAAAAGGTAAGCCAAAAAAATTAGGTATGCACATGGCTAAAAATATATTATTTGTTTTGCGCCTCATTTTCTCACCGTTATGTGACGATTTTAAGTAACTTAAAGTTCAATAGTCAAAAATATTTAGGCCGACTAGTGTATATCAGAAGAAAAATCAGTGTATATCAAGAAAATATGTTAAATTTATTCTTACTTTTTAAGTTGAAGTCCCTACTCCCAACAAGCCAATTCCTCCTAGTAAAATCATACCTGCTTGACCGAAGTTTCATGGTCGTGGTGAGAGGGGAAAGGTCAAGCATCAGAATCGTTCGAGCTGGCGTTCCTCAGGGAAGCGTTCTGGGTCCCGTTTTGTACACCCTGTTCACTTCAGATCTGCCGTGTCTTAATAAGCCGGGCACGATACTGGCTACAATCGAAGCGTCAAGGATCACCCAGGAATTCCTCGACTCCTACGGGAAGTGGACAAATAGGTGGAACATATCCATAAATGGAAGAAATTCGCAACACTGCAATTCCACCTTGAGTGGAAAGATCCTTCCTAGAGTTCTTAGCTTCTCGATATCACCATCCCACAATCACCCCATGCGCAATATTTGGGTTTGATCCTAGACAAGCGGCTCACCTGGAAGCAGCACACAACCAAAATAGCAGCTACATGTAGAGCTAAGCTGAAGAAACTCAACTGGTTGCTAAAGCCAACGAGCAAGCTCAGCCTTGGCAACAAAGCTTTGCTGTTCAAAGCAATTGTGGTGCCCTCGATGACGTACTGCATCCAACTATGGGGCATGGCCTCAGACTCGAACGTCATGAAAGTCCAAAGGGTCCAAAACCGTGCGCTGCGTATGATTGCAGACGCGCCGTGGTACATCAGGAATGACGCCCTAACAATTGACCTTCATGTTCCCTCAGTCAGGGAGCTGATAAACCGGCACTCCAGTCGGTACAATGAACGCCTCACTGCACACATAAACCACCTAGCAGCTTCCTTGGCCCACCCAAGGACTATAAGAAAACTAAAGCGAAGGCACCTCGGTGATTTCTGGACAAGGGGACGTCATGTCTCTCGATTCCTAAAGCAGTAAAATTGTTTTTGTTCAATTATTGTAAATATTGTTAATCACCTTTTCTGTTATGTATCTAGTTAATTATTTCTCTTCGTATACAACGTTTTATAGTCATTAGGTGGGCTGATCAAAGTTAAATAAATGAATATGTTATACTAAAAAAAAAAAAAAAAAAAAAAAAAAAGATTTTGTATAAGATTATAACTTTATTTATTTTAAACACGATTATGTATAAATTAAATTGAGAAGACTTTGATTTCGCGAGGCGATGACCGTCACGTTTTATTTCCAAAATTCAACTAACTGCTAACTGCTTCTTAAAATTAAAGCTAGCCCTATGCTCTGAAACTGCTGACCCGGCATGGAGTTGGGCAACCGCTGCTTCCGTCGCAGTGCATTTCCAGCTGATTATGGTGAGCACCGTCGTTGTGCAATATCCGCAGGTGACGCTGGCCTTGCATTATTCCCATCAACTTTTCTGTTGCTGGGTGACCGTGTTAACTCATCGCTTGCTTAGATGAAGGTCGTCCTCGAACTTTTACAAAACGTCAATAATAACATGAAGATCATGCTGGCGTCTCTGATAGAGCTTGGAAATAGTAAAGCATTCCAAAAAAGCGATCGCGGCCAGTCCAGATACCATAGGCCGTATTACTAGTACCTTTTCCATTTCACCAATGTATCGTAAGATATCCATATTTAATTTTTGCAAGAATGGTAAACTCAATAACTCTTGATGACCCGTAATGTTAATGACCGTTGATGCAGCTGGCGCTTTTTATGTAGCTCTTTAGGTTTCGGTATATGGTGTTAATTACTTTTGCTTCTTCGTCGAATGTAACGTGAAAAGTTCCAGTTAGAAGTTGTCCGTTGATCGTAGCTGTTCCGTCATTGAGAATAATAACGCCGTCATCGATGATTGTTAGCGGCTCGAGGTGGCTCGTGCGAGTTTGCCAGCTACCGGAGTATGATTACCAGTAGGTCGATCGTGGCCGTTGTTCTGGCCACGTGACACCCGAGAATTGCCGAATTGCATTTTCTTCTGCCTTTACCAGTATGAGTCTAGTTAGTCAAATGCACCCCGCCCTCATAACCAAATATTGAGATCGCGGGTAGGTGGCGCATTTTAATCTCCCTTT
This sequence comes from Drosophila subpulchrella, assembly GCF_014743375.2. NCBI lineage: Eukaryota > Metazoa > Arthropoda > Insecta > Diptera > Drosophilidae > Drosophila > Drosophila subpulchrella. The sequence continues at coordinate 560,596 of NC_050613.1, forward strand.
CTGCTTGCATATCTCCATTTCCCTTTGGTCCCTTTAGATGAGTAACGGGTATCTGAAAGTCGAGGTATTCGCCTATAGCGTTCTTCCTTGTTATATTTGCTGTGAGGAGAATCATTCAATAATAATTGGTGAAAACACAATATGTGGATGCAAGCTCTACGCGTTAATAATGGAAACGGGCCCTAAGAGAGCGTTAGGCGCGACAATGTGATCATATGATTACAACAATGGATATTTAAGTAATACAGGTTATATAAATTACTTTAACTAACAAGGGGCTTAAATCACAATCAAAGATACTCAGACAACTACCACAGGAACATCCGAGAACAGATTTGGCATTCTCGGTCAGGTCGAAGAAGATAAGGGTCAAGCACCTCAAGTCATGAAAGTTACAAAGCCACCGACTATTTGCTCCGATCTTATTAATAAGCTTAATAAGCTTATTACCAGTTTAAAAAGAGGAAATATATCAGAAGCAAAACTCGAAATCAACAATAAAAGCAATTTCAATGAGCTTATAAATTATTACATTTACCAACTTAAAAGTATAAAAGGCACCCTGTGACCCGTCTGTGTCGCCTCTGAAGATTTGCATTGCAGAAAAGCATGTCTGGAAAATAAAGAATATCCTACTCTAGGGAAATGCAGCAACTGTGACGGAATCCATACCGCAAAGAACTCAAAAGCCGCCTGAATCAGAGACGCAATCGCCGTTAAACATTCTGCCCAACCAAATATCTTCACCCCACCAGCAACCACTCCTGGTGTCTCCTTTGACAGCGCTCTTCGCTACTTTGGAACATCCCAAACATCTACCACCCAGCAGGCAGCATTGCGTCACCAGCAACCTATACCAAACCTAAAAGATTTTCCGCTCTTACACCGAAATGCCTAACCAACAACTCAACCCTCAATGCAGCAAAACCAAACTCTTTCACCACAGACACTTACTGGCCTAGAATCCTCAATAACTACTCTTACAGGCATCATGATGCCGATTCAAAGTTCCCTCCAATATATTGCGAAACCAGAACCTTCTAATGGAACTGCTGATCAAACAAAAGTCGGTCTAAATGGAGACACTCGCTATAAACCTAACTGACGGCCAACTTACCCTTTCCGCCATCTATTGCCACGATTCAGTATTGCAGAAAACGAGTTGATGAACTTTTTCAACTCACAAGGAAGCTGTTTTATAGCTGCCGGTGATTATAACGCAAAGCATCCCCACTGGGGTTCTCATCTTATCTATTACAAAGGGCGCCAGTTAAACAAAGCTATTATATTATATTATAATATTTTATGCCTGGTAATATATAATAGATAGACTTTAACTCACTGGCCCACAGATCCGACTTAACAACTAGACATTATTGATTTCGTGGTAGCTAAAGGAGTTCCGCACCTCCGACAAACTTTAAAAGAGCTTACATCTGACCACTTGCCGGTTCTTCTCTGCCTATCTGAACAGCCGCAGCTTTCATAACCCCCCACATCTTACATTAAATAAAACCAACTGGCTGAATTACGACAAGGAAAAACGCTATAGTCGAGTACCTCGACTATCAGATCACCGTTACTCAGCTAAAGGGACCAAAGGGAAATGGAGATATGCCAGCAGCAAAGCGAGATCGAAATGCGCCACCTACCCGCGATCTCCATATATGGTTATGTGGGCGGTAGACAGATTTAAGCGTTATGGGCGTGGTAAGCTTTTTTTGGATCAATCGATAGGTATCGACGAGACTAACACAATTCAGCTTAAGTCTTTTATCTAGCATGAAAATTGTGGGCGCCACAGGCTTGGGCGGCTTGTGGGCGTTAGGTTGGGCGTCGCATAACAAACTTGCGCTGCGTACAAAGCTACGATATCTAAATCTGAAGTCCCAATTCCCTATCCTAGATAGTTTTCGAGATATCCGCGTTTATACTTACGATTTTTAGAAGTTCGTGGGCGTTAAAGTGGGTATGGCAAACTTTTTTTTTCGGTCAATCGATAGGTATTGATGAGAACAGAAACGGAAACGCTTCATTCTGCCTATTACATACTTTCCGACGATTCTAGTATACCCTTTTACTCTCCGAGTAACGGGTATAACAAGTGCTGTTGTCGATGACCTCGACTATTAGATACCCGTCACTCAGCTTAAGGGAGTCCGAGAGGGATGAAGAAGCTCTGCTTTTTTCACTTACACACCTAGCTTATACCGCCAACCATCTTTTTTTTTATAGCGACACTTGACCTACAGCGCCAACCAGCCTATAGCGCCCCTAGCGGCTTGATAGCGTATTAGTGAAAACAGCTTATTTGCTATGCATTTCGATTGAATTGCGAAATATTGATTAATATTTGGTTATATATTTTTTATGACTTATAACGGGTATTAATAACACTAGTTTACAAAATAATTTTTTATTTTCGAGTTAAGCTTTATAACCACTTTTCCAGACTAATATGTCTTTCCTGTACACGCTTAATACTCCAAAAATTTTCCAAAGAATCGTTAAAGAGGTAATATTACAGAATCCAGTTATCTAACCGTTCGACAGTTTACACAATCCAAAAGTAGATATACACTGGTGGAAAAAATAATAGAAACAACTTACTCGCTTTCGTATTTTTTTTTTATTTCATAAAAAACAAAGTAGATATATCTCATATATATATTTTTTTTAACAAATACTTATGTATGTTTTATAATAAGGAACAAAAAGATTTTTATAAATCACGTGTGGACTTAAAGAATTAATTTTTAGTTTTTTCCTTGGAAAAAATAATAGAAACAAAACGTTGAAACTTCAAAAACATCATTTTTTTAAGCCATAATGGCTCCTTATCTAATATTTAGTAGTATTCCCTTTACATTGCAATACTGCAAGGCATCGGCGAGGCATAGAGTGTACAAGATTGGCACAAGTTGAAGGAGAAATGGCGTACCACTCGTTTTGAACTTTCTGCCACAATGCTTCCTTATTTGGCGCTTATAAGTTTCCAATTCGTCTTTTTAGGTGTCCCCATAAATGCTCACTCGGATTTAGATCCGGCGATTGAGCTGACCAGTCCATTACAGATATTTTTTGGTCCTGGAACCATTTTTGTAAAATTTTTGCTTTATGCTTTGGGTCATTGTCTTGCATGAACTCCCATTTAAGCGGCATTTCCTCATCGGCATATGGAAGCATTGTGCTCTCAAGTATCCTACGGTAGTCCTCAGCAAACATCCTTTCCTTAATCCAAAATATAGGACCAACTCCAGAAGATGAAAAGCATCGATGTAAAATCGCCCTAAAAACAAGGAAAATCGCCCTAAAACGGGGGTCAATGGCGACTGGGTAACAAAATAAGGGCAACACTTTCTAAAAATAAGCATGTATTGGTCTTACATTTAGGGCGATTTTTCTTAGATCTAGGGTTAATTTTCTTAAACCTAGGGCAATTTTTCTGATTTCAAAGGTAAATACCCTTAATATATGAAAAAAATTTAAGCATCAACGGCGGTATTTCTTGAAATATGAACTGAAAAGTATTCATTAAACAGAATCAGGGAAATAACATTAATATAAAACAACTTACTTCTTGAGAAAAATCTTCGTGGTCGCAGCGAGAATCGAACTCACGACCGTTGGGTTCGCAGTCGAGAGCACTACCGCTGCACCAAAGACGCATCGCGCTAAGCGACGCGCAAAAAGGGTGCATATCTCAATTTGTTCTAAGAACCAATTCTCAATTTAATTCTAAGAAATATTCTCACTAACGACAACAAATTATGTTTTACTTTACCAAATTAGACTAAATACATTAAAAAATTATTATTTTAATGAAATATACATTTTTTTGTGTTCTAAAAATGTTTTTGCCTCTGCAAACAAAATTGTTTAAGAATTCAATTCTAAAAACTTGCACAAAAAAGAAAAATAAATGTTGACTCTTCGTGGGCTCGAACTCACGCTAATTAGATGCGTTTGGAAGTTCAACGCATTAGACCGCTAGGCCACCGATTTTCAAATTTTAAGGGCGATTTTCCAGTTTCAAGGGCGATTTTGGATGATTTTTTGTTCTACGAAATAAGGCGATTTGCCCTAAATATGAGAAAATATTAAAAGTATATGCTCGGAAAAATTCGCCCTAATTAATAGAAATTTTAGAAAAATTAACCCTAAAACACATTTTCTAAGGCGATTTGTTGTCCTATATTTAGGGCGATTTTTCTTAATGTTAGGGCGATTTCATGTTTAGGGCGATTTTTCTAGTATTTAGAAAAATAATTTTATGAGTGTAGCATTATGTTTCCTCCACCATGCTTAACAGTCTTAATCGTATGCTTAGGATCGAAAGCAGTGTTCTTTGGGCGTCTCACATATATTTTTCCATCTGATCCACACATATTTATTTTAGTTTCATCGGACCAGAGAACATTGTTCCAGTTTTGGCGGTTCTGGTGTCGTTTTGCAAAAATCAGTCTAATTTTCATATTTTTTTGGCTCAGAGATGGAACCTTCCTGGCTGAATATGCTCTCAGATCTCGTTCAATTAGCCTGTTTCTAATTGTTCGAGCTGTAACTGCTGCCCCTAAGGTATATTTGAGTTCCTTGGCTGTAAGGAATGGAACCTTTTTTACTGTTCGAGCCAAAATGTCGTCAAACCTTTTGGTTGTGGCTCGCTTTCTACCTCGGTTCTCCTTTTTATCGATGTAATGAACAGCGGAAAACACTTTTTTCTTTGAGCAATTCATTAGTTCAGCTATTTCAGTCATTGATTTGCCTTCATCACTCAGTTTTTTTATTATCTGCCTTTCCGGAGCCGCGCAGTGCACTCCTCGACCCATTCTGAGTCTAGAAGTCGTAATTATAAACGGATTTTCACCATGTTCGAAACTTTTTGTTAAACTTACCTTAAAGTATTAAAACTAAACCAAAAAGTTCGAAATACAAAGAGTCTAAGCCGGAATTTCGGTTGAAATAGGTAGTGTTTCTATTTTTTTTTTCAGGCCAAACAAACACATTATGCACACAGCACATAATAACGGCGAATGGGGCTCAAGGTGTAACACAAAATAAAGAACAGTTATCAGTGCTCCACATGTTATTGGTATGAAGCCCAGAACTTTTGTACTTACTTTGCTATCACTGTGGACGGCAGTACACGTAGTGGCGAAGCGCGAAAGAGAGCGTGCGAAGACAACTACTATATATAGCCGCAGAATTGAAAATCTGCCATTATGGTCCGATCGTAACGAGTGATACACTAATCGAAAGGTATCGCAAACACTAAGAAGATTGCATACCAAGACTTTCGAAGTATAGATTTGTTTGGGAGAAAAGGCGGTGAAAGTGTAAAAGTAAAAATGTAGAAAATTGGAGCTGCTGGATACGGTGGGGATAAAAGCCCCCGGCTGTTTAGCTAGGTTCATTCTTACTGAGAATACGCGTCGAATGACACCTCACTTGTTAAAACCCGATGTCCCGTTCAAAAGTAATTCAAAAAACAACTTTTCTTCTTCTTCCCAAAATGAAAATGTTTGTCCCTTTGTTTGTGGGTTTGTATGCATCCCATCTTAGTTTAAGGGTTTTGGAAACCCTATAGGTGTATAAAGTAGCTTGAAAAAGAAAACGTTTGTTCTACGACTTTTGGAAAAACCCGCTAGTTTAGCAGAAAATCAAAAAAAAATGCCAGATTTAAAATGCTTACAGTATCTAAACAATTAATGCTACAGAAATATATCTCTGAAAAGATAATTTAATTTGCTAAATACTCGTCATACAGTAAAATTGTCTGAACATAATAGATTTAGAGTTATGATAAAAAGTTTTTTTTTAAAACCACTTTTTGACTATTTTCTCAAAGTTGAGTCGAACGATTTATTTTTTAATTTCAAATTATATAGCCCTTGAGATTACTCAACTTTTGTTATATAACACTTTTTGCCCTCAAAATTACCGTTTGGAAGATATTAAGCGATAAAAAGTGCAACTCGTTTCAGCTCCGTATACGAAATACTTCATACTTATTGGAGTAAACAAGAAAAAAACAAGAAACAAGAAATTGGAAACTTGATCTATTTGTTCTACCACTTTGGAAAAAACCCGCTAGTTCGGCGAAAAATGTAAGAAACGACAGATTTCTCTTGGAATCTGAAACTATACAGCCCTTGAGATTCCACACTTGTTTTATTAAAATAGGTAATTGAAGCGATAAAACTTGTTGTGCCTAATTTAAGGTGGCGTTCAGCTAAGGTTAGGGGTCGAATCTGTGTGTTTGGTTTTTCAATAGCCAAGCCCATCCACCATATGGGGACGATTCCTAGTCATGGTATTGGGGTACTTAAACTCTTGAGCAAAAAAAACTTCTGATATCAAACAAAAACACCTCTTAACGAGGTAAAAAGTAGTGGCGAACGCGCCTTTAACAAAAATTTCTGATATCAACAATTGGGACGAAAAATGATATCACATTCGATAAAATAAATAAATTAAAAATAAATAAAAAATTAAAAACCTTTTTTTCTATTTAATGAATCTGGTTAATTTTTTTTTTATTTTGCAGATTGACTTTTACATTTAACAAAAATGGATAACTGGGACACTGAAACAAGAATTTGGATTGTCCGCCGCTATCACGCACTGGAGTCCGAAGTTTCGATTCAAAAAGAGTATAGGCGCACGTTTGGCGGCAATCCTCCGAGCAGATGGACCATAATGAGACTTGTAAACAATTTTGCCGAGCATGGGACAGTCAACAGAAGACCTTACCATTGAAACCCTTCAGTTCGAACGGAGGAAACAATCGCTGCTGTAGCTGCTGCCATACAAAACAATCCACGTGTTTCGACAAGAAGCTTATCTGCTCAAATGGGTGTAAGCAGACAGTCATTACAGTCAATTATGCACAAAGATTTGGACTTATTCCCATATAAAATTCAAATGGCCAACAAACTGAACGCTGCAGACTTGTCGATTCGCTTGGAACTTTGCCAGAAGATGCTTCAAATGGTGGAATGGTCTGACGAGGCCCATTTCGATTTAAACGGCAACATAAACAAACAAATTTGTCGAATATGGAGTGCTGCCAACCCACAGGTACTCCATGATACGGAATTGCATCCACTTCGTGTCACAGTGTGGTGTGCAGTTTCATCACGCTGCATTGTCGGGCCCTACTTCTTCGAAGAAAACGGTCACACCGTTACGGTTACTGGAGACCGTTACTTGAGCATGTTCCCTTCAGTTCTGCAGTAGGGACGCGGTGACATGGCTCAAGGCAAAAAGCTTTTTTTGTTTTTTTTTTGTGCCTAAAACGCTGTGCCGCTGTTGACGTCAGCAGAGCAGTCGGCGCAGCGTAGAAGACTGCCCACGAAAACGATCGTTCAACAAAGAGAGGCAGATATTCGGATATTTCCCTCTCTTTCTTGTCTTATAATCTGCCTGAACTCCGCGCTCGCAGAGACAAATTTCGGCTGGTCCGTTATTTTTTTTGCGTCTCTCCGTTATGTTCGGCTAGCGACTAATATTTCGGCGGAAAAATTTTCGTGGAGAAGCGACATGTGAATGCCCTAATATTTTAGGAGCATTATTGTGTATCGAAAAAACCAACTAATATTGTTTTATAAAAGTAAACTATTTGATTATAGTAAAATTTAGTAAATTGAATTTACTTATAATGTTATATTTACTTATTATACATTTTTATTACAATATAATTTTTTAGTTAAGTTATAGAAATTTAGTCCGTTAAAATTGATTTAAGTATTTAAAACATTTAAGTATTAACATTTTAAAAAAAATCGTATTGTATTTTTTACTCAAGAAGTAAAAACTATATAGTCGGATATATATCACTTTAGAAAGGGTATAGGTGCAGTGTCACGCGCCAACAGCGAAGAGAAAACAAAAGAAATCTAGTAAAGGGGTGAGAAGACTTGGTGCATTCTGTTTGAGTGATTGAAAGGGAAGCATCCATTTTAATGGTGCCCAGCAGAGTTACTTTAATCGTTTAGTTAATATAATAAAGTCAGGTAAGTGCTACATTAAGTTTAAGATGTTGTGCATTGATCTTAGTTTAAAGTACGTAAATTTTGAAGGTATTCAATGGGTTTCGTTAGCCGAAAGTGGATGACGAAATGTTTTGTGCCAATAAAAATTCTGCAACAAGCTATAAAAGGTAAATATACAATTAAACAAATAAAACGCATTTTTTAAACATACATATGTTTTTTCAGGAGCGTTGGCCAAGGATTCAGAGGACCCGGACAAAGGTTTAAGAACGGCGATGTCTAACGTTAAAAATAAGCTTACGAAGCAAAAAAACAGAAACAATAATTGTACAATTTTTGAAAATCTAAATAGTACCATATAATTAAAATGAATTAAAATGAAATGAATTAAATTCTATATTTTTTCAATTGAAAACTCAAGGAAAAATTCTGATTTTCCCAAGTGATTCACTTGGGACGAGTCACCGGCACGTGACAGGCCATACGAAAAATGAGTATAAGGAACAAGTGAAATCCCGTAGGACTTCGAAAAATTTTCATTTGAATTTTCACTTGTGAAAATGCGGACATCCCATACAATTTTCTATATGGAGCGTCACTTGTTCTTCACTTGTGCACGAGGACATGTCCCAGGTGATTCCCAAGGTGATTCACAAGTGAAACTTTTTTTTTGGAACTGAAGGGAAGTGACGCTCCATATAGAAAATTGTATGGGATGTCCGCATTTTCACAAGTGCCTCTCTTTGTTGAACGATCGTTTTCGTGGGCAGTCTTCTACGCTGCGCCGACTGCTCTGCTGACGTCAACAGCGGCACAGCGTTTTAGGCACAAAAAAAAAACAAAAAAAGCTTTTTGCCTTGAGCCATGTCACCGCGTCCCTACTGCAGAACTGAAGGGTTGTTCTTCACTTGTGCACGAGGACATGTCCCAGGTGATTCCCAAGGTGATTCACAAGTGAAACTTTTTTTTTGGAACTGAAGGGTTGAGAGAGTTTTTCTATCCAGAATTACGCCGAATGAGAATTTCTTTCAACTCTGTGTGGTTTCAGCAAGATGGTGCAGCTCCTCACATAGCCCAACCTGTTATGACAGAATTGCGACGAAAATTTCCCAATAAGCTGATATCCAGAAACTCCACATTCCGTTGGCCACCCAGGTCGCCTGACCTTACTGCACCTGACTTTTTCTTGTGGGGTTATTGCAAACAGGAAGTCCACAAAGCAAAACTAACAAATTTGAATGAACTTAGGCAATCCATTCGAGAAACAATTGCGGCTATTCTTGTCTCAACTCTCCAAGCAGTAATGAACAACTTTTTGGTAAGATGCCGCACATGCATCAACGAGCAGGGGGGGCATTTAAATTCCATTATTTTTAAAACTAATTAAGCTATATTTAAAACAATTGAATGAGCTTTAACATGAATAAAAAAAAAATGAATTCCATACACTGAAAAAAAAATTATTTGAGTTTCTTTATGTACCAAATTTCATCAGCCACCCTGTACCTTCGCGAAGACATATCACTTGTTGGGATCGGACTTCAATTAAGGGAGTTATTAACCAATTAATTTTTCTAGCATTTTTTTTTTAAATAGTTTCTTAAGTCTTACTACCTTGGGAAATATTGTATAAATTATTTTGAGCACTTGTCTTAATAGATTAGTTTGTCCTTTAAATGTTAAGACCAACTTTGCAAGAATCGGTGGCAAAACGAAAGCGCTAGTAAAAGTTTTCAATTTTGTAACATCACTCACATCATTTTCATGCTAGAAAAGAATTGTAAATGATATGTAATAGTCTCTTTAATACCTATCGATTGACCCAAAAAACATTTGCCACGCATAACGCTTAAATCTGTCTGCTACCATATATCAAGTTCGCGGGTAGGTGGCGCTCGCTTTGCTGCATGCATATCTTCATCTCCCTTTGGTCCCTTTAGCTGAGTTACGGGTATCTGATAGTCGAGGTACTCGATTAGAAAAGTCAAAACACCTTAAACATAAAAAGACACTTTTGCCAGATTCTAAAAAGCAAAGTGTCTCAGAAAAACAGTAAATAGAGCAAACAGAACTGATCAGTGTCTGAGCGAGACACTTTGAAACAAAAAAAACATTAAGAGCGTCTTTCGATTCCATTTCTCATAGGGTCCTGAGGTAACTGATCTTTTTCTGACACATATTAAAATAGGGACACTTTTTGGGAGCTGTGCTTTTTACACCATTTGAGGTATATGTATTCCTAAATGTATGTATGTTTCTTTGCTTTAATAGTTTTTATCGATTTCCGAGTATTATTGTTCGGAGCTGGAGCTGATACAACTTCCTGTAAATAGGGCATCAACACGCTCTTACTACCACTTATTCGAAAGCTTCTGTTAAGTCTCTCTCTCTCTCCTTCTGACTGTCGAAAGTTCTCTCGCAGAGTAGTTGCAATTTAAACTCCACCGATCGCAGAAGCTGCTAACGCGCGATAAATAAAATTCGACGGCTCATCACAAATACTATTGTTTAAACTAACGAAAATAAAGATTACATTTAAATTACTACCTAGAGTGTGTTAGTTTATTAATTAAGTGTTGTCGAAAAAGCTCGGCAGCTTAGAATATTTCGGTGATCCCAACGTGATCTCCGTGGAACTTTGCATTTATTTGAAAAGTTATTTAGCGTACAAAGTAAACAACAAATATACACAGTCTCACTTAACAAATAAAGGCAACCCGTCGTGCTCATACATATGGAAATTATTTGGTTAGATATGTCGTGCAGTTTCCTCGTCTGCAAGCTGCCGCTAGTTCCGTTATCTGGTCTTGTCCAGTCCTCTTTGCCGTTCGTTTCGCAGAAACGAGAAACGTGCCTTGGAGAAAGGGCCTTTGCAGCTGGCGAATTTCGCACTGAAAGAGGAAAAGGCATCGCAAGCGATTTAACGGAATTTACAAACGGCTTAGTAGCACACCAGTGAACACAAAAATAGTTTACTCTCGATTTTAGTGTTTCTCAATCGAGCCTTAAATTAATCAATTTCAAAAGAAATGGCTGATGGAAATAGTCCAACTTAGGGTGGCGGATCTGGTATCCTCCCAGCAACACCAGCAAAGCCAGGAGAAGCTACGGGAGAAGTTTTTAACACTTCTCGGCTACGATCTACAACTGAATTTCTTAAACTCAAGATCAGTGCCATCTTCAATAGACTTGAGACCCTATGCTGGCAAACTGACATAGGCCAGTTGCGGTCGATGGATGAGTGAGAGTGAAAGTTCACCTGGAATCATTCAACAAGTTGTAGTCTTGTTTTGGCATCGGTCAATCTAGCTTGGAGAAACAGGATTTAAGTTCCATAGGGTTCAAAATGTCAATCAAGTTTGAATCCAACTTAATATTCCTTAAATCTAGTTTGCAGAGAGTGATCCATCATTGTTCAACGATTGGATCGAACGCTGCTGACGCGCCGTCAATTATGGTGTTGTTCAATAGATCCCGCTTGCCTCAATTGAAACTTTCTAAATTCGCCGGGGCTTACACATTACATTACATCGATAATCTCATTTGGATTCGTGTATTTCCCGTGGCTCTTACAGGCGAAATTAACAAAATGTACCGGTGTGTACGCGTTGTACCTCCTGATACCATGCTTCAGTGTATCCTCTGCCAGGATTCTCCGACACAGGATATTCAGACATTCAAATAACGTACGGGACCAAGCCAGCATCGTTTCTAGCTATACGAGCGCTGATTCCTACCCTTTAGGCTCCACCGTGGTTCTACGAGATTTTTATGTAGACGAAATGGTTTCTGGGGGCAATTCTGTGCCAGAAGCCATGCATCAGACTACTAGTCTTCTTAAGCTTGTGAATTTTCGTATAAGAAAGTGGTGAACCAATTCATCTGAAGATGTTTGTCATATTTCCGAATCAGATAAGGAGGGGTTTTTGAAATTTGATGATGGAACGAATGTATCAAAATCTCTTGAACTAGTTTGGGATTCACATTGAGATAGGTTTTTGTTAACGTTTGCCCATCGTATTGGATCTGGAAGGCATACAAAACGCTCAGTTTTGTCAACAATAGCAAAGTGCTACGATCCACTTTGGTTTAGTCGGTCCCACTATAACATAGGCAAAATTAATCTTACAAAGGATGTGGAGAGACATATTGCAATATTATAAAAGTTTGCCGCAATCGTTGGAGACAGTCTGGTCTGAGTTTTTCAAGGAAGTTTCTGAGGACTTATCAAATCTGAAACTCTACACTGGCCAATTCTATTGCTGATCTGATTCTTCTGTCGTACTATCATGGCTTCGGGAAGAACCTTCAAAGTTTAGTGTCTTCGTCGCAAATAGGGTCGCAGCCATACAGCAACAAACAAAGGATATGCAGTGGAAATATGTGCCCACATCCTTGAATCCGGCAGACATGCTTCCGACGGGAGCTCCACCACATGACGTGCTTAATTCAAGCCTTTGGTTGCATGGCCTAAGTCGTGCCTTCCAGAAAAAATGCTTCCTGATATTCGCTACAAAGTACTGCTGGTCTCCGATGCTACGAATTTTTGGATACGTATACAAATTTATCAACAGGATAAGATCGCCTAACCTTACTGTGAAAAATGTTCGCGGAGGGACTGATATACTAATTCGAATAGTTCAGAAGGCACAATTGGTATCAGAGTACAAAGCCCTACAAAAGGGAAAAGCGATGGAATCTTCAAGAAGCTTTTCTTCATTGTCACCTTTTCTAGATGAGCATGGAGTAATTCGGCTGGGCGGTCGCCTGCGAAACTCTACTCTAGCTTTTGAGGCTCGTCATCCTGTGGTTTTGCCTAAGGATCATCCAATAACGTTAGCTACTATCACTTATTTCATCAAAAGCATCATGCAGGACCTCAGTCACTGCTTGCAGTATTGGCCGATTGGCGGCCTTCAGACTGTATAGTGTGCACTTCAAAATTGCATAATTTGTTGAAGATCTAGACCTCGTCTCGTCAAACATATTATATCGAAAGACCACGTGCAGGCAACCCCCGCGTTTTCGGTCACTGGTGTGGATTATTGCGACCTTTCTACTTTAAGCCAGAAGTTCGTAATAAGGCACTAAAAAAGTGCTATATTAGCGTCTTCATTTGCGTTGCCTCCAAAGCGGTATAGATGGAGGTCGCCCAGGATCTTTCAACGGCTGCAATTCTAAGTGCGCTTAAGCGTTTCGTTGCCACTTGAGGACCCCCACGCTGCATTTGGTCAGACAAAATGCGACCAATTTTGTGGGCGCTAACAACGAGCTCGAGGAGTTGCGTCAGCTCTCCAGGCGATAATTAATTCCCGTCCTTTTGCACAACTTTCAGATAATCCAGGACACTTTCTCATTGGGCGGCCTCCAGCGGAATTTGCTGAGCCAGATTCCTCCGAGATAAACTACAGCCGTTTAGATTGTTTGCAGCAAGCTACGTTTATTCAGCAAGCCTTTTGCAAAAGATGGACTGATGAGTACTTGACACTGCACCAACAACGTACAAAGTGGCGCTCATAAGACCATCGGTCTTATATCGTATGCATCAAGGATGAAGGACCCGTTAATATGGACTCCTGCAAGAGTCATCAAAGTGATTTCCGAAGCCGATGGCGTCGTTAGAATTGCAGTTCAACGTCCTTCGTCCGGCACAACAAAAAGAGCGGTTACCAAGCTTTGTCCTTCCCGTTTAGTCCAGTGTTGAAAACCCAGATCTTTCAACAGGGGGGGAGGATGCTCGGAGCTGCAGCTGATACAACTCTCAGTAAATAGGGCATTAACTCGCTCTTTCTACCACTCATTAAGTCTCTCTCTCTCTGCGTCTGACTGTCGAAAGTTCTCTCGAAGAGCAGTTTCAATTCAAACTCCAGCGATCGCAGAAGCTGCTAACGCGCGATTGGAAATTCTACGGTTCATCACAACAACTACTGTTAAAACTAACGAAAATAAATAATAAACTTAAACAAAGAAAAAATTTAAATCACTACCTAGAGTATGTTAGTTTATTAATTAATTATTGTCGAAAAAGCTCGGCAGCTTAGAACAATTATCGATTATCGCTTTAACCGTCGTTAAGTTACGCTTCACAAAACACTTTTAAATGTTTGGTGACTAATGCGTTACAAGTAAGTATTTGCTTGTCGCTCTGGAATAAAATACTAAATAAATAATAAATAAATAGTACAAATGTTGTGATATAACGTTAGACTCAACCTTGTCGTACAGTGTTTTATTGAAGCCGTACAAACGTGTCAAAAACTCCCAGAATCCTTTGCTGCCTCTCACTATGTTAACTTCAATCTCCATGCTCCTATTGTCCTTTTTTCACAAATCCTCAAACTCTGAGTTTACCTCCTGATACTCGATTTTAGCGTCTCCCTTATCAGAGCGAAGTGCATATCTCAGCACATTTATGGATCTGTGCCTCACTCGTTGGACTTCAGCACCGAACCGTGGTTGCTTTCCTGTTCCTTTTGTGTTTTGCAAGCAGGCTGCAGCAAGCTGAATGCTGGCGGTTAAAGCCTCTTTATCCAGTTCTTCTGTTCGTCGGGCTCGTTCGATTCCACGCTTGATTGTTTCAGAGTAGTTTTGGCGGTGTCTATCCCTCCATTGCAGCTTTGTTAAGAGTTTCGATTCATTGTTCAGTGCGCACTTTGAGACAAATGGCCATGGGCGTATGATTCGAGAAAGACTATCTGGACATCTTTGACATGATTGTGCCACATGCCGTTAATGAGGCATTAGTCGATCGTGGATACCGCCTGGCCTCTTACGAAGGTAAATCTTCCTTTGGGGTCACTTGGCGTTCTGTCATTTAACGATGTGAAGCTGTTGTTCTCGCACAATCCAATTATTTGTTCCCGTTTTGATCAACTTTGGTGTCAGTTGCAGCTCTGATACGCGTTTTGTAGTACCCTGTAGCGTCCTTTCTCATGGGGGCATACTGAGGTGACCGTATTCTGAAATTTAATTCACCCACAACCATTTAGTTTGACATCGGGAACTCTTAGATAGCATTATACAGCTTGGTGTCATAGATTTCGTCGCCTAGACCTGGCTTGCTTTGTAGGTAATCCGTGAGGTAGGTAATCTGGTGATCAGTGTTGAAACTCATCCATTTGCCTCTTACTCATATTGAGTCATTTTTCGCGAAGACGTTATGAGTGCCGCTTACTGGTGCAAGCTTCATTTTAAGTTACGGCAGAACCAATTTATGTTTTTGCTGCTGTTAGCTAAGATCGCTGGCTTTGTAAATATGAGTTCCAGCAAGTTTCCTTCCATTTCTCAGTACCTCCTACGTCATGGAAGACATTTCTGTTTCGGCCAGAAGTCCCATTTTGTAGTTACGTTGATAAAGGATTCGGGTTTATCTTAGCATTTGGTAACGACATTTTGGTACGTAGCAGATTCTCTATACCCTCCATTATAAAGGCCTTTAAAAATAAGGGTTCGAGCCTTGCTACTTTGCTCCAAACGGTCGCGTTTTATGGTCTCATTCTCGGGTTGAGGGCGTCAAAGCTTACGGCCACCGTGTCCAATTGGGCCTTAAGCTCCCCCACAACCTCCATCGTTGCTTGGTTGTCGATCCGTTGGCCCATTTGGTTGATGGCTTCCAGCACATCTTCAAGCGATATGTCTGGGAACAAATCGCTTCGCTTACGTTTTTCATGCTGCGATATGTCACTTAAAGGCATACCAGAAGGTACGTTGGCGAGCACAGATCCTGGTTGCTGTGTGTTTTTTTTTGGTGGCGTTCTGTTGAGTGTCATTATACCCGTTACTCGTAGAGTAAAAGGGTATACTAGATTCGTCGGAAAGTATGTAACTGGCAGAAGAAAACGTTTCCGAACCCATAAAGTATATATATTCTTGACCAGGATCTGTAGCCGAGTCGATCTACCCATGTCCGTCTGTCCGTCTGTCCGTATGAACGCTGAGATCTCAGAAACTATAAGTGCTAGGCTATTGGGACTTGGCACGCAGATTCCTGAGCTTCCTGCGCAGCGCAAGTTTGTTTCAGCAGGGTGCCACGCCCACTCTTACGCCCACAAGCCACCTAAAGCTGTGGCTCCTACAGTTTTGGTGGTAGAATACAAAATGTACCTGAAATGTATTGTTCTCATTATACCTATCGATTGACTCAAAAAAAGTTTGCTACGCCCACTTTAACGCCCACAAACTTCAAAAAATCGTACATATGATCGCGGATATCTCGGAAACTATAAGAGATAGAGAATTGGTATTTCAGATTTAGATTCCGCAGCGCAAGTGTGTTACGCAAATATGCCACGCCCACTCTAACGCCGACAAACCATCCAAGTCTGTGGCGCCCACAATTTCCATGCTAGATAAAAAATTTTAAATGAAATGTATTAGTCTCGTCAATACCTATTGATTAACCTAAAAAAAAGCTTGCCACGCCCACTCTAACGCGCACAAGCCGCCCAAGCCTGTGGTGCCCACAATTTTCATGCCAGAAAAAATTTGTTGCTGATTTGTATTAGTCTCGTCAATACCTATCGATTGACACCAAAAAAGATATGCCACGCCCACTCGAACGCCCATAACGCTCTACCGCCCACATAACCATTTATTGAGATCTTGTTTTAATGCTTCCATATCTCCATTTTCCATTAGTCCCTTTAGCTGAGTAACGGGTATCTGAAGTCGAGGTACTCGACTTTAGCGTTCTTCCTTGTTATACCCTTGCAGAGGGTATTATGATTTCAGTAAGAAGTTTGCAACGCAGTGAAGGAGACGTGTCCGACCCCATATATATTCTTTATCAGCATCACTAGATGAGTCGATCTAGCCATGTCCGTCTGTCCGTCTGCCCGTCCGTTTCTACGCAAACTAGTCTGTCAGTTTTAAAGCTATCGGGCTGAAACTTTCCCAAAAATATTCTTTCTTATGCAGGTAGTATATAAGTCGGAACCAACCGGATCGGCCATTTATGTCTTATAGCTCCCATAGGAATAATCGGGAAAAAAAATTTCAAACAAGAAAGGAAGTTATCTTCGGCAAGCCGAAGTTTGTATACCCTTGCTGCTATAATTATTAAATTTAAAAATACAAAAAATGATATTCCCAATAGTATAAGATAATCAGGGTATTCCCTAAACTGTTGAATTGCTGAAATGTTGAATTTTGATCAGCTGTTAATCAGCTGTTCCATACAAAGTCAACTGTCAGAAATTTCAGCAATTCAGCAGCCTCGGGGCTGTTGAAAATTTTGTTTAATTGCTGAAAACCAGAGTTGTCGCTGTTCTCGACTCAAAGAAAGAGTGTAACTCTGGTCACTTGTAAACATGGAGGAATTGCAATCGTATAAAATATGCATATAAAAGATATCTAACAGGATGCTGCCTGTTAGCAGTACTAATAGTTTAGTTTTTATACCCTTGAGCCGTACTATTACAAAATTTAACATTTTAGGCCATGCATGCCCTAAAAATGGGGAACTTAAAAAAATAAATGTTAAATTTTTTCTCATGATATTACCACAATTTCTTAATGTTAATTTATCTCCCTAATAATATTGTATCTCACTAAAAACAACATATTTTAATTTTGTCTGCGGTGGGAATCGATCCGGGGTTTTTCGCCCGAGAGTCCGAACTTACTCGCTCATGCGTAACATGGTGTGCTGGCTCAAGGGGTAAGGTGTCTGCCTCTGATGTGAGAGGACCCCGGTTTGAATACCCGCTAGGGCCGGAGTAGGTCAAAAGTTTTAAGGAAACATTTAGGGTATTCAATTGCGTTGCAAAAGTGTAAACTTTGTAAGTTTGCCAGACGAGAATTGTGAACGCCCTCTATTTTAAAACATCGTTGCAGGAAATTGACGTACAAAAGAAAGATAACTTTTAAATTTTTGTATTGCTCCAACATATAATCTAGGACTTTATTAACTTCGCTCCCAGACCATCGCTTAGTTTTTCTTCCATTGAAATTGTTATTCAATGATTTTGTTTTATAGAAGACAAATTTTTTTTTTTTGCATTTAAAATTCAAATTTGTTTCTTTCCTTTCACTGTCATTACCATGGATTTAAACCCAACTTTTCAGTATATTTTTAGTATTTTAGATAAAATTCGTACCCATTATTAACCCCCTATTTCTACACAAGTACAACAGATTTGTATACATAGGCTGGGGTGTTGTAGGCCTTGAAAACTATTTTGTATGGAAATTGTTGTTGGAACTGCTTACACTTTTACACTTTTCAAACGTTTGCAACGCAATTGAATACCCTAATTATATATTTCCTTAGCAATTTTAATTAGGCCAGGACTCGAACTTCGTACCCCGAGAACAAAAAAGTGCCGGAACGCCCCACTTACCCCCCTGAACCAAGTCCATATGATTTTATTTTCTAGCAAAATGCTTTTGTAAGTTCCAACAAATTATTTTTGTATTATGTACACTACTTTGAGGCATTCAATTACCTAAATTGATTAAAGGTGGAATCCTAAATTTTAGGCCATACATGGACTTAGCACTTGGATTAGGCCAATTTTACATAAATTCTATGGCACTTTTGCGCATTTTAGGTCACTTATTTTTCTGGGTGTACAGTGTTCCCATGGGAACGACCTGCAAGGGTATAGAGAGTATAAAGAGCATATAATTATGTAAGCTTTGTAAGTTTGCCAGACGAGAATTGTGAACGCTCTCTATTTTAAAACATCGTTGCAGGAAATTGACGTACTAAAGAAAGATAACTTTTACATTTTTGTATTGCTCCAACATAGATTTAGCTAGATTTAGCACTTTATTAACTTCGCTCTTAGACCATCGCTTAGTTTCGATCTCCCTGGGTCGCTTTCTTGAGGGTTTTTCTTCCATTGAAATTGTTATTCAATGATTTTGTTTTATAGAAGACAATTTTTTTCTTTTGCATTTAAAATTCAAATTTGTTTCTTTCCTGTCACTGTCATTACCATGGATTTAAACCCAACTTTTCAGTATATTTTTAGTATTTTAGATAAAATTCCTACCCATTATTAACCTCCTATTTCTACACAAGTACGACAGATTTGTATACATAGGCTGGGGTGTTGTAGGCCTTGAAAACTACTTTGTATGGAAATTGTTGTTGGAACTGCTTACACTTTTTAAATGTTTGCAACGCAATTGAATACCCTAAATGATTTCAGTCAGAAGTTTGCAATGAAGTGAAGGAGGCGATTCCAACCCCATAAAATACATACATATACTCTTGATGTCCGTCTGTCCGTTTCTACACCCAGAAAAAAAGACCAAAAATTCCCAAATATGGCCTAGAATTTAGGTAAATTTGGCCTTAAACTGCAGCTAAATCCATGCATGGCCTAAATTTAGAATTCAATGACCTTCAATTTTGGGGCACTAATGGCCTGAAATGTGAGCCATTTATGACTTAGCTCTTAGGTAATTGGATGCCTAAAATTATAAATATGGTACAAAAATAATTTTTTTAACATACAAAAGCATTTTTAAAAGAAGATAGATCATATGAACTTCGCTCAGAGGGACAGACCCGACACCATATTACGCATGAGCGTGTAAGTTCAAGTCATATGTGAAGTAAACATGTTCGCGAACAATTTATAACTTCCTCAAGTTTGCAACATATTAATACTGCGTTTTATACGAAATGCACATGTTCTGTGCGAGATGGCAAACCGATTTTAAAGCGATAACGATACTCCCACAATATAGTAGTACTATTAACGTAACGCATCGGACTCTCCAGCGGAAAACCGGTGATCGATTTCCACAGCGGACAATATTAAAATGATTGTTATTTTTTAGGAAGATAATAAGTATAAGAAATCAATATAATAAACAAGGAAGAACGCTATAGTCGAGTACCTCGACTATCAGATACCCGTTACTCAGCTAAAGGGACCAAAGGAAAATGGAGATATGCAAGCAGCAAATGAGCCACATACCGGCGGTAGACAGATTTAAGCTTTTTTTAGATCAATCGATAGGTATTGACGAGACCAATACATTTCAGTTAACATTTTTTATCTAGCATATAAATTGTGGGCGCCACATATTTGGGCGATTTGTGGGCGTTAGAGTGGGCGTGGCATATTCGCGTAACAAACTTGCGCTGCGCTCAAGCCTACGGAATCTAAATCTTAAATCCCGTTTCTCTATCTTTGATATTTTCCGAGATATCCGCGTTCATATTTACGATATTTTGAAGTTTGTGGGCGTTATAGTGGGCGTGGCACCCTTTTGAAATAAACTTGCGCTGCGCAGGAATCTCAGGAATCTGCATGCCAAATCCCAGTATTGTAGCTCTTATAGTTTCCGAGATCTCAGCGTTCATACGGACAGACGGACATGGCTAGATCGACTCGGCTAGTGATCCTGATCAAGAATATATATACTTTATGGGGTCGGAAACGCTTCCTTCTGCCTGTTACATACTTTCCGACGAATCTAGTATACCCTTTTACTCTACGAGTAACGGGTATAAAAACTCTAATAAATAAATGTTATTACTATCATAGGAAGGCATTTGAATTTTTTTGAAAATACCTAGTTTGTAGGTCATATATGTATGCCCTAAAATGTTCAATTTTGTAATAAAACGGCTCAGCTGTGTATTGGTTTCTTCTATCGGTTTCTTCTATCGGTTTCTAAAGGCCCATAATGACCTAAAATATTACAACATTCGTTACCTAAAATGTAATGCAAAAAGTACAAAAATTTAAAATTTATGGGCAGTGCATAACCTAAATTTTAAATTTTTTAGGTCTTGCATCACCTAAATTTTGTTCGTTTTTTTCCTGAGTGTACGCAAACTAGGGACTCAGCTTTAAAGCTATGAATGAAACCTTATAAGCCGGAACAAGGCGGATCAGAAAACTTTATCTTACTGTTTGCATAGGAGTGATCAAAAAATAATTTATTTATTTATTTATTAAAGATTATAGTAAAATTTACAAACCTAAAACTTACTCAAGGGAGTAGTACAAGAAAATAATTTTAAAAATGTAAACAAATAATAATAATAATATCATTATTTAAATATTTCAGAATTTTGAATCGAATTAAAAAATGGTATAGCCTCATTATTATACCCGTTACTCGTACAGTAAATGGCTATAGTACATTCGTCGGAAAGTATGTTACTGGTAGAAGGAAGCGTTTCTGACCATGTAAATATATATACGCTGGTCGGCATATGTATGTTATTTTGACAAAACAAAAGTTAAATATACTCATAATTTGAATTTACTTCTTGTAAACTTTTGGCATCAATGGAAAGGTAATTTAAATGCCATTTGAATGATACAATACATTTCTTAACTTATTAAGTATTTATTGAAAAGAAAGTTTGAAAGTTTCTTCAAACAAAAATAATAGTAAGAATTTTTCAAAAATCATTTTGCTTATATTTCTTATGATTTTTTGAAGGTGACAATGTCGGAAAAAATTTGTATGAAAAATAGAAAAATATGTCTCAAATTCAATTTTTTAAACAGTTTCAAAAAATCATAAAAAATATAAGCAAAATGATTATTGAAAAATTCTGTATGCAGTTACTATTATTTTTGTTTGAGGAAACTTTTTGCATCAAAAAATTTAAGTTTTCAAGTCGAGGAAAAAAGTTTAAAAAGTAGATGCTTTCACAAATTCGTCCTTTTCAATAAGTACTGAATGGGTTAAGAAATGTATTGTATCATTCAAACGGCATTTAAATTACCTTTCCATTGATGCCAAAGTTTACAAGATGTAAGTTCAAATTATGAGTATACTTAACTTTTGTTTTGTCAAAATACTTATGCCGACCACTGTAAATGTACATATATACATTCTAGATCAGGACCACTTGCCGAGTCGATCTAGTCATGTCCGTCTGCTTGTCTGTCCGTATGAACGCTGAGATCTCGGAATCTATAAGATTCTTGGCCTTCCTGCGCAGCTCAACACCACCAGTTATACGCCCACAAACTACCACAACGCGAAAACCCTTCTAGCGCCCACGAGTAACTAATAGTCGAGGCCGTCGATAATAACGTTTTCTCTTGTTTTTGATCATATTCGTGCTTGAAAGGTGCATATTGTTATCGCATATTGTTTTCCATGCTTAGCGAAGTCTTGAAACCGAAAAAACTTAATTCAAGCAAGAAATACTTGATTTTTTTCTGAGTGTATTAATAAGATCTTTAGCAACAGTTTTCGGTACTTTTTATTTTGTTCTTTTGAGCTTTATGAAAGTTCCATCATCACATTTCCAACAGTACCTTGTTTTACCACCGAACTTTTACAGGAATATACTCAATAGATGTTAGCAACTTGCTGCTTTTAAACTTTTGAAAAATATTAATTTTTTGAGATGTGACATTCAAGAAACGAATCGTTTGTCACTATACCCTACACTCCATGACTATCTTAGGAACAAATAAATGAGCCGTATTACTACTGAATTTAACATTGTAGGCCATAAATGCCCTAAAAGTTATTTATTTTAAAAAAAATGTTATTTGCTTACTCATGATTTGTATACAATTTATTTATTTTAATTGGATTTTATAGTGAACTCAAATAAGTTAATATTTTATCTTCCTAAAAAAAAACAATTCTTATTTTGTCCGCTGTGGGAATCGATCCGGGGTCTTCCGCGCGAGAGTAAAATAAAGTGACGATCGCACCTTCAACAAACAAAAGTTATTATATACAATTTTGTGAGGAAAATGTAATATACAATCTACCAAATAAATACATTTTCTAAATTTTTCTCATTAGGCACGCTTCATCAAAAGCGGACAGCTGATATCAGAAGTTTAGGTTTTAAACATAAATCATATAATTAATCTTCAGACAGCTTCAATTTTCTTAGTTTATACTTTTACACTTTCACCGATATTTTTTAGAGTGGTCGTGGCAAATTTTTTTTGATCAATAATGAATAACATTTTTTATCTAACGCTCACAAACCGCCCAAAACTGTGGCTCCTAAAGTTTTGGTGCCAGAATAATACACTGAATTGTAATAGTCTCGTCAATACCTATCGATTGACCCAAAACGCCCAAAAGGTTTGAATCTGTCTACCGCCTACATAACCAAATATTGAGATCGCGGGTAGGCGGCGCATTTCAATCTCTCTTTGCTGCTTGCATATCTCCATTTCCCTTTGGTGCCTTTAGCTGAGTAACGGGTATCTGATAGTCGAGATACTCGACTATAGCGTTCTTCCTTATTATACCCGTTACTCGTAGAGTAAAAGGGTATACTAGATTCGTCGGAAAGTATGTAACTGGCAGAAGAAAACGTTTCCGACCCCATAAAGTATATATATTCTTGATCAGGATCACTAGCCGAGTCGATCTATCCATGTCCGTCTGTCCGTCTGTCCGTATGAACGCTGAGATCTCGGAAACTATAAGAGCTACAATACTGGGATTAGGCATGCAGATTCCTGAGATTCCACGCCCACTCTAACGCCCACAAACCGCCCACAACTGTGGCTCCTACAGTTTTGATGCCAGAATACAAATTTTAACTAAAATGTATTGGTCTCGTCAATACCTATCGATTGGTCCAAAAAAATGCCCATAACGCTTAAATCTGTCTTCCGCCGGTAGGTGGCGCATTTAAATCTCGCTTTGCTGCTTGCATATCTCCATTTTCCTTTGGTCCCTTAAGCTGAGTAACGGGTCGAGGTACTCGACTATAGCGTTCCTCCTTGTTTTTAACATATAACCTCCTACGCTTGGAAATAACATCGAAGCGCGCAAGAGAGCGTGCGAAGACAAAATTAAAAATCTGCCATTATGGTCCGATCGTAACGAGTGATACACCAATCCAAAGGTATTGCAAAAACTAAGAAGATTGCATACCAAGACTTTCGAAATATAGATTTGTTTGGGAGAAAAGGCGGTGAAAGTGTAAAAGTAAAAATTTAGAAAATTAGAGCTGCTTTTATTTTTACTGAGAATACGTGTCGAATGACACCTCATTTGTTGAAATCCGATGTCCCGTTCAAAAGTAATTCAAAAAACAAGATTTTCTTCTTCTTCCCAAAATGAAAATGTTTGTCCCTTTGTTTGTGGGTTTGTATGCATCCCATCTTAGTTTTAGTGTTTTGGAAACCATATGGGTGTATAAAGTAGCTTAAAATAGAAAACGTTTGTTCTACGACTTTTGGAAAACCCTGTTAGTTTAGTGGAAAATCAAAAAAAAAGCGAGATTTAAATTGCTTATAGTATCTAAGTAACTAATGCTACAGACACGTGCTATATATCTCTGAAAAGATAATTTAATTTTCTAAATACTCTTTATATAGAAAAATTGTCTGAATATAATTGATTTAGAGTTATGACAAAAAGTTATTTTTTAAAACCACTTTTTGACTAATTTCTCAAAATTGAGGCGAACGATTTCTTTTTAAATTTTAAATCATATAGCCCTTGAGATTCCTCAACTTTTAATATACAAGGGTGGTCAAAAGTATTTTCACAAAAAAAAAGTTAAATATATTCATAATTTGAACTTACATCTTGTTAACTTTGGCATCAATGGAAAGGTAATTTAAATGCCGTTTGAATGATACAATACATTTCTTAACACATTCAGTACTTATTGAAAAGGACGAATTTGTGTGAAAATGTCCTTTTTGAACTTTTTTCCTCGACTTGAAAACTTAAATTTTTTGATGCAAAAAGTTTCTTCAAACAAAAATAATAGTAACTGCAAAAAGAATTTTTCAAAAATCATTTTGCTTATATTTTTTATGATTTTTTAAAGGTGACACTGTCGGAAAAAATTTATATGAAAAAGAGAAAAATATGCCTAAAATGCATGTTTCTAAGCATTTTCAAAAAATCATAAAAAATATAAGCAAAATGATTTTTGAAAAATTCTTTTTGCAGTTGCTATTATTTTTGTTTGAAGAAACTTTTTGCATCAAAAAATTTAAGTTTTCAAGTCGAGGAAAAAAGTTCAAAAAGGACATTTTCACACAAATTCGTCCTTTTCAATAAGTACTGAATGTGTTACGAAATGTATTGTATCATTCAAACGGCATTTAAATTACCTTTCCATTGATGCCAAAGTTAACAAGATGTAAGTTCAAATTATGAATATATTTAACTTTTTTTTTGTGAAAATACTTTTGACCACCCTTGTATAACACTTTTTGCTCAAAAATTACCGTTTGGAAGATATTAAACCATAAAAAGTGCAACTCGTTTTAGCTCCGTATACGAAATACTTCATACTTATTGGAATAAACAAGAAAAAAACCAATTTGATAAAAAAAATATTCCTATTAGATGTTTTCAAACGGAAAATCTGTTATGGTTTTAGAGCCCTTTACTTGCATGAAGCTAATCGAAATAGGAAACTTGATCTATTTATTCTACCACTTTGGAAAAACCCGATAGTTCGGCGGGAAAAGTAGGAAACGACAGATTTCTTTTGGAATCTGAAACTATACAGCCCTTGAGATTCCGAACTTGTGCTATTTTGTGCTATTAAAATGGGTAATTGAAGCGATAAAACTTGTTACTAAAAAGTTTAATATTCATATTAGATGTTTCATTCTTATTAGAATTTGAATGTAAACAACCCGTACCTTATTAGAATAAAGTTAAGCTGAAGTGGAACGTGAAAGTTTATTATAGTCTTCATACATTTTTTTGAATTATATATTTATTTACTTAAAACTAATAAAAGAAAAACTTTTCTTACAATTCTTAGAACAATTTAGTAGCTAAGTAACAATTACATAATGTACATTGTACATATACATATTCATAGATTACTTTTGTAGGTATTGGCAAATATTACCCATTGAAAATAAGTGTTGACATTATGTGTCCTAGGATAAAAAAACTATTTCAGGAAAATAAAAAAAATAAAACTCTTGTGCAAAAAAAACTTCTGATATCAAACAAAAACACCTCTTAACGAGGTAAAAAGTAGTGGCGAACGCGCCTTTAACAAAAATTTCTGATATCAACAGTTGTGACGAAAAATGATATTACATTCGATAAAATAAATAAATTATATTAAATTTATGTATTCGGCACGCTACAACAGAAAATTTACGTGTATGTAAATAAATATTTACTGTTGCGGGCCGAAATCATAAATTTAATACAGTTTATTTATTTTATCGAATGTAATATCATTTTTCGTCACAATTGTTGATATCAAAAATTTTTGTTAAAGGCGCGTTCGCCACTACTTTTAAGCTCGTTAAGAGGTGTTTTTGTTTGATTTTTTAATTAGTTCTGAATTTTGAATTTAATTTGATCAAATTAAAACGACTATATCATATAGATGCCATAGAACGATCGGAAAATTGGTGGAAAAAATATGTGAAACATATTACTTCGGTGTTTTTTGACATATTATCTTATACTATTGGGAATATCATTATTTGTATTTTCATGAATTTCGAATTTCGAAATTATACAAGCTTCGGCTTGCCGAAGTTAACTTCCTTTCTTTTTTTATAGTAAATTTGTTCTGATTTAAGGAACAAATGTTTTAAAGGCTCCTATTTGTTTTCCTATAAATCGTCTACCTGATTTTGAAACGGTTTCTGTGACAATAAGATTTGCTTTCAGGGGGAAAATTTGGCTTGAAGAAATTTCTGTATTCTGCTTGTGTTTTAGAAAAATGTTAATTAGAAAATGATGATTTTATTAAAATTAACATCCTTATGTCCTTATACGTTAACGGGCCTTCAGTCGCCCAACGCGACCTCGAATGGAAAAACGGAAAAGTGGCAAAGGGCAGCGTGCAACGAGCCAAGAAAATTCTGAAACAGGAGCAGGATGTAGTTGCAATTTACGTTTCTTTCCAGGCAAGAAGACACGTATTCGACGTGGGTCTGTGGGTGGCCGGGAGTCATGGGTGTCTAAGTGTGTTGTATTTTTAGGTAACATCGCGCGTAACCTTGGCGTCGCCGTTTTCCTTGTTCTTCTTTATTTTTGCTAATACCCCTACTGAACGGCTTGCTTTGCATGTGGCCGGCGAGGGAGGTGGTGACTACAGGGTTGTGCGGTGAGTGGGTGGTGCGACCAAAACGGCAACATCGTGGTGGGTGACCCATTTCTCCTACCCCTTTCTACACAGAAAACCTGTGCACCATGCAAATACTTATAAGTCGCAGGCCAGATAAATGCACTGAAAGACAAAAGGAAAACGCTTAAAGCTTTTAAAAATCTGTTTAAGCCAAGAATTTTACCTCCAGTTTTTTTCCAGACTATTTTTTAAGTTAAAATATTAATTTATTGATAAAGAACACTAACAGTCGTGTAGTATATAATATTGCTAGATGTGTTGTATACCGTTCATATTTTTCTTCATTACAAAAGAAAAATTCATGTCGACAGCTTACAGTGGGAGTGATCTTCGCTTCGATTTCAGCACACTTAAATTCAAAACTTTAAAGTAAACATTATTCAATTTCAATATGTATTTTTATACCCGTTCCTCGTAGAGAAAGTATGTAGCAGGTAAAAGGAAGCGTTTTCGACCTTTAAATGATATATATAGTATTTTTGATCAGGATCACTAGCAGAGTCGACCTAGCCATGTCCGTTTTTCCGTATGTCTGTCCGTCTGTATGAACGCTGAGATCTCGGTAACTGTAAGAGTTAGAATGGTGCCTAGCGCCCCTCTTTTTCAAATCGGACCATTTATTTAAAAATTATAAACAAATCAATAATTAGTAAAATCAATCGATATTGCACTCCTATTGCAGCAAATCGGCTGTCTTCACTAACGCGGCACCAATCTGATAGAAGTTGGGGCGCGCTATAGGATAGGTGGTGACTATTGACTAGGTGGCGTGTAAGTGAAACAGCCGGTTTGCTGGAAGTATATCTCTGAGTAACGGGTATGTAATAGTCGAGGCCATCGATTACAACGTTTTCTCGTGATTGTGATCAATAAACCGCTTCCTTCAGCGAATATAATTTTTTTAATGCATTCTAATCTACGAGAAACGAGGCATTAAACCCCAATATGGAGCGAGAGTTCGCTTCAGTCCGCGAGTCTTTAAAAAGTTTTTTTATTTTTTTGCTGGGTGATTTATAAAATTTCATATAAAATCAGTGAGCTAAGAAAATTACGAACTTAGAACTAATTGATTGAAAAACCTGACAGAATTGTCATTGGTGTCAGACCACATTTTAACAAGTGTTTAGAGCACAGTTACTATGTTTATGCTATGAATTTCATGCATTCTTTAATACATGAAATTATAATAGCCCCTGTTTATACAACACAGACAAATTCATGAAATGATATTAGTAAAGCTGTCAAATTTTTCGAATTTGATATAGAGCTCTATGGAGTAGTAGGCTGTGAAGTAGGCTGTGCCTCAGCATTTCGTAAATTGGGACTGAATTCATAGTCAACTTTCGTAAGTTATGCACACACGAATTCGCTCATTTCATGAATTGATTTCATGAAATAGGCATAGCATAAACACAGTAAGTGTTCTTAAATAGTAACCACTGATACTGAAAGTATAATATAAGTATAGCATACTTAAAAGAGTTCCTAAAATAAAGTGAACACTTAACACATAAAAGTTGACACTTTTTTCCGAGTGTAACCAAAATCCGAACCGGCTTTTGGATTTAAACTTTATATGGTCAACGCCCAATAAGGCATAGAATTTTTTTGTGATCACGTATTCAATTTTTAGGGGTTGCTTATCATTAAAGTCTATATCGACTTAGTTTTTCGAAAAAAAAACTTTTCTACGAATTCAGGTCGTATAGTTATGTATATAGTGGTGCGCAGCATTATAATCAGTGTGAACGCTTGACAAATTTCTTCTACTTAATTTTGTAGTGTATAGTATAGTTCAATAGAAACGAAGCTGCCCACGTCGGGACTAAATAAATTTCGAATATGACATTTCCCGCAGTGTACAATTAATTCGCTGTTGGCGAAAAAATGTCATAACATGAAGAGCGATATTCCACGCTCCAATTACGAGCGGTCGTGCCAGTGCCTGAGCCAAAAGAAAAATGTGCAGGCAGGAGCAAAAGGGAGTGCTACGCCCACTTGCATATCACGCTTTCCCGACAACCTCCCACCAGCCACCGCCTGCTGCCTGTGCATGCATTTGCGCTTATGTAACCAATGTCATCGTTATTTTTAACTTAATTTACATGCTTAACTAAAGTTGTCAGAAAATTATGTTGACGCATGCAGCTTTCAATTATGTTGCATACACGAGAGGGCCCGTCAACGTTTCTGAGTGGGTGTGGCTATAGCTGTGCATGTGAGTGGAGGATGTGCGTGTTACAGTTGCGCGCTGGGTAATATGGTGTATGAATTTTGGTCTGACAAGTGCACATCATATTATCATAATTGTGGTGGGCGTACGTCAATAAAGCAAATGAATGCCAGTCGATGTCTAAATGATTGCACTCGAATCCTAGGGACTCCCAAGGATTTGTTCTCTTGTTCATCGTTGGTGTGGCTTATAAAGACCGGAAAAAGCTAAACAGCTATTATGAAACTTAGTATTTTATAGTGAAAACTGGAACTCAGTCAAAGAGCCTCTCCCAACGGAGATCATTTCATCATAAGCCACCCTTTTAAGTTTATATAGGTTTCAATTTAGTGTTTTATGATATTCTATAGATTAGAGCAGGAAAAACAATTTTAACAACAGTTGTATTTATTTTACTTTTTGATAAGCAACTACTGTTCATGTCAACTGTTTTTGGATGTGCTAACTGTTGTGTGATAATCGGTACGCTCTCTCTTTTACGCGGTCAAAAACATCAATTTTTTTAATATTTGTAGTTGATTGTATAAGCTTATCGAAATATTGCCTAAAAATTGTAAGTTTATATTTTCTAAAATTATGTTTCGCTTGGGTAGACGGATGTTCAAATTTTCTTCTAGATGTTAACAATGATTTTTTGAATTAATTATATATTTATACCATTGCAGAGGGTATATTGATTTCAGTCAGAATTTTGCAACGCAGTGAAGGAGACGTTTCCGATCCCATAAAGTATATATATTCTTCATCAGCATGACTAGACGAGTCGATCTAGCCATGTCCGTCTGTCCGTCTGTCTGTCCGTTTCTACGCAAACTAGTCTCTCAGTTTTAAAGCTATCGGGCTGAAACTTTCCCAAAAGTCTTATATCTTTTGCAGGTAGTATATAAGTCGGAACCAGCCGGATCGGACAACTATATCTTATAGCTCCCATAGGAATAATCGGAAAAAAAATTTTTTTTAATTATATCTTTGGTGTTTTTAACATATAACCTCCTAAGTTTGGAAATAACATTTTTTATTAAGTTTTGAATTTCGAATTTAATTTTATCAATATCGGACGACTGTATCATATAGCTGCCATAGGAACGATCGTAAAATTGGTGGGAAAATAATATGAAACAAATTATAGCTTCGGTGTTTTTTAACATATAACCTTCTACGCTTGGAAATAACATTTTTTAATTAGTTCTGAATTTTGAATTTAATTTTATCAAATCGAACGACTATATCATATGGCTGCCATAGGAACGATCGGAAAATTGGTGGGAAAATATTATGAAACAAATTATAGCTTCGGTGTTTTTTAACATATAACCTTCTACGCTTGGAAATAACATTTTTTTATTAGTTCTGAATTTCGAATTTAATTTTATTAAAATCGAACGACTATATCATATGGCTGCCATAGGAACGATCGGAAAATTGGTGGGAAAATAATATAAAACAAATTATAGCTTCGGTGTTTTTTGACATATTATCTTATACTATTGGGAATATCATTTTTTGTATTTTTAAATTTAATAATTATATCTGCAAGGGTATACAAACTTTGGCTTGCCGATGTTAACTTTCTTGTTTTATTTATATTTGTAAGTAAATTTAGTAACAAACAAGGAAGAACGCTATAGTTTAGTACCTCGACTATCAGATACCCGTTACTCAGCTAAAGGGACCAAAGGGAAATGGAGATATGCAAGCAGCAAAGCCAAAATGCGCCACCTACCGGCGGTAGACAGACTTAAGCGTTATGGGCGTTAGAGTGGGCGTGGCAACATTTTTTTTGATCAATCGATAGGTATTGACGAGACCAATACATTTCATTTTATCTAGCATAAAAAT
Source organism: Drosophila subpulchrella (assembly GCF_014743375.2). NCBI lineage: Eukaryota > Metazoa > Arthropoda > Insecta > Diptera > Drosophilidae > Drosophila > Drosophila subpulchrella. Next base: position 591,701 of record NC_050613.1, read on the forward strand.
TGTGGGCGCCACAGGTTTGGGCGGTTTGTGGGCGTTAGAGTGGGCGTGGCATATTCGAATAACAAACTTGCGCTGCGTACAAGGCTACGGAATCTAAATCTGAAATCCCAATTCTCTATCTTTGATAGTTTCCGAGATATCCGCGTTCATACTTACGATTTTTTGAAGTTTGTGTGCGGTTTGTGGGCGTTAAAGTGGGCGTGGCAAACTTTTTTTATGTCAATCGATAGGTATTGATGAGAACAATTCATTTCAGTTTGAATTTTTATTCTAGCATCAAAACTGTAGGAGCCACAGTTTTGGGTGGTTTGTGGGCGTTAGAGTGGGCGTGGCAGTCTACTGAAACAAACTTGCGCTGCGTAAGAAGCTCAGGAATCTGCACGCCAAATCTCAATAGCTCTCATAGTTTCCGAGATCTCAGCGTTCAGACGGACAGACGGACATGGCTAGATCGACTCGGCTAGTGATCCTGATCAAGAATATATATATGGGGTTGGAAACGCTTCCTTCTGCCTGTTACATACTTTCCGACGAATCTAGTATACCCTTTTACTCTACGAGTAACGGGTATAATTACCCTACAATAAAAAAAAGAACTTTTACCCATAGTATGGGCTAGAAAATATTTCAAATCATACCTGTTTGGCAGACCTTTCGAAATCTTAAGTGATCACAAACCTTTAGTTTGCCTAAATTACATCTAAGAACCAAACATGAAATTACAGAGATGGAAAATTAAATTAAATGAATTCGACTTTCACAAAATATATTTACCAGGAAAAGAAAATTATGTATCTGATGCATTATTAAGGGTTAATATAAAAGAAAAAATGTTTGAAGACATTCCCGAAGAAATCATGTTAGGAGAAGCTGCTAACAGTGTAGATGCAATGCACTGCAGGTAAGAATGGAGAGATTGGTAATGCAAAGAGCGAAAAGCTATTTCCCGTGCCCCTACCATTGTTTTCCAGCAATTGAAGGCTTACATTAATCTAATCGGAAATAGATTATTGAAATTGGGATTGAGTTTATTGGAGAGATAGAGGGGAAGTCAAAGAGGAAGAAATGCCTTAATTGTTAATTATTCAATAGAATAAGTTAGCCGCGCACTCTGCTCTCTCTTAGCGCTAGTAGCTCTCTTTTTGCTTTGCCCCGCAGTTCGGCCTGAAACTATTTACAACCACACATGCATAAATACATTGGTTTTTGTCTGGCGCTAACGTCATTGCTTTTCTTTTTGGGAGGTTTGTTGGCGTTAGAGTGGGCGTGAATACTTTTTTTTGGTCGATATGTCAATATGGTCAATACCTATTGATGAGACCTAAACATTTCAGTTAAATTTGTGTTTCTAGCATCAAAACTGTGGGCGCAACCGTTTTGTGCGGCTTGTGGGCGTTAGAGTGGGCGTATTGACGAGAATAATATGAACCTTTCAGTAGAACACACACATCCAAAATACACACAAAGCATTTACCTAAATAATAATGTAACAAAACGTTATTATATATTCAAACAAAATAAATTATAAAAGCACATATTCTCGGCACCTTGCCACAACTCAGGATATTCCGATTTTGGGACCTAAGTCATAAACAAGATCAAAACAAAGAACTGTCTGTGTCCAAAGTACGATTCTGAAAGCCACTCATTAAAAAGCTCCAAGGACCAGAACCGAGGTTTGACCGTAGATGAAGTATGAGTTGGGGAGCGAGTTCAGTTTGAGACCTGTAACTATCAGATCGGTGTTCTTCCAAATATTAAAAATAGTTGTATCGGTATAAATAAAATAAGATCAAGATTTTTTTAAATTACGGTACAAACATTTAATTATATAATGTTTTTTGCCTATTTTATGTAATACTCTCTCATTCTTGGCGCTGCCAGAAATATATGCATGTGCAGAAAAATGAGAGCGAAGGCGCTGCCGGCGCTTAGAGAGAACAGAACCCTTTTGTCTCCCCCTCTCCCTCTCTCCAATAAACTTCAATTATCTAATTCCGATTAAGTTAATGTAAGATTTGAATTGCTGAGAAACAATGGTTGTGTCGCGGGAGGGGTTCTTCTCGCTCTTTGAATTTTCTGTCCATTCTAACCAGCAGTCCATTTACATTCGCCAAAAAAGAAAGAACCTGAAGATCGTTTAGCCAGTGTTGCAAAGCACTAGAAGACAGTAAAATAACCGAAGACCCGTGCACGTATAACTTACGGGCAAGAACTTTACAGCGCTGTAAATCTTTCTGTTTTCCCATTAGTCTACAACTAACTCTCGTATAGCGGAACCCGTGCGCCTAATGCGATTTTTCGCAAATTAAAATTTTGACTGAACTTTTATAAATTTTCAATTTAAAATACGGGTATCTTATAGTCAAGACACCTGATTATAGCGTTCTCCCTTGTTATACCCGATACTCGTAGATTAAAAGGGTATACTAGATTCGTCGGAAAGTATGTAACAGCTAAAAGTAAGCGTTTCCGACCCCATAAAGTATATATATTGTTGATCAGAATTACTAGCCGAGTCGATCTAGCCATGTTCGTCTGCCCGTATAAACGTATGCCCGTCTAGCGCCCACATTTTTAAATATTTTGTAAAAATTGAATAAGATTTTGTTCTTATTATTAAAACCCAATACATGCCAAAAACTATTGACATCGGACTAGACTAAATAAAGCACTGCAGTTTTTGAAATACCGTCTAGTCAGAGGGGTTTATAACTTGTGTTTGTGACCTTGATATTGTATTTATTGATTGTGGTGCCCGTATAATCGTGTGTAAGCTCTAACCGCAAAACAAGAAAGGAAGTTACTTTCGACAAGTCGATATTTGTATACCCTTGCAGTTATAATTATTAAATTTAAAACGAAATTCTCAAATATACAAATACAAATGATATTCCCCATAGTATAAGATAATATGTCAAAAAACACCGAAGCTATAATTTGTTTGATATTATTTTCCCACCTATTTTCCGATCGTTCCTATGGCAGCTATATGATATAGTCGTCCGATTTTGTTAAGAATAAATTCGAAATTTAGAACTAATTAAAAAGTGTTATTTCCAATCGTAGGAGGTTATATGTTATAAAACACATAAGATATAATTTTTTAAAATTTCATCTTCCTATTTTTTCTATGGGAGCTATAAGATATAGTTGTCCGATCCGGCTGGTTCTGACTTATATACTACATGCAAGAGAAAGAAGACTTTTGGGAAAGTTTCTGCCCGATAGCTTTAAAACTGAGAGACAAGCTTGCGTAGAAACGAAGGGACAGACGGCCAGGCGGACAGACGGACATAACTAGATCGACTCGTCTAGTGATGCTGATCAAGAATATATATACTTTATGGGGTCGGAAACGTCTCCATCACTGCGTTGCAAATTTCTGACTGAAATCATTATACCCTCTGCAAGGCTATAAAAAGACCGAAGCTATAATTTGTTTCATATTATTTTCCCAACAATTTTACGATTGTTCTTATGGCAGCTGTATGATATAGTCGTCCGATATTGATAAAATTAAATTCGAAATTCAGAATTAATTAAAAAATGTTATTTCCAAGCGTAGGAGGTTATATGTTAAAAGACACCGATGCTATAATTTGTTTCATATTATTTTCGCACCGATTTTACGGTCGTTCCTATGGCAGATATATAGTCGTCCGATTTTGATAAAATTAAAATCGAAATTCAGAACTAATTAAAAAATTTTATTTCCTAGCTTAGGAGGTTATATGTTAAAAAACACCGAAGCTATAATTTGTTTCATATTATTTTCCCACCAATTTTGCGATCGTTCCTATGGCAGCTAAATGATATAGTCGTCCGATTTTGATAAAATTAAATTCGAAATTCAGAATTAATTAAAAAATGTTATTTCCAAGCGTAGGAGGTTATATGTTAAAAGACACCGATGCTATAATTTGTTTCATATTATTTTCGCACCGATTTTACGGTCGTTCCTATGGCAGATATATGATATAGTCGTCCGATTTTGATAAAATTAAAATCGAAATTCAGGACTAATAAAAAGATGTTATTTTCAAGCGTAGGAGGTAATATGTTGAAGAACACCGAAGCTATAATTTTTTTCATATTATTTTCCCACCAGTTTTCCGATCGTTCCTATGGCAGCTTAATGATATAGTCGTCCGATTTTGATAAACTTAAATTCGGAGTTCAGAACTAATTAAAAATGTTATTTCCAAGCGATGGAGTTTATATGTTAAAAAACACCATAAATATAATTTTCTTAAATCTTTTTTTCCGATTATTCCTACGGGAGCTATAAGATATAGTCCAATCCGGCTGGTTCCGACTTATATACTACCTGCAAAAGAAGAAAAACTTATGGGAAAGATTCAGTCCGATAGTATTAAAACTGAGAGACTTATTTGCGTAGAAACGGACGGACAGGCGGACATAGCTAGATCGACTCGTCTAGTGATGCTGATCAAGAATATATATACTTTATGGGGTCGGAAACGTCTCCTTCACTGCGTTGAAACTTCTGACTGAAATCATAATACCGTCTGCAAGGGTATAAAAACAATAAATTTTAATGATGATTTAAATTTTTTAAATAGCGCTTCAAAGTGATTTCAGCTGTTTCCACCTCTTAAACCTTTTTATTTTGTAAAGTATTTAATTCTCATTAAGCTCAGATATTCTCTAAAATTTGGCCTTCAAGACCTGTGCCTAATACTGTCTATTTCCCGAACTTTTTCTGGTAAATGCCAGTTTCGATGTTATCTTAAAAAAACAGTGTGCAATTATCTTTGTTATTTAATTATTTTTCACCTCATTTCACTTACTTAAAGTTCATATAAAGGATTTTAGTATTTTCGTTAAGAATTATAATGGTAATAAATTATAAAACTAAAATTTCAATTTTTTATGAAGTGGACTCTTTATAAAAAAAAACAAGAGAACGCTATAGTCGAGTACCTCGACTATCAGATACCCGTTACTTAGCTTAAGGGACCAAAGGGAAATGGAGATATGCGAGCAGCAAAGCGAGATTTAAATGCGGCACCTACCGGCAGAAGACAGATTTAAGCGTTATGGGCGTTAGAGTGGGCGTGACAAAATTTTATTTTGGTCAATCGATAGGTATTGACAAGAGCAATACATTTCAGTTAACATTTTTTATCTAGCATGAAAATTGTGGGCGCCACAGGTTTGGGCGGTTTGTGGGCGTTATAGTGGGCGTGGCATATTCGCGTAGAAAAATTGTGCTGCGTACAAAGCTACGAAATCTAAATCTGAGATCCCGATTCTCTATCTTTGATAGTTTCCGAGATATCCACGTAAATACTTACGATTTTCTGAAGTTGGTGGGCGGTTTGTGGGCGTTAAAATGGGCGTGGCAAACTTTTTTTTGGGTCAATTGATAGGTATTGATGAGAAGAATACATTCCAGCTTAAATTTTTATTCTAGCATCAAAACTGTAGCAGCCACAGTTTTGGGCGGTTTGTGGGCGTTAGAGTGGGCGTGGCACTCTGCTGAAACAAACTTGCGCTGCGCAGGAATCTCAGGAATCTGCATGCCTAATCCCAGTATTGTAGCTCATAGTTTCCGAGATCTCAGCGTTCAGACGGACAGACGGACAGACGGACATGGCTAGATCGACTCGGCTAGTGATCCTGATCAAGAATATATACTTTATGGGGCCGGAAACGCTTCCTTCTGCCTGTTACATACTTTTCGACGAATCTAGTATACCCTTTTACTGTACGAGTAACGGGTATAACAAGGAAGAACGCTATAGTCGAGTATCTCGACTATCAGATACCCGTTACTCAGCTAAAGGCACCAAAGGGAAATGGAGATATGCAAGCAGCAAAGAGAGATTGAAATGCGCCGCCTACGCGCGATCTCAATATTTGGTTATGTAGGCGGTAGATTCACCTAAAAGTTTGCCACGCCCACTCCAACGCCCATAACGCTTAAATTTGTCTACCGCCCACATAACCATATATTGTGATCAGGGGTAGGTGGCGCATTTCAGTCTGGCTTTGAGGTACTCCACTATAGCGTTCTTCCTTGTTATACCCGTTACTCGTAGAGTAATAGATTCGTCGAAAAGTATGTAACAGGCAGAAGGGAGAGTTTCCGACCCTATAAAGTTTATATATTCTTAATCAGAATCACTAGCCGAGTCGTCCGTCTGTCCGTCCTGATGAACGCTGAGATCTCGGAAACTATAAGAGCTAGGCTATTGGGATTTGGTATACAGATTCCTCAGCTTCTTACGCAGCGCAAGTTTGTTTCAGCAGCGTGCCACGCAAACTTTAACGCCCACAAACTTCAAAAAATCGTTATTATGAACACGGATATCTCGGTAAATATCAATTATGGAAAATTGGGACTTAAGATTTAGATTCCGTAGCCTTGTACGCAGCGCATGATTGTTACGCGAATATGCCACGACCACTCTAACGCCCTCAAACGGCTCAAGCCCGTGGCGCTCACAATTTTTATTCTAGAAAAACATGTTAACTAAAATGTATTAGTCTCGTCAATACCTATCGGCTGATCCAAAAAAAGTTTGCCACGCCCACTTTAACGCCCACAAACCTCCCAAACCCAAACCAGAAAAAAAAATTTTTATGAAATGTATTAGTCTCGTCAATACCTATCGGTTGATCAAAAAAAAAGTTTGCCACGCCCACTCTAACGCCCACAAGCCGCCCAAGCCTGTGCCGCCTACAATTTTCATGCTTGAAAAAAATTTTTAACTGATACTTAAATACTTAAATACCTATCGATTGACCTAAAAAAAGACTGTCACGCCTACTCTAACGCCCAAATTAAATCTGTCTTCAGGGGTACACTCAGAAAAAAAAAATCAAGTATTTCGTGCTTGAACCTAGTATTTTCGGTGTCAAAACTTCGCCAAGCATGGAAAATACAGAGCCAGAGAACAAAATACTTCTTTCAGGCACGAATTTTCAAGTCCGCAAATTCTTGGCTTCAGTACGACTTAAGAACGCTGAGAATTAATATCGTTAAGAATTATAATGGTAATAATTATAAAACTAAAATTTCAATTTTTTATGAAGTGGACTCTTTATAAAAAAAAACAAGGGAGAACGCTATAGTCGAGTACCTCGACTATCAGATACCCGTTACTTAGCTTAAGGGACCAAAGGGAAATGGAGATATGCAAGCAGCAAAGCGAGATTGAAATGCGCCACCTATCGGCGGTAGACAGATTTAAGCGTTATGGGCGTTAGAGTGGGCGTGGCAAATTTCAATCGGGTCAATCGATAGGTATTGACGAGACCAAAACAGTTCAGTTAAAATTTTTAAAATTCTGGAAATGTTATTACCGCTTATTACAAACGTATGTATGTACATTGTACACATTTAAAGTTAAGACATATTATACTATTTATAAACCAAAACGGACAGGGATACGTTTCTGAATCGCATAAAGTACACACCTACACACATATATACCTACACACAATGTTTTACCGCTATGTATGAATATTACAATTGCACCAAAAAACGCGTGCTCTTCTTACCTGTTAGAAATGTATGCACTTCCTCAATTTCCATCTTTTTTAAAAGTTTATACAGAGGATCCTCTTCACATTCTTCTTCAGTCATTTTTATCCTTTCTTGTTTCACTTATGTATGTAAGTGACGTATACGCAAATACCCTGGATACCAAACCCATCACACAACCTGTATATCCCGAGATACCCATTATTCCAATTGTCAATAACATAAGTCCAGAGCCTACTATCGCAGTTATTCAAATCAATCCGACATAAACATTTAACCCCTCAGACACAAATCTTTCCCACGCCTTCAATCGGCAGCACCAGAATTATAAACACTTCTCACGCCTTTATCGACGACGGTAGACATAAACAATATTCAAACATTTAAACAAAGGGTCCAGCCTGAGAACCCATTCGTCAGCATAAAAGCTTTGGCCAATCAAAATTAATTAAACAAAAGATGCAGGCTAGAAACCGTTTCATCGGGCCACAGATTTGACCAATCAAAATTCTCAATCAAAGTCCACTTTCGCTGCTCGCGTCGCTGTCACCGCTAAAAGCCATAGTTATAAGAATAATGCATTTTGTAAAATCAGTTTAAGATTGGGGATCAAACTCGAAAGAACTTTACCAATAAAAACTCCGCTGTATATTAAAATAAAAATCGCTTTTTTTTAATATATCCAGAAGCAAAAAACATAATTGGCGCAGTCGGTAGGATACAAGTAATATCCTCGCGAGTGACTTCCTAAAAAGGACCTAAAAAAAAGCACTTCGCGAAAATAAAAACATTATTTGTATCCGCAAAACGAACTTACCAACATTAGTTAAATCACGAATGAGGATTTCTAGTGTCTAACCCAGCGATAATAAATCTAATTAATTTCGCCTAAAAAACCATTAAAAATGGAATTGCCATCAACATCAGCAGCAGCAGCAGCCGTGGCCGCAGCAGCAAAAGCAACACAAGCCCTCTCAGATGTATCCATGAATCATTTCCTTCTGCAACTAAAACAGATAAATAAATTCAACGGATACCCACTCTATTTGGCTCTCTTTATAAAGGAAGTCGATGAATTAGTCTACCATTACCCTACAACATCAGAAGGCCAAAATCAAATTATCCAAGCAGCCATCAGGAACCTCCTAGTTGGACAAGCCAGATCACTCTTGATGAGAAACATACCACAGGACTGGAAGGAATTGAGAACCCTACTTATCAGCGAGTTCAACAGCGCAACACCTCCACATCGAATGATAGCAGAATTACGTGAGACTAAATATAAAAATAATTTAAGAAAATTTGTTGAAGAATTAGAAGAACAGACTAGTAGAATTTGTTGTAAATTGAGCTTAGACTATAATCCATCAAACACCGTTCTAGTTTCGAGGACATTGAGTGATACATTAGCTGAAGTGATTCGTGAAAAATTACCAGTCAAAACTTTTATTACATTAAGTAAATTTGATATTTCGTCTCCTCTTAAATTAAAACAAGCTGCCCAAGCTGTAGGAATCTTTGAAGATAAATCCATAAACAATCGTTCTTATATGTTCAAAAACTCTCAGGAAGATGATGAATTTCAGGATTTTAAAACATCAAAATCATACTCAAATACAAAACCCAACTATCATTCAGATAATAACCAAGGGGGTAGATTCCAAAATAACAATTATCAAAACAAATATAACAACAACCAGCAGAGACAGAATAGATTCGACTCTAATAGAAATTGGGGTAACAACAATAATTCTAATAATAATAATTCAGGAAATAATTATTATCCTAAAACTTTTCAAAACAATCAAGGACAGGGTAACCAAAGTACTCAGAGTACCAATGTTCCCCAAAAACGTCCCAGAGTTTCAGATTCAGATCAACAACGTAAGTCTGAGCCAATGGACACATTTGAAAATTTTCAGACAACAGCCTCGGACGAAACACCACAGCCATAAAAATTAAAATTGATAGTAAACCATGCCTCTGTCTTATCGATACAGGATCAAGCATAAATTGAATTAACGAAAACTTCTTTAACTATCAAATTAAAAATAACTCTACTAAAATTGAAACAATTGGTGAATCTGTAACTTTGAATAAATATATTCAGTTTAGTATTCCAAAATTATTTTCATCTAAGCAAACATTTTTTATAAAAAACTTTTCAAAACATTATGACATTCTTATAGGAAGACAAATTCTGAAAGAATCGTCAGCAAAAATTGATTTTATGAAAAACACCATTGAATTACATAATTATGAATTCCCTATGGATATAACGGAAAAATGTAATCAAACTGCTTCAAATGTAGTAGATGATGAAGAATATAATTATGCCTTACAAACGGACTTATCTGACAATAATATTAGAGACGACCACTTAAATAATGAAGAAAAAACTGAACTTCATTATTTAATGTCAAAATATTTTGATATTCAGTATCATGAAGGTGAAAATTTGACTTTCACAAACGAAATCAAACACGTTATAAAAACAAAACATGAAGAACCGATTTATAGGAGACCATATAGTTATCCTTACATTTACGATACAGAAGTCGAAAAACAAATTGAAGAAATGATAAGACAAGGTATTATCAGAAAATCCAAATCTCCTTATTGCAGTCCAATTGAAAAGGGATGCATCGGGCATACCCAAATTTCGTATGGCTATTGATTACAGAGGACTGAATGAAATAACTATCAATGATAAATTCCCTATTCCGAACATGGACGAAATATTAGACAAGTTAGGGAAATGTCAATACTTTACAACATTAGATCTTGCTAAAGGGTTCCATCAAATTGAAATGGACCCAGACTCTATTCAAAAAACTGCATTCTCCACTAAGAAGGGTCACTATGAATATACTAGAATGCCCTTCGGCCTTAAAAATGCACCCGCTACATTTCAGCGTTGTATGAATAACATATTACACGACATAAAAGGTACACATTGTCTAGTATATTTAGACGACATTGTTATATTTTCAACCTCTTTACAAGAGCATATTCAATCTTTAAAAAAAGTATTCGAACGTCTTCGCAGATCGAATCTCAAACTACAATTAGATAAATGTGAGTTTATGAAACGAGAAACTGAATTTTTAGGTCACATAATTTCAACTGAAGGAATCAGAGCAAATCCAAATAAAATTCAAGCTATTAAAGATTTTAAAATTCCAAACTCTCCAAAACAAATAAAATCATTTTTAGGCCTTTGTGGTTTTTATCGTAAATTTATAAAAGATTTCGCAAAAATTGCCAAGGCCATGACTCTCTGTTTAAAGAAAGGAGCAAAGATAAATATAAACGATCCTAGTTACAATGAAGCGTTTGAAAAATTAAAAACTTTAATAAGTAACGATCCAATTCTTATATATCCAGATTTTGAAAAGAAGTTTGATCTAACTACAGATGCAAGCAATTATGCATTAGGTGCTGTACTATCCCAAGAAGGAAAACCCATTTGTTTTGCTAGTAGAACTTTAAATGAACATGAGTTAAAATATGCAGCTATTGAAAAAGAATTATTAGCTATCGTATGGGCGACTAAGTATTTCCGCCCCTATCTCTTTGGTAGAAGTTTTAAAATATGTTCTGACCATAAGCCACTTGTTTGGTTACACAATATAAAGGAACCTAATATGAAAGTACAACGTTGGAAAATAAAGCTTAGAGAGTTTGATTATGAAATAAAGTACATTAAAGGAAAAGAGAATCATGTAGCAGATGCTCTATCCAGGATTACAAAAAAGGAATCAAAAGATAACAAAATTGAAGAAGTATTTCAAAATGAAGACGATGTAGATACTACTGCAGCAACAGTGCACAAGAAGATAATGTCGATTGCATACAAATTACCGAACGACCAGTTAACGTTTTTAATCACCAACTTATATTTGAAAAGGGAAATCAAGACACTAACGAACTTACTCACTACTTTAACAAAACTATTAATAAAATTATTTACAGTGACATGACTGAGACTTTGGCGAAAGACATAATTATAAAATTTATATGTGGACACAATTTTGTTATGTACATTAATAATGACGAAGATTTTGCAATTTTTCAACGAGCCTATATGAAATTAATTAAACCAAATACTGGTACGAAATTAATGAAAACTTCAGTAGTACTTTTAAAAACCTTTGAAAAAAACCTTTGAAAAAACTCCAGAAACCAAAAATATTCGCGATAAATATGTTATAGACTATTACTTTATTGACCAACGTAAATTTTTAACATGCATCGACATTCATTCAAAATTCATTTCTATTATTGAAACAAGAACCACAGATTGGATTGAAAGTAAAAAAGCTCTTCTTAAAATCTTTAACATGATAGGTAAACCGAAAACAATTAAAATGGATCAAGATCCTGGCCTAGTATCTAAATCATTAAAAAATTGGTTACAAAAGGAAAATATAAACATTGAAATTACAACTAGCAAGAATGGTATAGCCGATATAGAAAGGGTACATAAAACAATCAATGAAAAACTTAGAATTATTAATACACTTACGGACGCTGAAGATAAGTTAATGAACATAGAAAAGGCAACATACGTTTATAATCACGAAATAACCCACGATGCCACAGGTAAAACTCCTGCTGAAATATTTCTTTATGGATTAAAACCAAGAAAAAATTTGCAAAAACAAAAAGAACATAAGATAGATAAACTTAATAAAAACCGCGAGGAACATGAAGTAGATCTGGAATACACTAAAGTTGAAAAAGAAATGAAACGTAAAGCTAAATTAGTAAACCCATTCAAAAAGACAGGAGCGTTAGAACAAAAAGACGAAAAGCACTGGCAAGAAACTAATAGGGGTCATAAAGTAGTAAAACACATAAGTAAATTTAAAAAAGCTAAAATACAAAATCTCTCTCCTCATTCCAGGGAAACTGACAGTACTGATTCTGATAATGAAAATGATCATGATAGTGACATGGACGAAAATACCATTGACAACAGCTCAACAAATTAGCATTACACCCATTACTTCGAACAACGGTTATTTACTTCTGAACACAGGGACTATAAAAATACCTCTAAAGTATGAACATCATATGATTAAAATAAATCAAACTAAAATATTTGAAACATATCAGGAATTTATAAAATACGAAAACCAATTTAAAAATGTACCGGACATTGCATTAACATTGAAACAATTAAAACATGAAATCAAGGGAATTACTTCGTCATCGAGACAAAAACGGGGATTAATTAACTTTTTAGGGACAGCTCACAAGTATCTATTTGGAACATTAACTGAAGATGATAAAAAAGAGTTGGAAGAAAAACTACAAAACTTACAAGAAATGTTAATTGAAAACAAAGAATTTAATGAAATAATTCAAGTAATAAATGAACAATCAAAAGATATAAGCAAACTCGTAAAAGATAAACAAGAAGAAAAAGCTTTGCACATTTTTAGATATTCCTTAAATATATTCCTAGAATACATTGAAGATTTACAAATGAGTTTACAATTAACAAGAGTTGGAATATTTAATCCTAAGATACTAAAACATGAAGAGTTGGAGAACATAAACGAAGAAAAATTACTCTCAATCAAAACTTCAGCTTGGTTAAGCAGTCAAACTAAGGACACTTATCCTAGCCCATATACCCACTTCTTTTAAAGAAACACAAAAATATAGAATTATTAAATATCCATATAATATGGGCCGACAAATTGATATAAATGATAATTATGAATATTATGTAAATGACGAAAAGAAAGTATTTTACTTGGAAAATTCACCAAATTCATTAGCAAATATTTTAGACCAAAAATTTATGATCACTGATCAATGTATCTCTCAAATCCTTACTAATCAATTTGCGAAATGTCAACACACTTTTGTATCAGAAAATGAATCTTTAAAATATATTGAGCCTAACATCATTATTACTTATAATTTAAAAGAGACACAAATTAATCAAGATTGCGAAATGTTTAACAAAACAATTCAGGGTAACAATATAATACAATTAAGTCAATGTACTTTAGAAATAAGAGATATTAAAATTACAACATCAAAGAATATAAAAGAATATAAAATTATATTATCCAGCACTAATATTACTTTATATGAACCAATACGATTGTTAAAACTTAAAAATTCTAATACCTATCAACAAAAACAAGAATCAATTTATAAGTGGATTGTTTTTACAATATTAATAATTATACTTTTAAGCATTACTACGTACATCATATTTACCTATAGGCGCCTAGCCAACAAAAAAGAAATTTTGTTTAAATTCAACAAGGATGTTGAATCTTCTAAAGGAGGGGCGAGTTACGTATACGCAAATACCCTGGATACCAAACCCATCACACAACCTGTATATCCCGAGATACCCATTATTCCAATTGTCAATAACATAAGTCCAGAGCATACTATCGCAGTTATTCAAATCAATCCGACATAAACATTTAACCCCTCAGACACAAATCTTTCCCACGCCTTCAATCGGCAGCACCAGAATTATAAACACTTCTCACGCCTTTATCGACGACGGTAGACATAAACAATATTCAAACATTTAAACAAAGGGTCCAGCCTGAGAACCCATTCGTCATCATAAAAGCTTTGGCCAATCCAAATTAATTTAACAAAAGATGCAGCCTAGAAACCGTTTCATCGGGCCACAGATTTGACCAATCAAAATTTTCAATCAAAGTCCACTTTCGCTGCTCGCGTCGCTGTCACCGCTAAAAGCCATAGTTATAAAAATAATGCATTTTGTAAAATCAGTTTAAGATTGGGGATCAAACTCGAAAGAACTTTACCAATAAAAACTTCGCTGTATATTAAAATAAAAATCGCTTTTTTTTAATATATCCCGAAGCAAAAAACATAATTTGTACACTTCAAGTTTATTCACAATGTTACGCGAAAACGCTTGAGTCAATTGAGACGCTTCTAAGCCAAGTGTGACCGTTCCATGATTTTAAAAAGAACGGCGAAAACGTCAAGAAATCCAAAAACTACGGTCAGCCGATTAAAATTTAACATTCATTAAAATGAAAAAATATCTTTTTAAATTGGCATTTCAAAATGCTAGCCATAAATGTATGTAACTTTGTTTAAATCAAATAATTTGATATTCTAATCGTTCCCTTTATCGAAGAACAAAATTTTTACACCCTTTGAGAAAATTAAAATTTTTGTACTTAATTGAGTTAATTGCAAGTATGTAAGGATGTTTCCAGTTATTACCTGTCCCAAATTTTTTAGCCAGAACTTAATTTTTTTTTCAAATAAACGTGCCAAACAATGCTTGTGCTATTATTAAGTTCTATTCGGTATTGAACTAAATATTTTTAGTCTTGATTTGAATATTTCTGTACTTCATTTAAGAATTTTTTCTGCTTGATCTTATTTGAATCCAAATTGTACTCAATTTAAGAATTTTTCAGTACGAACGTTCTCAAAAAGTTCAGCATTAAATCGTTCTTAAATCAAGGCTGTTTGTACTAGTTTTTAGCACGGCGTTTTTCCCTGAGTGTACATAGTTAATTTGTTACATAGCTAATACATTTCTTAACATTACATTTAAAATATATATATTTTCATTCCTAAAAATAAAACTTAGGTTTTAAAAACACATATTTTCCACACTTATGATATTCAATGGGGGATACTCTAAATCACTTAATTTGATTAGCTTCATTTCGGGGTTATTAGTATCTACCTTTTTAAAAAATGTAAAGTGTTCGGAATATTCTGTTCTTAAAATAATTCATAAAAAATATACAAATCCATTATGTGCGACAATTTCTTTAATTTCGTATGCATTAGATTTATATGGATTAGATTTATAGACAATATAGTTTTTTACAGTATATTTTTATTTTTTACAAAGGAGTAGGAAAGTGTATTATCGAGATTTGATAAGCAAGTTCGCAATTGTTCATTAAAAATGGAATTGATTGATAAACATGATGTTTTACTAAAAACTATTTGATTTTTATCGAAGTTCTGAAGCCAATGAGCAAAATGAACACTTATTTTAGTACCTATAGATAATAAAACGTTTCGTCTTGATGAAATATTGTTAAAGTACGATTTTAAAATCTTATGTTCTTCCTCATATGGAAATGTCCATAAATACTTCAAGGGGCCTGAATCTTGAAGTACACGGTAATAATGGTTTAGGAAATGGTGCTTAGGTTTCAAGCTATCTTTAAAAAAAATGTAAACTCCCTATTATGGTACTGAATCATGTTCTTTAAAACTGTAACATAATTTTGGCTATATTCCGATAAAGTTAGTTGATCTATCAATTTGACTAAGTTCCTTACAAATTGCCAAACAACATCGTCTTCTGGAACTAAATTGCCTACAATTAGTGGAAAATATGTATCAAAAGTTAATAGCTCCCTTGCGGAAGCTTTAATGTTGAATTTTTTTACCAAGTTGATTTGAAATGCTGGACAAATATTTCCAATTTCTAAATCGCCTTACCAAAAGTTAGTTTTTCTGTCGTTTAATGTCTGCAAATCAAAAGTGTTATTGGTAAAGAAATATAAAATAATGTGACACGTCATATTTAAAAATACCTCCAAAGACATCATGTAATATGTCCACAGAAAAATTTTTTGTTACAGGAAAGAAAAGAAAAAAAGTGGATTAAGTTGTTAAAACCGCAGTCTGTTTTTATCCCGGTCAAAGTACAATCTAAGTTCTGAAGGTAATTTTGGTAGCTATGTTCAGATCTACTGAGTGGAACTAATTCTTCATAACAAGTGGTTGATTCAGTCTTTGATATTTTACAAAATCTGCAAAAATAATTCGAAATAAATGAAAACCCAAGAATACTGTTTAATCCTAAGTTATCACCCAAAATAAGCCCTAATATTAAATATACCGTAAAGTAATAATATCTTTTAAGTTTTCTTTTGCCTCAGCCACTCCGTTGGGCGAGTTTAGTTGCTTAGAAATTAGAACGACTTTTTCTTTAATGGTCCTCGAAATCAAATTTGTAATTAAAGTTTGAATTTTAAAAGATTCATTACGTGCCAGCTTTAAATTAGAACTAGTATTAAGAGTCAAAGAAGTTGAATTAATATAAAAATTCTTATCCAAGTTAAGACAAGACCTGGAAGTATTGGGATTGGTAACAATATCATTATCTTGCAAATATTGAGCAGATCTAGAAGAACATAGTTAGTTTTCTTAAAGGAAAAAAACATTTTCACTTGTCGAGTCAGAACTTAAATTTTCATTATTGGTTGCATGAAGCTTTTCATTTAGACTATGTTTTTTAAAATTTGATATGCTTGAAAAAGATTGTGAGCAATTATGATAACAACAATAAAGAGTAATATACGAGTCAAAGCAATGAAATTCTCATGTATGAGACCACAATTCGTTATGTGTTTTAAAGGAATCTGAGCAAATTTTACATACGAAACACATTTCGAAAACTTATTGGTTACTGTTTCAAATCATTTAAGAACTCGGATAATGATCTACTCTTTATGGCGGAGTCCAAGTTAATATCAAAAAAGTATTTTTGAAAAACGTCCATACGAGCACACACTCTTCGGGATACTTTAAATTCAAAATAAAAACAAGGAAGAACGCTATAGTCGAGTACCTCGACTATCAGATACCCGTTACTCAGCTAAAAGGACCAAAGGAAAATGGAGATATGCAGCAAAGCGAGGTTGAAATGCGCCACCTACCGGCGGTAGACAGACTTAAGCGTTGTGGGCGTTAGAGTGGGCGTGGCAAAGTTTTTTTTGAATCAATCGATAGGTATTGACAAGACCAATACATTTCAGTTAAAATTTTTTATCTAGCATGAATATTGTGGGCGCCACAGGCTTGGGCGGTTTGTGGGCGTTGGAGTGGGCGTGGCATATTCGCGTGACACACTTGCGCTGCGCTCAAGCCTACGGAATCTAAATTTGAAATCCCATTTCTCTATCTTTGATATTTTCCGAGATATCTGCGTTCATATTTACGATTTTTTGAAGTTTGTGGGCGGTTTGTGGGCGTTAGAGTGGGCGTGGCACTCTGCTGAAACAAACTTGCGCTGCGTAAGAAGCTCAGGAATCTGCACGCCAAATCTCAACAGCCTAGCTCTTATAGTTTCCAAGATCTCAGCGTTCATCCGGACAGACAGACAGACGGACAGACGGACAGACGGACAGACGGACATGGCTAGATCGACTCGGCTAGTGATCCTGATCAAGAATTTATATACTTTATGGGGTCGGAAACGCTTCCTTCTGCCTGTTACATACTTTACGGCGAATCTAGTATACCCTTTTACTCTACGAGTAACGGGTATAACAAGGACAACGGAGAACGGAGAAATGGAGATATGCAAGCAGCAAAGCGAGATTTAAATACGCCACCTACCGGCGGTAGACAGATTTAAGCGTTATGGGCGTTAGAGTGGGCGTGGCAAATGTTTTTCGGATCAATCGATAGGTATTGACGAGATCAATAGATTTCAGTTAAAATTTTTCATCTAGCATAAAAATTGTGGGCGCCACAGGCTTGGGCGGTTTGTGGGCGTTATAGTAGGCGTGGTATACTCGCGTAACAAACTTGCGCTGCGCACAAGGCTACGGAATCTAAATCTGAGATCCCAATTCTCTATCTTTGATAATTTCCGAGATATCCACGTTCATATTTACGATTTTTTGAAGTTTGTGGGCAGTTTGTGGGCGTAAAAGTGGGCGTGGCAAACTTTTTTTTGGGTCAATCGATAGGTATTAATGAGAACAATACATTTCAGTTAAAACTGTTACTCTAGCATCAAAACTGTAGGAGCCACAGTTTTGGGCGGTTTGTGGGCGTAAGAGTGGGCGTGGCACTCTACTGAAACAAACTTGCGCTGCGTAAGAAGCTCAGGAATCTGCACGCCAAATCTCAACAGCCTAGCTCTCATAGTTTCCAAGATCTCAGCGTTCATCCGGACAGACAGACAGACGGACAGACGGACATGGCTAGATCGACTCGGCTAATGATCCTGATCAAGAATATATATACTTCATGGGGTCGGAAACGCTTCCTTCTACCTGTTACATACTTTCCGACGAATCTAGTATACCCTTTTACTCTACGAGTAACGGGTATAAAAATATGTAAGTAGGTAAGCATAAATCCAACACATCCAATCACCTTCCGTAATCATGAATTTCATGAATAGTCAAAAATCGCTGAGTCGGAAAATCGAAAAATGCACTCTTGGTCGTCTGTCAAACACAAGCGTAAATATAATATTGATAATGACATTGACATGAAATTTGGCCCAGATATCATTAGTAGTAAATTTTGCCCACAGTAGTACTTATATTTCCTACACTCAGAAAAAAAATCAAGTATTTCGTGCTTGAACCTAGTATTTTCGGTGTCAA
Source organism: Drosophila subpulchrella (assembly GCF_014743375.2). Lineage (NCBI taxonomy): Eukaryota > Metazoa > Arthropoda > Insecta > Diptera > Drosophilidae > Drosophila > Drosophila subpulchrella. The sequence goes on from NC_050613.1 coordinate 610,619, forward strand.
AACTTCGCCAAGCATGGAAAATACAGAACGCAAGAACAAAATACTACTTTTGAGCACGAATTTTCAAGACCGAAAATACTAGATTTAAGAACCTTTCGGTCTTCAATCAAGTATGAATAATTCTTAAATGAAGTCATATTTGGACTAAAAACAAGAACGATTTAATAATAAAGTAAGAAATTTGCAGGCATGATTTAAGGACGAATAATTCTTAAATCAATATATAAATATTATGAAACTAAAATTAGCTTTTATTTTGTGCTAGTAAGAGAAATAAGAATTGGAAACAGAAAAGAAATAAACGAGATATATATAAATAATATTAATATTTTAAGTTTACTTACGACTTGCCGCTCACGGGCATTAACACTGTCTAATTTATGCGCCTTATATACTGAGTACTTTCAGAATAAACAGTTGGGAATTATTAGAGTAGGCAGACACAAAAACTCCAAAATGTGCTCAATATGAGAATTTTTTGAGCACGAACGTTCTTAAATGTTAAGCATGCAATTTTTCTTAAATCAAGGCTGTTTGTACTTGTTTTTAGCACGGTGTTTATATGTTAGCATATGTTAGCAGATAATTGTTAACCAACTAAATAATTGCTAACGAAATGTTATACGGAGTTTCATTACGTCTTCCAAACGAATTTTTTAACGACCTCGCCGTGGCGTTCTATTCATCGACCTTTAAGTCCACGATTAGAAGACAAATGCGTCTCGTTCAATCTTCTCCAAAAAGCCATCATATTACAAAGAAACTTATTAGACTTAAAGGGATTGATCAGTGCTCGCATGTATTCATCCGTACATATGCATTAAAACAACCTTTGGAACCCCTTACACCGGTCCATTTGAAGTTTTAATGTATCCATGGATAGACTTAAACCACCACATATGTACATCGATGATAACCAGTGGCGTAGGCAAATATTTTCAAAGTGCCTGGAAAACAATATTAGTTCGTAAGGTTCGTCAGTCGTCAGTCCACACTGCCCCACAAGCTCAGTTGTCGCTTGATTGTAGTACGATCGGGCGGTGTTTCGGCCAAAAGGATCGTCGCGTGCCGTGCAATACGATCACCTATTGTCAAGGTTGTCCGTCAAAAATTATGTCATTTTTCTTGACCTACTCCACTTCTAGCTCGTGCATCCTAACAATTTCCAGGAGCATGGGGATCGCGAGTACTGCGGCCATAGACATCACAGTAAGTCGGACTTCGCTCTTATGGTTGATCCCCTCCACGTTCTTTGATTACACTGGCAGCGGTGGTCCGACACATAAGATTCTTTTAAGCTGGACAGTTGGATAGGGTAGCTGGTCCTGGTGGCGAAGACTCCGTGGGCGGATGCCCAAGCCCATGCGAAAATGGCCTTTCCTCGGAGCTGGCGGCTTCCGTCAGCAAGACACCAGAAAGGTTTCTCCTCTCTTCTATAATCGGCTAAGGTCTTTTATACCAGACTAGAGCTTTTACATGGCTGCCAGTATGGATCGGATTAACTAGGTGTTCCCACCTAGGATAACTATTTGTCGATATTCGCTATCTTGGAAATCAACGGCCGGCTGTTGCACTTTTCCAGCTCCATTCTAACGCCCACTAGCGACGATAACGCTTATGTCTGCCTGCCACCATATATTGAGATCGGGGGTACAAATGCAGTCGAGACATTCTTTTTTATTCATTCTACATTTTTCTGAGATTGTCACATTCAAAAAATCATAAAAAATATAAGCAGAGAGATTTTTAAAAAATTGTTTTTGCAGTTACTATAAGTTTTGTTTTGAAAAACTTTTTGCGTTAAACGTTTTTCTTTTCAAGCCTAGGAAAAAAGTTCAAATCCGTAGACTTTTAAAAAAACTTGTCATTTTCAGTGAGTGCAAAAAGGGCTATACAGTTTAAGTTTAATATAAGTACAAATTTAAATATAAATATAAATACTTTAGAGCCATTTTTGAGAATTGAAAAAAAAGTGTATGGTGCTTAGACAAATAACGTAAGGAAGGCGTACGTAGTATTTCAAAATACCACAAGTCTGTAGCTTTAGTAGTTCACAAGTTACAGGCGTACAACATGTAGGTATTTTTAGCTGTTTTCCGCCCAACTGGACGGTTTTTTAAAAAGCGGTAGAACTAAAGTTTCATTTATTCAGCTGTTAAGTACCATCTAAAAATTTCTGGACGATAAAAAAACGTTTTGGGACCAACTGACAAGCTGATTTTCATTGATGTAGCCTTTAAACGGAGCATCGCATTTTAATTAATTTTTGATTTTTACTTTTACACTTTTACTGCTCTTTCTCCCAAACCAATTACAATTTTTAAGGTCATGGTATGCAATTGCCTAGGTTTTGAGATACCTGTTGATTAGCGTTCGATCGGACCATCACAGCAGATTTTCAATTCTGGGGCTATATACAATAGTCGCCATCGCACACTTCTGGTGCGCTTCGTTACTACGTGAACTGCCGTCTACAGAAATATTGACGTTTTTGTCAAAAACAAAATTTTATGTATTCCTTTCATTTACGTTTTGGTCACATCTTCCTTCAGTTTTTGCATTGAAACTAAAAAAACTGTGTATTGCAAAAAACCTTTAGCTGGTCCTTTTATTTTTTAAGAAAAAATTTTAAAAACTTTACAACTGTCATTAAAAGCAAATACAGTCAGTGAAATAAATCATAAAAATATTTCCTAACAAATCAAAGTTTTGAAGTAATTATTTGCTGCTACTTTTTCAAAAAGTGCCAGAAATGTATTTTCAAGACAAAATTGTTTTTTTAACTTAAATGTTTTTCGTTGTGAACTGAAATAGTCAAGAAGTTCGACGAAAATCTGATTTTCGGAACTGCGATGGCCCACTTAGGAGATTTTTAGTCCCTTGCCCTTAAGTTAGAGTTACACAAATTCAAAAAGATCACTCCAATAATGAACACGGTTATAATCAATTCTTTAAATATGCGTTTTTTCCGTGCATGTACAGTGTATATTGTACATTCAAACTTTTTTTTTTTTAAATCCTAATCCACTTTTGTAGTTTAACGGTAAACAGATCAACACTTTTTGTCAACCAGAGTGCCGTAGCAGGGAGCTTCCCGGCTTCGACACTTTATGACGTCCATTAGCCTACGACGACGCAGGCTGCCCATTAAGCGGATTCCCATTATTCTCATTTAATCTGTTATCTCAGCGGCCAAGGGCAACAGTTGTCTGCCTGAAAGGTTGGCAAAAAACGCATCGAAATATATAAAAACATTTGTGTATTCGCCATGCAAATAAAAAAGCCTGGGCCAGTAGCTGACAAAGCTGTAAAAAAGTGCCCAAGTCCGCACCTAATATGCAAATTTAATGAAGTAATTCGAAGGGTCGACGGCCGACCGAGATCCCAAGCATTTCATTTCAATTTGGTTCCCGTGTTTGGCCAACACCTTCGCAAAACCACTGAAAAACACACTCGCAGCACGAAAAAATTCACGCAATTTGCCGCACATTTTAGTCCAGCGCCAGGGGAATTCCTTTGGGAAGGAGAGCTTCGTGTTTGGGGTGGCGGTGGAAAGGACTGCGCCCAAACACATCGCACTATGGAGCCAATGACCACTTTCGTCAGGCAAACCCCATTTTTTTTATATTCGTTAAGCTAAACTTGTTTTCTGGGATGCAAGCCTGAAACCCTTCAGAAATCATAGATAGTAGGCGCTGCTGTAAAGATAACAGCTTTTAAATTAGCTAATACAAATCCAGTTCTTAGGCTGTATAAATAATGTGTTAAACTTGTAAATTGTTATTCTAATTCAGGGTAAATACTTATACGTTCATTTTTATAACTGTTGCTCTAGAGTCTAGAGCAGTGGTGCCCACACAAATACAATGAAATGTAAGACTTGCAGTTGTGTGCGTAAAGGGAAGGCACTCGAGCGTTTACAGTGTCGGTGTAAGCAGAGCGTCGGCAGAGGAACTCTCAGACTAGAGAGTCAGTCTAGTGGACACCACTGCTTTAGAGTAAAGGGGTATATTAAATTCGTCGGGAAGTACACTCAGCGTCATATCTCTGCGTACAGTGCAAATAATTTTTATTCCGTCACTTTGACAGTAAAAATCTTGGGGTAGTCCCAGCAATGGCCTTCATAATCTATAATTTAAAACAATTATATCCCCTTTGGTTATCTTATAATTCGTGTTTCCCCAAATCCTTTTAAAATAACAGGTGTTCAAAAGTTTGCGTACAGCTGGAGATAGTTGCATTTAATGGTCAGTTTTAATTATCATTATCAACGTAGGCGAATATGCACTTATCAAACTGTCAATTGTCAATGCATTTTTAATCATGGAACCCAAAGGTAGGCAATTACAAGACTCCGAAAGAAAGATTACCATAAAAATGCATTTGGAAGGAAAAAGCTATAGAGAAATTGGCGGAATCATTAATAATTATCTTACGACCGGATCTATACTTCCCAAGCTCCGAGAAGGCCGCCCATGCCGAATAACTAAGAGGGAAAAAATAAAATAGTATATATGGAGCAAAACAATTCGAAATTAACCTCCCGAGAACTGCAGTAAGAGGTGAAAAGTCACTTTTATAAAACCGTATCATATTCGACTATCAGAAGGGTTATAAAAAAATATGGATACATGAGCTGCGTGGCAAGAAAAAATCCTTATATTTCAAAGATAAATCGAGAGAAACGAGTTCAATTTGGAAATGACCATATTTCCAAGCCTCCAGAGTTCTGGAAGTCCGTAATTTCTTCACACGAAAGCAAGATTTACATATTTGGAATTGAAGGAAATAAATAAATTAATCTGGCCCAAGAGCGGAGAAGCCCTCGAAAAGCAAAACTTACTTCCACTTGTTAAACATGGAGGAGGTTGAATTATGTGATAGGGGTGTGTGGCTGCTAACGGCGTTGAAAATCTGCACTTCTTCGATGGTATTATGGACCATAAGATAAGTATTTATCCAACTGTTAATGGATAATTCGATCCGAACTGCAACAAAGCTGGGATTACAAAACGAGTTTTATTTCCAGCAAGATAACGATCCTAAACATACAGCCCATACTACATCAAGCTGTACGCAATCTATTGAACACATGTTATTTTAAAAGGTTTTGGGGAAACACGAATTATAAGAGTACCGAAGAGGATAAAATTGTTTTAAAATATAGAATATGAAGGTAATTGCTGGGACTATCAATACAAAAAATCATACTTTTTTTATATCACTTCTATTCCAAGATTTTTATTGTCAAAGTGACAATTCATTCATTAATTCAATGAAATGTATTTTTTGTATTTTTGTTCCCTAATATGTAAGATTAATTAGTACTTAACTGATATTTAATTTTTTTCGCTTCGTGAACAAATTTTCCTTTTGATTATGTTATTTATTTCATAGAAATGTATTTTCATAATTTTGTTCTCCTAATATGAAAAATTAAGTAATAAAATATGGACCTCAATAAATAAAGGAAAAGTATGTAATTTTATTACATTTAATCGATGTTTTATTTTTAAAAGATCGAAATGAATCGATGCACTGAGAATCGATTTTTTCCCAGCTCTAATGTATGGCCTTATATTTGTGATCAGGCCCAGTAGCCGGTTTAATCTAGCCATGGTCATTATCAGCGTGAATTTAAATTGATTTTATTGATCAAAATTCATACAAATCGACATAGGGGCGTGTATGCCAATCTCATATGTGACGTCACGTCAAAAATTTCAAATAATTGTAGTAGATTTCTCTTATCGTGCCGACAATAAAGAGTTTGCGTAATTTGTTCGTGAGATAATATACACGTTACTCGTAGAGTAAACGGGTTTACTAGATTCGTCGCATCTAAAATGTAAAAGGAAACGGTTCCAACATATGTATGTTCTTGAATAGGATCACTAGCCGATTCGATCTAGCCATGTCCGTCTGTCCGTAAAGCGCTGAGATCTCAGAAACTATAAGAGCTAGAATGTTGCTGATTCTTGGGCTTCCTACGCATCGCAAGTTGTTACAGCAGGGCGCCACGCCCACAAACGACCATAACACTAAAACCTGTCTATCGCCCGTATTTAAAATTAATTTAATTAAATAATTATAACGACCATAACACTTAAACCCGCCAAGCGCCCACATATGTAAATAGAGATTTTGTTCTTATTATCAATATCCATCTACATGCCAAGAATATTTGTAAGTCGGACCATTCAACAAAAAGTTTTTTCCAACTAATAATCAATATTTTGCGAATTCAATCAAAACTTCACACTACATACAGCAAATCAGCTGTTTTCTCTAATTCGCCACCAACCGGCGTGCTGGTAGGTATTGACAACCGTTCTTAAATAAAATCTATTTTAAATTTTATTCCTGGAAAACGTAGGCTCTACAGTTTCGGACGGTTTGTGGGCGCGCTATCCTGCTGAAACACACTTGCATTTTGATAAGATTGCCATTGAGGATCAAGAAACAAGAAATAATTTTTTAATACTCATAAAATAATGCTCAATTGATATTTTTTCAAATTATTCTTATTATTGTCTTATAATATTCATATTCTGGGCAATACTCGCATAAATAGATGTTCTATCGCTCTGACCCCATTACTTAACTTAAACAACATTTGTTTTTGTAGTGGATACCTCAAAAGTAGTGAACCAAAACTTTTGTCATTTAGTGGCCCAAAAAATGGGTCAGGAGGTTGTGATAAAAGCCCAAATGCCATATCACAAGAATAAGGGGATAAAAGGGCAAATTAAGACTTAATTGCGTAGCTATTAAATTTAATTGTAGCGCTACGTTTAGGGGCAACGGTCGGGCAGTGGACAAAGAAATACTAAAGAACCGAGAATGACTTTAAAAAGTGGACAAGGGGATACTCTTGAACATTAAGATTAATGAATGTAGGGTGCAAATGAAATGGAAAGTTTCAGTTCATTTATATGGAATGAAGGTTAATGCCAAGACATTTGTATTTACTGCAAATGCAGTCAAATAGGCCAAATTTAAAAACAGGATCACCAAGTCTTTGGCACTGACAAATAAATTTTACAAATAAATTTGAGTTTATAAGTAAGGAATGTTGTATTTAATCCCCTTTACCGAGGTATAAAAAGTCGTGGCGATCGCACTTTCAACATAAAACACTTAAAAAATCAAATTTGTATACCTTTGTAAAGTGGAATATAATTTCAGTCAATAGTTTCCAGCGTAATGAAAGAGACATTTCCGACCTTCCGACCAGCGTTCCGCACACAATAGAATGAAATTTCATTTTTCATTTGTGTATGTAATTTGCACCGGACAGTGTGTAAATGAGTGTGTGCTGACCGATTTCGTACACTAAACGTGACGGCCGAAATCGCTTCGCTCCATGCAAAACTGCCAATCGCTGTAAGCATCACAAAACGAGTAGATAATGCTTTCTTCGTCTTTCCGCCCGTCCATCAGTCCGACCGTTTCCATACAAAATAGAGTCCCATTCTATCTACATTAATATGTTCATAAAAAAGATAGAAGTTCTGCAATCTTAACAAGAGAAATAGTCGATGGCCTCGACTATCAGATACCCGTTACTCAGCTAAAGGGATGCGACGGATATGGCTGTTTCCTAGATGGCACACCACAGAAACACGCCACCTAGCGTATACCCTTTTATTCTACGCGTAACGGGTACGCAACCAAAGACTCCATTGTTATACCCGTTTTTAGAGGAGTAAAAGATATACTAGATTCGTCTAAAAGTATGTAACAGATAAAGGAAAGCGTTTATCAAGATTATACGAGTATATTCTTCATCAGGATCATTAGCCGAGTCGATCTAGCCATGTCTGTCTGTCCGTATGAACGCGGAGATCTCAGAAACTAAAAGGGCTAGAATGTTGGTTTTAAGCCCCTAAGCGCAGCGATGCTCGTTTGTGAGATCTCGTTAATAGCCGATTTGGTGCATGGTTATTATGGTCTGATTTTAATCATTTTTGGAATGTATATCGGTAATGATTAAAAGGACAAAACCTCATTAAAATTTACAAAATATTTTAAAATGTGGGCGCTAGTCGGGTTTTAATGTTATGGTCGTTATGCGCTTGCACTGCGCAGGAAGACCAAGAATCTGCATGCCAAGATGCAACATTCTAGCTCTTATAGTTTAGGAGATCTCAGCGGTTATACGGACAGAAAGACATGGCTAGATCGACTCGGCTAGTGATTCTGATTAAGAATATATATACTTTATACTTTCCGACGAATCTTTAATCTTGGAGTAACGGGTATACAAGCCGTGAACGTAAAAATTAATAAAAATCTATTTTTACATACATCAGAAAAAATTCTCCCATATATTTATATTTATTTAGGATTTACCCGGTGCAGACGTTGAAAGTAATTAGTCCAATTCTATAAATCCCGATATAATAGGGAGGTGCGGAAAAGTGTTTATGATTAAATAAAATAAACGATATAATCACGGCTTTTTGAATTAAAATGTTTGCTCCTGATAGTCAACAACCGCGATTTATTTAGATTCTCTTTAAAAAGTTATATGTTGGTCGTCCATGGTCACACAAGTTCTTAAGGAATAGCGGTCCATCGAGGATATTTAATTCGGGGTTGTGGGGACTGTCCTGTTATAAAAACATTTTTGTCAAATTATTATTTTATTTTATTTTTTTTATATTATTTTATAGCAAAACACTCCAGTTATAAAAAATATAAGCAAATTGATTTTAGAAAAATTCTCTTTGCAGTTACTATTATTTTTGTTTGAAGAAACTTTTTGCATCAAGAAATTTAAGTTTTCAAGTCGAGGAAAAAAGCTTAAAAAATATGTTTAAGTAGATTTGCACAAATTCGTCCTTTTCTATAAATACTGAATGGTTTAAGAAATGTATTGTATCATTCAAACGGCATTTAAATTACCTTTCCATTGATGCCAAAAGTTTACAATAAGTAAATTCAAATTATGAGTATATTTAACTTTTGTTTTCTCAAAATACATATGCCGACCAGTGTACTTTCCGACAAATCAAGAATACCCCTTTATTCTACGAGTAACTGGTATACTAATTAAGATATAGGTAGGTTGAGGAAAATAGTAGGATCTAATTATGTGCTGAAAAGTTTATTATTAATCGTTTGAAGAGAGGCGGAAAGTAAGAACTTTATATAATAGGGTAAAGTATATTATAGTCATAACACTCTGAAAAGTTTATGCAAGTCATAGTTAGATCTTAAATGATTTAAAATTAGGGAAATTGAATATCTAGTTACTCTTTATGGAACAGAAAAGTTTAGTTGGCCAACCAAGTCGAGGCTAACAAAATGGCTTCTAATAAGGTTATATATGAAGACTGTTTCAAGCTCCGTTCTACGGTTGGCTAGGCCTAGGCGCCTTAAAGCAAATCGTTCTTTTGTACAGAATCGATACGATCAATATGAATTCCGTATTGGGGACGGAAGATCCATACTCAAGTATCGGGCGGACATGAGAAATAAATAAGGTCTTTGTAATATAAGGATCATCAAATTCCTTTGACCACCTTTTAATAAAGACAAGCGCACCCCTAGCTTTATTTACCATGGACAAAATGTGATCAGCAATCTTTAGTCTTGGGTCCAAAGGGACACCAAGATCGTTTACTAGAGTTATTCTATCCAAAGATCTCCCAATCAGCACGTAAGTCGCATATTACACTGAAAACCATTTAAATTCAGTACATTTTCAGAGCACCATGCTTGAAAACAATTTAAATCGAATTGTAAGTCAAACTGGAAAGAAGTATTTTTTCGCTGTATGCATAATTTAACATCATCTGCGTACATAAATATCCGAGAATGACTTATAACTGTGGGAAGGTCCTTTCAAAATAAAATAAAAAGTAGCTGCCCCAGGTGGCTCCCGAAGGTTACCTTGAGTAAGAAAGAAAAATAATTTTTTAAAAAGACTTTTTGGGTCCGGCATTTAGATAACTTAAGATCCCTTTTTAAATGATTAACAGGGAACCCCAATAAATCAAGTTTTTTTTACCAGTAGTAAGTGGCTTACAGAGTCAAATGCTTAACTAAAGTCATTGAAAAATTCAACAGTAAAATTTACCAATGTAATAGTAAGACGGCCCTCAATCATAAAATTGCTAGTTTACGTAGTACATAACGTTATAAACTATAAAAAAGGGTCCTGATTGTGCCTAACCGAAGTAGACACTTCTGGGTCACACCGCGGGACAAGGAGGTAATGAGCACTTGTCGCTGGCACGGGGACGCTTTGCTGGCAGGACGATCGCGTCGTGGCAATGGTAACGTTGGTTACTGCGATGCCGGACCACAGGCGATGCTGAACTGCGCTGAGGTTGAGCTAACGTGGTTAGCTGCTAGTTGAGATAGTGTAATACGAGCCCTATTCCTAGAGGTAGGATGTGGAACCGCGGAGTTATGAGGTCTGTTGATAACTGATTTATTCTTCATTTGATACATGCTTATATACTCCTTGGAACACGGAAGTTTAGTGTAATGATTAGTGAAGTAAGCTATATTCTAAAGTAGGTAGGTAGGTAGGTAGGTCAGGGAGTTTCGATTATGGTAGCAGTTTGCGTAATTAACTCGGCTGACACTGCAAACTGTGCTGACTGCATTGGCGGGTCAGAGCGCCTGGTACTGTTCCCAACTTGGCTACTGCTTGATTTGTTGGGTGTGGTCATGTTGAGTACCTTCGGGTACGAACATTCTCCCCCATAGTGAGGGGTACCCTCAATTAAAGGCGTGATGTCGGTCAGCCCTTGGCAGAATTGTATAGAAAGCACCTAACAAATCATTGACCAATGAGGATCTTTCCTTCAACTGCGGCGGTTCCTGTTTGTGATTCAGGTCCTTCACATCTTCTTGATGCTGCTTAACACTCCCCTTTGCGATACAATTGCCATTACCGTGGGGACTGAAATTGTGCCCTCGTAAAACTTGATCATTTGGCACGTCTATGGTTTGTGGACCTTCTGCAACAAAACTAAGATATTTCTTGGTTAAGTTTAGAAATGTTGAACAAAAGTCAGACTTCTTGTAGGTTTTAAATTGATGAGAAGTCGGTTCTATATTAATTGGTTTTTCTCTTGCAGTATAAAGTTCAGTCAACTGCAATGAACCATTATATGTATCGGTTGATTCTCGATCGGACGAGTCTGTGTCGCTAGTTCTTGATTGGAGACATCTATCTTCAGTATCTTTTATTGTATGATCCATCATTGAAACGTTCGTTAAATGAATCCCTTCTTCATCGAGTGAAATCTCATTTTGCCGTTTGCCTTCTTCTACATCAAATTGATTATTATTCATCGGTTTTTTATCTTTCGTTGGCTCATAAGCAGCGTTCGGTTCTGCAAAATCTCCTCTGTCTTCTACCAGAATCGGGTTGACTTCCGTATCAGATGAGGTTTCTTTATCGAGAAAACCTGTGATTACATACCCAAGCATTGTGCCTTGGGCCAACGGTCTATTAGGTCCTAGTTCAAGAAGTTCACCGGTTATTACACGAGCAAATACTTCAACCCCTAAGGTTAGGTCAACGGGTCCAGGTTGCCGAAAGTCAGGATCTGCCAACGGCAGTCCCTCGGGAATATTAAGATCGGTTGCAATCGGTACTGACGGTTGGTCTGTAATGACTGTGGGTATAATATATTCCTCTAATAGTGTTTCAAACCCTGATGTACATGATGATTCCAGATATTTCAATCGGTGACATTTCCTTAAGAGATAGCAGATCTGCCATCCTCTTTGAGATAAGATTCACCTGTGATCCACCATCTATTACAGCGCGACATGTTTGTAGGTGACCCGTTGGCCCTTGTAATGATACGTTGGCGGTCGCGAGTAGCGTATATCCTCTAGGGTTGTCGTAGCCTGCAATGGTTACTGCGCCGGCCACTGGATTGCTAGTCGGTCCTTGGTGTAACAGTGAATGATGCCGTTGCTGGCAGACTCGACAAGTGGCTGGTGATCCACAGTTTTCAACCTTATGAGGTGTAGATAAACAATTAGTGCATGCTTCTACTTGAATAATGGCTTGGCGCCGTGTTTTGGGGTCCATTTCCTGGAAACGGCTGCATGCTCTAATATGATGTGGTCCTAGATGACAAATCTTACAGCTCTCTTCGTTGTGAACTGACTGATAGCGGAGTGTTGCTGTGGGTTGAGCGCTTATCGTCTCCAGCATGCAAGCGCGCCACTCAATAAACTTCAGTACACTCCTTAACGTTGGGATCTCCGTTGGTGCATCCGCTGAATTCTCCAGAGCAGCTAGAGACTGCTGGTCTAGTTTTCTTCTGATAATAAAACATAGGAGTGGATCCCAGGATTTCGTGCTGACATCGAGGTTTTTAAGAGTACTCATTGAGTTTTTGATAGAGTCATGTAAGGCCCTTAGTTGGCGCGAGGAGCCGTCTATAGGCTTATGGTCAATAATTTTTGCTATGGCGGCGAATACTAGGGGCCGTCCATAAACCACGTGGACAAATTTTAAGCACTTTTTGAACCCCACCCCCCGCCCCTCGTGGACAATCGTGGATTTTTAACAAACCCCCCCCCCCCCCCCCCCCCCTATTTTTGACCACGTGGACTTTTTTATTGAAATTTTTGTTTAATTTAAATTTAAAAGTGGAATAAATAACATAATGGTTAAAATTAAATTTTTACTATGTCCACGTGGACATTTACCTCGACCCCCCCTCGTGGAAAATCGTCCACATTTTTCGAACCCCCCACCTCCCCCCAAAACTGTCCACGTGGTTTATGGACGGCCCCCTAGTATTTTGCCGTTCTGGTACCTGGCCTTCAATCGCAACCAGGTGTCGTCATAGCCGCCCTGTGAGAAGGCTGTGTCTGTCAAGACGTTCCTCGCTTTATTATGTACCAATTCCACAAAGAGATCATGGAACCGTGGCCAGTCTAGATACTCGCCGTTGAACTCCGGAATGCTAATTGGCGGAAGTGCCAAGTTTAGGCTCATTGGCGCGTCGTTTTCTCGAAGCAGGTTCATTTCGTATTCCTCGTATAATGTGTGGAATTGGGCTAGCTCTACTTCTCCAGGTGTGCTATCCAATTCGTCGTGGGCTTGCCTCAGTAACGCCCAATGGAGTTCCAGGTGCCTTTGTAGGGCTGGGGTGACGGTTGGGGCGTTCGAGACTAATGTTAATGATGATTCCAATTCGTTGCATCTTCTCTGCAACTGTCGGATCACCGTGTCAATTGTGGAGTCTCCTTTGACTTGATCCCCTGTTGTGATCTTGAAGTTGACCGAAGTTCGTCTGGGGGCCTTAGGAAGCCCGCTTCCAGTCGGCATGTTGTCCAGAAAGATATTCTGATATTTTTTGACAAGCTCCTTAAGTGCTACTAGTCGTGAAGAGTACTCACTTCCAGTCGGTAATATCGCTTGCTGAACTTCTTCATCTAGGTCGCAAAACTGCTGCCAGAGATCGTTTAACTGAGTTAGCTTACCGGAATAATTGCTGTCTCGGTGGCGTCGGTCGACAGAATCCTTGCCATAATTCTTAATGAGCTGTTGGATTTTCCCTTGCAGCTCGTTTTGGGTGTCTAGTAATCGATTGTGTAAATCGATTCTTTTGTGACTTGTTTCCTCTATGAATGAAGTAGACATGTTGTGTGTCTTGGAAACAAAGAATCCTGTGAGGCTGGATGAAGCTGACGTTCCTGTGACGCTGGAAGAAGAAGCGTATTCTGTGAAGCTGAATAAAGCTGAGTCATGTGAGGCTGGATTAAGCTAAAGATCCTGTGACGCTAGATGAAGAAGCGTATCCTGTGAAGCTGGATAAAGCTAACGATCCTGTGACGCTGGATGACGAAGCGTATCCTGGGAAGCTGGATTAAGCTGAGTTCCTGTGACGCTGGAAGAAGAAGCGTATCCTGTGAAGCTGGATTAAGCTGACGATCCTGTGACGCTGGATGACGAAGCGTATCCTGTGAAGCTGGATTAAGCTGAGTTCCTGTGACGCTAGAAGAAGAAGCGATCCTGTGAAGCTGGATTAAGCTGACGATTCTGTGACGCTGGATGACGAAGCGTATCCTGTGAAGCTGGATGAGCTAGAGTTTCCAGGGCGGGTGGATGTAGTGAACTTAACGGGTCTTCTCTCCAGTCAGAGGTTCAGCTTTTGGTAGGAAGGGGGTTGCTGAAGTGTGATCCTTTGTTGGTAAAGGATCACGTCGGGGTCACCAATGTTTGTGCCTAACCGAAGTAGACACTTCTGGGTCACACCGCGGGACAAGGGGGTAATGAGCACTTGTCGCTGGCACGGGGACGCTTTGCTGGCAGGACGATCGCGTCGCGGCAATTGTAACGCTGGTTACTGCGATGCCGGACCACAGGCGATGCTGAACTGCGCTGAGGTTGAGCTAACGTGGTTAGCTGCTAGTTGAGATAGTGTAATACGAGCCCTATTCCTAGAGGTAGGATGTAGAACCGCGGAGTTAAGAGGTGTGTTGATAACTGATTTATTCTTCATTTGATACATGCTTATATACTACTTGGAACACGGAAGTTTAGTGTAATGATTAGTGAAGTAAGCTATATTCTAAAGTAGGTAGGTAGGTAGGTAGGTCAGGGAGTTTCGATTATGGTAGCAGTTTGCGTAGTTGGCTCGGCTGATACTGCAAACTGTGCTGACTGCATTGGCGGGTCAGAGTACCGCTGAGATGGTTAGTTAGTGAGACATAAAATATGCTGATCAGCAATTCTCATCTGCAGTGAGTGCTACTGAGCGCCTGGTACTGTTCCCAACTTGGCTACTGCTTGATTTGTTGGGTGTGGTCATGTTGAGTACCTTCGGGTACGAACAGGTCCCATGGATTGTAGTTAAATCAATTTTTTATAGTTATCCAACCCGTAAAAAAAGAATAAGTACATTTTTTTATAGTAAATATTAGAGCTTGATTCCGATTCGATTTCGATTCGATTTAATCGATTCCTTACCCCCGACAAAACAATCGATTCTTTTTTTGAGAATCGATTCTATTGGCCATGCAACATTGCAATTTGTTGTGAAATTCGATGTGACGCGATTGAGCCTGTCTGCTAACCCTGTCTCACTGATAGAGGGGAAAGACCTTGTATGTAAACTTTCACCGAAGAAAACTGCCGGTGAAGACCTTCTGGACAACAGGACGATTCGATTTTTACCGGATCAAGTCTTGCAATTCCTGGTGTCAGTTTTCAACAGCGTACTAACTGTTGGATACTTTCCGAAAGTTTGGAAATCGGCGAATAATCATGATCCCAAAACCAGGAAAATTATTACCATCTTCTAGCATCCCTGGAAAAAATTATTAAAAGGCTGATCCTGAACAGGCTACTCACTTACGAGAATGTCACCAGTGCGATTCCGGAATTCCAGTTCGGCTTTCGTCTTCAACATGGAACTCCTAAGCAATTGCACACAGTTGTAAAATTTTCTTTAGAAGCCTTAGAGAAAAAGGAGTATGCAGTTGATGCCTTCCTCGACATCCCGCAGGCTTTTGACTGAGTTAGGGTCCTTGGGCTCCTGTACAAAGCCAAAAGTCTTTTTACGCCACAGCTGTTCCAACTCGTGAAAAGCTTCCTGGAAGAACGCACTTTCCACGTATCTGAAGATGGGTACAAGTCGTCCACCAAACCGATCTCTGTCGGAGTACCCCAAGGTAGCGTCCTCGGCCCTACTCTATACTCAATTTATGCTTCAGATATGCCTACACAAACTCCAATCACTGAAGTTGAAGAACAAGTCGTGCTAATTGCGACACACGCCAATGACACTGCTGTTCTGACAAAAAGCAAAAGTATCTTGGCTGCCATATTTGCATTGCAAGAGCATCTGGACGCACTTCACCAATGGGCCATGAACTGGAACATTCGAGTAAACGCAGACAAATGTGCCAATGTAACGGTCACCAACCGCCGAAGTAGCTGCCCTGGAGTCAGCCTCAGCAAAAGTCCAATCAGAGCCCTTCCTGCATACACTCAAAAAAAATCACCTTAAATATTAGAAAATCGCCCGTGATTTTAAAACGCCATTAAATTAAGAAATTTTTTCTTGAATTAAGAAATATTTTCTTGATTATAGAATAAGATTCTAAAATTTACGGAATTTCGTCATATATTTTTTTTTTTTGTAAAGAAGAACAGGAAGAATCGAAATTTTTTCTTTAACTAATGGCGAATTTTTCTTAATTTTTTTCTTGAAATAATGGTAAATTCTTTCTTAAATTTAGTAAAGAAATACCCATATTTTAAGGGAAAAGTGACTTTTTTTATGGCAATTGTACCCTTTGTTTATTTATTTTTCTTTTTTTTTAAATTTATTTAATTTTTATTCTTATTAGTTTCACTTTTCTATTTACCAAATTGTTTAAACGGTTGTTAAAAGAGTTTAGATTAGAATAAACGTTATTTGTATGCGTAAAGCTGGACCAAAAGCACGCCGAATGGCCGAATGGTTAAGACGTCTGGCTATGGTGTGAGCAGTTGCGGGTTCGAGTTCATGCCGGGGTTTTCTGATTTTTCCATTTGTTATTTATATGTTTATAAAAAGTATTTATATAAAATAAATCTTACATAAATAGAGGTAAATATAAAAATGTATAGACTATATTCCCATGTAATAATTGCCATTAAAAATAGAAACGGGTTTATCCATTTAAAATCCAAAATTGGTATACAAAACCAACCAAATTCCTCAAGTGTAAGAAAAGGTAATCTTACATTATAAATAATTTTTTTCTTATTTTAAGAAAAATTTCCTTAATTTTAAGGTTATTTTCATACATTTATGAAAAATTTGTCATTATTTGCAGAAATGGCAAACCATAAATTCAAGAAACTATTTATTTAAAATAAAGGCGAGTCGCCGTTGTATGAAAGTTATAGGCGATTTTCTTGATTTAACGGCGAATTTCTTGAAATAAGGGCGATTTTTTTTGGGTGTACTAGCGCCAAGTCTTTTCTATGGACTCCAGGTTTACGGCATCGCTGCAGAAACCAACCTTAACAAAATCCGGGCTTTGCATGCGAAAACACTTCGAAGGATCTCTGGAGCTCCGTGGTTTATGCGAACCAGAGACTTCGAACGTGATCTCAATGTGCCCAAACTTAGAGACAAGCTGCAGGAACTTTCTCGGAAATACGTGAAAAAACTAAATGAGCACCCCCAAAGACCTTGGTGGATAAGGCTGAAAATGCTCTCGAAACTGAATTAACTGAAATACAATGAACCCCCGTATCCGTAATGTCTGAGCCACCAACACCATCAACTTTGTTGGGGCGGGGTGGCTTGATCGCGGAAATAGCTGAAGTCCCAAGAACGAAAGGTAAGCAAAAAACACAGGGTACTTTGAGGTTTTTTGCGCGACGGGCATAGGTGTTAATTGGTACACTAGACTTAGGGGAGAGATACAGAGGGAGAGCGGACGGCAGTGCAAGCGCGCGAGATGTACACTCAAAAAAAAAGTCGCCCTTAATTCAAGAAATTCGCCGTTAAATCAAGAAAATGGATTATGATTTTCATCCAACGGCGACTCGCCTTTATTTTAAATAAATAGTTTTCTTGTATTTATGGTTTGCCATTTCTGCAAATAATGACAAATTTTTCATAAATGTATGGTAAAAAACTTTAAAATTAAGGAAATTTTTCTTAAAATAAAAAAAAATATTTATAATGTAAGATTACCTTTTTTTTACATTTGATGAATTTGGTTGGTTTTGTATACCAATTTTGGATTTTAAATGGATAAAACCGTTTCTAATTTTAATGGCAATTAAATTTTTATATTTACCTGTATTTATGTAAGATTTATTTTATATAAATACTTTTTATAAACATATAAATAACAAATGGAAAAATCCTTACCTCAGAAAACCCCGGCATGAACTCGAACCCGCAACTGCTCACACCATAGCCAGACGTCTTAACCATTCGGCCACGCGTGCACCTTGTCATACAATGACTAAAGAGGGTTATGGTGCTTTTGGTCCAGCTTTACGCATACAAATAACGTTTATTCTAATCTAAACTCTTTTAACAACCGTTTAAACAATTTGGTAAATAGAAAAGTGAAACTAATAAGAATAAAAATTAAATAAATTTAAAAAAAAAAGAAAAATAAATAAACAAAGGGTTCGATTGCCGTGGCGTGGGCTCGAACTAGGTACTTTTGTACGATTGTTTATTGACCGGACGTCTTTACCAGCTAGACCACCATCAAAATGTATAAGAAAAGTCACTTTTCCCTTAAAATATGGGTATAAAAAAATCAAGAAAAATTCGCCATTAGTTAAAGAAAAAATTTCGATTCTTCCTCTTCTTCTTTACAAAAAAAAAAAAATATGGCGAAATTCCGTAAATTTTAGAAACTTTTTCTATAATCATGAAAATATTTCTTAATTCAAGAAAATATTTCTTAATTCAATGGCGTTTTGAAATTACTGGCGATTTTCTAATATTTATGGTGATTTTTTTTTTTTGAGTTTAGACATCTGGATAAAACTGCCGCTCGATACTGCCTCCCGAACTTAAACGCCCTTTTGACGTAAACATTCTCCCCCTCTTGCGAGGACACCCGTAGCAAGAACCTCAGGATAGAACGCTCAGTGTGGTGGCCCTTTCCACACTTGTGGCAGTGATGACCACTGCGGCAGGAGTCTTTGGAATGATTGTGAGCCAAGCAATTGGAGCAGTACTTGTGGATATGTACTTCCTGGAGCCGATTCTGGGGGCTTAGCCGTAGAAAGTGGTGGGACTTCCGTAGAGGATAGATATTTTGGCAGACTCGGCATTGGTAGGATTTCGTACCTCTAGTACTGCCATCCAAGGCGGGGTATGGAACCCAATATTCGGATGGAGTATTCTTAGGAGGGACTTTTTGTAGGGAAACTTGCGTTGAATAGGACGAAATGGTGTGTGGAACTGAGGCGGATACTGGCCTTGGAGGGTCGGATGGAATCGGCGGAGTAGTAGGACCGCTGTTTCGATGCAGCAATGTGTGATGCCGATCTTGGCAAGTGAGACAGTATTGAGCGCTTGTGCAATCCCACACAGATAAATTATTCAAGTAATTTGCACTCAAATTGAGTATTTTTGTACTCAAAAATTCAGCATGAACAAAAATTCTCACATTGAGTGCAAAATACTCACTTTCAGTACAAATTTCTCAAAAAATTGTACTTAAATTGAGTACATTTGTGCTCTTTTTTGAACATTTTTCCTCAATATGAGTACAAACTGCACTCATTTTAAGAAATAATTTAGCTTGAATTTTAGAAACGAGTATCCCCTTTTCTCATACTGAGAAATTTAAAGCGCTCAAAATGAGAAACAAGTTCTTGATAGTGAACTTCTAAATTCTCAAATGAAGAACTTTTCTACTGTAACCAGCTTTTCCCTTAGCTGTCTGGTCTAGCGAAGAGCAAAAAGGCTAAAAAAGAAAACGTTATTGTTAGCAAACATTGTAAATATATATGACTATATAAGCATGAAACAATAAAAATAGAATTTTATTAAATGTACATTTAAAAAGAATTTTGAAAACTATATGTGTATGTATGTATGTACAATGTACAAAGAACCCTTCAGTTCCAAAAAAAAAGTTTCACTTGTGAATCACCTTGGGAATCACCTGGGACATGTCCTCGTGCACAAGTGAAGAACAAGTGACGCTCCATATAGAAAATTGTATGGGATGTCCGCATTTTCACAAGTGAAAATTCAAATGAAAATTTTTCGAAGTCCTACGGGATTTCACTTGTTCCTTATACTCATTTTTCGTATGGCCTGTCACGTGCCGGTGACTCGTCCCAAGTGAATCACTTGGGAAAATCAGAATTTTTCCTTGAGTTTTCACTTGTGAAATCACTTGCAAGGGACACGTCCCAAGTGAAACACTTGGGAAAATCAGAATTTTTCCTTGAGTTTTCACTTGTGAAATCACTTGCAAGGGACACGTCCCAAGGGAATCACTTGTGAAAATCAGAATTTTTCCTTGAGTTTTCAATTAAAAAAATATAGAATTTAAAATACATACATATTTAATTTCATTTTAATTCATTTTAATTATATGGTATTATTTAGATTTTCAAAAATGGTACAATTATTGTTTCTGTTTTTTTGCTTCTTAAGCTTATTTTTAACGTTAGACATCGCCGTTCTTAAACCTTTGTCCGGGTCCTCTGAATCCTTGGCCAACGCTCCTGGAAAAAACATATGTTTAAAAAATGCGTTTTATTTGTTTAATTGTATATTTACCTTTTATAGCTTGTTGCAGAATTTTTATTGGCACAAAACATTTCGTCATCCACTTTCGGCTAACGGAACCCATTGAATACCTTTAAAATTTACGTACTTTAAACTAAGATCAATGCACAACATCTTAAACTTAATGTAGCACTTACCTGACTTTATTATATTAACTAAACGATTAAAGTAACTCTGCTGCGCACCATTAAAATGGATGCTTCCCTTTCAATCACTCAAACAGAATGCACCAAGTCACCCCTTTACTAGATTTCTTTTGTTTTCTCTTCGCTGTTGGCGCGTGCCACTGCACCTATACCCTTTCTAAAGTTAAATATATCCGACTATATAGTTTTTACTTCTTAAGTAACAAATACAATATGCAATTTTTTAAAAATGTTAATACTAATACTACTTATGTTTTAAATATTGAAATCAATTTTAACGGACTAATTTTCTATAATTACACTAAAAAAATATATTGTAATAAAAATGTATAATAAGTAAACATAACATTATAAGTAAATCCAAATTACTTAATTTTACTATAATCAAATAATTTACTTTTATAAAACAATATAAGTTGTATATTTTCGATACACAATAATGCTCCTAAGATATTAGGGCATTCACATGTCGCTGCTCCACGAAAATTTTTCCGCCGAAATATTAGTCGCTAGCCGAACATAACGGAGAGACGCAAAAAAAAATAACGGACCGGACGATATTTGTCTCTGCGAGCGCGGAGTGCAGGCAGATTATAAGACAAGAAAGAGAGGGAAATATCCGAATATCTGCCTCTCTTTGTTGCACGATCGTTTTCGTTGACAGTCTTCTACGCTGCGCCGGCTGCTCTGCTAACGTCAACAGCGGCACAGCGTTTTAGGCACAAAAAAAGCTTTTTGACTTGAGCCATGTCACCGCGTCCCTACTGCAGAACTGAAGGGAAACTAACAAAACTAGACACGTGCTTCACGCCACTTACAATCACACATATGTACATACATATTGATGTACACGCTTTTGCAATATTTTCGAAGTGTTTGTTTATTGTATCATTATTTAGCACATTATAAACACAGTTTAAATTAAAAACTTATCCTCGAGGTACAGAAGGGTCGCACGAGTGTCCAATTCATAAAATAGTTTTTTAGCTTTGTGTTACGCGCACGGCTTGACTTAGCTAGATCACACGGCAAATGACAGTCACACAAATGCGGCTCGCACCACTTTACACACCCATTAGTGAGAGAGAGACAACCATATACGCAACGAACTGAAGGCCGCTCATCTCTCGTCTCGTTCGCAGAACGGAATTCTCTAGAATTCCTTATGAGAATTCGCCACTCATTTTTGAGTTTATCGGTTACTCATAATGAGAATATTAATTCTCAAGTTGGAAATTGAAGAACATATTTCCTTAAACTTAGAATTTTGCGATCAATTCAAGTCCTTTTTCTTAATATGAGTGCAAGTTTTCTCAACATGAGTTTTTTCCACAAATTTTATACTTAAATTGAGTACATCCTCAAATTAAGAATACAAATACCCAATTTGAAAACGTCATAATTTTCTCTGTGCAGAATTAATGGCTGCTTGCAAAGCAATTGGAGCACAAATGCTTCCTTTGGATAAAGGCTAGGCGATCGTCTACCGTCATTTGTAGGAAACGTGGACATATACGCACGGGGTGGTTCTTCTTCGAACACAGATCGCAGCGTGTGTTCAAGGAAATTATTTTTGGAAATTCTGCCACTTGATTTGTGTCTTTGGACTGGACTTGGAGAAAATTGGCAGATCGGAAGCTATCGACGGCCTCAAGAGTTCGATGGCGCTCCATCAAATAAGAACCAAGCTCAAGCCACGTAGGAATTTCGGCTTTATTTTGGATGGATTGCTCCCATAATGAGAGAGTGAGCTTTGGTAGTTTTGTCGAGCACATATAAACCAGGATAGGGTCCCAATTCTCAATATTAACTCCGAAAAATGTTAAGAAAGTTAAGCAATCTTGAAAAGTGCGTTGAAGTTCCTTTAGGGCTGCTCCCAACTCCTGTGCTATGGATTTTCAGGTGACTGTTCACCTACAATCGCTTCTTTTCGAAACGCTCAGTTAGGTTTTTCCAGGCTGAGCGAAAGCCATCATTGGTGAGTGGAGATCTCGAAACTATGGAATAACCTTGGCCACTTGTTATACCCGTTACTCGTAGAGTAAAAGGGTATACTAGATTCGTCGGAAAGTATGTAACAGGCAGAAAGAAGCTTTTCCGACCCCATAAAGAATATATATTCTTCATCAGGATCACTAGTCGAGTCGATCTAGCCATGTCCGTCAGTCTGTCCGTCCGGATGAACGCTGAGATCTCGGAAACTATAAGAGCTAGGCTATTGAGATTTGGGGTGCAGATTCCTGAGCTTCTTACGCAGCGCAAGTTTATTTCAGCAGAGTGCAACGCCTACTCTAACGCCCACAAACCGCCCAAAACTGTGGCTCCTACAGTTTCGATGCTAGAATAAAGATTTTAACTGAAATGAATTGTTCTCATCAATACCTATCGATTGACCCAAAAAAAAATTTGCCACGCCCACTTTAACGCCCACAAACCGCCCACAAACTTCAAAAAATCGTAAGTATGAACGCGGATATCTCGGAAACTATTAAAGATAGAGAATTGGGATTGAGATTTAGATTCCGTAGCCTTGTACGCAGCGCAAGTTTGTTATTCGAATATGCCACGCCCACTCTAACGCCCACAAACCGCCCAAACCTGTGGCGCCCACAATTGTTATGCTAGATGAAAAATTTTAGCTGAAATGTATTGATCTCGTCAATACCTAGCTCTCATAGTTTCCGAGATCTCAGCGTTCATCCGGACGGACAAGCAGACGGACAGACGGTCAGACGGACATGGCCAGATCGACTCGGCTAGTGATCCTGATCAAGATCTTATCTTATATCTCTCATCTTATAGCTCTCATAGGAATAATCGGAAAAAAAATTTAAACAAAGAACGCTATAGTCGAGTACCTCGACTATCAGATACCCGTTACTCAGCTAAAGGGACCAAAGGGAAATGGAGATATACAAGCAGCAAAGCGTGATTGAAATGCGCCACCTACCGGCGGTAGACAGATTTAAGCGTTATGGGCGTTAGAGTGGGCGCGGCAAATTTTACAGTATACATTTCAGTTAAAATTTTCTATCTAGCATGAAAATTGTGGGCGCCACAGGTTTAGGCGCTTGGTGGGCGTTAGAGTGGGCGTGGCATATTCGCGTAACAAACTTGCGCTGCGTACAAGGCTACGGAATCTAAGTCCCAATTCTCTATCTTTAATAGTTTCCGAGATATCCGCGTTCATACTTACGATTTTTGAAGTTTGTGGGCGGCTTGTGGGCGATAAAGTACGCGTGGCAAACTTTTTTTGGGTCAATCGATAGGTATTGATGAGAACAATACATTTCAGTTAAAATCTTTATTCTAGCATCAAAACTGTAGGAGCCACAGTTTTGGGCGGTTTGTGGGCGTTAGAGTGGACGTGGCACTCTGCTGAAACAAACTTGCGCTGCGTAAGAAGCTCAGGAATCTGCACACCAAATCTCAATAGCCTAGCTCTTATAGTTTTCGAGATCTCAGCGTTCATCCGGACAGACAGACAGACGGACAGACGGACATGGCTAGATCGACTCGGCTAGTGATTCTGATCAAGAATATATATACTTTATGGGGTCGGAAACGCTTCCTTCTGCCTGCTACATACTTTCCGACGAATCTAGTATACCCTTTTACTCTACGAGTCACGGGTATAACTAGACAAAGGCAGAGAAATGAGTTGAAAACGTTCTAATAGAATGTTTTAGCGACTCTTTTCTGGCTTTTGCTGACAATAATTCTACTGTTTAAGACATTTTTGAAAATTACATTCTGTGTATGAGCGTAAAAGTTTGGTTACACAGCCTTCTGTGCAAAAGCAGTATTAACGTTCAAATTAAATGGCGACACTCCCCTCATTATTAATTTCAGTAGATTTGATGAATAGATCTGTGAATTAATGGCATCGCGAGCAGAAATCGAAAAGGTGGATAAAGTAGCGCACCTTCTTTTAACATTACCTTCCGTTTATGATGGAGTTGTGACCGTTATAGACACTTTATCTGCCAAACGTGTTACTCTTTTATTCGTCAAAAATCGCTTACCTAATCACGAGATTAAGCTGAAAAATTTAAGTAAGGACATAAGCAATAAAGTTCTGCAAGCTGTTTCTTTCAATAACAACAAACATTGCATCTAAAATCAAAGCTCAAGGCCAAACCATCAAAGATCTTTAAGTCCAATTTGAAATCTCACAATTGCAGTAAAAAAGGGCTTTTAAGAAAGATTGTTTTAGTTTCAAAAGGGGCTTGGAGAACAAAGACAAAGAAAAACTAGCCAGATAGCTATAGTGCCGAAGCTGGTAGATCATTTGCGTTTATGTTAAGGCATCGAAAAAGATATACAGGTGACGCTGATGTATCCTTCATATTGGACTCGGGAGCTTCAGACCATATGATAAACAACATAAGTCTGTTTTCCAACTATTCGACACTGAATACACCAATCGGTATTGCAATTGCAAAACAAGGTGCATATATGCTTCTGCTAAGGGATCAGTCCAACTCCGCAGCAAATAAATACGAGCATTACACTAGAAAATTTTCTGTGCAGCAAAGATGATCAAGAAAATTTACTGTCAGTATTGAATATAAAAGCTGCAGGCTTGAAAATTGAATTCAATTCAAAAGGGGTATGAATTTCCATAAATGGACATTTATCGATTGTTAATTTATAATGAACCATAAAGCATACTCAACTGACTATAATAGCGGTTTGTGGGCGTTAGAGTGGGCGTGGCATATTCGCGTAACAAACATGCGCTGCGTACAATACTACGGAATCTAAATCTGAGATCCCAATTCTCTATCTTTTATAGTTTCCGAGATATCCGCGTTCATATTTACGATTTTTTGAAGCTTGTGTGCGGTTTGTGGGCGTTAAAGTGGGCGTGGCAAACTTTTTTTGGGTCAATCGATAAGTATTGATTAGAACAATACATGCTTATCCTAGCATTGAAACTGTAGGAGCCACAGTTTTTGGCGGCTTGTGGGCGTTATAGTAGGCGTGGCACCCTGACGAAACAAACTTGCGCTGCGCAATTCCATTAATGTAGCTTTTATAGATTCAGAGCTCATAGCGTTCTTACGGAATATATATTCTTTATGGGGTCGGAAAGGGTTCAAGGTTTGAATTTCGACGTATAACGAACAAGTTGTTAGGTTAGGATAGGTTAGGTAAGGTTGGGGCGGCTGTCGGACTATAGTCCGACACACTTAGACCTCTATGGGTCCATTGTGATACCGCATGATCTCGTTTTTTCGTTCTCTAGGGTCCCACAACTTATACAAGGTGAGTTCCAAAGTAAACAGGACTTAAAAAAAAAAAACAGAACAAATAGTTTTTTCGGCAAAATCAATTTATTTTATTCAAAATAGTCTCCTTCTGCTTTAATACAGCGTTTTGCACGGTCCAAAAGCAAGTCGAACGAGTGTATTAGCTCGTTGCCCGGTATGGCCGCCAGTATGCCGGTGCAAGCCTTTTGAATGGCCTCTACGTCAGCATAACGCTTTCCTTTCATCGGCAAATGCATTTTTCCGAAAAGATAGAAGTCGCACGGTGCCATATCAGGTGAATACGGGGAGTGGTTGATGGTTAAAATGTGATTTTTGGTCAAATAGTCGGACACAAGCGTCGATCGATGAGACGGCGCATTATCGTGCAACAAACGCCAACTTCCATCTTCGCGATATTCGGGCCGAACACGTCGAATACGGCGCACCAAACGCTTCAAAACTCCAAGGTAGAATATGCATTAACGTTTTGGCCGGGTGGAACAAATTCTTTGTGGACAATACCCTTGGAATCATAAAAACAAATCAGCTTGTCTTCACTTTTGATTTCTCCAGGCGCGATTTTTTGGGTTTCGGCTCGTCCGTCATTTATGTCCTCACGACCACTTTGAAAACGTTGAAACCACTCGTGCGCTCGGCTACGGGATAGGCAATCATCGCCATTAGCTTGTTTCATCAATTGAAACGTTCCGGTAAAAGTTTTACCAATTTTAAAACAAAATTTAATGTTGGCTCTTTGTTCGAAGCTCATTTTCGCACCGATGACAAAAACATACTGACACTTAAAACGCAATAACCTCACTTCCAATAGATGAAATGTCATGAAATTTTTACTGGAAGTCGATAAACGATAGCAGATTCTAACGCACCAGATGACATATAGATGGCGCCACTTGAGGGCGCTAGATTCAAAAAGTCCTGTTTACTTTGGAACTCACCTTGTATGTTTCAACCTGTGTTTAGCTGATCAGCATGTCTTCTACCCGGAAGATTTCATAAAAGCACTTACGTTTTTAAGATTAATCCCTGATATTTCGGTAAGATCGTCGATTAAGGGGTTTCCTAAGTGTTTCATTTTGAGTCTCCATAGGGCTGGGCAGAAGCAGAAAAGGTGTTCTACCGTTTCTTCTTATTCGTCTTCATCCCTGCAGCCTCTACAGAAGTCATTTTTTGGGGCTTTTAGCCTGCCGACATGTGTGCCAACGAGCCAGTGGCCTGTAAGAGCTCGAACTAGCATGCCACACTCTGTGCGGCTGAATTTGAGTAGTTCCGAGGTTTTTTTTATTGTTTATCACAGGCCATGTCTGGTGGGAGATACGACACTGTGGTGCGTTTTGCCAATGGGTGTTGGCTAGTTTGTTAAAATAGTTTTTTATATTTAGCTTGCAAGTTGCCATGGGCATGCCGACATTCTCCTTTCCTGGGAGGAGAGGCATGATGGTGCCCTGCCTGGCTAACTCGTCCGCTATGCAGTTGCCTACGATATCCCGGTGACCCGGAACCCATATTAGGCTGATAGTAAACTGACTAGCCATCTCGTTGAGAGATATGCAACAGTCTGCTGTTGTACGGGAGTTAGTGCTTGTCGAGTAGATCGATCTAAAAGCCGCTTGGCTGTCACTTTATATATTTAGGTGGCCTCTTTGGAGGCTTATGTTCCCTAAACGGTTTAGTGCTTCCTTTATAGCGTGGACCTCCGCTTGGAAGACGCTGCAGTGGTCCGGGAGCCTGAATGGCGTCCTGATATTTAATTGTTCGGAGTAAACACCTCCGAAAACTTGTCTTTCTAATTTGGATCTGTATAGAAGCAGATTGCGTCCGTCGTGCCCGGTCGGCCTGCTGCTATTCCTCTCTATCTGGAATCAGGGCCTCAAAGGGTGTGTGACTGTATTTAAGGGATTTGCATAGATCCGTTTTCTTCGGAATAGATTTAACATGCTGGAGAATTTTAGCAAGGCCATAAAATTGGGCTTTCCACTGCCCGGTATCCCTCAGTCGAATAGCTTTCGATTTGGCCCTTTCCATGCCTGCTAAGTCCAGGCTAGGGAGGTTCAAGATCGTTCGAAGGGCCCCACTAATACACGCTGTTCTTTGTTTAGGGGAGTCAGTATACATTGTTTGTGTAGAGCGGTCCACCACAGAGCTACTCCGTATAGTAGGATTGGCTTGACTACCGCTGTGTACATCCACTTGACTATTCTAGGGAACATGCCCCATCTTAGCCCAATTGATTTTTTACAGGAGTAAAGTGCAATGGTCGCTTTCTTGTTTCTCTCTTGGTTATTTAAGCCCCATTTGAGACTCTTATCTAATACTAACCCCAAGTATCTGGCGTGATCGCTAAAGGAGAATTTTCAAATTGTTTAGAATAGGTGGTTTGAGTTGTGGAATATTGTATCTATTTATAAATAGAACAAGTTCCGTTTTTGAGGGACTTACCCCAAGTCCGTTTTCTATCGTCTATTCCGATAGTATTTTAAATTTAGCGGTCATAAGATCGCAGAGTGTTTGTAGATATTTTCCATTAAAGATGATGGCGACATCGTCTGCGTTTGCCACTACCTTACAACCTCCTCCTTCCAGAATCCGCAGTAGTTTATTTACTGCGATATTCAACAGGAGGGGTGATAGTACACCTCCTTGCAGGGTGCCTCTGTTCACTAGTCTAGTCCGGGTTGAGGTCCCTAGTGTGGCTGTGACCATTCTGCTTATCAGCAATTTATGGATCAACCTCACCATTGGCGGCTTTGAAAATTTTGAAAATGTTTAGAAACATGCATTTGAGCCACATTTTTCTTTTTTTCATACAAATTTTTTCCGACATTGTCAGCTTCAAAAATCATAAAAAATGTAAGCAAAATGATTTTTGAAAAATTCTTTTTGCAGTTACTATTATTTTTGATTGAAAAAACTTTTTGCATAAAAAAATTTAAGTTTTCAAGTCGAGGAAAAAAGTTTAAAAAGTAGATGTTTACACAAATTCGTCCTTTTCAATAAGTACTGAATGGGTTAAGAAATGTGTTGTATCATTTAAACGGCATTTAAATTACCTTTCCATTGATGCCAAAGTTAACAAGAAGTTAGTTCAAATTATGAAAATATTTTACTTTTGTTTTGTGAAAATACTTTTGACCACCCCTGTATATACTTAATGGGGTCGGAAACACTTTATTTTGCCTGTTACATACTCTCCGACGAATCTAGTATAGCCTTTTTCTCTAGGAGTAACGGGTTTAACATGAAAGGAATCTAACTTCGGCAAGCCGAAGTTTCTATACCCTTCCATGTCCTTACCGTGGGAGCATTGTATGTATAGAGCTTTCCGATTTTAGGAAAACTAAAAACTAATTACAGAAATTAAAAGATAATGTTCCATTTTAACTTACTACCGTTAATAAACTAAATATAACGGTATTTGTATTGTTTTGACATTAATAACCCGAAGGTTCTTATGGCAGCTGCATGATAAAGTTGTCCGATTTTGTTATACCCTTGCAGAGGGTATATTGATCTCAGTCAGGAGTTTGCAACGCAGTGAAGGAGACGTTTCCGACCCCATAAAGTATATATATTCTTGATCAGCATGACTAGACGAGTCGATATAGCCATGTCCGTCTGTCCGTCTGTCCGTCCGTTTCTACGCAAACTAGTCTCTCAGTTTTAAAGCTATCGGGCTGAAACTTTCCCAAAAGTGTTATATCTTTTGCAGGTAGTATATAAATCGGAACCAGCCGGATCGGACAACTATATCTTCTAGCTTCCATAGCAATAATCAAAAAAAAAAATAAAAAAATTATATCTTTGGTGTTTTTTAACATATAACCTTCTATGCTTGGAAATAACATTTTTTAATTAGTTTTGAATTTCGAATTAAATTTTATCAAACTCGGACGACTATATCATATAGCTGTTATAGGAACGATCGGAAAATTGGCGGGAAAATAATATGAAACAATTATAGCTTCGGTGTTTTTTGACATATTATCTTATACTATTGGGAATATCTTTTTTTGTATTTTTAAATTTAATAATTATAGCTGCAAGGGTATACAAACTTCGGCTTGCCGAAGTTAACTTCCTTTCTTGTTAAAATTGTATTCGAAATTCTGAAATATTAATAGAATAATAATCCCATGAGTAAAAGTAAATATTTCAGATGACACCGAATTTATAATATTTGTACTTAAAAATAAAATTTTAATCCTACCTATTTGAACTATATGTTATAGTTGTCCGATCCTGCTCTTCCGACTTAAAAACTACCTGCTATAGAAATACGTCTTTTGTGATGGATTCTTCCCGATAGCTATACAATTTAGGGTAATACTCTAGATAAGGGGACTCACCCCCGAAACTCGCAAAAAAATTATCTTCGATGGACCGCGGTTCCTAAAGAATTTACGTGCAAAAAGATCTTGGCTGTCGGACATGGTGCTCTATAATTGAATTTCAAAGTTACCGGTTTTGCTATAAAAACAAGTGCGCTTTTCTCATACTTGCTATAAAATAGAGTTGTCTTGAATTTCGGGGGTGAGTCCCCTAATCTAGAGTATTACCTTTTTTTGTAATCATGAAAATATTTCTGGCGTTTTAAAAATTTTCTAATTTTTTTTCTAAAATGCAGGGTGCATTTTTGACTGAGTGTGAATGCACCTCGTCGAATTTAATCAACTTGGAAAAGATGCAGTATAGGCGCAAGTTGTTTCGGGTATACTTTATATAGGGCATTGCACCCCTGTTGGCTAAACAATCAATGCTTTTTCTTTTTTGTATCTGGTATTTAATATTGTTTTGGGTGTAAACTTATATTTACTATCGCGTAGAAAGGGACAGTCGCACATGGCTAGATAGCCTAGTCTACTTAAGCTGATCTAGAATATATTTGCTTTATGGGGTCCAACCCGTCTCCGTTACTGCGTTGCACACTTTTGACTGAAATCTTTATATCCTTTCCAAGGGTACCTGTTTTTTTTTGCTTTTCTACGAATTCAATATACCCTTTTCCTCTTCGAGTAACGGGTATAAAAGGGTGTGTCGTTTGCCCCCAATCACCACTTATAGTTTTTACAAATTAAAATTAAAACTGATTGTCTCACAAAGATGTTGCTGTGAAACATATCAATTTAGACTATCCCCTTGTCACGAGGATCAGAAAACACTTGACAGTGTTCCGTTTTCAAAACACAGACTTCCTGATCTTCCCCTAATCACCTGTTAAGTTCATGAGGCCCACCCTAGCGCCAACTGCTTTATCGTGGCTACAATCAGCCGACCAGGTTCGCCAGCGCGGCCCAGACAGCGAAAAATTCAGACACGACACCGCCCCTTGCCTGATGCCATATATAAGAAAGTGTCAGGTTCGTTACGTAAATTACCTGGCCCATAAAAAGAGGAGCCCGAGAAGAGAAACAAAAGGCAACAATAGCGGTAATGGCAACATAGTGCACTGTTAAAATTATAAATACATTAGGTATAAATTGTTTATTTTTATTCAATCATCCAATAAATTATAAAGATTTTTGTATTTCTGATAATAATTAAAATTACTGAATTAAATTGTTTACCATTCTCTCCTGTAAGTATCTAATAGTCGAGGTCCTCCACTATAGCGTTTTATCTTGATCTTTGTTGCTTCTATTTTTTTTTATTTAATCTTTTACTGGTTTCCTGCTACGTGTCTCACAACACTGCCTGAGGGCAGGCCCAACAATGCTAACATATGTAAAATAAGATCTAGTTTACAACGGACCTTGCCAAAATATGGCTTGTCTGGTTCGCTTGAACGGTTACTTTAAAATGGTACATTTATGTAATTTTTGACGTATTTTTTTGAGTTTTCTTAATATCACCAGGCGACTTAAAGTCCTCAAAGTGCTTAAAAATTCTACATTTTCAAAGTTAGCCGAGTTGTAGCTTACAATATACTCAATGTAGCCAATTCATTTACGAGGCAAAATAAAAGGGTAGGCATTATAGTTGTAAGCTAAAACATATATCACCATCACATATTGCTTGGGCGCAATTCAAGGTATAATTAAAAACATGTATTTACCATAAAAATTTTCGTTAAAAAAATCTATAAAAAAAAACCTATCCAAAAAAACTTTTTTGTCTTCTTTTTTGTGATTTGGGGGTCCAACTCTAGCAGGAACTACCACCATCTATTTTGTAGCATTTTCAAAATATTATTTTGTAAGCTAGTGTTCTCGGAGTCATTAAATTGTAATAACATGATATGAATTTAGACACGAGGGTATAAAACTTCTGTTAGCTTCCTACCTTGCTTATTATTGAATTAAACATAATTTTTTCGCGGTATATTTATGTTCCTGCAACGGACCGAATAAAATATTGTATTGAGCTTAAATTTATTTGGTCGAATGGATTATAGTTTTTCTTCAAGAATTTTGATATTATGGTTTTTGTTGCTTAAGGCTTAACCTTTTTATATCGTTAATATTGTTTTACTTCAATAGTGTATTTCTCAGTGCAAAACCGGCGGCAGCAGTAGCAACAGCGACAACGACAACGAATTAATGCCTTTTTATTTGCGCTTGGCGCGCCGAAAGGGCAAAAAGATTTGTCAAGGATATTTACGGCACGGCTGAATCGCAAAGGCAACGTCAAAAGCGGTGTTTTGGTAGTGGGCGTGGCTTGGCGTCTAGTCCGTTTTGCATGAGACAGCAATTAGAGTGGGAGAAAGACAGGGAGAGGGAGGGAAAAATAAATAAAGATGCTGACCCAGAAATAAAAATTAGATTAAGTGTGATTAACACGCAGCCGAGTTTAGACGCGGTCTTCCATTCGCTCAATCTGCGGGTGCTCTCTGCCGCTGCACAGACCACAAAATATGGAAGAACTGTAGTAAATAATTGGTTATTATATTGTATAATAATAATAAGACAAATCTGGTCCCCATTCCAATGTAGTATAGCTCTCACCTCTTTTAAACGGCACTATCTTTTCTAACAGTCCTGTACCAGTTTTCACTCAGAATAGAATTCAATAAGATAGAAAGGATTTTATACCCTTTTTTATGGCTTGAACGCTGTGATCTCGGAAACTATAAGAGCTGCAATACTGGAATTAGGTATACAGATTCTAGAGATTCCAGCGCAGCGCAAGTTTATTTCGTCAGTGTGCCACGCCCACTCTTACGCCCACAAACCGCCTACAAACTTCAATAAATCGTAAATATGAACGCGGATATCTCGGAAACTATCAAATATAGAGAATTGGGACTTGAGATTTAGATTCCATAGCCTTGTACGCAGCGGGAGTTGGTTACGCGAATATGCCACGCCCAATCTAACGCCGACAAGCCGCCCAAGCCTGTGGCGCCCACAATTTTCATGGTAGAAAAAAATTTTAACTGAAATGTATTAGTCTCGTCAGTACCTCTCGATTGATAACGCTTAAATCTGTCTGCCGCCCACATAACCATATATTGAGATCTCGGGTAGGTGGTTCATAACAATCTCGCTTTGCTGCTTGCATGTCTTCATCTCCCTTTGGTCCCTTTAGCTGAGTAACGGATATCTGATAGTCGAGGTACTCGACTAAGCGTTCTTCCTTGTTTTTTTGTATTTTATCCGATACTCTTAAATATAAAAATAATGGCATTCTTAAGAGTAGAAGTTAATATGTCAAAAAACACCAACGTTATATTTTTAAACAATTTTTTTAAAATATTTATACCCGTTACTCGTAGAGTTAAAGGGTATACTAGATTCGTCGGAAAGTATGCAACAGGCAGAAGGAAGCGTTTCCGACCCCATAAAGTGTATATATTCTTGATCAGGATCACTAGCCGAGTCGATCTAGCCATGTCCGTCTGTCCGTCTGTCTGTCCGTCCGGATGAACGCTGAGATCTCGGAAACTATAAGAGCTAGGCTACTGAGATTTGGCGTGCAGATTCCTAAGCTCCTTACGCAGCGCAAGTTTGTTTCAGCAGAGTGCCACGCCCACTCTAACGCCCACAAGCCGCCCAAAACTGAGGCTCCTACAGTTTGCAAGTTTGTTTACTCGATACTAATATGCCTTACTAATATGCCACTCCCTCTCTGACGCCCACAAACCGCCCAGGCCTACAATTTTCACGCTAGATAAAAACTGAAATGTATTGGTCTCGTCAATACCTATCGATTGATCCAAAAAAAACTTTGCCACGCCCACAACGCTTAAATCTGTCTACCGCCGGTAGGTGGCGCATTTCAATCTCACTTTGCTGCTTGCATATCTCCATTTTCCTTTGGTCCCTTCAGCTGAGTAATGGGTATCTGATAGTTACCTCCACTCGACTACAAGTATAGCGTTCTTCCTTGTTTTTCATCATTTCTTTGGGAGTTATAGGATATAGTTTTCCGATCCGGCTCGTTCCGGATATGGAATACCTGCAATAAAAATGAGCCTTTTGGGTTTTGGTTTCATCGCGATAGCTTAAAAACTGAAACAGGCGGACGGACATGGCTAGTTCGACTCGTCTAATGATCAAAAAAATATATACTATTTCGGGTCGGAATGGTCTCCTTCATTGTATAAAAATTTAACAAACCTTGTTAGCAATTGTTGTGTGTGTATGTCTGCCCCAGTCCTGGCATTAGCCGCATTATGCATTATTTTCGCTTTTACCACTCGAAAAGGAAATGCGAATAGCGTGAAAAATGGAGACCCGAAAAGAAAGATGGAATACAACAAATGGCCTGCCCCGTCCACCCTATAGCACCTTAATCATCACCTTAACGCTGAGGTATCCTGCATCTTTCGGCCGATTTAAGTTTATTCGTGACACAAATTTTTCGCCAGCGGCTAGGGGGTAATTTATTTAGTAACAACTTGATTTGCGTAAAGCGATCATTTACTTTTTAATTAGGTGTAAAATTTATGCATTTTATTTTGGCCATGGCTTTCTTTATTTCTTTCAACTGACCCAAGGACAGAAAGAGACGGCCTGAGGTTCCTAGGAAGACACGGGGCTTGGGAGCAACTTTTCGAGTTTCACTTCAGTTTTGACAAGATTCTTGAACTCAACTTGCGAAGGTTACCACCAATCGATGGCCCCAGCCTCCGCCACTAAGAATTTGGGTTGATTACATCGCTGGAAAGCACTTCTTGAACATTTTCCATTCCCATAAGAGAAGTTCAGTGTTTTAAAGTTTTCCGGGAACTTGAAAGTTTTAGAACTGAAAAATTGTATTTTTATACCCTTGCAGAGGGTTTAATGATTTCAGTCAGAAGGTTGCAATGCAGTGAAGGAGACGTTTCCGACCCCATAAAGTATATATATTCTTAAACAGCATCACTAGACGAGTCGATCTAGCCATGTCCGTCTGTCCGTTTCTACGCAAACTAGTCTCTCAGTTTTGAAACCTTCCCAAAAGTCTTATTTTTATTGCAGGTAGTATATAAGTCGAAACGAGCCAGATCGGACAACTGTACCCTACAGCTCCCATAGGAATGATTAAAAAACACTTTTTAAAAAATGTTAAAACTTAAAAATATCTTATAAGAATGTATATACCCTTGCAGAAGGTATAATGATTAAAGTCAGAAGTTTGCAACTCAGTGAAGGAGATCTTTTCGAACGACAGTATATTTAAATGGAAAATTATTTTTACATTTGTGTAATTATTTTTTAGTTTTCTAAAAATCGGAAAGCTCTGTATTCACCCAGAAAAATACTGAACCAAATTTTAGGTCATGCTTGGCCTAAATATTTAAAATGGGCTAAAAGTTCATTTTTAAGTCATGCACTGCCTAAAAATTTCAATTTTTTGACTTTTTGCCCTACTTTTTAGGTCACGAATGGCTTAATATTTTAGACCTTAAAACTACTGAATTTTTCGTAAAAATATTTGAAAGCTTAAAACCTATAAACTGAAGATGTCTGTCATATATTGATGTTGGACCTAACCAAATAATAATTGTATTGCTCATAATTATTAAATACTACTATTACTATTTTAAGAGCCGTACTATTACGAAATTTAACATTTTAGGCCATGCATGCCCTAAAAATGGGGAACTTAAAAAAAATAAATGTTAAATTTTTTCTCATGATATTACCACAATTTCTTAATGTTAATTTATCTCCCTAATAATATTGTATCTCACTAATATCAACACATTTTAATTTTGTCTGCGGTGGGAATCGATGGTGTCTGCCTCTGATGTGAGAGGACCCCGGTTTGAATACCCCAGGTCTCGAACTTCGTACCCCGAGAAAAAAAAATTCCCGGAACGCCCCCCCCTGAACCAAGTCCATATGATTTTATTTTCTAGCAAAATGCTTTTGTAAGTTCCAACAAATTATTTTTGTACTATGTACACTACTTTGAGGCATTCAATTACCTAAATTGATTAAAGGTGGAATCCTAAATTTTAGACTTAGCACTTGGATTAGGCCAATTTTACATAAATTCTATGGCACTTTTGCGCATTTTAGGTCACTTATTTTTCTGGGTGTACAGTGTTCCCATGGGAACAACCTGCAAGGGTATAGAGAGTATAAAGAGTATATAATTAGGGTATTCAATTGCGTTGCAAAAGTGTAAGCTTTGTAAGTTTGCCAGACGAGAATTGTAAGCTCTCTATTTTAAAACATCGTTGCAGGAAATTGACGTACACAAGAAAGATAACTTTTACATTTTTGTATTGCTCCAACATAGACTTAGCTAGATTTAGCACTTTATTAACTTCGCTCTCAGACCATCGCTTAGTTTCGATCTCCCTGGGTCGCTTTCTTGAGGGTTTTTCTTCCATTGAAATTGTTATTCAATGATTTTGTTTTATAGAAGACAATTTTTTTCTTTTGCATTTAAAATTCAAATTTGTTTCTTTCCTTTCACTGTCATTACCATGGATTTAAATCCAACTTTTCAGTATATTTTTAGTATTTTAGATAAAATTCCTACCCATTATTAACCCCCTATTTCTACACAAGTACGACAGATTTGTATACATAGGCTGGGGTGTTGTAGGCCTTGAAAACTACTTTGTACGGAAATTGTTGTTGGAACTGCTTACACTTTTTAAATGTTTGCAACGCAATTGAATACCCTAAATGATTTCAGTCAGAAGTTTGCAATGAAGTGAAGGAGGCGATTCCAACCCCATAAAATACATACATATACTCTTGATGTCCGTCTGTCCGTTTCTACACCCAGAAAAAAAGACCAAGAATTCCCAAATATGGCCTAGAATTTAGGTAAATTTGGCCTTAAGTTGCAGCTAAATCCATGCATGGCCTAAATTTAGAATCCTATGACCTTCGATTTTGGGGCACTAATGGCTTAAAATGTGGGCCATTTATGACTTAGCTCTTAGGTAATTGGATGCCTAAAATTGTAAATATGGTACAAAAATAATTTTTTTACATACAAAAGCATTTTTAAAAGATGAAAGATCATATGAACTTGGCTCAGAGGGACAGACCCGACACCATATTACGCATGAGCGTGTAAGTTCAAGTCATATGTGAAGTAAACATGTTCGCGAACAATTTATAACTTCCTCAAGTTTGCAACATATTAATACTGCGTTTTATACGAAATGCACATGTTCTGTGCGAGATGGCAAGCCGATTTTAAAGCGATAACGATACTCCCACAATATAGTAGTACTATTAACGTAACGCATCGGACTCTCCCGCGGAAAACCGGTGATCGATTTCCAGCGGACAATATTAAAATGATTTTTATTTTTTTAGGAAGATAATAAGTTCACTTATAAGAAATCAATATTATAAAAAACTCAAATAAATTAATGTTATTACTATCATAAGAAGGCATTTAAATTTTTTTGAAAATACCTAGTTTGTAGGTCATATATGTATGCCCTAAAATGTTCAATTTTGTAATAAAACGGCTCAGCTGTGTATTGGTTTCTTCTATCGGTTTCCATAGACCTATACAGATAGTACTCTAAATAATTGGTTAAATAATTATAAACAATACTGTTATTTGGTTAGGTCTAACATCAATATCTAACAGACATATTTATTTTAAAAGGTTCTTAGATGTCAAATATTGTTAAGTGAAATGTAATAATCTAAAGGCCCATAATGACCTAAATATTACAACATTCGTTACCTAAAATGTAATGCAAAAAGTACAAAAATTGAAATTTATGGGCAGTGCATCACCTAAATTTTAAATTTTTTAGGTCTTGCATGACCTAAATTTTGTTCGTCTTTTTCCTGAGTGTACGCAAACTAGGGACTCAGCTTTAAAGCTATGAATGAAACCTTATAAGCCGGAACAAGGCGGATCAGAAAACTGTATCTTACTGTTTCCATAGGAGTGATCAAAAAAGAATTTATTTATTTATTTATTAAAGATTATAGTAAAATTAACAAAACTAAGACTTACTCAAGGGAGTAGTACAAGAAAATAGTTTAAAAAATGTAAAGAAATAATAGCTTCGGATTTTTTACATATTAACTCTTCTCTTCGAAATATCATTATTTAAATATTTCAGAATTTTGAATCGAATTAAAAAAATATGTTATAGCTTCATTATTATACCCGTTACTCGTACAGTAAATGGCTATATTACATTCGTCGGAAAGTATGTTACTGGTAGAAGGAAGCGTTTCTGACCATGTAAATACATATACACTGGTCGGCATATGTATTTTGACAAAACAAAAGTTAAATATACTCATAATTTGAATTTACTTCTTCTAAATTTTTGGCATCAATGGAAAGGCAATTTAAATGCCGTTTGAATGATACAATACATTTCTTAACTTATTAAGTATTTATTGAAAAGGACGAATTTATGTAAATCTACTTTAAAATTTTTTTTTTAAACTTTTTTCCTCGACTTGAAATTAAATTAAATTTTTTGATGCAAAAAGTTTCTTCAAACAAAAATAATAGTAACTGCATACCGAATTTTTCAAAAATCATTTAGCTTATATTTTTTTTAAGGTTTTTTTGAAAATGTTTAAAAAATTGATTTTGAGACATATTTCTCTATTTTTCATACAAATTTTTTCCGACATTGTCACCTTCAAAAAATAATAAGAAATATAAGCAAAATGATTTTTGAAAAATTCTTCTTACTATTATTTTTGTTTGAAGAAACTTTTTGCATCAAAAAATTTAAGTTTTCAAGTCGAGGAAAAAAGTTTAAAAAGTAGATGCTTACACAAATTCGTCCTTTTCAATAAGTACCGAATGGGTTAAGAAATGTATTGTATCATTCAAACGGCATTTAAATTACCTTTCCATTGCTGCCAAAGTTTACAATATGTAAGTTCAAATTATGAGTATATTTAACTTTTGTTTTGTCAAAATACTTATGCCGACCACTGTAAATGTATATACATTCTTGGTCAGAACCACTTGCCGAGTCGATCTAGTCATGTGCTGAGATCTCGGAATCTATAAGATTCTAGGCCTTCCTGCGCAGCTCAACATTGCTTCAGCAGGGTACCACGCCACCAGTTTTACGCCCACAAACTACCACAACGCGAAAACCCTTCTAGCGCCCACGGGTAACTAACAGTCGAGGCCGTCGATAATAACGTTTTCTCTTGTTTTTGATCATATTCGTGCTTGAAAGGTGCATATTGTTATCGCATATTGTTTTCCATGCTTAGCGAAGTTTTGAAACCGAAAAAACTTAATTCAAGCAAGAAATACTTGATTTTTTTCTGAGTGTATTAATAAGATCTTTAGCAACAGTTTTCGGTATTTTTTATTTTGTTCTTTTGAGCTTAATGAAAGTTCCATCATCACATTCCCAACAGTACCTTGTTTTACCACCGAACTTTTACAGGAATATACTCAATAGATGTTAGCAACTTGCTGCTTTTAAACTTTTGAAAAATATTAATTTTTTGAGATGTGACATTCAAGAAACGAATCGTTTGTCACTATACCCTACACCCTATGACTATCTTAAGAACAAATAACTGAGCCGTATTACTACAGAATTTAACATTGTAGGCCATAAATGCCCTAAAAGTTATTTATTTAAAAAAAAATGTTATTTGCTTACTCATGATTTGTATACAATTTATTTATTTTAATTGGATTTTATAGTGAACTCAAATAAGTTAATATTTTATCTTCCTAAAAAAAAAACAATTCTTATTTTGTCCGCGGTGGGAATCGATAATTAATCTTCAGACAGCTTCAATTTTCTTAGTTTATACTTTTACACTTTAACCGATATTTTTTCCAAACGAATTAAAATGTTTAAAGTCTTTGTTTTTCCAAAAATGGTAAAACTAAAGATTCTTATATTAAGCTATTTAACATCATCTACAATTTTCCGGCCATTAATATCAAGCAAAAACTCCTCTTAACGATGTAAATATCCAGTGACGATTGCACCTTCAACAAACAAAAGTTATGATATCAACTTTTGTGACGAAAATGTACCATACGATATACTAAATAAACACATTTTCTACGCTGTGGCGCCCACAACTTTTACGTTAGATAAAAAATTTTAACTGAAATGTATTTTTCCCGACATTACCTATTGATTGACCCAACAAACCCAAAGTTTGCAACGCCCACTCTAACGCCCTCAAACGCCACAATACGCTTAAATCTGTATCCCGCCCACACCATATATTGAGATCGCCGGTAGGTGTTGCGTTACATTCTCATTTTGCTGCTTGTATATCTCCATCTTCCTTTGGTCCCTTTAGCTGAGTAACGGGTATCTGATAGTCGAGGCACTCGACTTTAAAGTTCTTCCTTGTTTTTTCTAAGTGTGATTTTCGAATACGTTTTTTCCTTATAATTCCTAGATAAGAGACCAAAGCCAACACATATTGCTAAAGATAAGGAACCCAAAGTTAAAGGTGTTCCCAGAGTCAACAGTAAATGTTAATAAGGGGTTAAAGTTCTGACCCTGAAGACGTTATTACATCTGAAACAAAAGTATTCTAAATTTAATGAAACACGGAGGTTTCGAGTTAGCATTGATAGTTGAAATCTGACGTTTTCTTAAGTTATGAAGCTTATATATCGCCCCTAAATTCAAATCGAGCCCATAAGCGCCATATAGTTCTCAATGGGGACTTGGCTAAACGGTAATGCTATTCCATTTGATTCGATGTGATTGCATTTACACCGCCAAAAAAAATCGTCGGCTGCCGATTAAGCGAGCTGTGAGCGACATGAGATTTTCGCCCCGTTTCCATTTTCATTCCTATTCCGATGCCACATTGTACGAGGACGAATAGTTCGCCGGCTTCGGAGCGGATTACCCGATGTCTCACTGCCTCAGCACGTCCAAGATACATTTGCCGCTCTCGACCCCCCCTGAAAATCCCACCACCCCACATTTATATCGCCCGGGTTGGTATGTGGAAATACTTTGGGTGGGTAGTTAATCGGTTTGCTTGCACTGCTCCCCTTGACTTACTTTTCCACCTGCAAGGTGCGCAGAGGATGGAGGGCGCAGAGCGGGTGATGGAACGGCGACTGAGACTGACGAATCCAGGTGTTTGGGCATCAGAACGAGAACGTGCCGGTGCCCCAGGACCACTTAATGCAGCACACTAAGGTGCGATAAGGAATTTCTAGATTTCTTTTACGCCTCACACTTGCACATATAGGAGTGAAGCTCTCGATACAGGGAGCTTCTCATGTAAAAAATACAATAGAATAATTTTAAAGTCTAAGGACTGGCTGAATTATGGGGTTCTTTAGGGGTTTTGGGCACAAAACTAATCTCTTTTCTTGACTTGTTCTTTAATATTTTGAATGAAATTACAGGGAGAAATAAAATTGTGAAAATAACAAGCAGAGGAGCCACAGAAATCGCAAAGCGCTTAACTAAGGTATCTTTCTTATGTGCATCAATATACATTTTAAACAAATTCAGCGCCTAGCGATTTCTGTGGCTCTCTGTTTTGTATTTATGTGACATTTCATAAACAGATTCGACTGCAAACAAATTTTGTAAGTATGGAAAACAAATCAAGTGTAGGCACCCTGTTTTTTATTCGAATGCGCCTCGGTTTTTATTTTCGTTTTCTTTATTCGGTGGCAACTTTTGTTGCTGCGGCCTGTTGTGTTGTTTGTGTGTGCATTTCAGTGCCAACAACTGTCAATCTTTTCGCTCCTGAGCAGTTCCGGCGAGAATTACCCAAGAAGCCGTCGCCCATTCCCAATTCCCAACCACACCTCCCAGTTTTCCCGCAATCCGCCCCGTAGTCTCCATAACTTATCCGCCATGTGGTCGTGTGTTTTGATACACATATTGTATCGTTTTGTGGCACAAGCCCAGTCGAGTTCCGTACGTGAGTGGGAACCAGGTAAGAGAGGGGTTACGGCTGCCGGGGGCTGAAGTGGCCTCCACAGAGGCTGTGAAAAAGCGGGTTGGCTGAGAACGGGGACCCGTTTCGGCATAAGTGCCTGTATAAAAAAAGACGACATTTATTTGAGACCATGTAGTAAATTGTAAATTACATTCCTAATCTTTCGAAGGCCGCTGATGCGCAGACATGCCACCCTGTTCTCGGCCCACTCTGCTTCTCCATTGCTGGCTTTCCACTTTGCCACCCGTTTCCATACTCCCACCGCCCAATGACGCATAAATAGGCAGTCGGCAAGGAGCAGGCACGCACTTTTGCTCATTTATGTTTTAAATTCATTTCGAGACAATGAGTAAGAAAAAGGCGGTTGGTTGGCGGAAAAGCTGGGGTAACTCGGTGAAAAGTTAGGGAACACAGTGAAGGTAGAGAGGGGCCCGAAAGTTACAATTTAGACGCTCAACATCAGATGTCCTGGTGCTTAATGCTTTGGGGACTTCTGTCCTTGCGCCTTGATTTGTATATATTAGTGTGTGTGTGTCGCTTAAAAATCTGCTACAGTGACAATGTCACGTTTTGTGTTAATTTAATTACAAGAAACCATTTGTAAATATTACGACGTGATTTGCAAAGGCACGCATGTGGCAGCCTCTACCCGATGCCCTTTACCTTCCCCACCACTGCCACGCTCTTGTGTGAGTTCTGTGAAAATGATATATA
Source organism: Drosophila subpulchrella (assembly GCF_014743375.2). NCBI lineage: Eukaryota > Metazoa > Arthropoda > Insecta > Diptera > Drosophilidae > Drosophila > Drosophila subpulchrella. The sequence goes on from NC_050613.1 coordinate 653,311, forward strand.
ATTTTCAAGCTTTTTCGTTTTCATTTGAAATTCATACGCAACACACACACTTCGCGCAGTTTGTTTGCATACTTTTGGGTAACTCCCAGCCCACTAGAAACCACTCCAGCCTTGTGAGCGCCTTTCTCAGGATTTTAAATAAATTCCCTTCTCCGCTGAGTCTGCTTTGCAGAGCATCATGTTGCCGACAGAACAATGCGGACCATGTTGCAGAAACATGTTGCGCCTGCTGAATTTGTTATGAGGTTACGAATAAGATTAAGAAATGAGGGTTTCAAAAAACATTCTTATGAGTACAGAACTTTATCAACCAATTCAGTAAACCAAGTACCAAATAGCCGAATAACTCAAAGGCCTGAAAAAACTGCAAAAAACATTTTCGGAACGTCATTTTTGGACCAACGTTGTTAATTGAAAACATGAAAGAACGTTACAGTCAAAGGCCTCTACTGTCATATACCCGGTAAACATGGGCTTCGTAGGCACTACTAAAAATCTGATTGTCAAAATTTGACACTTTAGGTCGAAACAAGGAAGAACGCTATAGTCGAGTACCTCGACTACCCGTTACTCAGCAAAATGAAAAAAGGGGAAATGGAGATATGCAAGCAGCAAAGCGAGATTGAAATGCGCCACCTACCGGCTGTCTCAATATATGGTTCTGTGGGCGGCAGACAGATTTAAGCGTTATGGGTGTTAGAGTGGGCGTGGCAAACTTTTTTTGGCTCAATCGATAGGCATTTACGAGGCTAATACATTTAAGTTACAATTTTTTTTTTGCATGCAAATTGTGGGCGTGGCAAACTTTTAAGCCCGTTTTAGGCTTGATTTTTGTACATTTCGAAAGGATTTTTTAGTCGGAAACACACGCTATGCCAACAACATTTTGAAAATTAGAAAGTCAAAATGTTGCTTGTAGATTCAAGTAATGCCTATTAAGCCCACGTTTGTTTTATCTGTGTGCCTCGCCCACTTTAACGGCCAAAAACGCCCATAACGGTAAGTTCTGCCTAGAGCCCTCATTTTTATACCCGTTACTAGTAGAGTAACAGGGTATACTAGACTCGTCGGAAAGTATGTACCAGGTAGAAAAAAGCGGTTCGACCCCATAAAGTATGTATATTCGTGATCAGGAACACTAGCCGAGTCGATCTAGCCATGTCCGCCTGTCCTTCTGTCCGTATGAACGCTGAGATCTCGGAAACTTTAAAAGCTACAATACTGGGATAAGGCATGCGGATTCCTGAGATTCCTGCGCAGCGAATGTTTGTTTCAGCAGAGTGCCACGCCCACTCTAACGCCCACAAACCGCAAAAAACTGTGGCTCCTACAGTTTTGATGCTAGAATAAAAATTAAAACTGAAATGTATTGTTCTTATCAATATATATCGATTGACTTAAAAAAAGTTCGCCACGCCCACTTTAACGCCCACAAACTTCGAAAAATCGTAAATATGAACGTCGATATCTCGGAAACTATCAAAGATAGAGAATTGGGATCTCAGATTTCGATTCCGTAGCCGTACCCATCGCAAGTTTGTTACGCGAATATGCCACGCCCACTCTTACGCCCACAAACCGTCAAACCTATGACGCCCACAATTTGCATGCTAGATAAAAAATTTTAACTGAAATGTATTTGTCTCGTCAATACCTATCGATTGATCCAAAAAAAAGTTTGTCTACCGCCGGTAGGTGGCGCATTTTAATCTCGCTTTGCTGCTAGCATATCTCCAATTCCCTTTGGTCCCTTTAGCTGAATAAAGCTGATAGTCGAGGTACTCGACAATAGTGGTCTTCCTTGTTTTTTCTACGCCGCCCTGCGAAGTCGCTTCTCATGCGCATACATATGTTTGTATAGACAGATGCACGTGATTTTCATAAACTTTCATAAAATTTTGCATATTCTTGACAGTCTTTTACAAATTTTTTGTTATTTCTCAATTAATTAGGGTTTCAATTTTTAGCGAGCACTTTCAAGCTTATGTGGTGGATGCCGAACTGGACTCTTTTAAGATTGTATAAAAACTATAATTATAAGTTAATCACAATTAAACAAATTTTAGTTTATAAGTATACATAAGTACGAAAAATAATGTGTAAATATGAAATACTGTAAATATTTTGTACAAACTGTAAATAGGTTATAACACGTAAAATAAAAAAATTTGGTGTATAATATTATATTTAAGTTTGTCTTTGACATTAAATTATCAAATTAACAATAATATCAATTTGGTATTTGTATACCCTTGCAGAGGGTAGATTGATTTCAGTCAGAAGTTTGCAACGCAGTGAAGGAGACGTTTCCGACCCCATAAAGTATATATATTCTTGATCAGCATCACTAGACGAGTCGATCTAGCCATGTCCGTCTGTCCGTTTCTACGCAAACTAGTCTCTCAGTTTTAAAGCTATCGGGCTGAAACTTTCCCAAAAGTCTTATATCTCTTGCAGGTAGTATATAAGTCGGAACCAGCCGGATCGGACAACTATATCTTATAGCTCCCACAGGAATAATCGGAAAAAAAATTTTTTAAAATTATATCTTTGGTGTTTTTTGGCATATAATCTCCATAGCTTGGAAATAACATTTTTTAATTAGTTTTGAGTTTTGAATTTAATTTTATCGAAATCGGACGACTATATCATATAGCTGCCATAGGAACGATCGGTAAATTGGTGGAAAAATAATATGAAACGAATTATAGCTTCGGTGTTTTTCAACATATAACCTCCAACGCTTGGAAATAACATTTTTTAATTAGTTCTGAATTTCGAATTTAATTTTATTAAAATCGGAAGACTATATCATATAGCTGCCATAGGAACGATCGGAAAATTGGTAGGAAAATAATATGAAACAAATTATAGCTTCGGTGTTTTTTAAGATATAACCTCCTACGCTTGGAAACAACATTTTTTAATTAGTTCTGAATTTCGAATTTAATTTTATCAAAATCGGTCGACTATATCATAAAGCTGCCAAAGGAACGATCGGAAAATTGGTGGGAAAATAATATGAAACAAATTATAGATTCGGTGTTTTTTGACATATTATCCTATACTATTGGGAATATCATTTTTTGTATTTTTAAATTTAATAATTATAACTGCACGGGTATACAAACTTCGGCTTGCCGAAGATAACTTCCTATCTTGTTAATATCCAATCTACTACAATGTACATTTGAAATTATAATATTAAATCTACAATAATATCAAATTTACAACAAAAATATTTCAAAAAATTGATACCGCTTAATGTAAAAATGATATTACCGAAATATCGCTTTTACCATTTCGAACAAATCAAATTGATATGTGCTGTATCAAGGCCGAATTGCTACTGGATTTCATCAAATTTACCATCATATCATATCAATTTTTCTTTCTGTGTAGTTCGGTTTCAAAGTCTAATTCTAACTACCCTAATCACTTTAATGCGGCAATTTGTGTTTTTTCTCCAGTTATTACCGAAAGTTCCTCTTAAGTGATTTACAAACTATAACGCCAACCTATTCTCCTGGGCCAGATGGACTCCCTGGGTGTGTGCTTAAGTTTTGTGCCCGAACCATTTGTAAGCCCATTCTTAAACGTTTTAATTTGTCTATCTCATCATCTGTTTTCCTACTATCTACCAAGATTCTTTTCATATTTCATTCCACAAAAAGGGTGCGAAGGTCGATGTTCAGAACTATAGTGAAATGTCCAAGTTATCTGCAATTCCTAAATAATTTTAACGCATTATTACCTCTCATTTACAACATTTGTGCTCCTCTCTGATATCAACGTGTCAACATGGTTTTGTTAAGCGAAGATCGACCAGCATTAACCTGCTCGAATTGACATCTGTTGTAACAGATGGACTTAACAAAAAATTTCAGACAGACGTTCTATATACACTGGTCGGCATAAGTATTTTGACAAAATAAAAGTTAAGTATACTCATAACTTGAATTTACTTCTTGTAAACTATAGGCATCAATGGAAAGGTAATTTCAATGCCGTTTGAATGATACAATACATTTCTTTACCCATTCAGTACTTATTGAAAAGGACGAATTTGTGTAAATCAACTTTGAAATTTTTAAAAAAAACTTTTTTCCTCGTCTTGAAAACTTAAATTTTTTGATGCAAAAAGTTTCTTCAAACAAAAATAATAGTAACTGCAAAAAGAATTTTTCAAATATCATTTTGCTTATATTTTTTATGATTTTTTGAAGGTGACAATGTCGGAAAAAATTTGTATGAAAAGGACAAAAATATGGCTAAAATGCCTGTTTTTAAGCATTTTCAAAAATTCATAAAAAATATAAGAAAAATGATTTTTGAAAAATTCTTTTTGCAGTTACTATTGTTTTTGTTTGAAGAAACTTTTTGCATCAAAAAATTTAAGTTTTCAAGACGAGGAAAAAAGTTTTTTTTAAAAATTTCAAAGTTGATTTACACAAATTCGTCCTTTTCAATAAGTACTGAATGGGTAAAGAAATGTATTGTATCATTCAAACGGCATTGAAATTACCTTTCCATTGATGCCTATAGTTTACAAGAAGTAAATTCAAGTTATGAGTATACTTAACTTTTATTTTGTCAAAATACTTATGCCGACCACTGTACGTATTTTAGTTAAGCCTTTGACTTTGTGAACCACTCTCTTCTTTTATTCAAATTAGATCAGCTCGGGTTTCCGAATAATCTATTTTTTTATTTTTTTTATTTCAGTATTAGCAAGTATATACATAAATCGCATTTAAAATATAATTACTAATTTAGGGAAAGGAGTAATTAGATACTGTGACCATCGACTCGACAATTGATAAAAATGTTTCATTTATTTTTGTGATTTAACACTGTAACGAACTGATTTTCTTGGGGTGCTCGCTACGAGATTCGTGCGGCTAGCTCAGTAGATTGTGTGTTCATCCCACCAAATTTATATGACGAGATCAGTGAGAAAGCACAGAATTCAAAGGATTACAGTGGGTCTATTTTCGTATTACTTATTACAGCGGTGGATGGCTCGGTTGGTTCGGTGTCGTCTCGCACTGGTTCCAATGGCTGCTGATACTGCTCTCTCGGCTCGGCGACGCTTTGACTCGGTGATCACTGACTCCTTCCTGTATCTCGGGATGCTCGTAGTGTCCCTCGCCGCTGCTCGCTCGCCGACGCGTTAGCCCGCTTGTTGCGCCTTGGACTCGCACAGAGATCGGCCTTGCGGGCTTAGGGAAGCGTCACCGTTCTCAGACGAGGGTGGACAGGTGCCTCGCTCTCCAGGGCAACGCCTTTCGAGACAATGACCGCCTGTCCCTTGGTCTATAACGGACGGTCCCTCTAGGGTCTTGCTCAGTTCGCGCTGACATTCAAGACTTACGCCAGGAAGCTGCCTAGCGGTCCACTTCGCATTACGCCTAGCGCAGTCGAACGTTCCACCATAGCCTCACCCTATTGCTTGAGGCCCGTGACGGTCCTGCGCTCCTCAATGAGTTCTCCGCGGCGACAGTGACCTGGTTGCCGGTGATGTCTACTAGTTTCGCTGCCGATGTCCTTTGCTCCGCTCCTTATCTTGCTGGCTGCGGGACTCGATGTATGGTGGTCTCGGCCCCTTGAGGTCTTGGACGATTGCCGTTCCGGGACTTGCTGAAGCGGTGCGGCTCTCCAGGACAACGCCTCTTGAATGCCTCAACCGGTCGACTGCTCGCCCTTTCTTGGTCGGTTGGTGTTTTGGGACTTCACCGGTAATCGCTGGGCTCTCCAGGACAACGCCTCTTGAAACCACAAATCGATCGACCGCTCGTCCTTTGCGCCAGGTCCAGCTCAGTCGGGCAAGGCATGCTAGGTCTAGACAACTTTCCTCTCGAGTTCACGGTACCTCGCCGCAGGACTCTATTGCGCGACGAAGTAAGAAACAAACCGTCTTGACTTAGCTGTGTGATGCCCTCTGGACCTCAGCTTCCTGTGTCTCAATTCGGAGATTCTTGATGTCCCAATCCCAAGCGTCTCGACGTAGCGATCTTGCTCCTTGTAGGCTTCCCTCGGCGCTGCTTGCTACGACTTAACTTGTTATTGTTGACTCGTGCTGGTGGTTGACTTGGTTCTTAGATAACTGACTAATGGATTGACCAGTTGGATTGACTCCTCGTGATCGACTGATCCAGCTCCTAGAGCTCTGCGGCCTTATAAAGGGCATCCGGAAACCGTTATTTACCTTTTGCGCACGGCCCGCTGGTACTCTTCACTCCAGGTCCAAAGTCCACGGATCCAGTTTGGCCTCTTTGTCCTAGACCCATGGCTACCACCTGGAGTCGGATTTCTTGGCGCTATCCTGCTGAACCTCCTGTGGCATGTGGAACGCAGGCGCTCCGTCCTGCTACTAAGATGTGGCACTTCTTCCCCTAGTCCAAGGTCCACGGCAATTTCCAAGGCCCGGAGCGTTCCGTTATTTCCTTTTGCAGACGGCCCCCTCACTCTGCCATCGAAGTTTCCACTCTCTTTCTCTCTCCAGCTTCTAATTCTTTAAACTCTCTTTCTCCAACCACTCGTCTTTCAAACTCTCTTTCTCCAAACTCTAAAGCTATCTTTCTCCATACTCTCTTTACCCACATTCTCTTTCTCCAAACTCTCATCTTTGCCATGCCGTTACTACGCTAATTCTCCGCGTATCTGGTAGCCGGTAGGCCACCATGTATAATTGCCGCTGCAATTCGTAGGTAACTCTTTACATTCCCCCCTTTCTGAAGGAAGAAAATTTTAATTCTCGTGTATCCTGTAGCCTTTGAGTCCTTGCGACGCTCTCGATGACTCCCTCGGCGATCCCTCGACGCTCCCTCGTTGCTTCCTGGATGCTCCGCAATGCTCTCAATGACTCCCTCGGCGCTTCCTCGTTGCTTCATTGATGCCCCGCGACGCCCACAGCTCTATCCAGAGTTCCACAGCGCCGGGTCTCGATCAAGTTTGCATTCCCTTTCTCTGCGCCTGCCTCGATGAACTTAAATGCTCCCGCGCCGATACTTCATAGGTTTCCACTAGGCTATCGATAATCATCGGCTATCGATCCCCAGCTCGCTGCTCGTTACTGCGTTCTCCACCTTTTCGATGTTTTCTCCGTCTGTTCACACCATCCAAGCTTGATAGCTTATCGTCTATCGATACCGATGGCAAAGCGTTGCCGCCTGCTCGTTGCGATGTTTTACCCTTTCAGAATTTCTTGTGCCCATCGATCGCCACTATCGTCCAGTGACAATCGACCGCTTACTAATCGTGGCGCCCCCTTTCCTAGGCAATGGTGAATTGATAAAATTGGTTCTGAAAGTAAAGCTTTCGGTTGATTTCTCTCCTTTCCATTTTTTCCCTTTTTTTTATCCTTTTTCTTTCGTTTCCATTTTTTCAGCTCCCACCAGCCTATGCCGTTCGTTGTCCTTAATCTTAAGTATAATGGCTCCAGCGGTTTTAAATACCGTTTGGCCTTCGTTTGCAGTAGGGCTTTTCTGTCCGTGGAGAGTTGCACTTTTCGTTTGACTGGCATTTACTTCTCCGGATGCTACGGTGTGTGTCTGAACTGCGAGACTTGTGTTGCTTGCCTCCCTCCGCGCATACTCCCATCTACGTGACGTAATCTGTTGACTCTGGCTCGCGCCCGACGCTGAAATCGTTGCCTTGTCGTCGGGGTCAGCGTACACCCTTTATATCCGTTCCTTATGATGGTCCTTTCTGCGTGGCGTGTGGATGACTTTCGCTTAGGCCTGGCGCATAATCCTGTTGCCTCGCAGTCTGAATCAATGTTAAGTCCTGATCGTGTCCTTGTGCCGTATTCCATATATGTCGTTTCCGTCTGGAAACTGACTCTGGCAAATGCCTGACGTTGAATCCTGTTGCCTTCCGGTCTGGATCAATGTAAAATTCTGATCGTGTCCTTGTGCCGTATTCCATGTTTGTCCTTCCCACATGGCGTGATCACTGATGACTCAGGCAAATGCCTGACGCGGAATCCTGTTGCCTTGTGGTCTGGATCCCTTATACCCTAACCGTATTCATGTGCCTTCCTCATATGTGTCCTTTCCGCCTGGCGTAATCACGGATGACTCTGGCCAATGCCCGACGCGGAATCCTGCTACCTTGCGGACTGAATCTGCACTTATTATTAGTCCTCCGATGTGTCCGCCGTCTGCTCGTCTGCGGTTTGTGTTTATTGTTGCGTAAGCTCGCCAACGGCCTCTTTGGACAGGTGGTGTTCCTTTTCCCATACTGTGTCGCCCACCGCTGGCGTCCATTGCCTCCTCCTCAGGTTGTAGTGTCTGGCTTGGTCCTGGGATGCCTTTTCCATATTTCGCGGTACGATCACAAAAACCTTGGGTAAGGAACGCCAGGGTATAACCAGCTGACTTCGATATGCCAATGTTCACTGCCAGCATAGTCTGCGGCCACTTCTCGCCCCAGTTTCTCTGGTTCTGCCCTGCGAACCGCGCAATCATAGTCTTGACCGGTCTGTTCGCTTGTTCTGTCGTATTCTCTTGTGGTGTGTAGGGTGCGGTGAATTGTTGTCTGATACCAGTAGAAGGGAAAGACGGGTTTTGGGACAACTAGCATATTAATGGCCCCAAGCCCCCCCTTGCCCCTCATTAACGTATGCGGGTTCTGGGACAATTAGCATAATCCAATAAATTAAGTGATTTTAATGAACTTTGAACTCATAAAAATGTCACGATCATGTCTATAAAGAGTATATTTAATTGCCCCCATCGCCCCCACATCCCCATGTGACAATATTGATCATGTATCTTTCCCCTCATTATGTGCAATTAATAGTCAGGTGAGAAAGGTGCACGTGAGAAAGGTCGCACAACCATAGTATCCAAAGGTTGTTATCTTAGAGGAACATATGTTGGGGAAAGGTGTGATCACGTACCCTTTTGCCTCATTATCACAGGTGTTGCTGTGCACGTGAGAAAGGTCGCACACCCAAAGATGGTTATCTTAGAGGAACATGCCCGATCATGTTGAGGAATAATATTTTCTATGATTATAAAATTAATTTTGAAATCAAAAGAACCCCAATAAAATAAGTCTCACAAGTAAATGATTCTCAGATGTGGAATATTTTAAAACACACATTTTTGTTTCCGCCCCAGAACGTTTAACTGGTAAATTCTCTAAGATTGTCTCCTTTCCACAAATGGGTCATAAACAAGTCATAAAAGGGATTCAAGCAAGAGCTACCCGAACATGCGCACCTGTCCAGTACCTGACCGCAATAAAAGGGGCACATGCACAACCCTGAAGGCGCACGCTCATTGACAAGCGCAATAAAAGGGACACAAGCACAAGCCTGATGGCGCACGCTCATTGACAAGATCATGGGCCTCACGCCAACGACTGACTGCTAGCTCTAATACGTCCCATAATAGGGGTTGAAATCACGACCGCGCAACAACTCGCAAGTAGCCGACATATCTTAGTCAAGGAAATATTTTCCATTCTCCGTACCTGTAATTTTAACTCGAAATAAAAAGTCACAAGTTTATTTTGTAGCATAATAATACATTTATTCATTTATTTTGGTATTGCGAACATGTTTTATTATGTTATTTAATCATTTTCATGCTTTTTTCTAGATTATAGTATATATCCATAATGTTGAGTGCTTCCCTTTTGTAATCCGAAATTCGATGGCATACACAAGTATCAACAGCCTCAGTGGCTGCATCATTGCTCCACACGCAGGTGTCCATATGATTTCCATGAATAGATGTTTTCATATTACCTCGTTCACATTCAAAGAGTTTTGATTGTATGAACTGGAGACGTACATAGTGTGCATTGAACAAAATTCCGTCAAATACATTCAGAAAGATTTTTTTTTAACTGAATGCATGTTGTCTATCTAAGTCAACAATCTCGTCTTACCCTTTTAATTATGCTTACACAATTTATAAGGAAATTTTATATAGGTTTTCATCTTCTTCTTTTACCCAAAAATATGCATTCTCGAAATTCAGCAAATGAAAATCTTTGATTTTTCCCAAAATCGAAATGATTTTTTCCAAACTGTCCCCTATTGGCTACCTGAGTATGATGGTGTGTATAAAAAATGACCTTTCCTTTCCCACCTGCAAGCAAAGTATTTACGACCTCTTCTAACCAACACTCTCCTTTATTCTATGATTTTGTGTCTCCTTTATCGATTTAATGTTGTCCTATTGGTTACACTTTTATCAAATATTTTTCAAAATCAATACTTCTTATCTCTTCTAACCAATGAATAGTTGATGTAATCTACTAGAATTACCTATATTGTTTTCGAATTTACAAAAAACTTAAGTATGCACCTCTCATCTTCAATATTATAATAGTCTTGAAGTGGGATACTCTACTACGTCAAACGCAACTTTAGTAAAAGTGAAAAAGTGATCGTGAAAAAAAAATTTAAGCAAAAAAAATAAAATAAAATGAATAACCAAATTCAGTTTTGTCAATCCTGCAAGTGTTTTTTGTAAAAGAATAAGTGGTCAAATCATGTCCGTTTGGAGTTGCATAAGCGAAATGTAATTCAACCCCTTGACGGAAGAGTTAAAAAAAATTTCTGAGGGGTTCAAGGGAAGAATACTCCATTACATGTACGTAAATGATGGAACGGACTTGATCTTACCTGAGAATTTCTTGAGTGAAGCTGGATTGTCACTGCTACCTCATCTCAGCATTCTATTAGAAAGTTATACTTCAGCAAAAGTCAACTTTGAACTGTTTTGCAGAGTATATTCTTTTTAAAGATAAATCTGAAGAAATTGAAATGAAAAGTTTTCAAAGTAAAATGACGATCATGAATAAAGATTCTGACTTAGAAAATATTTTCCATGAACATACCATGGAAATAATTTCAAAAACACAAGAATTTCAAGAGAGAGACAATGGATGGTCTCTTATAAAATTGATTCGCTTGGACATGAATGTGAATCACTATACACCGATGGCTGGATCGTCCTTCATACCACTACCTCGTTTCCTTTTGACAAAAAAAGCAATAGTTAATGTTTGTAATGAAAATGATCAATATTGTTTTAAATGGGCGTTGATTTCTGCCTTAAAAATTGTTAACAGGCCGCAAAGATGTTCGGCATATAATATTGATATATCGCTGGAGATAATTTATTTAGTCGATGTAACCTTCTTAAATGACCTAAGTTTTTGAATTTAAAAAATCTTAAGTATGCACCTCTCATCTTCAATATTATCATTCACGCCCACTTCAAACACTATAAATTATCGAGGACAATAGTTAGTTTACCAAAAATTGTCTTGAAGTGGGATACTCTGCTACGTCAAACACGACTTAAGTAAAAGTGAAAAAGTGATCGTGAAAAAAGAGTTTAAACTAAAAGAATAAAATAAAATGAATAACCAAAATCAGTATTGTCAATCCTGCAAGTGTTTCTTGCAAAAGAATAAGTGGGCAAACCATGTCCGTTCGGAGCTGCATAAGCGAAATGCAATTCAACCCCTTGACGGAAGACTCAAAAAAATTTCTGAGAGATTCAAGGGAAGAATTCTGCATTACATGTATGTAAACGATGGATCGGACTTGATCTTACCTGAGAGTTTCTTGAGTGAAGCTGGATTGTCACTGCCACCTCATCTCAGCATTCTATTAGAAAGTTATACTTCAGCAAAAGTCAACTTTGAACTGTTTGCAGAGTATATTCTTTTTAAAGATGAATCTGAAGAAATTGAAATGAAAAGTTTTCAAAGTAAAATGACGATCATGAATAAAGATTCTGACTTAGAAAATATTTTCCATGAACATACCATGAAAATAATTTCAAAAACACAAAAATTTCAAGAGAGGGACAGTGGATTGTCTCTTGTAAAATTGATTCGCTTGGAAATGAATGTGAATCACTATACACCGATGGCTGCATCGTCCTTCATACCACTACCTCGTTTCCTTTTGACAAAAAAAGCAATATTTAATGTTTGTAATGAAAATGATCAATATTGTTTTAAATGGGCTTTGATATCTGCCTTAAAAATTGTTAACAGGCCGCAAAGATGTTCGGCATATAATATTGATATAACGCTGGAGATAATTCGAATAAGTGATGAAATAAAATTAGATTTCACAGGGTTGACTTTCCCCCTTGAAATAAAATGTATACAAAAAATTTTTAAAGAAGAATACTCATATGACTTTAAACGTATTTGGATATAATGAACAGACCAGGGAAATAATTGGACCACTTATTCAATCGGAAGTGGAAAAACCTCTTCATATCAATATGATGTTTTTGGAAGACGGTGGAAATGGACATTATATGTACATTAAAAATATTTCAAGGTAAATTATTCTATTAACTTTTATCTCTTTTAACCAATTAAATAATGTGTATATACACTGGTCGGCATATATATTTTGTCATGGCGATGCCTCAGTTTCTGTTTAAATTTTTTTTTATTTTAAATATAAAAAAATGTATGGATTGTACATAATTCATTTAGTTACATTGTATTAAATTATAAATATAACAAATTTTCATTTTTAACATTCATTTAGATTTTTAATTGAATTAAAACTAAAAACTAAGTCATTTCATGGGTGGCATAAGTATTTTGACAAAATTTCTTTTTTCATCTTAATTAACTAATTTGTTTTATAAATTTATTTGAAACTGGAAATTAATAAAAAATATACCCTCCTTTGGTGTCTATGACCTTTTGCAGGCGATTCGGAACGGAATCGACCAAGGTTTGAAGGTATTTTAAGGGAACCTCTTTCCAATTCATTGTAACCTCAGTGACGGTTTCTGCTTTTGTCCTGGTCAGATCAGTGCTTCTTTCTCGCTTTATTAGCGACCACACATTTTCAATAATGTTTAAATCAGGACTTTGTGGCGGCCAATCGAGAGTTTCCACCCCGACATCTCTTAAAAACCTAGTAATCATTCTAGCCTTATGGCAAGGAGCGTTGTCCTGTTGGAGAATAAATTCTTTTCCTATTAATCTGTCGCCGGAGGGAAATGCATAATTGTTTAAAGTTTCTAAATATCGCTTCTGATTCATGGATCCGTCTATGGGAACCAAGTCTCCCACACCATTATATGAAACTGAACCCCAGAACATTACGCTTCCACCCCCATGACTTACTCTTTGACACACAGGAGCATTTTTTTTACGGTAATTCTTGTTAATTCTTACAAAAACTTTCTTTTGAGATGCGTGGAATTCAAAACTACTCTCATCTGTCCACAGGACATTACGCCAAAATGAAGCGGGCTTGGTGATGTATCTTTTCGCGAACTCCAAACGCTTTAGTTTATTTTTAGGGGTGATAAAAGGAATTGGTTTTGCAATATATGTTTTCATATCTGCTTCAATCAAACGCCTGCGTATTGTTCTCTCACTTATGGAAGTGGATGCAGTCTCATCCCACTCTAAGGACACAGCCTTTGGTGTTTTTAAAGGGTCCTTCTTAAAAGCATGGACGATAAGACGGTCTTCATGAGCTGTAGTCTTTCGATTTCTGCCTTTACGGTGAACATTGATCACATCATTAAATTTTTTATATTTATTGATTTGATAATAAATGGTCTGACGAGACAAATTATATTCCTCAGCGATGTTTATTACAGAAACACCCAAGTTATATTTGATCACAATTTCCGATCTTATTTTGGCGCTCAGCTCAGATTTTTTAACCATTTTAAATATTAAAAAATCGACTTTATCCAATATTAATGAAAACTTGTAATAATATTCTTGAACAACACTTTCAGCTTGCCTAGAAACAACTAAATCACGCAATGACAAAATATATATGCCACTGCTAAAATCGTTGCTTGCTGGCATTCTTATCAGCAGAACGAAAAAACAAAACACAATTGACGAAATATTTTGCATATTAACAGTTATTGATTTGCTCTTCTCTTTTATCATAATTTTCAGTTCGAACAATGCACCGGTACTTAGATCAAGAGTCTGATAGTCAAATGAATACTATGACAAAATATATATGCCGACCAGTGTAATTCTCTTTCAAAGACTAATAACTGCGCAAAGAGGAAATCAGAAGAGGGCGCAATATTTCTGCAATGTGTGTTTAAATTTTTCCAAAACTGAGGAAGCTGCATTGAAACACAAAACGCTCTGCAGTAGGAAGGTCTCAAAGATGCCACACCCCCAGAATAATACATTGGAATTTTCCCAAGTTCAACATCAGCTTCAAGATCCATTCGTTGTCTACGCGGATTTTGAATGCATTCTGGAAGTAAAGAAAATTATTCCAGTATTTTTTCATAATTTTTCGAAATACGACTGTCATTTATTTATTCAAGAGTTAGGAAAGACTCCCGGTTTAAGTGGAGTTTAAGTGGAAATTGTTTTGAAATACGTTATCTCGATACATATAGATTTATGCCTTCAAGTTTAGATACCCTAGCTTCTAATTTAGTTGATGATCAATTGAACACTCTAAAATCGTTTTTCAGTAATGATATAGAATTTCGACTACTGCGTAAGAAGGGTATATTTCCCTATGAATATTTAGATTCCGCTAGTAGACTCGAGGAAACTTCCCTCCCACCAAGGAAAGCATTCTATAGTAATTTAACGGAAAGGGAATGCACTCAGGAAGATTATGATCAAGCTCTTAAAGTTTGGTCGCATTTCTCATGTTCCACTCTTACAGATTATTTAGAATTATATTTAAAAACTGATGTATATCTTTTAACCGATATTTTTGAAAACTTCAGAAAAATTTGTATGCAAATTTATTCACTTGACCCAGCTCAGTATTTCACGACACCAGGTCTATCTTGGGAGGCAATGTTGAAAACTACAAATATTCAAATATGTATAGATTTATTCAAAGTAGCATTCGAGGTGGTTTAGTTCAATGTTGTCATCACTGTGGACGGCAGTACACGTAGTGGCAAAGCGCGAAAGAGAGCGTGCGAAGACAACTACTATTTATAGCCGCAGAATTGAAAATCAGCCATTATGGTCCGATCGTAACGAGTGATACACCAATCGAAAGGTATCGCAAAAACTAAGAAGATTGCATACCAAGACTTTCGAAATATAGATTTGTTTGGGAGAAAAGCGGTGCAAGTGTAAAAATAAAACTTTAGAATATTGGAGCTGCTGGATACGGTGGGGATAAAAGCCCCCGGCTGTTTAGCTAGTTTTATTCTTACTGAGAATATGCGTCGAATGACATCTCATTTGTTAAAACCCGATGTCCCGTTCAAAAGTAATTCAAAAAACAACTTTTCTTCTTCTTCCCAAAATGAAAATGTTTGTCCCTTTGTTTGTGGGTTTGTATGCATCCCATCTTAGTTTTAGGGTTTTGGAAACCCTATAGGTGTATAAAGTAGCTTGAAAAAAAGTTTGTTCTACGACTTTTGGAAAAACCCGCTAGTTTAGCGGAAAATCAAAAAAAAAGGCCAGATTTAAAATGCTTACAGTATCTAAACAACTAATGCTTCAGAAACGTGTTATATATCACTGAAAAGATAATTTAATTTGCTAAATACTTTTCATTCAGAAAAATTGTCTAAATATAATAGATTTAGAGTTATGATAAAAAGTTATTTTTTAAAACCACTTTTTGACCATTTTCTCAAAATTGAGTCGAACGATTTATTTTTAAATTTTAAAATATATAGCCCTTGAGATTCCTCAACTTTTGTTATATAACACTTTTTGCCTTCAAAATTACCGTTTGGAAGATATTAAGCGATAAAAAGTGCAACACGTTTCAGCTCCGTATACGAAATACTTCATACTTATTGGAGTAAACAAGAAAAAACCAATTTGATGAAAAATATTCATATTGGATTTTTTTAAACTGAAAATCTGTTATGGTTTTAGGGTCTTTTACTTCATGGAGCTAATCGAAATTGGAAACTTGATCTATGTGTTCTACCACTTTGGAAAAAACCCGCTAGTTCGGTGGAAAATGTAAGAAACGACAGATTTCTCTTGGAATCTGAAACTATACAGCCCTTGAGATTCCACACTTGTTTTATTAAAATAGGTAATTGAAGCGATAAAACTTGTTGTGCTCAATTTAAGGTGGCGTTCAGCTAAGGTTAGGGGTCGAGTCTGTGTGTTTGGTTTTTCAATAGCCAAGCCCATCCACCATATGGGGACGATTCCTAGTCATGGTATTGGAGTACTTAAACTCTTGACTCTTAAAAAAAAACTTCTGATATCAAACAAAAACACCTCTTAACGAGGTTAAAAGTAGTGGCGAACGCGCCTTCAACAAAAATTTTTGATATCAACAATTGGGACGAAAAATGATATTACATTCGATAAAATAAATAAACTATATTAAATTTATGTATTCGGCACGCTACAACGGAAAATTTACGTGTAGGTAAATAAATATTTACTGTTGCGGGCCGAAATCATAAATTTAATACAGTTTATTTATTTTATCGAATGTAATATCATTTTTCGTCACAATTGTTGATATCAGAAATTTTTGTTAAAGGCGCGTTCGCCACTACTTTTTACCTCGTTAAGAGGTGTTTTTGTTTGATAGATATACAAAAGCAAATAACAAATATTTGTCAGATTATGATTCCTCGAAGGAGTCTTCATTTTTAATGTATGTGGATGCTAATAACTTGTACATATGGTTGGGCAATGTCACAACCTTTACCATATAAAGATTTTAAGTGGATGTCTACCACAGACATAGACAATTTTGATATTAATAATATTCCAATCGATAGCAAATACGGTTATTTTTTGGAAGTGGACTTAATATATCCATACCGTTTACATGATCTTCATAATGATCTTCCATTTTGTCCGTCAAATTGTCTGGCCTCAAAAGAGGATAGGGTAAAAAAATTAATTGCTGACCTGGGAAATTAGAAAAATTATGTAAAACATTATCGGAATTTGCAACAATGTATACAGAATGGGTTAGTATTTAAAAATATCCATAGAGGTGTTCAATTTTTACAAAAGCCTTGGTTAAATAATTACATTGATCTAAATACTTTACATAGGCAAAATGCAAAAAATAAATTTGAAAAAGATTTTTTTAAATTAATGAATAATTCTGTTTACGGAAAAACAATGGAAGATCCCGAGCGCTCCGGGAAGCTCCGGATAGCTCGAAGACTGAACGAAAAGCACATTGTGCCAAAACTTTAATTTCAAAATCCAATTTTCATAGTGCAACTAAAATTAATGATAATTTCTATGCAATTCAAATGAAAAGATTGTCCGTTCTATTTAATAAGCCAATGTGTTTAGGATTTGCAGTATTAGACTTTTCGAAATGGAAAATCTATGATTTTCACTATCAATATATGAAGCCAAAGTTTCAGGAAAAGTTACTCTTAAATTATATGAATCAGTATCCATATCCATATCCATTTATCTATACAATAAAAACTGAAGATTTTTATAAAGGTATTCGTAATGATCTTGAAGCAAAATTTGATACATCGGACTGTTCAGATGAAAGAATTAATCTATATAACTTCAAAAGAGTTAACAAAAAAAGTTTAGGGTTTTTTAAAGATGAGCTTAACGGTAAACTCATGACAGAATTTGTAGGTCTGTGCTCAAAGGTTTATTGTTATAAAATAGATCAAGTTGAATCTTCACATAATAAAGCAAAGGGAGTGAGCTCACGAAATCTTACAGTTGAAGACTATATAAACGTTTTATTAACTGGGGCCTCACTATATGGTAATAGAACAATGTTTAGATCAAAAGCACATAAAATAACTACAGTTAAAGTAAATAAAAAAATTCTTTATGGCAAAGATAACAAAAGAAAACGTAATGTTAATGAAACACAATGTTTAGAGTTAAGTAATGAAGACCATGGTGCGACATCAATAAAACATCAGAGATTAATTGAAAAAGATGTATTAGAACATATGGAATGGCTAGAATTAAATTCATTTTGCTTGGGTGAGATGATACAAAATAATTATTTTACCATCATTAGATACCGTTAAATTTCAAAAGGAACATATTGAAAAATAACTATTTTATAAATCAGTTGAATTGGAGATGTTTTATTATGATCGAGACTTTGGAAAATATAAATGAAAACAAGGAAGAACGCTATAGTCGAGTACCTCGACTATTAGATACCCGTTACTCAGCTTAAGGGACCAAAGGGAAATGGAGATATGCAAGCAGCAAAGCGAGATTGAAATGCGCCACCTATCGGCGGTAGACAGATTTAAGCGTTATGGGCGTTAGAGTGGGCGTGGCAAATTTTTTTTTGGGTCAATCGATAGGTATTGACGAGACCAATACAGTTCAGTTAAAATTTTGTATCTAGCATGAAAATTGTGGGCGCCACAGCCTTGGGCGGTTTGTGGGCGTTAGAAAGGGCGTGGCATATTTTCGTAACAAACTTGCGCTGCGTACAAAGCTACGGAATCTAAGTCTGTGATCCCAATTCTCTATCCTTGATAGTTTCCGAGATATCCACGTTCATATTTACGATTTTTTGAAGTTTGTGGGCGGTTTGTGGGCGTACAAGTGGGCGTGGCAATTTTTTTTTGAGTCAATCGATAGGTGTTGATGAGATCAATACATTTCATTTAAAATTTTTATTCTAGCATCAAAACTGTAGGAGCCACAGTTTTGGGCGGCTTGTGGGCGTTAGAGTGGGCGTGGCACTCTACTGAAACAAACTTGCGCTGCGTAAGAAGCTCAGGAATCTGCACGCCAAATCTCAATAGCCTAGCTCTCATAGTTTCCGAGATCTCAGCGTTCATCCGGACAGATAGACGGACAGACGAACAGACGGACATGGCTATATCGACTCGGCTAGTGATCCTGATCAAGAATATATATACTTTATGGGGTCGGAAACGCTTCCTTCTGCGTGTTACATACTTTCCGACGAATCTAGTATACCCTTTTACTCTACGAGTAATGGGTATAATTATTTTGAGTTTGTAAAAAGTAATTTTTATTATATTTAATTTTAGTTTAAAACATTGTACAAAAATATTAATATTAAACTTAATATAAGATAAGATAAATATATAAATAAAAATTAATTTACAAATAAAAATTAATTAAATAAACCATTTATTATACTACAAAATGTCTTCCTTATTTATCCAGCTAGTCTTTGAAAACCCGAGCCACCTAACCAAAACTTTATTTCCTTTTCGCCTTACAACTTTTCAACTAGGTATGTGTGGTGAAATCGTGTTTTGTTCAGTTCTTCTTTATAGAATCCGCCCTAAATCGGGCTACCATCTAAATCTTCAAGTAAGTATGTTTTAGGGTTTGTATTCTTCACCATTCTAATTTTAAAGATTTCAGTTGTATAGTTTGGTGTATACCCTTTCTCAAAGACATGTTTATATTTACTGATACGAACGTGGCCCCCCTTACGGAATTTACTTGCAACAAATATTTTCAGGTGATTATACGATGTTTGTAATATTTGTTTTTCTTTGGAAGAATTGACTTTACTTGGACTCATTTTTATTGTTCTATGCACTCTATTATTATATTTATTAATGAATTGTTTATACATACAGTGGTCGGCATAAGTATTTTGACAAAACAAAAGTTAAATATACTCATAATTAGAACTTACTTCTTGTAAACTTTGGCATCAATGGAAAGGTAATTTCAATGCCGTTTGAATGATACAATACATTTCTTAACCCATTCAGTACTTATTGAAAAGGACGAATTTGTGTAAACATCTACTTTTAAACTTTTTTCCTGGACTTGAAAACTTAAATTTTTTGATGCAAAAAGTTTCTTCAAACAAAAATAATAGTAACTGCAAAAAGAATTTTTCAAAAATCATTTTGCTTATATTTTTTATGATTTTTTGAAGGTGACAATGTCGGAAAAAATTTGTATGAAAAAGAGAAAAATATGGCTCAAATGCCTGTTTTTCAGCATTTTCAAAAAATCATAAAAAATATAAGAAAAATGATTTTTGAAAAATTCTTTTTGCAGTTACTATTATTTTTGTTTGAAGAAACTTTTTGCATCAAAAAATTTAAGTTTTCAAGTCGAGGAAAAAATTAAAAAAAAAAATTTTAAGTTGATTTACACAAATTCGTCCTTTTCAATAAATACTGAATGGGTTAAGAAATGTATTGTATTATTCAAACGGCATTTAAATTACCTTTCCATTGATGCCTATAGTTTACAAGAAGTAAATTCAAGTTATAAGAATACTTAACTTTTGTTTTGTCAAAATACATATGCCGACCAGTGTATCTATCCACTTATATTTTCCATTGAAACTAAACTCACGCCACATTAATTCTTTAAGAGTTCTATTGAAACGTTCAACTATTGATGCTTTTAGAGTACTGAAGGTTGAATAATGATTTATCCTATAACTTTTTATTAATACCTTAAATTTAGAATTAAGAATTCAGTGCCATCATCAGTTTGCAGGTTTTTTGATGTTCCATGACCCGATTTAAATATTCTCTCCATGGCTTGGGAAACATCACTTGCATTTTTTGATTTTAATGCCTCACCCCAAGCATATTTCGAAAATGTGTCTATAACAGTCAACAAGTATCGGTACCCATCATTAGATTTTGAAAAGGCTCCCATTTCAACCAAATCTGCTTGCCACAGATCGTTTATACCCCTTGTAATCACTCGTCTTCGTTGAAAGTTATTTCGAGATGGTCCGCGCAACTCAATTACGATTTCTCGCTTAATCATATTCTTCTAATAGTTGTGGTTTTTTTCGGTAATGATATCGGTCTTGTTACATATTCAAATATATAGTCCTCAATGGTTTTAATCTTTTCCAGAATTTTGTCAAAAATTTGGTCAGCGCTGTCTGCCCTCTTATTATTCAATTCAATTTTATTTTCTAAGCTTGAAATTTTTGTGAGTCGACGATTAACATTTTGAGTCATCATTTTTCTTAAATCTTCTCCCAACTTTCCGAGGATCTCATCAGTATATTGTTTCGTTGCTAGATCATAGTTGTCTAAAGGCTTAGATCCGTTTTTGATACGTTTATTTTGAGCATTTAGATTTCCGTCCTCACCGATGAATAATCCCTCAGTAGAATTAACACGTCTTTTCAAATTTTCTGATCGTTCCTTATCAACAGAAAAATGTCCAAACTTGTTGACAGACATGATTTTTATAAATGTTAAACATATTTGTCCTTCCTTTTTATACCCATTAAAATATAATCCTTTCTTCACGCAATTCCTCTAATATTGAAAAAATTTCGTTATTGTGGCTGGTGTTACCCGCTCCTTTTGATGCTACTAAAATTTCCAATCGTTCGACTAACTAATTTACATCATTCCATTATACAGAGTTTGGATTTGATTTCTGAAGAGTCATGTAACCAAAACCTGTTTTTGAGCGAAGTGGAGTAGACGTTGTAGGACTGATATCTTTGTCTATCAACTTCTTAATAATATGGCTATATTTGTATGCTCGTGTACCCTTGATTCTGTTATTAGTTTTAAAGCCTACTCTATGTATATTCGTTTCTAAAATAATTTTTTTATACATTTTCAAGTCTTGATCATCATAGTTTTCAGGTTTACTAAGAAAAATTAGAGAGTACATACCGGGAGTCAGATCACAACTCATTCCACTAGAAAATGTTATTTTATTATTTTTAATTTTTTTTTCTTTATTTCCCAATGTTAATGAATTGTTTTCAGTTTTTTTAGGTCCATAACCTTTATCCAAGACATTTCCTCTGGTCAAATTACTGATACTCAAATCATAGTTATAACCAGCGTTATTATCTTCTAGCACTGCATCCACACCCATATCGGCCTCTCCTTTATACATTGGTAAAGGTGTTGTCCCTTCTTCTTCACTTTTTTCCGTCTCCTTTTTCTCATCTTCTATATCTTCCTCTATATTCGTCTGTGAAAAGAATTGATTATAGGAATCACTATCATCGAAAGACCGTGGTGGAGTTATGTTTCGATTAGACTGCAGATCTTTCTCGTTAGTTGTAAAGTAGAAATCGTCAAGCTCTCTCTCATCATCATAGTATTTTTTAATTTGCTTCATTTCACGCTGTACTTTTATACTATCTTTTACATTAGAAATCTTTTGTTTTTTATTTTCCTTAACAAGTTCATGTAAGGGTTCAGTAATAGGTTTAAAAGTTTCCTCCAATTGTAAATTCGTATTCATCGAATTTTCGCTTCAAAGCAAATCTAGCTTTGGTTAACTGTGACAAAATATTCATTGTAGTATATTTTACAAACTTTATAGGTAAAAGATTTTAAATTTCCGAAATTCATGTAGTCACTCCTAAGTTACTAAACCAATACTGTTTAGGGATCGCCATAATCTGTAATATTTATATACCATTTCCGAATAAAAAAAGATTCGATACATTTTCTTCATTATATTTAAAAAAGTGTATTTATTGTCATATTCTTAAAATCTCAATCTTTTTAATGATTACTGACTAATTTCTAAATACAAATTGTCATTACTTTTATAAATATTACATTTTCAATCAACCATTTCATTGATTATATCATCTTGAAGAGAGGTGTACCTTTCCGGCATGTACAGGATGTGCTCCTCCAACTCGAGAGCAATAGAGTCTCCAACCTTTGTTGTTTTGCGCTCCGCCTTGAGGATCGGGAATCTTATATTTTCCGGCATCCTTGTCTTCGATAGCAGTGTCTTTTTATTAAATTTATTGAACTCTTTAATTACAATGTTTATCTGGTTTTCCTGATTCATGATGGTTGTTGAGGTTTTTGGACTTGGTACAGTTGTTCCACGTTGTATTTTGCTGTATTTTTATGTTTACTACCTGTTTAGCAGTTGTTCAGTACTTGTTTCGTAGTGCTTACAAGTTGTTTTAGCTGGTTAATAGCTGTTATTAGATGGTTATTATCTGTTTAGTAGCTGTTAACTAGTTGTTTACTAGTTGTTATAAGCTGGTCACCAGCTGTTTTGAGCTGTTATGAGCTGTTATAGTTTTTTGTTAAGAATGATCAAAAATGTTTATCCTCTAGATGACGTTCGATGTGAAGTAAAAACTTAGACTGTGAATTTGAACGCGTGCAGGTCCACTTTTTATACTGTACAGAGTTCACACATACACGTACCCATACATAGATTTTCAACCCGCCAAATGTAAATTAACCATTTAAATATACCGGTTTTGACTCCACATCTTCTACGAAAGAAAGTAGAAAAGAGAGGCACAGGTGTCCACAGTTCTATGTATCAAAGTCTTATATGCAACCCAATGTGTACCACTTGATCGTGAATTATCTAGGTTTACTACACCACACTCCCGACTTTTTGGTGCTTCTGGAAGTAGATCTCTCATAAACACCCCTCTAAAATGTGGGATATATTTCTTAGCAAAATGTATACTGTCGATATTTGATAGTGGTCTATTGGGTAGCAGAGAAATTAGTTTTTTCGCTTCTTAATTCCTTTCCCCTTACTATAGGGCTTAAGAAAGAAACCATAACCCTTTCTATAGGGCTTCAGATATAATCCTTCTCCTACAGCAACACTTTCAATTTTCCTGTTGTGAAGATTTTTCTCCTCCATATCTTCTTTAGCCATTCTCACATTGTTAATTGTTTTTGCAATTGCTGCACTACCACTTGCTAAACTACCAAGAGCGCTGAGGGCTGTCAAGATCGGCACGATTGGTAGAAAACCTCCAATTTTGGGTACATTAATTACACGAGGTACTTAAACATTTTTTTTAGAACCCATTGATTGATGAATTGATTTACGTGCAACTTTAATTGCACTCATAATGTCTAATGGTTTTTGTTTTCTTAATGTCTTAGTAGCAACATTAATAACAGTCGAAAGGTTTGTCTTCTTCATTTTATTCTTCAATATCTTTTTCCTTCCTTTCTTTCCCGTTTTATTCAATCCCATACCAAATTTTTTCTTGGCTTTATTATATTTGTAACAAAGTATGCTGCTGCTTTTTCACCAAGACTGCTATCTGGTCTTTGTCAATTAATACGGAGTCTGCCCTATGTCGTTCACTCAATGTCTTGTTTTGAGAATATGTAATATCGTGCTCTTTGCAAGCTTCATCCAATGGGCTTATTCCTTGATCACCACGTTCCAACCGTTTCTGTAACTTTGTACCCGGTCCACAAACATTATATCCCGAAATATGGGCTTCAAACAGTAATGTATTGATTAGCTTATCGACAAGACCACCACCGTGTTTACAATTAAAAATACGACTGATGCGATTATAAGAACGTTTCCCCATTTTATTGATGTTTAATCATGGAAGATTTCTCATTGAATGAGGTACATTAGATTAAAAGATGAGTTTAATAAGTCAAAAACAAAAAAATTTAATTAGAAATATTAACGATGAAAACGAGAAAAATCTACCGCCACGACATAGTGCTCTCTTACCGAACACAATAAGGGCTCTAATTGTTGGGCCTTCGAATTGTGGTAAAACTAATATTATGTTAAGTCTAATAGAGAGTCCTAATGGATTAAAATTCGAAAATGTTTATATATTTTCAAAAAGTTTATATCAACCTATATATGAGTACTTGGAGAAATTAATCAAACCGATTAAAGGAATGGGATATCATACATTCTCCCATAATGAGGGTGTACTAGACCCCAGTGAAGCTAAAAACAATTCCATTATGATATTTGATGACGTAGCTTGTGAAAAACAAGATAACATAAGATCTTATTTTTCTATGGGTCGACATAAAAATATCGACTCTTTTTATTTATGTCAAACGTATAGTCATATACCTAAACATCTGATTCGTGACAATGCCAACTTTATTATAATGTTTAAACAAGATGATTTAAATATGCGTCATATATATCGGGACCATATTAACACTGAATTGAATTATAAACCATTTGTGAAAATTCGTCAAAAATGTTGGGAGGACAAGCACGGATTTCTATTAATTAGCAAGGATAACGAAATGGATAACGGAAGATACACAAAAGGATTTGATCAATTAATTATGATTTAAGGAGTAATTTTAATAAAAAGCTTGGTTAGATACTTACAATCCCACAGTTTATCAAGAGATTTCAATATGTCTAGATCACTTGCATTATCCTTGAATGGAAATAGTTCCATTATAAAAACAAACTTTTTTCCGCCTATCGAATTGAATGGTCGATATGAGTGCGCTCTAATCGATTTTAATATGTATAATTCGATTCCAAATATTGATGAAAAAATAACCTCTTCCACATCGGTGACAAGGTTATTACAATTCCAACTGGATCATATGAATTGCATGATATCACCGATTTCATTTACAATAAACTTAAAGACTATAACCTTGAAAATACATTTAAAATTCAAAGTAATAATAATACACTTCAAGTTGAAATAACTACCATGCGAGAGTCAGTTTACTTTAATAAGGAAAGATCGGTTGGACAACTGTTTGGTTTCCATCAAAAAGTACAAGAACCACATCCTACAAAAACCTATCGATCAGATCAGACCGTGAACATATTAAAAATAAATACAATTCGTTTGGAATGTAATATAATCAGCGGTTCATATGCAGATAATACACCGATTCATACATTACATGAGTTTGGCATTAATGTTCCGCCTGGGTATAAAATGACAGTGACACCACATAACCTAATTTATTTACCAATCAACTTTGACGAAATAAGCACACTATCTATACGCATAGTTGATAAAAACGGTGATTTGGTGAATTTACGTGGTGAAAACGTTTCGATTCGCATGCACATTCGGTTTATAGAATGATTATTTATAATAAAAGACGAAGCTTAAGTCCTCAGCCAAGCATTACTAATTATAAAGCTATAGAAAGAGGATCAACAGTAAAAAGAAGCTCACTTACTTTGAAAAATAAACTATTTTTAAAGTCGTTAGGCTTGAAGCTTCGAGTATAACATTAAAGGTGGAAAGGAAAACAATGAACGAAATTTTAAATGTTTTAGAAAAGGTTTACTCAGATGAGAGTATTTCGAAGAAAGACTTTCATACATATTCATCGTATAATCAAACATTTAAACCAAACGATGAAATTCGAATTACTATTCAAAATCAAGACTTGTACGTGCTTCCTCACGAAATTTACCTTAATTTTCAAGGAATTATTAGAAAAGATTCACCGAATGGACCTACAACTGATAATGTTACCACTTTTTTAAAAATAATTGTATGGCTTACTTTTTGGATGAAATTAAGTACGAAATAAATGGATGTGAGATTGATAAAACACGATTTGTCGGTATGACTACAACCCTAAAAAATTATATATCTCTGGATAATCTTCAAAGTCAAAATCTATTAAATTCCGGATGGAACAGTGGAGACGAAATTTCTACGGGACCCCACTTTAACTTTTCTGTACCATTAAAAAATTTGTTGGGATTTGCTGAGGATTATAAAAAAGTTTTGTAAAATTGTAAACACGAACTAGTGTTGATGCTAACTAAGAATCTTGGTGATGTGTTTGAACAAACCAGAAATGAACAAACTGTTAAGTTGGAAATGACGAATATAACCTGGAAAATTCCCCATGTAACTCCGAGCGATTTTGCAAAAATTAAGATGTACGATATTATTAAAAGTGGTGTAAACCTACCAATCGCATTCCGGAGTTGGGATTCATATGTTAACCCTAAATTGGGGTATGGAAGTCAACACAGCTGGAATGTGAAATTGTCGGCTAACCGCGAAAAACCAAGATTTGCCATAATTGGATTTACACTAAATGGAGAACTTATCACAAATAACTTATCAAACTTGAAAGTTCACTTGAATTCTGAGTCATATCCATATGATAATCTGAATGTTGATTTTAGTAAGAATCAGTATGCATACCTGTATGAAATGTATACAAGATTTCAATCTAGTTACTATAATCGTGAATCACAACCATTTTTGACCCCTACTGAATTTAAATTGAAGGCCCCTATTATTGTGGTTGATCTTTCATATCAAAACGAATCAGTGAAAACTGGACCTATTGATGTGAGAATTTCAATAGAACTGAAGACACCAAGTCATAAAAATACCCAAGCTTACTGTCTCCTCATACATGACCGTTTAGTTGAATATAACCCATTAAACGGACTAGTACAACGAGTTGTTTAACATTAGAAAAATGTTGAAAGATACTGTTTCGATTGATGTTCAAGGTTTCTTTGATAATAATAATAATTTTATTCTAAAGGAAATTGGAATTGTATTCGAAAAAGATCCAAACTTGAATAATAGTTTTTTAATAGAACCACCATATGATTTTACTTTGCTAACCAATGTATTGGTTAACCAATACACATCACAAAATTTTTTGGAACGATGGAGAAAACAGTTTTCCACAAACTCGAAAGTATCTAAGGACAATTACAAGCGGAAAACAAATTATTTGTAAAGGTGTGGAAAAGAAACGATTTCTACAGAAGTTTTTTGGGAGCCGTCATCTCATTAATATCGAGGAAATGGGCTGTCCGTCATTAAACAGGTTTAAAGGAAACCGGTTACCCTATTGTGAAACACATCTTAAGGCGGGGTTTGAGCTCTTAACAATGCATAAATTATTTTGACATTTTTTAAAAGTAGCTCCAAAATAATAAAATAATTTTTATACATCATTTTAAAGTTGAAACTAGATGTGTAAAGATCTACAGGAAAATAAAATTAACAAAATGAAATTTCATGAGGAAATTGACCACTTTATTGAACAATTTAAAGGACAGATAATTGGTCAGCATTTTCAATACCTTTTAAACACAAAAACTATGTTCATGAATCGAGGTGGACATGATCTCAAAACTACGAATTATGGTGAACACTTTACATTTTGTAATCCAGAGATGACATCGAAAACGTGCGCCTGCTTCTTCTATGCAAATCGCCGGAATCAAAGCAGAAAATTAATTTCTATATATAATAAAAATGTTCGCAATACCAAAATAAATGAATAAATGTTTTATTATGCTACAAAATAAACTTGTGACTTTTTATTTCGAGTTAAAATTACAGGTACGGAGAATGAAATTGGAATGAATTCCTTGACTAAGATATGTCGGCTACTTGCGAGTTGTTGCGCGGTCGTGATTTCAACCCCTATTATGGGACGTATTAGAGCAAGCAGTCAGCCGTGAGGTCGTTGGCGTGAGGCCCATGATCTTGTCAATGAGCGTGCGCCTTCAGGGTTGTGCATGTGCCCCTTTTATTGCGGTCATGTTTATGACCCATTTGTGGAAAGGAGACAATCTTAGAGAATTTACCAGTTTAACGTTCTGGGGCGGAAACAAAAATGTGTGTTTGAAAATATTCCACATCTGAGAATCATTAACTTGTGAGACTTATTTTATTGGGGTTCTTTTGATTTCTAAATTAATTTTACAATCATAGAAAATATTATTCCTCAACATGATCGGGCATGTTCCTCTAAGATAACCATCTTTGAATACTTTGGGTGTGCGACCTTTCTCACGTGCACAGCAACACCTGTGATAATGAGGCAAAAGGGTACGTGATCACACCTTTCCCCAACATATGTTCCTCTAAGATAACAACCTTTGGATACTATGGTTGTGCGACCTTTCTCACGTGCACCTTTCTCACCTGACTATTAATTGCACATAATGAGGGGAAAGATACATGATCAATATTGTCACATGGGGATGTGGGGGCGATGGGGTCAATTAAATATACTCTTTATAGACATGATCGTGACATTTTTATGAGTTCAAAGTCCATTAAAATCACTTAATTTATTGGATTATGCTAATTGTCCCAGAACCCGCATACGTTAATGAGGGGGGAGGGGGGGCTTGGGGTCATTAATATGCTAATTATCCCAGAGCCCGACTTTCCCTACTACTGATACCCATCTCAGCCAGTAAACTTTTGAAGATACGGCTCGCAAACTGCACTCCGTTGTCCGTTATGACCACCTTTGGGACCCCGTACCTTGCGATTATGTGCTCCCTAAACGCCTTCTTAAGCAACTCAGCTGTCGCACTGCGCAGTGGCACCAGTTCCGTCCATTTCGAAAATCTTTTTGTCAGGACCAGCAGCATTCGGTTGCCGTGCTTAGATCGTAGGTCCGACGAAGTCTGCGCATACCGTGACCCATGGTTCCTCCGGCACTCGGGCTAGCATTTTGCCGGCCGCCTACATTTGATTAGGTGTAAGTGCAATTGTCCTTTGGCTTCCTATGTGTCCCGCCGACGGTGCGTGGTGGTTTTCCCTCAACACTGTATCTTGTAGTGACTTTGGGACGCACATCTTCCATGACGCGACGTCTTCCTGCCCACTCTTTGTGGTATATTTCTATATAGTGTCTCACCTTCACCTTCCATGTTCTTGATCCAGCTGCACCCTCCTGAAGCTATTGGGGCCGTCGCCTCCTTTAATCCTCGTAGCATATCTGGCCGCCACATTTAGCTGACCCTTTCTGTACGCTGTCTCGAAGTCGTACTGCTGTAACTCCAGAGCCCATCTGGCGATCCTTCCTGAAGGGCTTTCGATGCTGTTGAGCCACTTCAGAGCCATGTGGTCTGTTACTACTTTTAAGTGGTAACCTTTCAGATACGGCTTGAGCTTTCGGATCGCCCAAACAATAGTTCTCTTCCGCGCCGTTCAGTGTCCGGCTCGAGTAGGAGATTACTTTTTCGCCCTTTTCGGTGTTCTGTGCCAGTATCGCTCCAATGCCGAAGTCGCTGGCGTCTGTTTTAGGATGAAAGTTCTACTGAAGTCCCGGCATGCTAGCACCGGGTATGCCACGAGTCTTGCCTTCACTGCCTCAAACGCCATCTAGTGCTCTGGTGTCCACTCCCACTTGCTTCCTTTGCGTAGCAGGTCATTAGGGGCTTGACGATTCTTGAAAAATCTGGTACAAATCGGCGGTACTCCTAGGTATTGCCGGAGTTTTTTACACAGAAAAAAAACGAGCCAGGATCAATTTGATATGCGCATGGTAAATTTGTGTTTTTTAGACACATATCATTTTTACCATTAAATAATGTCGAATTGATACCAAAAATTGTCAAGTTGTCGATCTCTCTCTTTTCGGAAATTCTTTGACATCGAAAAAGAGAGTGGAAGCGAAAAGGATATATTCGAAACTCGAATTGGCCTACTTCGATCATGTTGTCTCGCTTGCACTTACATACGTTTTAGTGGATTTTTTGACACTTGAGTTTTATTGTGAAGCTGGTCAGACGAAAATTGTCAGTGTTTTTTACTTAGCGCAGAACAAGGAAAAGGTGAGTAAACTTAGTGGAAAAAACTAAAATCGTGTGCGGTTTTCTGACTGCCCTACGACAACGAAAGCACGTGCAACTATGTATGTGCGTACATACGTATGTACGTAAGCGTGTGTATGTGTGCCAGCGTGAATAAAATGTATAAGTATGTATGTCTATCTAACATTAAACATAAACATATTTAAAAATGCGCTAAGATTTACATGCCTATTCATATTTTTTTCTACGCCGCCCTGCAAAGTCGTTTTTTATGTACAGATGCACGTGATTTTCATTGTTTTTCTTAAAATTTTGCATATTCTTGAATGTCTTTTACAAATTTGTTCTTATTACACAATTAATACAGGTTTCAAATTTTAGCGAGCACATTCAAGCTTATGTTGTGGATGCCGAACTGGAATCTTTTAAGATTGTATAAAAACTATAATTATAAGTTAATCACAATTAGGAAATTTGAGTTAATTAGTATACATAAGTACGAAAAAAAGACCCAATGTAAATATCCTACAATAATGTGTTAATAAGAAATACTGTAAATATTTTGTACAAACTGTAAATAGGTAATAAAACGTATAATAAAAAAAATGGGTAAATTATTTTTTATTTAAATTTGTCTTTGACATTATAATATCAAATTAACAATAATATCAATTTGGTATTTTTAATATCCAATCTACTACAATGTACATTTGAAATTATAATATCAAATCTACAATAATATCAAATTTACAACAAAATTATTTCAAACAAGGAAGAACGCTATAGTCGAGTACCTCGACTATCAGATACCCGTTACTCAGCTAAATGGACCTAAGGGAAATGGAGACATGCAAGCAGCAAAGCGAGATTGAAATGCGCCACCTATCGGCGGTAGACAGATTTAAGCGATATGGGCGTTGGAGTGGGCGTGGCAAATTTTTTTTTGGGTCAATCGATAGGTATTGACGAGACCAATACAGTTCAGTTCAAATTTTGTATCTAGCATGAAAATTGTGGGCGCCACAGGCTTGGGCGGTTTGTGGGCGTTAGAGTGGGCGTGGCATATCTGCGTTACAAACTTGCGCTGCGCACAAGGCTACGGATTCTAAATATGAGATCCCAGTTCTCTATCCTTGATAGTTTCCGAGATATCCACGTTCATATTTACGATTTTTTGAAGTTTGTGGGCGGTTTGTGGGCGGTTTGTGGGCGTAAAAGTGGGCGTGGCAAACTTTTTTTTTATCAATCGATAGGTATTGATGAGAATAATACATTTCAGTTAAAATTTTTATTCTATCATCAAAACTGTAGGAGCCACAGTTTTGGGCGGTTTGTGGGCGTTAGAGTGGGCGTGGCACTCTACTGAAACAAACTTGCGCTGCGTAAGAAGCTCAGGAATCTGCACGCCAAGTCTCAATAGCCTAGCTCTCATAGTTTCCGAGATCTCAGCGTTCATCCGGACAGACAGACGGACAGACGGACAGACGGACATGGCTAGATCGACTCGGCTAGTGATCCTGATCAAGAATATATATACTTTATGGGGTCGGAAACGCTTCCTTCTGCCTGTTACATACTTTCCGACGAATCTAGTATACCCTTTTACTCTACGAGTAACGGGTATAAAAATTGATACCGCTTAATGTAAAAATGATATTACCGAAATATCGTTTTTACCATTTCGAACATATCAAATTGATATGTGCCGTATCAAGGCCGAATTGATACTGGATTTCATCAAATTGACCATCATATCATATCAATTTTTTTTTCTGTGTAACAGTCATTAACCCTGTATCGTTCACATCGCTTGCCTGTTGAACGACTGCTACCGATTACTTCTCCTCGAGCAAACCATTGTGTCGGTTCCTGGCTGGTTCCGACTTGTGTAAGGAAGTTCCATCCCAACACCAACGGATCCACCATTTTTGGTAACTTGCCAGATAGCTTGAAGAGGTAGCACTGTGCGACCCCCGCTCGCCTCTCTGCGGCTAAGGTCGCTGGCCATTTCCCTATCATTGACAGCACTCGACGCTCCTGGTACCCACCTTGCGGCATATCCAGCAGAATGACAGCCGTTGGTTTCGACATCCTCGAGCTCAGTATCCGTTCCCACCACATTTTCGACAGGCCTCCTGTGGGTGTGTGTATGGGTTGCATCTTGTGGCCTCATTGTGGTGCTGGCCGCCTCCACAAGGTATTGTTTGGCTGTCTTTGTTGCTGTTGGACTGGTGTCCATTGGCCTCCG
Organism: Drosophila subpulchrella; assembly: GCF_014743375.2. Classification (NCBI taxonomy): domain Eukaryota; kingdom Metazoa; phylum Arthropoda; class Insecta; order Diptera; family Drosophilidae; genus Drosophila; species Drosophila subpulchrella. Next base: position 685,766 of record NC_050613.1, read on the forward strand.
TGTGGTGCGCTTTTTGCCTGCTGCCGTGGGACTCGGTGTGGTGGTGACCATTGGTCATTTCCTGATTGTGACCTGCGTTGGTGATGCCGACTTGGTCTTCGAGAATAACTAAGTAGCCTCACCATCGTCTGCAAGTCGATCATGTAGTCCTCGATCGACTCGCTGAAGCCCTGCTTCCGTTGCCTCACCTGATCCGCCAGCTTGGTAAAGAAATCTCTCAACAGAAAATAGGTGTGGAAGCTCTCTATGAACTCCGCCCAGGTTCTCCATTGCTTGTTGTTGGCAATGAACAAATTCACAGCCCTTCCCTTCAGCATTTCCGGCAACGTTCGAAAGATCATGTCTAAGTCCAAGCCGTATGTGTTGAATGGTTTCTCCGCCCCGTCGAACCTGAACGACCACTGGCGGACTTGTTTAGCAACCTTTGCATAGTCTGACTGGCTGAGTCTCGAGGTCAGCGCTGCTGTTTTTCTTTCCTGGCTTAACTCTCTCCTGCGGGCCTTCTTTTGCAAGTTGTCAATGCTTAGGCTTGGTTGTCCCCTTCAGCGTTCGTTAACCTGATGCTTGGGCCGGCCCTGTCGTGGTATACTGCTTCCAGCTCGGCCCAGACATCGACGATTTGTGGGTCGTTCCCTGTTTCTGAATAATATTCTGACAATGCCTTTCTCATGTCGTCCAATCTGCCATCCGGGCGATATTAAGCCTCTGTGCGACATGGGCGAAGTCCTCCTTCTTGAGGCGGTAAATCCACTTCTTTCCCATTCTGATTCTGTTGCTCTCACTGTTGGGACAATCACTTTGGGCACCAGATGTAACGAACTGATTTTGTTGGTCTGCTCGCTACGAGATTCGTGCGGCTAGCTCAGTATATTGTGCGTTCGTCCCACCAAATTTTTATGACGTGACTGCGCGTAGATCAGAGAGAAAGCACAGAATTCAAAGGATAACAGTGGGTTTATTTTCGTATTACTTATTACAGCGGTGAATGGCTCGGTTGGTTCGGTGTCGTCTCGCGCTGGTTCCAATAGCTGCTGATACTGCTCTCTCGGCTCGGCGACGCTTTGACTCGGTGATCACTGACTCCTTCCTGTATCTCGGGATGCTCGTAGTGTCCCTCGCCGCTGCTCGCTCGCCGACGCGTTAGCCCGCTTGTTGCGCCTTGGACTCGCACAGAGATCGGCTTTGCGGGCTTAGGGAAGCGTCACCGTTCTCAGACTAGGGTGGACAGGTGCCTCGCTCTCCAGGGCAACGCCTTTCCCTTGGTCTATAACGGACTCAACCGGTCCACTGCTCGCCCTTTCTGGCTGGTAGTGTGGTTGCTGTTCCGGGACTTCGTCGGTAGTCGCTGGGCTCTCCAGGACAACGCCTCTTGAAACCATAAATCGATCGAACGCTTGTCCTTCGCGCCAGGTCCTGCTCAGTCGGGCAAGGCACACTGGGTCTGGACAACTTTCCCCTCGAGTTCACGGTTCCTCGTCGCAGGACTCTATTGCTCGACTCTGATGGACCCGCCGGGCGATGTGCCAGGGTATGGCCGCCACAAAGTAAAAAAACAAATCGTCTTGATTTAGTCGTGTGATGCCCTCTGGTCCTTAGCTACCTGTGTCTCAATTCAGAGATTCTTGATGTCCCAATCCCAAGCGTCTCGACGTAGCGATCTTGCTCCTTGTAGGCTTCCCTCGGCGCTGCATGCTACGACTTAACTTGTTGTTGTTGACTCGAACTGGTGGTTGACTTGGTTCTTAGATAACTGACTAATGGATTGACCAGTTGGATTGACTCCTCGTGATCGACTGATCCAGCTCCTAGAGCTCTGCGGCCTTATATGGGGCATCCGGAAACCGTTATTTCCCTTTTGCGCACGGCCCGCTGGTACTCTCCACTCCAGGTCCAAGGTCCACGGATCCAGTTTGGCCTCTTTGCCCTAGACCCACGGCTACCACCTGGAGTCCGATTTCTTGGCGCTATCCTGCTGAACCTCCTGTGGCATGTGGCACGCATACGCACCGTCCTGCTACTGAGATGTGGCACTTCTTCCCCTAGTCCAAAGCTTACGGCAGTGTCCAAAGTCCGGTGCGTTCCGTTATTTCCTTTTGCAGACGGCACCCTCACTCATCCATTGAAGTCTCCACTCTCTCTCTCTCTTTCTCCAGCTTCTAATTCTCCAAACGCTCTTTCTCCAACCTCTCGTTCTTCAAACTCTTTTTCTCCACATTCTCTTTCTCCAAACGTTGATCTTCGCCATTCCGTTACTGCGCTAATTTCGCCACCATGTATAATTGCCGCTGCAATTTGTGTGTTGTTATTCAACTCCTCACAACATTTAATGAGAGGGGATATTGTATATATATTTATTTATTTATTTCGCCAACAGTTGGTACCTTAACTGGCTACTTGTCTATTACTAAACTAAATACTAAGGGACGAAACGCTTTACAATTAGCGTTATCTTTATTAAGTCTCTGGGGGAGCATGGGCCCAGCCGCATGTGAGATGGAAGTTTGTTCCAGTAGAACAAAGCTCTATAGGCCGGAATAAAAAAAGGTTCAAATGACCTTAAAGACCTACCAGGTACGAAAAAGCTTATGCTACTCAGCAATGCAGGGCAGTCTATTTTGGAGGACAGCAGGTAACAAATAAAAACTAGTGCGCTAGTTGTTCCACGATCTTGTAGGGAAGAAAGGTGCACAAGATATTTGATAGGGGTGTTTAAATTTGATGTATGATTTATGATGTAAAATATGCGTAAGAAAGATATTATTAGATCGGAGTTAGTAGCTGTTGGTCAGTTAATAGTTTTGATGGCGGGGTAAGGCCGAATAGGTTTGTTCTGATGTTTTGGTAGTGTCCGCATGTATCTAGTAGATGTTTGACTGATAGTTCTTCTCCGTACTTAGGGCAGTTTAGCCGACTTTCACCGTTGAGAATGTGTTTATGTGTGAGATGTGTGTGTCCGGTTTTTAATCAAGTGAGAATGGCGCATTCCCTTCCGTTGATCGATGTAGGGAACTTGATGTCTTTTTTGTCCGAGTTAAAGTGTTTATAGCAATGGTTAAACGACGACCCTTGTTCTTCGATGTCCAGCGATATGTTTTTGATGTTTTTCCAGATGTCCTGTTGTACTCCAGGTATGATTGTGTGGCACAGAGCTCGTCCGGCTAATTTTGCAGCTTTGTCGGCTTACTCGTTCCCATTTATTCCTATATGAGCCGGGACCCATAACAGTTTAATTTTGCTGTTGTTTTTGATGCAGAGGTGACGAACTTCGGATAGAAGTTTGTTGTTATAGCAGAATTTTTGGACTCTTGCAGGGTGGCCAGCTATCACTGCAGATGATATATTTATACACGTTACTCATAGAGTAAAAGGGTATACTAGATTCGTCGGAAAGTATGTAACAGGCAGAAGAAAGCGTTTCCGACCCCATAAAGTGTATATATTCTTGATCAGGATCACTAGCTGAGTCGATCTAGCCATGTCCGTCTGTTTGTCCGTCCGGATGAACGCTGAGATCTCGGAAACTGCAAAAGCTAGAAAATTGGGGATTGATATGTACATACCTGAGCTTCTTGCGCAGCGCAAGTTTGTTTCAGCAGGGTGCCATGCCCACTCTAACGCCCACAAACCGCCAAAGCTGTGACTCCTTCAGTTTTAATGCTAGAAACAAATTTTTATCTTAAATGTATTGTTCTCATCAATACCTATCGATTGACACAAAAAAAGATTGCCACGCCCACTTTAACGTCCACAAACTTCAAAAAATCGTAAATATGTATGCGGATACCTCGGACACTATTAAAGATAGAGAATTGGGACTTCAGATTTAGATTCCGTAGCCTTGTACGTAGCGTTAGTTTGTTACGCGAATATGCCACGCCCACTCTAACGCCCACAAACTGCCCAAACCTGTGGCGCCCACAATTGTTATGCAAGATACAACATTTTAGCTGAAATGTATTAGTCTCGTCAATACTATATTGAGATTGAGATCTCGGGTAGGTGGCGCATTTCAATCTCACTATGCTGCTTGCTTATCTCCATTTCCCTTTTGTCCCTTTAGCTGAGTAACGGGTATCTGATGGTCGAGGTACTCGACTATAGCGTTCTTCCTTGTTTTTCTTAAGTTCGAGAGCAAATTTAATTGCTTTAGTAATAGGTACTGCTTCCTCAGTAAAAGCCGAGATGTGGTGAGGTAGCTGACCCTATGAAACAATTAATCCGTGTTGGTCTACCACTGCAAAGGTGGTTGTGGCGTCAGACTTTGGAACATCAGTGGAAAGCCATTTCCTATCGGGATATTATTGGGTAACTTCTTCAAATAGCTGCTTAAACGTTGTGTTTGGAGTCGTTGCGGTGGAGCGTAATTTCCACTGAGGAGACGGAATGACTTTATTCCAACTATAAGGCCATCCTATGTAGTGTCTCTTGATAAAAGCTATACTTCTTCGTATCGTATATTGGACTTTGAATTTCCTTCGGTGCTTCGAGGCAACTTCATAATCCTTCAGCAGATTAATGTTGGTTGAGCACATGAGTTTTGGTATTAATTTGAAGGTATTTGGCGCGACTCTGGCTTTAATGTCCAGTAATCCTGCTTCGGCTAGGATGCATTTAGTTGGGGTCGTTGGAAATGCGCCAATGCTACCCCTGATGGTAGCATGATTAGGAGGTAAGATTATTTTAAGTTTGATGGCACCATAGAAGGGGAGGCCATAATCAATTTAGGACAGCTAGAAAGTTCTTGTCGCTTGTATAAGTGTTGTCTGGTGGATGAGAGATCGCTTAGATGTTAAAAAGTTTAATCCTAAGTTCATTACAGTGTTGTTTAAATGTGAGTCGTTTATCAATCGTCAGGCCAAGAATTTTGAGAAAAGAAACGCGTTCAATTTCTATGTAATTGTACGATAATGGTGGGTATGTACAGCGTTGTTTTTTTACATATATGAAAAACCTTACATTTATTTACAGCAAGGTTCGCACCGGAGGTGTTACCCCAGATTGGGATTTCATTAAGGACTTCTTTAAACTTATTATTTAGTGTAGTAGTATTCTTACATTTGCTAAAAATTATGGCATCCTCTGCATAAATTGCCAGTTTATTTTGCTTATGTCTTAATATTATGTTATTTGAGGACTGGAAGGCGATCATGAACAATACCGCAAAGAGGGTCGTTCCTTGTGGGAGCCATTGTGGAGAGTATAGAATTTAGATAAAGTGTTGTTAACTCTTTCTCGGATAGAAGGGTTGATTATGAAAGCCTTCGTTAAGTTGAAGGTCTTTTGAACTACCCCCCACCGAGAAAGTTGATCCAATACTGTATGCCTGTAAAGCCCTTTCAAATCAGTTGCAAATATGGTAACATGATTTTTGGTAGAAAGGGTATCCGATGCGTAATGGTGGAGATGCAGAAGAGAACCAAGTGTGCTATGCTGTTGCTGAAAAGCTGTTTGGTGGGGACTGATAAGTTTCTGTTTTGTAATAAGCCATATTAACCTTTTGGCTAACATTTTTGGTGTAGAATAAAAACGTTTTATTTCCCGATTTGAGTGGACTGTATTTCATTTATTAAGTTTGTCACATTTTTTTTGGTGTCCGATGCTTTCAGTTGTAGTCTGAACACTAAGTCCTAAAAAATCTCTAAAGTGTGACGCAGCACCAAAATATATTAAAAGGGCAAAGTTAGTATTTCATATACCAAAAAAAAGAATAAGATTCAAAATTAAATAACGGATGTAATGCGTTCATCAACATCAAGGGCCGCCCTGAAACAATGTTTCAGAATTAGGCAGTACAGCTAACTTGGTGTTGGGTCCGGTCATCACTCCAGTACACGTCTTAAGTTTTACAGCTGTAAGGATGCTTTCTCGGCCGGGATACATATCTCAGTCGGATCCAGAGTCCTTTACAAGAAAATTTGTAAGTCACCGAAACGCCGGACTAGAGGGTTCCACTCCACAGGGGAACGGGTAACTTTGAGGGGAGTCTTCACCAGAGGTCCTTATTTACGTCGAAGAAAAAACAGTTGACGTTGGTTATGCAGAGTCCGATTCCTGGGCTGCGACCTAACGGGCTGGCCGGAGTCTTGCACTTCGCGTCATAGGCGAAAAATCCACCGGGCTGGACCTTCGGGCGAGGCCAAGCCGGGAGATTACTTGGTGGGCGTAAGTCTTGGGTTTCGCGTCGGAGGCGAAAAATCCACCGGGCTGGACCTTCGGGCGAGGCCGAGCCGGGAGATTACTTTGCGGGCGTAAGTCTTGGGTTTCGCCTCGGAGGCGAAAAATCCACCGGGCTGGACCTTCGGGCGAGGCCAAGCCCGGAGATTACTTGGCGGGCGTAAGTCAGCACGAGGGCGTGGCCGCGCACGAGCCCCAGGATGGCGAAGGAGATAGGATTGTGGATAAGGCAGGAAGGGTGTCCACGCACGAATCCCAAAAACTACGGAGGCGGCGGGAAAACTAGGATTGCGGATACGGCGGGAAGGGTGTCCACGCACGAACCCCAAAACTACGGAGGAGACAGGAAGACTAGGCTTGTGGATACGGCGGGAAGGGTGTCCACGCACGAATCCCAAAAACTACGGAGGCGGCGGGAAAACTAGGATTGCTGATACGGCGGGAAGGGTGTCCACGCACGAACCCCAAAACTACGGAGGAGACAGGAAGACTATGCTTGCGGATAAGGCGGGAAGGGTGTCCACGCGCAAATCCCAAAGACTACGGAGGCGGTGGGAAAGCTACTGGACCGGACGGGAAGGGGGTCCACATCCAGGTCCGAAGCAGCGGTGTGAGCGGGGTAAAGTTAGGTTAGCTTTGGTACCTGACTACGAGAAGGAAACACACGATCGAGAGATGCAATTAGATATTCTTCACCGTTTATTCAATTTGTCCTCACTCGGGTCCGCTACATCGTTTTGAACACATGAGAACCTGATCGTACTAACCTTAGCTGACTTGCTTATATATATATGTGTCTTGTAATCGCCCGCGTGGCCACTCCGTAGAACTTGATCGCCTCCGGTTGGCGATCTCGAGAAGCACGCGTGACTTTCGAAATCCTCGCTAAGCCGTGTCCCAATCACACGTCTTTTCCGTTCCGCGATCCCGAGAGAAGAGACCCGCCACGATCGCCGCGTGACCCTCCCTCATTTTCCGGCCTTTTCCTCTATTCGGGATTTTTAGTATTTTCCTACTTCTGGTATTTTAGCTCCATTGCTTTTCTAGTATTTAACATGTCTTGATGAACTATCGGTTGGCGTTGCCACCCCGGGTTCTGAACTTAGCTATGACTTATTTATTCTTAATTCGACTTAATATTTATTGTAATTCACTGTATTTTTCTTAAAGCTATTATAAAGAAAGTAGTACTTATTATGGCGCACGCGCCTTCTAGGCGGGTTCGTCACACAGCGCGTACAAGTCCATCTGGTTCAGGATGAGCTTCCACTACACGGGCTAGTATCCAAGCTGCTGGAGGGAGATTTGAGTCCTTGACGAGTACTACATTGTCTACAGCGATGTTGCGTTCCTTGTTGCTCCACTTTTGGCGTTGTTGCAGGGATGTTAAATACTCTTGGTGCCAGCGTGTTCAAAACCCTTGATACATCGATTGCAAGTGCTGCCAATAGTCCAGACGATTGATCGGCAAATGAGTCAGATCTCCCTCTGGAACAGTTGTGAATGGGCGTCCAATTAAAAAATGGGCCGGAGACAAGTAGGTAAGGTCAGTGGCAGGTGTATAGCATAACGGCACTGATCTGAGCAGTAAGAGTTTGCATTTGTTCAAAGGTTAAAACAGTTTTTCCCACAACTCGACGCAGATGTAGTTTAACGGAACGTACTGATGACTCCCACTTCCCTCCCCAATGTGGCGAATGAGGAGGTATAAAACTCCACTTAATTCCATCATTGGACAGCGATTGTGTTAGATTGCGTTGATGCTCTTGCGAAGATAAAAATTGCTGCATCTCATCTAATGCCAGTTTGGCACCAACAAAACTCGTCCCGTTGTCGCTGAAGATCTGTGAGCATTTTCCTCGAAGGGACATGAAACGCCGAAGACAGGCCAGGAATGTGTCTGTACTTAAGATCGGTGGCCAGTTCCAAATGTATGTCTGATGTTACAAGGCAAACAAAGAGGCATATGTAGCCCTTAATTTTTCGCGGATTACGCCCTCTCCTTTCCTTTAGTATAAATGGACCAGCATAGTCACAGCCTGAGTGCTGGAAGGGTAAAGCTTCTGTTATACGGATGCATGGAAGATCGGCCATGAATTGGTGCTCCGTGAGTTTACGTTGGCGGAAACATTTAATGCAGTTGTGCACCAGATTCCTTATCAGGCTACGCGCACCAAAGATTCAGTACTTTTGACGAGCGATTACAAAAAGTGCAGAAACTCCTGGATGAAGATTTGTCGTATGCTCGTGCTCCAAAATCATTCTTGTGATGCGGTTCAACTTCGGAAGCAGTATAGGTTGTTTTACATCAGCTGGTAATTGTGAGTTGTTAAGTCGTCCACCAACTCTAAGAAGGCCATCCTTGCAGATGATCGGCGAGAGCTTCACCAACTGGGAACGGCTGTGAAGAGGTTTATTTTCCGTCAGTAGTTTGCGATCCTCCATGAAACATCTCTGAGCCTCTTGCAGGCAAAGAATGCAAGCAGCCTAAGTCTCCTCAAAGGTGAGCATCTTTCTGTGGTCTTCACTTCTTCTTTGCCATGGTTTTCTAAAAGGGAAGAACAGAACTTTTTACAGGTCAACTTTACCGCTAGCATTTCTGTATCTTGCAGCCATGAAGGTCTCGTCCACCATAGGTCGAAATGGAGAAGGTCCAAAGCAAGCATTCCTCGTGTGGCGCAGTCCGCCGGATTCTCCTTTGTGCCATGCGTTGCGCGGTAAGGCTTCGAGTATTTATGAGGTTCTATTGGCTACAAATGTCTTAAGCTTAGATGGTGGATGTGAAAGCCAGGACAAGACTATGGTTGAGTCACACCATGCATGTACTTTAATGTCCTTTTGTTGTAGCGCAGCCTTGACTGATAAGAACAGTCGGCTCAGTAGCAAAGCGCCACACAGTTCAAGACGAGGTAAAGACTGCTGCTTCAGCGGAGCAACTCGGGTTTTTCCTGCAATGAGTAAAACAGATACGGTGCCATCTGCTCATACCACTCTGCTATAGTTGACTGCGGAATATGCCTTGATGGAAGCATCTGAAAATCCATGCAGTTCGATGTGATCTTCATTGTTTTGGACAAACCGTGGCAGGCGTAGATCTCGAAGGATGTGTAGGTCATTACGGCACTAATTTCACCTGTCCGCAATTTTCGGAGGAAGCTCCGTGTCCCAGCCGAGATCGAGTAGCCACAATTCTTGGAACAAAATTTTAAACTGCACTACCATTGGCAACAGAATACCCAGCGGGTCAAAAATGCGTGCCACATCTGACAGCACTTGGCGTTTGGTGTTGTCCGGATTTGTTGTAAGACAAACTTTGTAGGATAACATATCCTCTTCTGGATCCCAATGAATGCCAAGAATTTTTGCCATAGAATTGGATCCTTTGCCTTGTGCTTGGGTTGTAGCGATAGATCTGTCAGCGACACGTGATGAATTGGAAACCAATTTATCAAGTTCCATGCCTGCACATTTCATCAACTGGATCAACTCATTTTTATTGCGAATGAGCTTCTTCTCGGTATGTGCTCCGGTCAGTACGTCGTCCACATAAAACTGCTGCTTCAAGATCTTTGCAGCGGTAGGAAAGTCGTGTCGATGGTCGTGAGCTAACTGATCCAGGACCCTCACTGCCAAAAATGGTGCGCAGGATGAGCCGTATGTTACCGTGGATAGTTCATAGTGTTTAATAGGAGTCGTTTCATCTTCTTTCCAACCGATTCGCTGATAGCCACAATGGTTGGCACCCACCCAGATTTGTCGATACATTTTGACAATATCTGCTGAGAAGACGAACTTGAACATTCTGAACGCATACAAATCGAGAAAAGATTTCGAAGAATGCTGGGTCCAATGTGCAGAGCTTTGTTTATGGTGGACGGTCCTTTAATGAACCGTCAAATACGCGTAATTACAGGATGATGTGGCAAGTAAAAGCTTGGCCTTATGTCAATGTCTTATGGCGATAGTTCTCGCATGTGTCCCGAGAGTGCGTCCTTACAAAGTGCTGTTCAACTTCATCGTCCTCTGGTTTCTCATGAAAATCCTGGTTGACATCCTCCAGCTCCCAAAAGCGCCGTAGCGATGCGTCAATGTCAATAGCCGTGCGCATTGTTGTTGTAGATGAACATCGGGTAGTAACGATGTTATGACCCATCCAAATGTGGTCGAAATAACGATGATGTTGCCCTGGTTGTCGAACATCTTTTGACAGGTGAAAACGGTCCAAACGTAGTCGCTGCCCAGGAGTATATCAACTGGCGTCAACGACTGATAGTCAGAATCTGCAAGCTCAAAGCCAGCGAATGCCTAGAGTGCTGAGGCGGCGATATCGTGTCTTGCCAAGGTGGAGGTAATTTTGCTGAGTACGTGGGCACGTACCTTCATTGTGTGATCTGAGATCCTTGACTGCAAGTCCAATGTGCTGCAGCCTCTAGTTGTCTCAGCCTTGATTGACGAGATTTCGGTCACCAAAATTCGTGACGCAGAGCGTGCCAATCCGAGTGCCTGTACGCACCGCTCGGAGATGTACGACAGTGACGACGGTGACCGTAGCTCCTTCGGGAGCGCTTGGGATTTGCCTTTCATCACCTCGTGAGTGTGTCGAAGTGACAGCGGCTTGCGAATTAAGAATATCTGCCTGTAGCAGAGAGTGGTGACGATTATGGCAAAACGAATGCGAATTTGGACTCACACTTTTGCGACACTTGCCCAGGCTTAAGGCAGTTAAAACATAGGGATTTTGCCTTAACAAATGTGCGTCTCTGCTCGATTGACAATTCATCAAACTTTGAGCAGGCGTAGATCTTGTGCTCCTTGGAGTTACACTTCACACAAGTGTTTGCTTCCATCGATACTAAAGCGTGTGACGATCGCTTTGACTTGCCATGTTGTGGGCCAACCTTGGAGTCTATGTCTGACTCACTTTTGCTGAGCTCGAATTCCTCGCAACGTCGGTCTAAAAACTTAAGTAGATCACCCACAGACGGAGATTCCAGTTTCCGGCTTCCTTCGATCCATTTGCGACGGGTTTCAGCATCGATCTTGGCTAGGATGAAGTGAATAATCCAGCAGTCCCTATTAGTTTGCCCTGCTGCATCCAGTCCGCGTACAATTTCGGTGGCCCCGTCCGTCGCAGAACTGTTACATCTCCTCTGGCGGTCGAAGGTAAGTAAACAAATGTCTCCAGTAGAGTGTTAACAATGTGAAGTGGTCTATTGTACCGATCAATTAGGCAAGCCCAAGCAGCCTCGTAAGCTGCATGCGTTATTGGCATATGTCGAATCAAGTCAGCTGCTTCTCCAGTGATATACGTTTTCAAATAGTGCAACTTTTGTATTACTGTCAAATGCTACTTGCTATGGATCGTACTCTCGAAGATGTTTTTAAAGGCTGGCCACTCCTTGTAGTCGCCAGTGAATAGCTTGATGTGGATTTTTGGCAGTTCATTATGCATTACATTTGCTGCTGAGTTTGCCCTTAAAAGCGTTGCTTGTTGCTCAGCCAATCGCTCATTGAGCTGCTGTTGTTGTTCCAGAAATCGAACTAGGTTTTCGTTTCCCACTCCTGATGCCATTGATGCGGCCTTGTCAGGGTTGCCAGATTGTCTGAAGTTGTTGCCTTCTTTTTCATTCTCCTGAGATTCTTCACAGGTGCGTATGAGGTTGCGAAATAATGTGCTCGCTTGTAAGTACTTGTCCTCGTACCTTTCGTTGTCGATGGCTGGATCGACGTACCCTTCCTCTTCGTCAAAAATGGCAATTTGGTCGCTAATGAACTCGAATTCTTTCCATACGATGTTGAGCCTTTCAAATGACACTTGTATTTCATTAAGGTCCCATTTTGATCCCGCACGTGGATCTTGAGACGCCGTTAGCAAACGCGCAATGCTTGCCTTGGCACGACTTTTAGCTGCCTTCATAAGTTTAAACTAATCCATGTTTATCAGTTAATACATTTGTCTAGAAGAACCAAATATATGATGTGTAATAATATTGTTTTAATTCCCGATTTGAGTGGACTGTATTTCAAGCATTGGAAATAGTAAAAAACAAGGAAGAACGCTATAGTCGAATACTTCGACTATCAGATACCCGTTACTCAGCTAAAGGGACCAAAGGGAAATGGAGGTATGCAAGCAGCAAAGCGATATTGAAATGCGCCACCTACCCGCGATCTCAACATATGGTAATGTGGGCTGTAGACTGATTTAAGCGTTATGGGCGTTAGAGTGGGCGTCGACACCTCCGGGACGTTTTCACGTGGCTCGATCTGTCTTTCATGGCTGTCGAGATGGTGTGGCTGGCTTGCTGCTGACAATGTCTTGCGCACTGCTCCTTGCTGTGCTGGCTACGCGGCTGGATGTACCGTAGCTTCTGGTACGCGAGGTTTCGGGCATACGCCGATCCGGGACTTCACAAGTCGAAACCGTAGGGCTCTCCTGGACAACTCCACTCGAGACCGTACTGATCGACCGTTCTTCCTTCTGGCTTGTTATACTCGGGATTCTCCAGACATAATGCCAGTTGACTCGACTTGTTGCAGCTCCCTTCTATGTTACTTGGTTGACAGACTGGTAAGCGGCCGGCCATCTGTTGTTGCTGCTACTGGGTTTTGTGAGAAGTTATTCAACTCTCACATTCCCCCTTACTTCGGGAAACATTTAAAAGCTCGTTCCTACTCCTCGCTCCCTCGATGCTCCCTCGACGCTTTTAACTCCATTGAGTTTCTACAGCGCTGGTCGTCATCCTCGTAGCAACTTCAAATCTCCCGCGCCGACATTTCACAAGTTCCCTCTGGGATATCGATACTCATCGGCTATCGATACCCAGCTCGCTGTTCATTGCTGTGTCCTACTCCTTTCCATGGTTCCTCCGTTTGGTCACATCATCCGTGCGTGATCGATGTTTTATCGACTATCGATACCGACGGTGAAGCGTTGCCATCTGCCCGTTGCGATACTTTCATCTTTTGCTGATATTTCCATTTTGCGTGTGCCCATCGATAGCACAATCGTCCGGTGGCAATCGATCGCATATCGAGGTGCCCCCTTCCCTGGCTCATGGTGATTTTGCAACTTTCATAGGTAAGTTTTCGCATTTATTTACTCCTTTCTATCTCATCCTTTCTCTTTCCTTTCATTCTCTCTCGCCCTTCAGTCGTCCTCAGCCGGCTAAAGCTGACTCCACGCTGGCAAAGCTCGAGAGCGGGTGCGGAGAGGACTTCGCATTTGCTTCGCAGCAGGTAAGTTCTGTGGTGTTTGTTTTTCTGCTTCCTGCATTAAACCCCTTTGCATTTCAGGTTGCTGGAGCTGCCATGTATGCCCCTCTCTTCTCTCCCCTGTTTCCAGCCGCGATCACCGCCCTATACCGGTCTCAAACTTTGATCTGGTTTTTTTTTCCTTTTTTTTAAATTTATTTTGTTTGTTCTTCAAACACTCTCATGCCCGCGAGCCCTAACCTGACTCGGGACGCGCGCCATCCTCTCCATACGCGCACGCTGCGCCTGCCTCCCAGGATGTGGGCCTCTCTGACCGCCGGTGCCCCCGCGATCCCCTCGGGCTCCGCGATCTCTCGCCATCGCTGACCCTCCGGCGCCGACATCACTCTCATCAACTTTGGCCTGGCCACCACCTCGGCGATTTCGGGCGCGGAGTGCTGCCGTTTTAGCGGCGGACGGCCACTGTCCACGGGTTCGGGCCACACCCAGGGCCCCCTTTTCAGCGGCTCGTCCTGTTCCGGTGCTGCCGTCGTGCCGTCCGTTGCTGCTGATGCCGGTGTCGTCGGTCGGTGTCGGTGGGGTCCATGGCTCCGGTCTGCCGCGGGTCCTGGGGTCCAGCGGGCCCAGATCCCAGATTCTGGGTTGCTCCGCCGCCGGCGTCTCCTCCGCGGGTCCCGTCGACCGTCTGCTGCCGCCACCTCACCCCTTCGGCCACGAACGTCCGGGAACTGTGGCTTACGTGGGCCGCCGGGATGTCCGTCCGGATGTGGTGTCCCATCGGGTCCCTTTGTTGTCGCTGCGGCGGATCGGGTTATTGCTGCTGGCGTTGTCCGTGTTGCTGCTGCGGTGGTGGTTGCTCGGGTTGTTGCTGCGGTCGTTGTTCGGGTAGTTGCTGCGGTGGTGGATGCTCGAACCTCGGCGTGGGTCGTCATAAATCTGTTCCTTTATGATCTTTGCAGCGGTAGGAAACTCGTGTTGATGGTCGTGAGCTAGGTTAGGTTAGGTTAGGTAGGAGTGGTTGGAGATTAGATACTAATCCTAATTACTGAGTCCCAGCCTGTGCGCATGAGTCCCTATAAGACAGCGGCCCGTAAGGGCATTTAGTAGAGTGGAGATGTCCTCCCTGCTACATTGTAGGAGAGTTTTTGTTCTTTTCGAGTTGTAGCTTGGCCATGTGAGTCTGGAATTGTGGCATGTTGAGATTGAATTCCAACGGTGGTTGGAAAGTGGGTACAGTCTCTGCCTGAGATGGAGCTTGCAGGTAGCCATGGGCATACCCACCGTGTCCTTATAGCGAAGGATGTCGGCGTTTGTCCCTTGTCTTGCTAGCTCGTCTGCTATGCAGTTGCCCTCAATATTGCGGTGTCCAGCACCCAGATGAGGTTGATTCTCAGATGAGTGGCCATCTCGTTAAGAGATTTGCGGTATTCAGATATTGTTTTTGAGTTCCTTGTGTAGGAGTTGAGTGCCCTGAGGGCTGTTTGACTATCCGAGAAGATGAAAATATCTATGTCGTGATGTACTGATGTGTCCAGGTGGGTCATGGTTTCCTGAATTGCCATGACTTCCGCTTGGAAAACACTACAGTGGTCTTGTAGGCAGAATGAGAAGACTTCCCCACCTGTTTGGGAGTTAGGCTTGGAGCCGTCTGTGTATATATTGACGGCGTTTTCGAATTGGTGTGGAAGGTTTTCCCAGTCTGTACGGGTGGGTATGAAGATTTTGTATCTTCTTTCGAAGTTGACTATGGGTGGAACGTAGTCTGTACTACGTGGTAGGGGTTAGCGTCCCCACCCAGGATGAGTTCCTTAGATGAGTGTGTAAGTATGAGTTGTTGTGTAGTGGTGTTTGGTAATGGCCCTTCGTAGTCGTAAGCCAGATAGAATGATGCTATGGTGTGATGAGTGTTTTCGTTTAGCTCCAGTCTGACCGTGGTGAGGTCATCTTCGCTAGACTGTGGAATAAGAAATGCTTTAAAGTGTGTCTTTGTAAGAATGCAGGTTCTGGGTTTACCCTTATCCTTGGTGTAAAATAGCTTGTATAGGGGGGTTTATAAGCCACAGATGTTGTTACCAACAATCCATGGCTCTTGAATGAGGACTACGTCTATGTTGTGTAGCAGGATTGCTACGTAGTAGTATGTATGTATGTGTGTGTTGTTATATTCCTTCTAGATCATTCTTGTACGTTCTAAGAATAAGTTGTTGTTGTTGTACGATGCCGCTCACTGCTCTCTGTCTCTCTTATCGCTCTCACACTCTCCCAATGAGTCGGGGGTTGATGCGGATCGTGAGCTGAGAGCGAGAGCAGTTGAACGCCGACCGTGATGCTTAACAGACGAAACTATAAAATAAAGACTAGAAGTACATGTATATGTGTGTTGGTGTTAAACTCGGTTTTGTTGCGCTGCGAGGGGTTCCAAGCAGGCCTGGTTCAAGAGGATTACCACGTTCATAGTGACGCGCTCGGTTTTCTCCACCTTGGTCACCTTCCAACGGTCTGTCGGAAGCTTCGGGTTGAACCTGGTCAGCAGGCTGAGTATAGCCCCTGGTTCCGAGGGTTCCGACGGCAGCCACACCCTCGCTCTCGGTCGAGACGGGATGTCTGCGGCCTCGCAAACTGCCAACTTGGACCCGGGTAGACCTCGCAGACCTTGTTAATGGCAGCCTTGTAAAGTGCTGCCGATCTCTCGTCTTCACAGGCGATCAACTCAACGTTGCCCTGGTACCACCCTGCATCTGCGCAATCGGGTGGCGGACCTGGGTTCTCGTCCAGCACTTTTAAGGCCACTGACGCAAGTTCCCGTCTAACCAGAGCCCATTGGTTCCTTGGGATCCTTCCGCCTTCATCGCTCTGGTCGATGACGCCAATTATCTTCCGATCCTATACTACTTCAGCAAAAGATCCCGACCATGTGCCGCGGTTGGTTATCTTGGCCTTCATGCTCGCTCGTTGAGCTATCTCCATCCACCTCTCTCGCTTGTTGCTGTTGCTGGTGGTCATGGCGATGTCGAAGTCTAGGATTACCGCCTTTGCCCAGGCTATGTCCTCTTGGATTTTTTGGTAATCCAAGTTCGATGTTTGATCCTCTCGTATCGGGTTGGTGGCCCGCCGTTTGATGATCCGGAGAGCTTTCTTACGTTCAAGAGGTCCTGCCTGGTTAGGTGGTGTTCTCTTGAACTCCTTTGCCCTGGTACTCACCACGAGACCGGCTTTGGCGCTCCCCTCCGGTTGGAGTAGCTGGTTAGCCACACCTACGCTGGTGGGTGGCTTGGGCTTGTCATTATGGTGAGCCGGCTGCGTTGTTC
This sequence comes from Drosophila subpulchrella, assembly GCF_014743375.2. NCBI lineage: Eukaryota > Metazoa > Arthropoda > Insecta > Diptera > Drosophilidae > Drosophila > Drosophila subpulchrella. The sequence goes on from NC_050613.1 coordinate 702,463, forward strand.
GCTGGCCTTGGCATGGGTCTACGTCACATGGACTTGGTTATTCGGAGCCGTGATCTTGCTCTTCTTGTCGTCGTTGGATACGACTTCCGACTTTTTGAGAGTGTCGGGATCTTTTTTGGTGCTGTTATCCTTTTTATTATTATTTAAGTTCTCCATGTTTAATCTCACGAGCTGCGGAGAAGAAACAGGTCCACCCGGGTAGAGATCCGCTGTACCCGGGTAAGGCTGACTTAGAACAGGCAGTCGCCACTTGCCTGAGCTCACCGTTTGAGACTGAGTTTTTTGATGACTCGGGCTCCCAGCCAGAGTGACTCTCGGCACGGTACGAGTGACACCTTAGTCCAGCCCGGGGTGAGAGGTTGGTTCAAAACGTGTGGGAAGGGGGTATGTGTGAGCTAATTGTCGGAGGCGGCAGCACAAGCGAGACGTCGATACTGCTATGGCGCACATACCCGCTGACTGTCCGGGGCTACTTATTTACGCTTCGTGTTGGGGGCTTGGCGGTAGCCGGGCCGTGTCCAACTTCCACGCTTATTCGTAGCTACCCTGGAGAACCAGGGCGCTCGCTATCCGCAACCTACGACCCGTTCGGTAGCCTTCAGCTCTGCGCCCTCCAAGGCATCCCACTAGCTCTTTGGCCGAAATTGAGCTAACTGATCCAGGACCCTCACTGTCAAAAATGGTGCGCAGGATGTGTCATATGTTACTTTGGAGAGTTCGTAGTGCTTGATGGGAGTTGTTTCATCTTCTCTCCAAATAATTCGCTGATAGCCACAATGGTTGGCAGCTATCCAGATTTGTCGATACATTTTGACAATATCTGCTGAGACGACGAACTTGAACATTCTGAAACGTATAAAAATCCAGAAAAGGTTTCGTAGAATCAGCCTTGATTGACGAGATTCCGGCCACCAAGATTCGTGACGGTGAGCGTGCCAGTCCGAGTGCCTGTACGCACCGCTCGGAAATGTACGACAGTTCCGAACCACTGTACAAAAGCACCCGGCAGATAGTTTGCGATTTTTTCACGTTTCTAACAAATACCAGAGCTATTGACAATGCACTTTTTCGTAGCCCTTGTGGCTGTGTTGCGGTTGTTGATTCGTTGCACAAGGATTCAGCCGTGGGAGCCACTTGTGCCCAAGCGATATGGCTGATGGTGATCGTAGCATCTTCGGGAGCGCTTGGAATGTGCCTTTTATCATTTCGTGAGTGTGTCGAAGTGACAGCTACTTGCGCACCAAAAATATCTGCATGTAGCAGAGAGTGGTGACGGTTGTGGCAAAACTTGCATGTGAATTTGGATTCACACTTTCGAGACACATGCCCAGGCTTAAGGCAGTTGAAACACAGGAAATTAGCCCTAACAAATGTGCGTCTCTACTCGATTGACAATTCATCAAACTTTGAGTAGGCATAGGCTTCACACAAGTGCTTGCATCCATCGATACTAAAGCGCTTTGCTTTAACATGTTGTGGGCCACCCTTGGAGACTATGTCTGACTCACTTTTGCTGGGCTGGAATTCCTCGCAACGTCGGTCTAAAAACATGAGTAGATCTTCCACAGACAGAGATTCCAGTTCCCGGCTTCCTTCGATCCATTGGGTTTCAGCATCGATTTTGGCCAGAATGAAGTGTATAATCCAGCAGTCCCTACTAGTTTGTCCTGCTGCATTCAGGCCACGTACAATTTCGGTGGCTCCGTCTGTCACCTTGCGCAAAACTATTACTTGTTCTCTGGCTGTCGAAGGTAAGTTAACAAATGTCTCTAACAGCGTGTTAACAAAGTGACGTGGTCTGTTGTACCCATCAATTAGGCAAGTCCAAGCAGCCTGGTAAGCTGCATCCGTTATTGGCATAAGTCGAATCAAGTCAGCTGCTTCTCCAGTGCCGTACGTTTTTAGGAAGTGAAACTTTTGTATTGCTGTCAAATTCTGCTTGTTGTGGATCGTACTCTCGAAGATGTTTTTAAAGGCTGACGACTCCTTGTAGTCGCCAGTGAATAGCTTGATGTGGATTTTTGGCAGTTCACTATGCATTACATTTGCTACCGAGTTTGCCCTTAAAAGCTTTCTTTGTTGCTCACCCAATCGCCCATTGAGTTGCAGTTTTGTTCCAGAGCTCGTTCCCCACTCCTGCTGCCATTGATGCGGCCTCGTCAGGGTTGCCAGGTTGTCTGAAGTTGTTGCCTTCTCTTTCATTATCCGGAGATTCTTCTCAGGTACGTATGAGGTTGCTAAATAATGTGCTCGCTTGTAAGAACTTGTCCTTGTACCTATCGTTGTCGATGGCAGAATCGACGTACTCATCCTCTTCATCAAAAGGGGCCATTTGGTTGCTAATGAACTCGAATTCTTTCCATACGATGTTAAGCTTTTCCAATGAAACTTGTATTTCATCAAGCTCCCATTTTGATACCGCAGGTGGATCTTGAGACGCCGTGAGCAACCGCGTAATGCTTGCCTTCGCACGACTTCTAGCTGCCTTCAAAAGTTTAAACTGAGCCATGTTTATCAGTAACTAAATTTGGCTAGAAGGACCAAAGATATGGTGTAGAATAAAAACGTTTTATTTCCCGATTTGAGTGGACTGTATTTCAATTATTTAATTTGTCACATTTTTGGTGTCCGATGCTTTTCGTTGTAGTCTTAACACTAAGTCCTAAAAAATCTCTAAAGTGTGACGCAGCACCAAAATATATTAATGGGGCAAAGTTAGTATTTCATATACCAAAAAGAGAATAAGATTCAAAATTAAATAACGTATGTAATGCGTTCATCAACAATTTTTTCTTGGGTCCTGCTTAAACAAGGGAATAAAGAAATGGGTCTAAAGAATATTATTTCGTGTGTTGGTTTGTTAGGTTTTAAGATAGGGATAGTGATGGCAGATTTCCACACATGAAGGTAGGTACCCCTAGCGAGCACAGCGTTAAACATTTCAAGTAGGGAGTTTTCAGCTTCGGAGGTTAACGGTTTAGGCATTGGGTATGAAATTCGGTCTATACCGGGTGTTTTCCCATTCGCACATTAAAGGGCATATTCAAGCTCACTAAGGATGAAATTGGAGTCAAGGTCTTTAGAGGCGGTGGACAGTTTGGTGGGTGTGTATTCCTGAGAAGAATTTCTTCTTTACGGGTCTTGTATTGGTGGGAGAAATTGTCGTCCTTGAGTAGTCCGACCAAAAGTTCCCAAAACATCGCAAATGTCTGCAGAGTGATGGAGATCGTTGTTGTTTTACTTAATTGTTCTGAGGTTATTTGGGAAATTACCTATTAAGCGATTTAGGTCAGACCAAGTTTCCCGATTCCAGTTTTGCTTATTTGGAATTGTATTTGAATAGAGCATTCGATTTTCTGTAAGAAACCAGGGCAGCGGGGCTGTGGGCTTGTTTGTATGCGTGCCAAAGAGATTGCTTTTGTTGCTTTAGATCTTGGAGAGTTTTGCTCCATCAAGAAATTTTTCGCGGATGTAGAGAGGGTTTGGTTTGGGGGATTGCTACGTTAGCTAAGGCTTTTATTATTGTTATGCTTAAAAGAATTACAGCCCTATTCGTTGGACCAGGTCAACCTGTGGATTGAGTGTGGCGATGTCGATATCTTGTTGCTCTTATTTTGTCCTGACTCTTAAGTTTGTGCATAATGCAAAAACCATAAAATGTATTAATCAAAACAATAAAGGACATATTTTGGTGTCAGAAGTGAGTCAACATGGCTAAGGGAAACCTGGATCTTATCAGCTTAATTGCTTCCATAAGTGCTGCAATAACACAGGCAGCCACAAATGCTAGCCAGGCTAGCAGCTCTTCAATGACGCCGCCGTTTTCAATGGAAAACTACAAGGCGGGCGAGGACGCTTCTGTACGAGAATACTTCACACGATTCGAATCGGCAACATAGCAAAATTCCCACTGCTGACTACATACGAGTTCACATGGGTTCAGAGCTTAAGTCCGCGTTGCGAATTTAAATAAGTCCACGAAATCCGGAAGATCTTCAGTTCAACGAAATTAGGGAAGTGCTAATAAACCACTTCGATGAAAAAGAAACACGTTCGCAGGCAAACTCTTCAAGAAGCAGGAGAGTGAATTGCGACATATGTTCTGCGTCTTCGACAAGCAGCAACATATTGTGAGAAATGTTTTTTATGTGGCAAATTGGCAAATCTACTACAAACCAAATCATTGACTCCGAAGCAGACGAAAATGAGCAGGTGCAAGTATTGCGCCAATGTAATAAGTTGAGCACGTCAGGGAAACACGGAAAGGAAATGGTTGAAATGCAGATCAATGGGGAGGAAATAGTAATGAAACTAGAACAGGGACCCCATGTAGCATCATAAAACATATCGAATTTCGAAGAAAGTTACCGGAAACACCCCTAATAAATGCAAATCGTAGATTTGCGAGCTACACTGGTCACGACGTCAACTGTATAGGTCGTGCAGTGGTCAGCGTGAAATATAAAAACACCACCCATAAGCTAAATCTGTATGTAGTCGATGGAAACTTTGATACATTATGTGGACGAGAGTGGATTTCACAATTCTTGCGGGAAAAAAACTTTTCGAGGCTATTTGCGTCCGATCACACACCGCAGTCGTCCTATCAGGGAACCTCAAATGCGAGTAAAGCGTTGGTCAATGCAATAGATATACAAGCAACAGACTTGCGCACAGATGAGATTTTGCGCCTTCAACACTTACTCCAACAATTTACAGATGTTTTCAGTACAACAGCGGGCGTGTTTAAGGGACTGCCTGCCAAAGTTCACCTCAAAGCAGATGCTAAGCCGATATTCGCACGACCAAGAAAGGTACCGTTCGCACTGAAGGATGCTTATGCCAAGGAGATCGAATCAAAAATTTCAGCAGAATTTTACAAACGTGTCGAATTTTCAGAGTGGGCATCAACTACACATGTAGTTACAAAGAAGAATGGAGGCATTCGCATTACAGGCAATTACAAGCCAACAGTAAACCCGCAAATGATTATCGACGAAAATCCGATCCCAAGAGCAGAAGATATCTTTAATAAAATGAGAGGAGCGACAGTATTCGCTTACTTGGATGTAACTGATGCCAATTCACACTTACCTATCGACGAAGAATTTGGTCACGTATTGACATTAAGCACTCCTAAACATGGTCTAAATCGCCCTACACGTGCAGTAATTGGGGCTGCAAATATACCTGCACTTTGGCAGCGTACAATGGAATCTGTGCTTCAAGGCATTCCAAACATATAAAATTTTTTCGACGATATCTTGATCTACGCTAAAAATGTGGAGGAGCTTTTAAAATCCTTAGAAAAAACTTTACGTACACTTATGTTAAGACCCTGGGATTCGATCGAATTTCTAGGTCATAAGATCAATAATCAGGCATTCAAAAATCGAACAAAGACGTTAAAGCCGTCCTTCAGGCACCAATGCCGAAATCAATTGATGGCGTACCACTGTTCCTCGGAAAAGCAGAGTAATACACAGAATTCATTCCAAACCTGGCCAGAGACCGCTTAGGAATATCCTTAAGGAAGGCAAGTTTTATTGGGCCGCAGATCACAATTCGGCATACAACAGCATTAAGAAATTGTTAGTATCACTACAACTCTTAATGCCATACGACGCATCACTCCCACTGTTGCTATTAACAGACGCCAGCCAAGCTGGTCTGGGTGCAGTGTTATCGCACCGCCTTATGGAGAGGAAGTTGGTACTAGAAGAACTTCATGGTGCTCACTTGGGTATCGCAAAAATGAGATTCATTACTCGTTCGTGTACATATTGGCCGAGGATTGATATGGATATTGAAAACATAGCCAAATTATGTCAGGGTTGCGCAAAAAATGATAATTTTCCGCCAAAATACTCTCAGCATCACTGGGAATATCCGAAAGCACCCTGGGAACGCGTGCATATCGACTATGCTGGCCCTTTTGAGGGCAAGATGTTATTAATAATCACTGACGCTTACTCCAAATGACTAGACATGGCAGTTACGAAATCAATTTACTGGATGATCTTTTTGCGAAGTCTTGAGTACCCCAGATGGTAGTTTCCGATAACGGAACCAATCCGAGGAGTTCAAAAATTTTTTTTTCCAAAATTGGAGTTAAGTACCATAAGTACACAGCTCCATATCACCCCGCATCGAACGGACAAGCAGAGCGCAATGTTCAAGCCGTCAAAAGTGCCCTTAAAGCAGTGGATGCTTCTTCTAGTTCCTTAAAGGTAGATCTCAACGAATTCCTTCGTCAGTACACAACGCTCAACACTCCACAACACGTGAGTCACCAGCGAAACTATTTATGGGCAGACAACTACGCACGCGCCTGGGTCTAATTCGCCCTGACGGACCCCAGATCAACAAAATCTATAAGCGACATATTGGCCAAATAGGGAGCGCGCTGGAGGGTGAAATTCGGGAACGCCAAGATGAAGTGAATATTTTGAACCACCTACGGGAAGGATGAGGAAATAAACAACGAAATCCTCCCAATTAGTGTCGAAGTGGGCCGAAGATGCAGACGATGACCATTTTAGAACTCCACTTTCGGCTCCCGAGGATGAAGAACAAAGGAAGGCGTCCGGGAGACAGGATACTCCTCAGTCGGCACCACCACCACAACAGATGCTTCGGCGATCCACCAGAGTTCGTAAGCCGAGAGAAATATTTGCATTATCAGCCTGAGAGGGAAAGAAATGTTATGTTTAAAAGAATGACAGCCCTATTCGTTGGACCAGGTCACCCTGTGGATTGAGTGTGGCGATGTCGTTATCTTGTTGACTATCGTACTCTTATCCCAATCTCTAATTTTGCTTTGACTCTTAAGTTTGTGCATAATGCGAAAACCATGAAATGTATTAATCTGAGCAATAAAGGTCATATTAATTATTTTGGCGGCCAACAGATTTAAGTCATATGTTGCAGGGAAATTAAAATTAACTTAGCATTTGGTGCGATACAGATCCGAATTAGCTTTATTTATTTTAAATTTAGGAGACGGTGGTACGCTTATGGGATTAGTTCGAAACTGAATATGTGTCTTTAAAGGATAGTGATCGCTTCGGTATAGAGAGTCTTTTACGGACCACTTACAGAAAGGGAACAGCGACGCGAAGGGAAATGTAAGATCAATAGCAGTGAAAGAGTTGTGACTGGGATGATGGGTAGCGGAGCCGTCAGTAAGGATAGTTAAAGATGATTTGTTTATGACTTCTTCTATTTGGAATTAAAGCATTATAATCTCCCACATATAGGATTGGTTTGCTAGAAAGATCTACTATTTTAGAAATTTCGTTGGCTGGTACTGATTGATATGGAGGTATGTATGTATTAACAAGGAAGAACGCTACGGTCGAGTACCTCGACTATCAGATACCCGTTACTCAGCTAAATGGACCATGGAGGGAAATGGAGATATGCAAGCAGCAAAGCGAGATTGAACTGCGCCACCTACCCGCGATCTCAATACATGGTTATGTGGGCGGTAGACAGATTTAAGTGTTATGGGCGTTAGAGTGGGCGTGGCAAACCAATACATTTCAGTTAACATTTTTATTTAGCATAAAAATTGTGGGTGTCACAGGCTTGGGCGGTTTGTGGGCGTTGGTGGGCGTGGCATATTCGCGTAACAAACTTGCGCTGCGTACAAGGCTACGGAGTCTAAATCTGAGATCGCAATTCTCTATCTTTGATAGTTTCCGAGATATCCACGTTCAAGCTTACGATTTTTTTGAAGTTTGTGGGCGTTAAAGTGGGCGTTGCAAACTTTTGGGTCAATCGATAGATATTGATTAGAACAATACATTTCAGTTAAAATTTTTATTCTAGATTTAAAACTGCAGGAGCCACAGTTTTAGGCGGTTTGTGGGCGTTAGAGTGGGCGTGGCACTCTGCTGAAACAAACTTGGGCTGCGCAGGAATCTCAGGAATCCGCATGCCTATTCCCAGTATTGTAGCTTTTAAAGTTTCCGAGATCTCAGCGTTCATACGGACAGAAGGACAGACGGACATGGCTAGATCGACTCGGCTAGTGATCATGCTCAAGAATATATATACTTTATGGGGTCGGAAACGCTTCCTTCTGCCTGTTACATACTTTCCGACGAATCTAGTATGCCCTTTTACTCTACGGGTAACGGGTATAAAAATAGAAGCAAAAAGATAAAATCTAAAATTCAGTCAAATGAGATCGTTTTACATTCTAATGGGATTACTTTTTAAAGCTATTGTAATTCCTTTTAGTAAACATAAGTTGATCTTCGATCCCCGACTTCAATAGGGTACTGCGATCCGAAATTATTTGCCCCGCCATGCTAAAGGCTGACTTGCAGGACGTGGCAGGAATGCACAAAAAATTTTTCGACACCTCCTTGTAGGGTTCCATATTCTTTGAACACTGATTAAATTAGAATAGTTTATTTTAAAATACTCATAGAACGCAATTTATTTATTTATAATCCAAAAAATTAAGGGATCACATGTTTCTAGCTCATTTGTGCTTTCTACATGCTGTCGGAGCAATATTATTGCGTCAGACAGGGGTTTTGTTGGTTTGTGTATTCAACTATAATTGCAGATTTGTAAAATAGCTCGAAGAATCAGTTGGATTGGGTGGTGTAGGCACTATCGACGCTGCTGTGAATTGTTCTTGAGCCAATTCGATTAAAACATTTTAAAGGTCGTCTTCTTAAGCGCGACATGCTTGATCAGTATTATTTTTCCGTTGAAAACCTTGTATTTTTAATCTTGGGTCTATCATTTTGGCAATCCTAGGAACGGTGCGTGTTTCGTAGTGCCCAAAACGACCTTTAAAGCGATCACTCAAAGTTTCGAACGCCAGTATGGCTTCTGGGCCTTTATGGCTATTTTGTAGGACTAAACTAGTGTTTGCTTTTCGCAAACTATTGGAATGACGAGCGACATAGTAGGGTACTTTCCACCCGATATTAACATTGTTGCTTCTGAAACGGACGAAGTAATGAACAAAGTTCTTCCAATACATCGATTTCATCCGCAGAAAAAGGTGCCGAAGCCTTTGCAGTTCCTAGCAATGCAATTGAGAGTGCCTCTTTAGTCTGTAAAATTCTGTCGATCATTTAAAAGGCACAGTTCCACCTTGTTGGTCCTCCTGAATAAGTCCTACATTAAAATAAATTTTACTGTAAAATCTCCCTAAAAACAAGGAAAGTCGCCATTAAACGGGGGTCAATGGCGACTGGGTAACAAAATAAGGGCAACATTTTCTAAAAATAGGAATGTATTGGTCTTATATTAAGGCCGATTAAGGGAGAATTTTCTTAAATCTAGGGCGATTTTTCTGTTTTCAAAGGTAAATACCGTTAACATATGAAAACAAGGAAGAACGCTATAGTCGAGTACCTCGACTATCAGATACCCGTTACTTAGCTAAAGGGATCAAAGGGAAATGGCGATATGCAAGCAGCAAAGCGATATTGAAATGCGCCACCTATCGGCGGTAGACAGATATAAGCGTTATGGGCGTTAGAGTGGGCGTGGCAAGGTTTTTTTTGGGTCAATCGATAGGTATTGATGAGAACAATACATTTCAGTTAAAATTTTCTATTCTAGCATGAAAACTGTAGGAGCCACAGTTTTGGGCGGTTTGTGGGCGTTAGAGTGGGCGTGGCACTCTGCTGAAATAAACTTGCGCTGCGTAAGAAGCTCAGGAATCTGCACGCCTAATCTCAATAGCCTAGCTATTATAGTTTCCGAGATCTCAGCGTTCATCCGGACGGACAGACAGACGGATAGACGGACAGACGGACATGGCTAGATCGACTCGGCTAGTGATCCTGATCAAGAATATATATACTTTATGGGGTCGGAAACGCATCCTTCTGCCTGTTACATACTTTCCGACGAATCTAGTATACCCTTTTACTCTACGAGTAACGGGTATAAAAATATTCTTCTAAATCTTGGGCTGCAACAACAACAACGACCGACCTTGACGTCACTAGACACCAGAATCTTTCCTTGGCAAAATTGTTGTGTGACTCTGTCAACATAGCTCAAGGGCAGTTTTTTTTCGGATTTGCATTAAAAACAGAGTTTTTTAACATTTGTAAAAAGATTTTCGATGTGTTTTATTTCTGGGGCTTGAAAGGTCCCCAAAATACCATATAGCTTAAGGGTTTTGAAACTTTAGACGGCTCTCTATCAGATTTTTTATACCCGTTACTCGTAGAGTAAAAGGCGTGCAGATTCCTGAGCTTCTTACGCAGCGCAAGTTTGTTTCAGTAGAGTGCCACGCCCACTCTAACGCCCACAAGCCGCCCAAAACTGTGGCTCCTACAGTTTTGATGCTAGAATATAGATTTTAACTGAAATGTATTGTTCTCATCAATACATATCGATTGACTTAAAAAAAAGTTTGACACACCCATTTTATCGCCCACAAACCGCCCCCAAACTTTAAAAAATCGTAAATATGAACGTGATATCTCGAAAACTATTAAAGATAGAGAATTTGGATATTAGATTTAGATTCCGTAGCCTTGTACGCAGCGCAAATTTGTTACGCGAATGTGCCACGCCTCTTCTAACGCCCACAAACCGCCTAAACCTGTGGCGCCCACAATTTTCATGCTAGATAAAAAATGTATACTGAAATGTATTGGTCTCGTCAATACCTATCGCTTGATTCACAAAAAAAATTTAACACTCCCACTCTAACGCCCATAACGCTTAAATCTGTCTACCGCCGGTAGGTGGTGCATTTCAATCTCGCTTTGCTGCTGGCATATATCCATTTCCCTTTGGTCCCTTTAGCTGAGTAACGGGTATCTAATAGTCGAGGTACTCGACTACAGCGTTCTTCCTTGTTTAACATATAACCTCCTACGTTTGGAAATAACATTTTTTAATTAGTTCTGAATTTCGAATTTAATTTTATCAAAATCGGACGACTATATCATATAGCTGCCATAGGAACGATCGGAAAATTGGTGGGAAAATAATATGAAACAAATTATAGGTTCGGTGTTTTTTGACATACTATCTTATACTATTGGGAATATCATTTTTTGTATTTTTAGATTTAATAATTATAGCTTTAAGGGTATACAAACTTCGGCTCGCCGAAGTTAACATCCTTTCTTGTTTAATTAGTTCAGAGTTTTGAATTTAATTTTATCAAAATCGGACAACTATATCATATAGCTGCCATACAATTCATAGCCTCGGTGTTTTTATACCCTTGCAGAGGGTATATTGATTTCAGTCAGAAGCTTGCAACGTAGTGAAGGAGACGTTTTCGACCCCATAAAGTATATATATTCTTATTCAGCATGACTAGACGAGTCGATCTAGCCATATCCGTCTGTCCGTCCGTTTCTACGCAAACTAGTCTCTCAGTTTTAAAGCTATCGGGCTGAAACATTCCCAAAAGTCTTATATCTTTTGCAGGTAGTATATAAGTCGGAACCAGCTGGATCGGATCTTATAGCTCCCATAGGAATAATCGGAAAAAAAATTTAAAAAAATTATATCCTTGGTGTTTTTTTAGCATATAACCTCCAAAGCTTGGAAATAACATTTTTTAATTAGTTTTGAATTAAATTTTATCGAAATCGGACGACTATATCACATAGCTGCCATAGGAACGATCGGAAAATTGGTGGAAAAATAATATGAAACAACTTATAGCTTCGGTGTTTTTCAATATATAACCTCCAACTCTTGGAAATAACATTTTTTAATTAGTTCTGAATTTCGAATTTAATTTTATCAAAATCGGACGACTAGTCTATATAGCTGCCATAGGAACGATCGGAAAATTGGTGCGAAAATAATATGAAACAAATTATAGCTTCGGTGTTTTTTAACATATAAACTCCTACGCTTGGAAATAACATTTTTTATTTAGTTCTGAATTTGGAATTTAATTTTATCAAAACCGGACGACTATATCATATAGCAGCCATAGGAACGATCGGAAAATTCGTAGGAAAATAATATGAAACAAATTATAGCTTCGGTGTCTTTTGACATATTATCTTATACTATTGGGAATATCATTTTTTGTGTTCTTAAATTTAATAATTATAGCTGCAAGGGTATATAAGCTTCGGCTTGCCGAAGCTAACTTCCATTCTTGTATGGGTTTGATTTAAAGGATTCTAAGAAATATTTTATTATCATAATACCTTTTTGTGCTTTTACTTTAAATAATTTTATATTATTATGTATCTGATAATGGAAACCAAAATAAATATAAGTGTATCCATACAATTTAATACTTGTTAAGATCTAACACTGCTTGTTACTTTTTATGCCCTTGCAGAGGGTTTATTGAGTTCAGTCAGAAGTCTGCAACGCAGTGAAGGAGACGTTTCCGACCCCATAAAGTATATATATTCTTGATCAGCATGACAAGACGAGTCGATCTAGCATTGTCCGTCTGTCCGTCTGTCCGTCCGTCCCTACGCAAACTTGTCTCTAAGTTTTAAAGCTATCGGGTTGAAACTTTCCCAAAAGTCTTATATCTCTTGCAGGTAGTATATAAGTCGGACCCAGCCGGATCGGACAACTATATCTTATAGCTCCCATAGGAATAATCGAAAAAAAAAATGTTTAAAAATTATATCTTTGGTGTTTTTTAGTATTAATCCTCCTTAGCTTGGAAATAACATTTTTGAATTAGTTTTGTATTTCGAATTAAATTTAATCAACATCGGACGACTATATTATATAGCTGCCATAGGAACGATCGGAAAATTGGTGAAAAAAAACCTCCTACGCTTGAAAATAACATTTTTTAATTAGTTCTGAATTTCGAATTTAATTTTATCAAAATCGGACGACTACATCATATAGCTGCCATAGGAACGATCGGAAAATTGGTGTAAAAATAATATGAAACAAATTATAGCTTCGGTGTTTTTATACCCGTTACTTGTAGAGTAAAAGGGTATACTAGATTCGTCGGAAAGTATGTAACAGGCAGAAGGAAGCGTTTCCGACCCCATAAAGTATATATATTCTTGATCAGGATCACTAGCCGAGTCGATCTAGCCATGTCCGTCTGTCCGTCTGTCCGTCTGTCCGTCTGTCCGTCTGTCCGGATGAACGCTGAGATCTTGGAAACTATGAGAGCTAGGCTATTGAGATTTGGCGAGCAGATTCCTGAGCTTCTTACGCAGCGCAAGTTTGTTTCAGTAGAGTGCCACGCCCACTCTAACGCCCACAAACCGCCCAAAACTGTGGCTTCTACAGTTTTGATGCTAGAGTAAAAATTTAAACTGAAATGAATTGTTCTGATCAATACCTATCGATTGACCCAAAAAAAAGTTTGCCACGCCCACTTTAACGCCCACAAACCGCCTACAAACTTCAAAAAATCGTAAATATGAACGCGGATATCTCGGAAACTATCAAAGATAGAGTATTGGGATTTCAGATTTAGATTCCGTAGCCTTGTACGCAGCGCAAGTTTGTTATGCGAATATGCCACGCCCACTCTAACGCCCACAAACCGCCCAAGCCTGTGGCGCCCACAATTTGTATGCTAGATTAAAAATTTTAACTGAAATGTATTGGTCTCGTCAATGCCTATCGATTGATCCAAAAAAAAATTTGCCACGCCTACCCTAACGCCCACAATGCTTAAATCTGTCTTCCGCCGGTAGGTGGCGCATTTAAATCTCGCTTTGCTGCTTGCATATCTCAATTTCCCTTTGGTCCCTTTAGCTGAGTAACGGGTATCTGATAGTCGAGGTACTCGACTATAGCGTTCTTCCTTGTTTGACATATTATCTTATACTATTGGGAATATCATTTTTTGTATTTTTAAATTTAATAATTATAGCTGCAAGGGTATACAAACTTCGGCTTGCCGAAGTTAACTTCCTTTCTTGTTTAACATATTATCTTATACTATTGGGAATAACATTTTGTGTATTTTCAAGAATTTCGAATTAAATTAAAAACAAGGAAGAACGCTATAGTCGAGTACCTCGACTATCAGATACCCGTTACTCAGCTAAAGGGACCAAAGGAAAATGGAGATATGCAAGCAGCAAATGCGCCACCTACCGGCGGTAGACAGATTTAAGCGTTGTGGGCATTAGAGTGGGCGTGGCAAAGTTTTTTTTAAATCAATCGATAGGTATTGGCGAGACCAATACATTTCAGTTAAAATTTTTTATCTAGCACGAAAATTGTGGGCGCCACAGGCTTGGGCGGCTTGTGGGCGTTAGAGTGGGCGTGGCAAACTTTTTTTTAAATCAATCGATAGGTATTGACGAGACCAATACATTTCAGTTTAAATTTGTTATCTACCATGAAAATTGTGGGCACCACAGACTTGGGCGGTTTGTGGGCGTTGGAGTGGGCGTGGCATATTCGCGTAATAAACTTGCGCTGCGCTCAAGCCTACGGAATCTAAATCTGAAATCTCGTTTCTCTATCTTTGATATTTTCCGAGATATCCGCGTTCATATTTACGATTTTTTGAAGTTTGTGGGCGGTTTGTGGGCGTTAAAGTGGGCGTGGCAAACTTTTTTTAGGTTAGTCGGTAGGTATTGATGAGAACAATACATTTCAGTTAAAATTTTTGTTCTAGCATCAAAACTGTAGGAGCCACAGTTTTGGGCGGTTTGTGGGCGTTAGAGTGGGCGTGGCACTCTTTTGAAACAAACTTGCGCTGCGCAGGAATCTCAGGAATCTGCATGCCTAATCCCAGTATTGTAGCTCTTATAGTTTCCAAGATCTCAGCGTTCATACGGACAGACGGACAGACGGACAGACGGACAGACGGACAGACGGACATGGCTAGATCGACTCGGCTAGTGATCCTGATCAAGAATATATATACTTTATGGGGTCGGAAACGCTTCCTTCTGCCTGTTACATACTTTCCGACGAATCTAGTATACCCTTTTACTCTACGAGTAACGGGTATAACAAGAAAGGAAGTTAGCTTCGGCAAGCCGAAGCTTATATACCCTTGCAGCTATAATTATTAAATTTAAAAACACAAAAAATGATATTCCCAACAGTATAAGATAATATGTCAAGAAACACCGAAGCTATAATTTGTTTCATATTATTTTCCTACCAATTTTCCGATCGTTCCTATGGCAGCTATATGAAATAGTCGTCCGATTTTGATAAAATTTAATTCGAACTTCAGAACTAAATAAAAAATGTTATTTCCAAGCGTTAGAGGTTATATGTTGAAAAACACCGAAGATATAATTTTTTTCATATTATTTTTCCACAAATTTTCCGATTGTTCCTATGGCAGCTATATGATATAGTCGTCCGATTTCGATAAAATTTAATTCAAAATTCAAAATTATTTAAAAATTGTTTTTTCCAAGCTTAGGAGATTATATGCTAAAAAACACCAAAGTTATAATTTTTTTTCATTTATTTGTCCGATTATTCCTATGGGAGCTATAAGATATAGTTGTCCGATCCGGCTGGTTCCGACTTATATACTACCTGCAAAAGATATAAGACTTTTGGGAAAGTTTCAGCCCGATAGCTTTAAAACTGAGAGACTAGTTTGCGTAGAAACGGACGGACAGACGGACAGACGGACAGACGGACATGGCTAGATCGACTCGTCTAGTCATGCTGATCAACAATATATATACTTTATGGGGTCGGAAACGTCTCCTTCACTGCGTTGCAAACTTCTGACTGAAATCAATATACCCTCTGCAAGGGTATAAAAAAATAGGACGACTCTAACGTATAGCTGTCAAAGAAACGGTCACAGAAAAAAACAAGGAAGAACGCTATAGTCGAGTACCTCGACTATCAGATACCCGTTACTTTGCTAAAGGGACCAAGGGAAAGTGGAGATATGCAAGCAGCAAATGCGCCACCTACCGGCGGTAGACAGATTTAAGCATTGTGGGCGTTGGAGTGGGCGTGGCAAAGTTTTTTTAAATCAATCGATAGGTATTGGCGAGACCAATACATTTCAGTTAAAATTTTTTATCTAGCACGAAAATTGTGGGCGCCACAGGCTTGGGCGGTTTGTGGGCGTTAGAGTGGGCGTGGCAAACTTTTTTTTAAATCAATCTATAGGTATTGACGAGACCAATACATTTCAGTTAAAATTTTTTATCTAGCATAAAAATTGTGGGCGCCACAGATTTGGGCGGTTTGTGGGCGTTAGAGTGGGCGTGGCATATTCGCGTAACAAACTTACGCTGCGCTCAAGCCTACGGAATCTAAATCTGAAATCCCGTTTCTCTATCTTTGATATTTTCCGAGATATCCGCGTTCATATTTACGATTTTTTGAAGTTTGTGGGCGGTTTGTGGGCGTTAAAGTGGGCGTGGAAAATTTTTTTTAGGTCAATCGGTAGGTATTAATGAGAACAATACATTTCAGTTAAAATTTTTGTTCTAGCATCAAAACTGTAGGAGCCACAGTTTTGGGCGGTTTGTGGGCGTTAGAGTGGGCGTGGCACTCTTCTGAAACAAACTTGCGCTGCGCAGGAATCTCAGGAATCTGCATGCCTAATCTCAGTATTGTAGCTCTTATAGTTTCCGAGATCTCAGCGTTCATACGGACAGACGGACAGACGGACAGACGGACATGGCTAAATCGACTCGGCTAGTGATCCTGATCAAGAATATATATACTTTATGGGGTCGGAAACGCTTCCTTCTGCCTGTTACACACTTTCCGACGAATCTAATATACCCTTTTACTCTACGAGTAACGGGTATAATGAAATAATTATTATAAAGTATATATATTCTTGATCAGCATCACTAGACGAGTCGATCTAGCCATGTCCGTCTGTCCGTCTGTACGTCTGTCCGTCCGTTTCTACGCAAACTAGTCTCTCAGTATTAAAGCTATCGGGCTGAAACTTTTCCAAAAGTTTTATTTATTTTGCAGGTAGTATATAAGTCGGAAGCAGCCGGATCGGACAACTATATCTTATAGTTCCCATAGGAATTATCGGAAAAAAAAATTTAAAAATATTATATCTTTGGTGTTTTTTAACAAATAACCTCCAACGCTTGGAAATAACATTTTTTAATTAGTTCTGAACTTCAAATTTTTTTTAAAGCATAGTCGGACGACCATATCAAATAGCTGCCATAGGAACGATCGGAAAATTGGTGGGAAAATATGAAAAAAAATGTATCTTCGGTTTTTTTTAACATATAACCTCCTACGCTTGGAAATAACATTTTTTAATTAGTTCTGAATTCGTATTTAATTTTATCAAAATCGGACGACTATATCATAAAGCTGCCATAGGAACGATCGGAAAATTGGTGGGAAAATAATATGAAACAAATTACAGCGTTGGTGTTTTTTGACATATTTATACCCGTTACTCGTAGAGTAAAAGGCAGAAGGAAGCGTTTCCGACCCCATAAAGTGTATATATTCTTGATCAGGATCACTAGCCGAGTCGATCTAGCCATGTCCGTCTGTCCGTCTGTCCGGATGAACGCTGAGATCTCGGAAACTATGAGAGCTAGGCTATTGAGATTTGGCGTACAGATTCCTGAGCTTCTTACGCAGCGCAAGTTTTTTTCAGCAGAGTTCCACGCCCACTTTAACGCCCACAAACCGCCCATAACTGTGGCTCCTGTAGTTTTGATGCTAGAGTAAAAATTTAAACTGAAATAAATTGTTGTCATCAATACCTATCGATTGACCCAAAAAAAGTTTGCCAAGCCCACTTTAACGCCCACAAGCCGCCCACAAACTTCAAAAAATCGTAAGTATGAACGCGGATATCTCGGAAACTTCAAGGATAGAGAAATGGGATTTCAGATTTAGATTCCGTAGGCTTGAGCGCAGCGCAAGTTTGTTACGCGAATATGCCACTCCCACTTTAACGCCCACAAACCGCCCAAGCCTGTGGCGCCCACAATTTTCATGCTAGATAAAAAATTTTAACTGAAATGTATTGGTCTTGTCAATACCTATCGATTGATTCACGCCCACTCTAACGCCCATAACGCTTAAGTCTGTCTACCGCCGGTAGGTGGCGCACTTCAATCTCGCTTTGCTGCTTGCATATCTCCATTTCCCTTTGGTCCCTTTAGCTGAGTAACGGGTATCTGATAGTCGAGGTACTCGACTATAGCGTTCTTCCTTGTTTAGCTCTGCAGTCATCGCGCACGTCTTGACTTTGCTAAATCGCACGGCAAATAACATACAAACAAATGCGGCGCGTGCCACTTTACCCACACAATAGTGAGAGGGAGATAACCATTCCATATAAAAATGATTTTTTTCATATCAAGCTGATATTCTTTCCTATCAAACTTATATTCTTTCGTATCGGCTTCTAAATTTCCATATCAAAGTGATATGATTGTAATATCAATATAAATCAGTTTTGTTTTTAGTTTTTTGCTTCCTTAAAACAAATATATTTTAAAAACCCTATACATTCGTTTAAATTATTTATTTTAAATATATTTCGGCTTATCATAAACATGTTTCAAGGACCTTACAATAAATAGCCGATCACTCTGAACTCGGATCCTTGATGTAGCTATGCAGAGTCTTTATACTGTCTTCGATAGATGACTCTCGCTCGGCATGGTGTCCAGCAACAGTCCGGCTCAGACAAATTGATGGCGGTTTACTAAAAGAGCATGCTACAGTGTCCAAGAAGGAAATAAATTCGAATTAGACAAATATTAAGTAAATACATATCAGTTTGAGTACTAAACACTTGCAAAATAAAATAGGCAGCGCAAAATTTGTCACTTGTATATGAAGAAAGTGACAACGCCAATTCTGTAAAACCCATCCTTAATGTCATACTAAATAGCATATAAATACAAAAAAACGAATAACCAATCAAACGTTTTTTCGAAGAATCGATTTTCGAAAGATATCGATTTGTCAAGTATTCATATCAGTTTGATACGTTCTCATATCAACATTTGTAATTGATATGATTATGTACCAATTTGATATGAATTCGAATCCATTTGACATAAGATAAGTTATATGTGAAAATTAAGGAGACAATAGCAAATGGGTATTCGTCCGTTTTTTCACGTGTATGGCAGCTATGTAATATAGTCGTCGAATTCATTTAAATTGTAGTACAAGATTCTGAAATATTTAAAACACTTAATTCCTAAGAGTATGTCAAAAAACATCGAAGCTATAATTTTATAGAAAATTGCAGGTAGTATACAAGTCGGAACGACCCGGATTGGACAACTAAATATAATAGCTCACATAGAAAAAATCGGCAAGATATTGAGCGAATTTTTTTTTATTACATCTATGATGTTTTTTAACATATACAAATTCTACTATTAGGAATATAATTTGAAAATGTTTCAGAATTTCGAATTAAATTTTAAAAAAATCGAACTACAATATCATATCAAATACACTCAGAAGATATCCGTTCGAAGCATTGAAAAATCTCGGTCAAACTGGGTCAAAAGTGCATGAGCCCGTTTGTTGACAATTCATGAAAGCTCGTTTCTTAAATTTGGCCTAAACCTGAGGATTGGGTTCCAAACGAATGTCGTCAGTTTAAGAATATTTCTGGCTGAAATTGTGAACATGAAAATATTAAAATCGACAAACCTCATTTATACATCCTAGTTTTAGAGATGTAGATATGTATTTAGTTTCCTTACTTTTTTTTGGTTGTTATTATTATTATTTTTATTACAATAAGAACTTAATGTATATTGGTTTTTTTGCTGTTTACAAAAAAAATATTTGTTATTAGAATTAGATATAAACATTAGATATACAGTTTTTCAGTGACGCGATCAATATTTCACCTATGTAAATGTTTATGATTCGACCACGCGGCGCTCGGTTTTTATAAATTACATTCATCACCCCCGGTCCGAACAGCTAAAATTTTCTTAATTTTACCTTTTACGTTTTTACCGCTTTTTCTCCCAAACCAATTGTGTTAAGGGGGAGGTGGCTTGATTGCTGAGATAGTAGGAAATTTCAAGAACGAAGGTAGGAAAATTTATTTATTTATAGGATTTATTTCAGGCTGTTGCGAGTTTGAGATAAACAATTTTTAGATAAGTCTCTTAAGCCGAGGTTTGATTATTGATCATTGAACTCGAGGTATGGCAGTCCGTTTTCGAGAACCGAATCAAGCAGTTAAAGCGAGTGTAAAGTAAAGAGCAGTGAATAAAAAATAGGTTCGACATATAATATTGTAATAGTGAATAAGTGAAGTTGAAAAATAAAAATACATTTTTATAACAAATTGTGAGTGAGAAAGTTTACATATGTAAATTGTAGCAACGTCACTCTAATTCGTCCGTATAAACGCTGATATCCCGCGCAGCCCAAGTTTTTACAGCAAATTGCCCAAAATTTTGATGTTCGAATAAAATTGTTTACTGTATTTATTCGTCAACACCCACTCTAACGCCCACAAACGCCCATAACACTAAAATCTATGTTCATAAAAACCATTAAAAGAACTGCCGCGACATGACAGAAACATATCAGCAAAATCTTTATTTATATGTTTATTTCACAGGTGTATGCAATATTAGAAAGACAAGTAGGTATGCTTTTTATACCCGTTACTCTCAGTGTTAAAAAATCCATAAGATTCGTCGGGAAGTATGTAACAGGTAAAAGGAAGCATTTTCGACCCTATAAAGTATATATATTCTTGATCAGAGTCACTAGCCGAGTCGACCAAGCAATTTCCGTCGGTCTGTCTGTGTATTCGTCTGTCCATATGAACGCTTATGCATGCCACAAATTTAAATGAGGTTTTGTTATTATTATTAATACCCATCTTCATACCAAAATTTTTTTATGTCGGATAATTCATTAAGAAGCAAATATATTCCAAATATTTAAAGCTATACCAATTTTAAATATATTTAAGAGACCCTCTATTATATATGTCATAATGCTGTCTATGCAAAGATAGCATAAGGTTTAACTATAGACTGCAAAATTGGTAAATTCCGTGTTATTTCAGGTCAATTTGAATTTGCATTGCACCCAAAAAAGCATTAAAGAGCTTACTTCTTTTGCCTGAAATATACTCTAATTTTTTGCCCCTGCTAATCCCTAGGATCTCGCACCCGCATCCTTATCTCGATAAGGCTGCGGCAATTAACAGGCCGTATTTTCAATTGGCTATAAAACACAATTAGCATTGAGAGGCGCCGCAGGCTTTGTGTAGGGATTACGAAAGTCACACGTGCTCAAGTCAAAGTCTATGAATCAGAGTCATTACAGATGCGATATGTATCCCCGGGGATTAGTTGTGTGTTATGCAATTACTCATGTGGTTGGACAACTATGGGAGGAGATATCTACACCTATGCCTCTATATATAGCTGAGTTACCTGCAGTAAGAAAGCACCTAGAGTGCACTTTAGGTCGACTCGCCTATTACTTCTGCTAATGGCGTGCAATTGCAGGTGGGCGGCACTAAAATCCGGGCTAAACACTTAAATTAAACACCCGCCAGCACTTAGGGCAATTCATTTCATTTCGCCTTGTTTTTGGGCCTGTAAAGCAGCAGCATGCTGCAAATCGTAAAAGTGCAGCACTGTGACAGGCAACCCTCAGAACTCCATTTCCCATATTCCATTAGTGGTGTTTTCCCATTTTCCGACTTGATTGGGTTTCCCTAAATTGTGGTGCAGGATTTAATGTGAGCAAGCCTTTGACTTTGAGTAGAATATGTGCTGATATTTTTAGACTCGATGCATTTTTTAAAAATAGTTTTTAAGGATGCATGGTTATACCCTTTTTATACCCTTGCAGAGAGTATAATGATTTCAGTTAAAAGTTAGAGACGCAGTAAAAAAGATGTTTCCGACCCCACAACGTACATATATTCTTCATCAGCATCACTAGACGAGGTACACTCGGAAAACAAATCAAGCCCATTGGACTTGTTTCAGGCCTGGACAGGATTTAGTGTTATGGTCGATTGTGAGCGTGGCACCCTTATAAATATGGGCGTGGTGCCGCCTTTTTATACCCTTGCACAGGGTATTATGATTTCAGTCAGAAGTTTGCAACGTAGTGAAGGAGAGGTTTTCGACCCCATAAAGTATATATATTCATGATCAGCATCACTAGACGAGTAGAACTAGCCATGTCCGTCCGTTTCTACGCAAACTAGTCTCTCAGTTTTAAAGCTATCGGGATGCAACTTTCCCAAAAGTCTTCCTTCTTTTGCAGGTAGTATATAAGTCGGAACCAGCCGGATCGGATAACTATATCTTATAGGTCCCAAAGGAATAATCGGAAAAAAAATGTAAAAAGTTATGTCTTTGGTGTTTTTAACACATAACCTCCTACGCTTGGAAATAAAAATTTTTAATTAGTTCTGAATTTCGAATTTCATTTTATCAAAATCGGACGACTATATCATATAGCTGCCATAGGAACGATCGTAAAATTGGTGGGAAAATAATATGAAACAAATTATAGCTTCGGTGTTCTTTGACATATTATCTTATACTATTGGGAATATCATTTTTTGTATTCTTAAATTTAATAATTGTAGCTGCAATGGTATACAAACTTCAGCTTGCCGAAGTTAACTTCCTTTTTTATTTTAAATAAAAAAAAAAATTTTTTGTCAAACAATAAAAAAATGTTTTTCTTATTTTTATACCCGTTACTCGCAGATAGGGATGTCGGAAATATATCAAAAAATCGATATATCGATATTTTTTCTCTTAAAAAAAATATTATCATCGCGATATTTTTTGGGTAAAAAAAGACGATTTTGACGATATTTTTTTATGATATTTCCGATTTTTTATGTATGGTCACTCTTAAGCCAGAAAGAAAAGTGAGAAGTGTATGTGACAATGAGTGCGTCTAAAGATTTTTATACAGAATCAAATGCTACTTCTGCGAAATGCACATTGTTCAAAGCGTGGACACTCGGTGAAACTCGTGCTTGGATATGCTAAACGCGTTCGTTGCACTAGCTGACGAAGTGGCATTCGTTATTTTGAGTAGACGAACCTCAGGCAACTCACCAGAAATGCTCTCTGTGGAGGAGCTTAATATTTGTCGCGATTTTTGCCATGTTCTCCAACCTTTTAAAGAAGCCACTGATAATGTGAGCGGCGATTCTTACGTGACCGTCAGCTTAGTGATTCCTATGATTTCTATGATTAATACAAAATTAAAAGAAGCTAATATGGTTACCGCTGAGGGCATTCTAACAAAAGATACCCTTCTACAAATATCACAAAAGCGATTGAGTGGTTTGCTGCAGAATAACATACTCATGAAAGCCACAATGCTTGATCCTCGATTTAAAAAAATGTATTTCGATATGCCTCTTCACGTAAAAAATGTCACTGATGAAATCATAAAGCATATGGTTGAAAAAAAAGCAATCAGAAATATTGCCTTCGTCTGTAGAAGAAATGGTGTGTCGTTTCTGACTCCCGTAGTCGTATGACAGACCAGCATGTAACCGAACGAGTTTTTCTTAAATCATTAAAAAAGATTTGCTTGCGAATTAATTAAAAACAAGGAAGAACGCTATAGTCGAGTACCTCGACTATCAGATACCCGTTACTCAGCTAAAGGGACCAAAGGAAAATGGAGATATGCAAGCAGCAAATGCGCCACCTACCGGCGGTAGACAGATTTAAGCGTTGTGGGCGTTAGAGTGGGCGTGGCAAAGTTTTTTTTAAATCAATCGATAGGTATTGACGAGACCAATACATTTCAGTTTAAATTTTTTATCTACCATGAAAATTGTGGGCGCCACATACTTGGGCGGTTTGTGGGCGTTGGAGTGGGCGTGGCATATTCGCGTAATAAACTTGCGCTGCGCTCAAGCCTACGGAATCTAAATCTGAAATCTCGTTTCTCTATCTTTGATATTTTCCGAGATATCCGCGTTCATATTTACGATTTTTTGAAGTTTGTGGGCGGTTTGTGGGCGTTAAAGTGGGCGTGGCAAACTTTTTTTAGGTCAGTCGGTAGGTATTGATGAGAACAATACATTTCAGTTAAAATTTTTGTTCTAGCATCAAAACTGTAGGAGCCACAGTTTTGGGCGGTTTGTGGGCGTTAGAGTGGGCGTGGCACTCTTTTGAAACAAACTTGCGCTGCGCAGGAATCTCAGGAATCTGCATGCCTAATCCCAGTATTGTAACTCTTATAGTTTCCAAGATCTCAGCGTTCATACGGACAGACGGACAGACGGACAGACGGACATGGCTAGATCGACTCGGCTAGTGATCCTGATCAAGAATATATATACTTTATGGGGTCGGAAACGCATCCTTCTGCCTGTTACATACTTTCCGACGAATCTAGTATACCCTTTTACTCTACGAGTAACGGGTATAACAAGTACAAACGTATGCAATTTCATGAATTTATAATCAAAAACAAGTACAAATGTATGTAATTTCATGAATTATAACTAAAAACAATAAGTTCAAATGTATGTAATTTCATGAACTATAATTAAAAACAATAAGTTCAAATGTATGTAATCAGTATCTTTATAAATAAAATTGAAAACAATGGGCTGTGCCAAATCCTTAAAAATTTTGTTATTTTATTTATTTATTTATCTAGTGCTAACAAGTAGTATTAAACTAAGCGCTAACAGTGGCTTTTTTTTTGGTTGTGGGTTTACTGTGAGATTATATACATATTTACAAGATTATACTATTTATGGGATCCTTAGATTCTAATTGTATTTACATTGATGTTTATTTATATTTTGTGCATTGTTTTTGAACTTTTTAGAAACTTAATGATGTTGTGGGAGCTTGAGTTTGAGGAATTGGCTATTATTTTCTTATTATTTTTTATAAAAGACCCAAATGTACAGAAACATGACACCATTTCTCAAATTTTGCTGAACATTTAAAATATCAAAAAAATCGATATATCGATATTTTTTATGATATTTCTTAATATCATCGTGTGATATTTTTCAAACAGCAAATATCATCGATACGATATTTTTTCAAAGTCCAACAACCCTACTCGCAGAGTAAAAGGGTATACTAGATTCGTCGGAAAGTATGTAACAGGCAGAAGGAAGCGTTTCCGACCCCATAAAGTATATATATTCTTGATCAGGGTCACTAGCCGAGTCGATCTAGCCATGTCCGTCTGTCCGTCTGTCTGTCCGTCCGGATGAACGCTGAGATCTCGGAAACTATGAGAGCAAGGCTATTGAGACTTGGCGTGCAGATTTCTGAGCTTCTTACGCAGCGCAAGTTTGTTTCAGTAGAGTGCCACGCCCACTTTAACGCCCACAAACCGCCCAAAACTGTGGCTCCTACAGTTTTGATGCCAGAATAAAGAATTTAACTGAAATGTATTGTTCTCATCAATACCTATCGATTGACCCAAAAAAAGTTTGCCACGCCCACAAACCGCCCACAAACTTCAAACAATCGTAAATATGAACCCGGATATCTCGGAAAATATCAAAGATAGAGAAATGGGATCTCAGACTTAGATTCCGTAGCTTTGTACGCAGCGCAAGTTTGTTGCGCGAATATGCCACGCCCACTCTAACGCCCACAAACCGCCCAAGCCTGTGGCGCCCACAATTTTCACGCTAGATAAAAAATTTTAATTGAAATGTATTGGTCTCGTCAAAACCTATCAATTGATCTAAAAAAAATTTGCCACGCCCACTCTAACGCCCACAAACCGCCCAATCCTGTGGCGCCCACAATTTTCAGGCCAGATAAGAATGTATTAGTCTCGTCAATACCTATCGATTGATCCAAAAAAAAGTTTGAATCTCGCTTTGCTGCTTGCATATCTCCATTTTTATTTGGTCCCATTAGCTGAGTAACGGGTATCTGATAGTCGAGGTACTCGACTATAGCGTTCTTCCTTGTTTTTTATAAAAAAGCAAACCCAATGAAAAAAAAATATTTTCGTTTATTATTTTCATTTTTTTTAATGAAATTGTAATTTTGTATTTTATTACCAATATAATTCTTAACGAAACTACACAAATCCTTTATATTAACGTTAAGTAAGTGAAATGACGTTGTAAAATAATTCTAAAATAACTGTTATTTAATAAGAAAGACAATTGCACACTGTTTCTTTAAGATAACAAGAAAACTAGCATTTACCAGACAAAAGTGAGAGAAATATACAGTATTAGGTATTGGTTTTAAAGGCCAACTTTTAGAGAAAGTGCGCAAAAGTCCACTTTTATACTAACTGAAATTAAATACTCCACAAGATTAAAATTGTTTCAGAGGTGGAAACAGCTGGAATCACTTTAAACCTCTATTTACAAATTAAATTTAACTTACAAACTAGGTTTCTTATGAGGTTAGAACTTACACACGAATATACGAGCACCACAATCAATAAATACAATATCAAGGTCACAAACACAAGTAAAAAGCCCCTCTGATTAAATGGTATTTCAAAATCTCCAGTGCTTTGTTTAGTTTTACACATTTTAGCAATTAAAGCTATTAAGAATAATAGGTGATTTACCAGCGCTGCCACCTAGTTGAAATAAAAACAGTCTTTTACAGCTGATAACTTAACAGTGCTGCGCACGGTAATTTTTTCTGTTAGTAACATTCAAGATTGATGTTATCCTAATACATTCTTTTAAACAAAACAAATTTTAAAAGACTTTTTAAAAATGGGGTTTGGCCAAAAAAGTGGCCACGTTCCCTATAGTTCATCCTAGCACATATAATTTCGGAGATCTCAGCGTTCATACGGACAGACATGGCTAGATCGACTGGGCTAGTGATCCTGATCAAAAATATATATGTTATACTTTATGCGGTCGGATACGCTTCCTCCTACCTACTATCGAAGATAGAGTATTGGCTCTTCAGATTTAGATTCCGTACCCTTGTACGCTGGGCAAGTTTGTTACGCGAATATGCCACACCCACTCTTACGCCCACAAGCCGCCCAAACCTGCGTCGCCCACAATTTTCATGCTATATGTTGTTCATGTTGTATCACATTTTAACTGAAATGTATTAGTCTCGTCAATACCTATCGATTGATCCAAACAAAAGTTTGCCACGCATACTCTAACGCCCATAACGCTTAAATCTGTCTACCGCCCACATAACCATAGATTGAGATAGCGGGTAGGTGGCGCATTTCAATCTCGCTTTGCTGCTTGCATATCTCCATTTCCCTTTGGTCCCTATAGCTAAGTAACGGGTATCTGATAGTCGAGGTACTCGACTATAACGTTCTTTCTTGTTCTTATTTGGCTTACCGTAATACAATATGCGATATTAGCTGTACGATTTTGATAAAGCGTGCCGAATGAGAAAAATTTAGAATAATAATACATTTTTGTCACAAAAGTTGATATCAGAACTTTTGTATGTTATCGTCACTAGTTCTTAACCTCGTTAAGAGGTGTTTTTGTTTGATTACATTTTCCCCACAAAAGTTGAAATCAGAAGGTGCGATTGTCACTACTTTTTATACCCGTTACTCGTAGAGTAAAAGGGTATACTAGATTCGTCGGAAAGTATGTAACAGGCAGAAGGAAGCGTTTCTGACCCCTTAAAATATATATATTCTTGATCAGGATCACTAGCCGAGTCGATCTAGCCATGTCCGTCTGCCCGTCTGTCTGTCTGTCCGGATGAACGCTGAGATCTCGGAAACTATAAGAGCTAGGCTATTGAGATTTGGCGTGTATCTGATAGTCGATGTACTCGACTATAGCGTTCTTCCTTGTTTTTACCTCGATTAGGGGTGTGTTTGTTTGGTTTAAGAAGTTTTTGAAAAGATAATTAATTTCACAGTGCTAGATTTTCAATTAAGTTAGGTTAGGTTAGGTAGGTATGCTTGGGGACTAGAAACTAATCCCCCCACTTAGGCCACACTGGGCCCCTCGTAATACCATGTGATCTCGGTACAGATTCTTTTCCCTAGCTCATGGGTTAATGGGTTTTTTGAGCCAGATTGTTCTTTTTAGGAAACACGAAATTACAGCTGCGGCAGTGGTCGTGGTTGCTGAGTCCCTAAAAGACAATGGCCCGTGAGGGCATTATTTAAATTGAAGATGTCTTTTCTGGTACGTTGTAGGAGACTTTTTCGGGCTACAATTTGGCCAAGTGAGCCTGGAAGTGTGGCAATTTCAACATGTCATACTTCTATCAACTTGCCGCTGTTCCGTCGGTTATTGGGAAGGGTGTGCAATCTTTGATTGAGAAGGAGCTTATATAGCCAAGGGCATACCCACCGTGTCCTTATCGCGAAGGATAACGGCGGTTGTCCCATGTCTTGCTAGCTCGTCTGCTATGCAGTTGCCCTCAATATTACGGTGTCCAGGCACCCTGATGAGGTTGATTCCCAGATGAGTGGCCATCTCGTTCAGAGATTTGCGGCATTCAGAGATATTTACTGAGTTAGTTGTATAGGAGTCGAGGGTCCTGAGGGCTGCTTGACTGCCCGAAAGGATTTAAATGTATGTGTTGTGATGTTCTGATGTATGCAGGTGGGACATGACTTCCTGGATCGCCATGACTTCGGCCTGGAAACACTACAGTGATCTGATAGGCGAAATGAGACTTTAATGTCCAGTTCAGAAGAGAATACTTTCCCACCTGTTCGCAAGTTAAGCTTGGAGCCAACTGTGTATATATTGACGACGTTTTAGATTTGGTGTGGGAGGTTGTCCCAGTCTGTGCGGGTTAGTATGAAAACCTTGTACTTTTTTTTCAAGTTGACTATGGGTGGGACGTAGTATGTTGTGTGTGGAATGGATTTCTGATTTGTTAGTTTAGTAGAGTGACCAGTTGGTCCTGTCGTACAGGCGGTTGCTTCGCGGAGCCTCAGCGCTGTTGCTGATGCCCAGCGATTGGCAAGCAGGTCCAGAGGATCAAGGTCGAGAATTGTATTCAATGCTTCAAGGGCGGTGGTGCGGAGATCCCCACTGATGGAGAGCTCTGCGCTTCCTTGGATCTTGTGCAGAATCTTAAGGTTGCAAATCTTTTCTAGGGAAAGCCACCAGATGATGTTTCCGTGGAGAAGAATGGGCCTGACTATTGCAGTGTACAGCCAGTTAACTATAGCGGGGTAGAGACCCTACTTTCTTCCTATAGCTTTTTTGCATGCGAAGAGTGCTATGGCCGCTTTACGTGTGCTGTCTGTGATGTTGTCTGTCCAGTTGAGTTTTCTATCAAGGACTTTTAACACCTTAGTACTTTGCCTGGTTGTTAAAGGTTAGACGTGTTTTGTGTAGTTTTGGGGGAGTTAGACTTGATATCTTATACTTCCTTGTGAATAGAACTAGTTCGGTCTTTTCTGTGTTAACACCGAGGCCACATCCCGCTGTCCACTTAGAGAGGGTGGATAGGTCTGTCTCCATCAGATTGCAGAGAGCTTGAGGAAACTTTCCTTGCACTAGGATAACCACGTCGTCCACATAGGCCACCACTTTAGTGCCCGCTTCCTCTAGGAGTGAAAGTAGATTGTTGACCACTATAACTCATAGAAGAGGTGAGAGTACACCCCCTTGCGGGGTTCCTCTACTGAGTGGAGTACACTACCCTGCTGATAAGCATAGGGTGTATGAGTCCCACTATAGGCCGCTCAATGCCCAGTTCAGTCAGAGCTCCAGTAATAGCCGATGGGGTGACGTTGTTGAAAGCGCCTTCTATGTATAGGAAAGCTGTCAGAAAGTATTTTGTTACGTACGCCCTCCACATAGAAAGATTCACATAGAGAAACAACGACGAATCTTTAGACAGGGGGAGGGGTGCATGTGACTAACCAGACTCATACTGGTAAAGGCAGAAGAAAATGCCATTCGGCAATTATCGGGTGTCGCGTGGCCAGAACAACGGCCACGATCAACCTACTGGTAACCATACTCCAGTAGCTGGCAAAGTGCAACAGCCGGCCGTTGACTCCCAAGATAGCAGATATCGAGGAATAGTAATCCTAGCTGGGAACACCTAGGTGATCCGATCCATACCGGCAGCAAAGTAAAAGCTCTAGTC
Organism: Drosophila subpulchrella; assembly: GCF_014743375.2. Taxonomy (NCBI): domain Eukaryota; kingdom Metazoa; phylum Arthropoda; class Insecta; order Diptera; family Drosophilidae; genus Drosophila; species Drosophila subpulchrella. Next base: position 732,432 of record NC_050613.1, read on the forward strand.
TGGTATAAAAGACCTTAGACAATTAGAGAAGAGGAGAGAATCCATTTTTGCGTCTTGCTGTCGGAAGCCGTCCGAGGGAAGACGACTTTCCCTGGGGGTAGTCGTCCACGGAGTCTTTTGCCACCAGGACCACCCACCATATCCAACAGTCCTTGAGGTGGACACAAATCGCTGCTCGAAAGATACTTATGTGTTGGACCAGCCCCGCCATTGTCATCAAAGAACGTGGAGAGGATCAACAATAAGGACGACATCTGACATACTGTGATGTTTGTAGCCGCTGTATTCGTGATCCCCATGCTCCTGAAAATTGTTTAGCTGTAGGAGCTTTCCGATCGAAAGCGTGGTGACCAATAACGTACTTCGTAAAAGTGAACTCATGCATAACCAAAGCCAATATCCTCTAATAATCCAATTGGAGAACAAGTGAAAATCAAAAAAACATTGGATGGTTTCAAACATGCATTCAAAATACATTTAAGCCAACCGATTCAATAGACAAAGTGCGAGTCATGATGAACAATCAGAGAGGACGAATCTCTCCACCAGCCGTTGAAGAAGTCGTATGCCTCTGACATAATATATCTATATATTTTGTGTTTAAGTGAATTGGTATACTTAATAACAGCCGTATTTTGGTGCATGAATATTTATATATAAGTTAACACCGGCCAAACGCCCCCTTCCCTTCACCCCCTCTCGACCCCGATACCGGACACCGCATCTCTCTCATCACCCCTCTCGGCCACCCGCAAACTAGGGCCCATTGTCCTCACCCCTCTCGGCCACCCAGCAACACCAAAACATTCGAGTGGCTACAATTTCAAGTGGCTACAATAATGCAGCCGCTAAGTTATGGTACCAGCAGCGATGGAGCAGCAGCAGAGACAACGTCAGCGACGTCAGAACGACAGCGACGCAGCGGCGGCGGCGTCAGAGCGACAGCACAGCGACAGAACGTCAGCGGGAGAAGTGCAACGGCAGCAGCGCGACAATGCAAGAGCGCTGACCCCCAGCTAGCTGCCTCAGCTATAGCCGCCGCTACCCCTACCCATCGCTGCGCCCTAACGGAAATGCAGCGTTAGCATATGGGACTGAGCAACACATTGGGCAAGATACCCAAAACCGCTGCCATCGGCATCGGGTTTCCGGAGCCGCTCTGCCAACGTTATGCTGACGGGCGGTACCGTCCAAGCCAACCAGCGACTCGAGGAATGATTTTAGATTTACTTGAATTTGTACCCCTGACCAGCCAAGATCTATCAACTTAAGTAATAAAACCAATTGTAACGTTTAAAAACGTTTACTGTTTTATTTTAAAGTAAAATCGTAAAATCAAATACAAAGGCTTAGAAGAAAGTCAAGACGAAGAAGTCAACCAAAAGGAAGGAACCGCAATGCAACAGAACTTGACTAGGAAATATCGGGGAGAATCCTCCCCCCTCTGGCAATGTCTGGCCATAATATATATATATTGCTGACGCGAGGAGTGGAGTACGTCAAAAATAATGATATAACTTTCGACAAACAACCTTGACAATAGGTATTGCGCGGCCCGCGACGATCCATTGGCACACGAATGTGTGAAGGGGAGGGAATATGGCCAAAACACAGCCCGATCGTATTGCGATCAAGCGACAGCTAAGCTTGTCGGGCAGTGTGGACTGACGACTGACGAACTTTATGACTAATATTATTTTCCAGGCCCTTTTAATATTTATTCTTGTTATGTTGGAAAGGAGAGAGGCTAACCAAGATCCCACGACCCGAATACGACGTAGCTTATGCCGGCAAATGGTGCCAGAATATCGGACGCTTCTCCCTCGGCCCAACTCCCTGTCAGGACTCGGGCACTTAATAGCCCAAGTAACAATTTCTTGGTTTGGAATTCCCTCTCACTAAGGAGTGGAGTGGAGTGGCGGTATCTGTTGAACTGTCTACACGGTACGCATGTTGTGCATTGGAGAGTAGGCTTGGGTTGGTGATTAGCCTGATGTGGGTGTCAATTATCCTTTCAAGGGTCTTCAACAAGAAGGAGGGGAGACTTATCGGACGGAAGTCCTTTGGGGTAACGTGGGAGGGTTTGCCGGCCTTCGGTATAAATATTACTTTAACTTCCAGCCATCTGGGTGGCATGTGGTTTAGAGCTCGACAGCTTTGGAAAATAACTCCGTCCGTTGTAGTTGTAGTTGAGATGGGAAGAACTCGTCAGGGGCGGGGGACCTGAAGGGCTTAAAAGAATTAATAGCCCACTTGATGCGGTCAGGGTTTGAGATATTGTCTAAGCTCTAATCGTCGAGGTTCTCCTTTTATATAGAGGTCCTCCACTGTTTGGATATTTTTATTGAAATAAGTGTATAGCAAGGACGGTTGTGATTTGTTTTGACTGTTCTGCTTGGGCATGCCCTTTTATGGCTTCGCTGCAGATGTCAGTAAAAGTATTTCCTAGGTTTTCTAATTCTTTACTATTGAGTACGTGCGTCGGTGGAGTGTGTAAGTTTCTTGTGAGGAGCACAGCCTCTGCAGCCTACGCATACGGTCAACTTGGCCCCGGGGTAAACCTCGCCAACCTTGTAGAGCGCTGCCGATCTCTCGTCCGCACACGCGATCAGCTTCTCGTTGCCACTGGCAAACAACATCGATTAGCTGAACGCAGTGCTGGACGCCGCCGAGCTCAACAGCGAGCTTAACAACGAGCTTAACAGCAAGCTTTCCCCGCTAAGCTCTACAGCGGCTGAGCGGGAGCTTTTACGAAGTCGGTTGCCCGGGATATTAAAAATAAAGCAGACAAATCTTTAAATCTTTACATCCAACCTAACCACCCTCGCCAGCTCAAAGGGAGATCTGGGGACCGAGTCGGAGCGGTATAGCTCCCATCAGGCAGTAACTGCGGGAAATCCCGGCTCACCGAAGGACCTCCGACTAGTGCAGGCGATGGACAAGGAGAAATCGTCCGGACATGACGAGACCCAGGCTCTTGCAGTTGCCAGGGCAGAAGAAGAGCTGTTAAAGAAGTTTCAGATGATGAAACATAAGGTACAGCGGTCGCCTACGGGGATGGAGCAGACTTCCGATGCCCACCTATTATCAGCGCCTCCCAAAGTGACCGGGCCAATGTTCAACTTCGGCAGTAACGAGGATGAGCAAACCACCCCGAAGAGAAGTCGGGAACCAACCAGCCCTGAAGAGGCGATCGATGGAGTCCACAAAAAGCAGCGGGTACAGAAAAACGCCGCAGCTCTTACCGATGAACTGGGCAAGATGCTCGACGAAATGATCGTAAAATTCACGGATACAAAGAGCAACAACAAGAAGGTCGTCCGCCATGTCACACAGGCCACGATCGACTCACTGCATGCAATGAAGAAGCTGCTAAGCGAGATCAAAGGCTTATGGCGGAACCCAAACAGACAGAAAATGGATCCCAGACGATGCTACAAATGCATGGGAATAGGCCACATGTCTGCCAGATGCCCAGCTACAGAGGCAACAGCCAAAAGCACGCAGGAATCCTGCTTCAGATGTGGCAAGGATGGTCACAAGTATAGAACTTGTACCCAGGGCAAACCGAAATGCATATTCTGCACAAGAAGCGGGAAATCTGGAGGAGAGGCCGAACACTCGACCCTCAGCAGAATGTGCCCTGAATACCGGAAAGCCGTAAACGATAAACAGAATGGTTAAACCACTGCAGAGCGGCGCAGGACCTGCTAGCACAGATGGTCATCGAGCAGCAGGCTGAGGTGGCAATACTCAGCGAGCCCTACAAGGACAAGCGTGAAGGCATATGGCAACATTGCTCGGACGGCAGAGCAGCGATATGGAGCTGCGGGCAGCCCCCTGGACACCTATGGCAAAGGGCTTCCAGGACGGGACTCACCAGAACGAAGATCAAAGGTATAACAATCTATAGCTGCTACATAGCCCTGAGCGTACACATCAGCAAGTTCACAGAAATAATGCATGAGATCGCTGACGACGCACGCGGTAAGTCCCCTATCCTCATCGCAGGCGACTTCAACGCATGCTACACAACATGGAGCAGCGCTAGTACGACACAGCGGGGAACCATCCTCCTCGAGGCAGTGGCTTCGTTAAACGTAGGCCTACTCAACGAAGGTAACAGACCAACTTTCAGGAAGTCAGGTCGGGAGTCACTTATCGATTTGACCTTCGCTAGCCCTGAACTGGCACGTAACTGCGTATGGAGGGTGTCAGACATATACACTCACAGCGATCACGCCCTGATCATCACCCGGACAAGCCCCAGACTGGCCGCCCCAAGCAGCCGCCAAACGACCTACAAAGCGCATACCCTTAACACAGTGGCACTCCTAGCACACATGGAAGGCGTCTGCGTTACAGGAGACGCTAACACATGCGAGGAACATAAAAGGAAAAGGCCACGAAAGGTGGTAACAGGCGAAGACCAATACCGTGGTGGAACTGTGAGATGGGCAGCGCGAGGAGAGACTGCCTAGCGGCCTAGTGTCAGAGAAGCAGAGGACGCGGAGGCCAGGAGCTAAGCGAAACAACCTATAGAGCCAAAAGAAAGGTGCTAAAGACCGCGATCAAAGCTAGCAAGGCTAGATGCTTCCAGGAGCTGTGCGAAGCGACGGATGCAGAACCATTCGGGTCAGCAAACAGGATGGTCATGGGTAAGCTCAACAGGCAGCCGACCCCCACCGACCACTTGCAGCTTGGCCAAATAGTGTCCACCCTGTTCTCCACGCAGTCGCCACTTACTTGGCACTTACCGGGGAAGGCGATACCGTTCTTTCCAGCGAAGCCGAAGTCCTGGCTGCACTAAGGAAAACCAAGATTGAAAAAGCCCCTGGCCCCGATGGCATTCCCAATGCTGCACTGCACACATTGGTGGAAAATTACCCGTGTATATTCACGGAGATGTATAACACGTGTCTCACCCAACGAACCTTCCCCATAGGTTGGAATCGGCAAAGGTTGGTGCTCATCCCAAAACCGGGCAAGTTGAACGACGACGCATCCTCATACAGACCCCTATGTATGCTAAATGCAACGGGAAAGATAATCGCGCGCATAATCTGCACCCACCTCGGAAAAGAACTCGACCAACTCAGAGCGTTAATGGACCACCAGTTTGGCTTCCTGAGAAAAAGAAACACCATTGACGCGATCCAAGTGGTCACCCAATTGGCTGCTAATGCAATCGAAGGAGAAAGGTGGCTAGGTGGCTCAAAAGAGTACTGCCTCGTCTGCACCCTGGATGTCAAGAATGCCTTTACCTCTGCCAACTGGAACCTTGTCCTGCAATCGCTTCATCGCATGGGAATCTCGGACTACATGACCGACCTCGTAGCGGACTACTTCAAGGACAGAGTGCTCACATATTCCTCTGACGTCGGAGAGCATGAGTACCAGGTGACAGGATCACATACAGCTTCTGCACGGTATCTGAGGAAGCCGCGCTAGTGGTAGCCGGTACCATACCGATAGACCTCCTGGCGGCAGAACGAAGAACGGGGAGCACAGGAAGCAGGACCCAGCGCTGTAAACAAACAGTTTGGCTATCTGGGATAAAACCTCTCGTTTGGTGTAATTTGTTTGGAGAGAAATATCCTTCGGCAGAAAAATGAAACTATCATATGTCGCGTGCTAACGTATTCCCAGAGTTTTTGCCATACTGGCGTCTTCCAACTCAACAATGTCGGCCCTAATCAAGAGTTCCTTTGGAATACCTTGTAAAAGTTTTTTCTCGCTTGAGCTCCACTTGCGCAGTGGAAACCCTGCACTCTCGAGGGCACGACAAAGCTAGACCATCGTCGACATACATTAAGTTAGAAGTTATGTCATTTGACAAAGGACCAGTTGTTGAAGCAGTCATAATCACAGAGTTTTCCTTCTTTATCGCGGGACAGGATTCTTTAAAAACGTTTATGATCGGAATGGACTAGAATCTGCCGATACATCTTGGTGATGTCACCATTGAAGACGTATTTAAAGAAATGCCATTTAAGCTGTACCTGTTTGACGATTTATTGGAGGCGTTAAACACGACGCGAATCTTTGTGGTGGTACTGTCTGGCTTAAAAACCGCGTGGTGTGGCAAGTAAAATTAGCTGGAGTCGTCATTTGGAGAGACTAGGTGCATATGACCTAAGTCTCAATACTCCTGAATAGCTGAGTCATACTGCTCTTTCAAGGGGGCGTTTTTCCTCAACCGTACCTCATTTCTAAGGAATTTCGGCAGTGCGATGGACCTTGAATGTCCCAGGTTTATATTGTTAGGCTCCTTAAAGGGCAAAGAAACAACATACCTCCCTTCTCTTTCGATTGCGGTGGTTTGCTGGAAGTTATTTTCACACACCGCGCTGGATTCCTTACCCGGCTTCACTGGAACATCCTCCACTACCCAAAACTTGGTAAGGATGCCTTCTAGTTGAGACTCGGTGACAGACAACCGTGCTTAGAAGGAAGATACTCTTGGCCTAGGAGTGTTCTGCAAACATTTGAATGGAGGCTGCCTAAAATAATGGATGGAAGGATATCGGCGCCCATGTGCACGTCAATTTCCGAGCTCTGGTAGAATTTTGGATCTGCTAATTGGTTGGGGGGGGTGGTCCCTCATCGACCCTTTGGGTATCGTATAGGATGGGAGATTTCCGGCTAAGTGTGGTAGGTTAGGCTAGGGCGGCTGTCGAACTATAGACCTCTATGGGTCTATTGTGATACCGCATGATCTCGTTTTTCCTTCTCTAAGGTCCCATATCTTATATGTTTCAACCTGTGTTAAGCTGATAAGCATGTCTTCCCCCCGGAAGATTTCATACAAGCACTTATGTTTTTAAGATTAATCTCCTGTTTGTGCCTAACCGAAGTAGACACCTGCAGGACGATCGCGTCGCGGCAATGGTAACGATGGTTACTGCAATGCCGGACCACAGGCGATGCTGAACTGCGCTGAGGTTGAGCTAACGTGGTTAGCTGCTAGTTGAGATAGTGTATTACGAGCCCTATTCCCAGAGGTAGGAAGTAGAACCGCGGAGTTATGAGGTGTGTTGATAACTGATTTATTCTTCATTTGATACCCGCTTATATTCTACTTAGAACACGGAAGCTTAGTGTAATGGTTAGTGAAAGAAGCTATATTCTAAAGTAGGTCAGGGAATTATGATTACGGTAGCAGTTGCGTAGTTGGCTCGGCTGACACCGCAAATGTGCTGACTGCATTGGCGGGTCAGCGTATCGTTGTGACGGTGAGATGGTGAGATGGTGAGTTAGTGAGACATATAATATGCTGACCAGCAATTCTTATCTGCAGTGAGTGCTACTGAGCGCCTGGTACTGTTCCCAACTTGGCTACTGCTTGATTTGTTTGGGTGTGGTCATGTTGAGTACCTTTGGGTACGAACACCTCCGATATTTCGGTAAGATCGTCGATGAAGGGGTTTCCTAAGTGTTTCAGTCTGAGTCTGCATAAGGCTGGGCAGAGGCAGAGACGGTGTTCTACCGTTTCCTCTTCTTCTTCATCCCTGCAGCTTCTACAGAAGTCATTTTTTGGGGCTTTTAGCCTGCCGGCATGTGTGCCAACGAGCCAGTGGCCTGTAAGAGCTCGAATTAGCATACCACACTCTGTGCGGATGAATTTGAGTAGTTCCGAGGTTTTTTTGTTGTTTATCACAGGCCATGTCTGGTGAGAGATACGTTTGTTTGAATAGTTATACCCGTTACTCGTAGAGTAAAAGGGTATACTAGATTCGTCGGAAAGTATGTAACAGGCAGAAGGAAGCGTTTCCGACCCCATAAAGTATATATATTCTTGATCAGGATCACTAGCCGAGTCGATCTAGCCATGTCCGTCGGTCCGTCTGTCCGTCTGTCTGTCCGGATGAACGCTGAGATCTCGGAAACTATAAGAGCTAGGCTATTGAGTTTTGGCGTGCAGATTTCTGAGCTTCTTACGCAGCACAAGTTTGTTTCAGTACAGTGCCACGCCCACTCTAACGCCCACAAACCGCCCAAAACTGTGGCTCCTACAGTTTTGATGCCAGTATAAAAATTTTATTTGAAATGTATTGTTCTCATCAATACCTATCGATTGATAAAAAAAGCTTGCCACGCCCACTTTTACGCCCACAAACCGCCCACAAACTTCAAAAAATCGTAAATATGAACGTGGATATCTCGGAAACTATCAATGATAGAGAATTGGGATCTCAGATTTAGATTCCGTAGCCTTGTGCGCAGCGCATGTTTGTTACACAAATTTGCCACGCCCACTCTAACGCCCATAACGCTTAAATCTGTCTACCGCCGATAGGTGGCGCATTTCAATCTCGCTTTGCTGCTTGCATATCTCCATTTCCCTTTGGCCCCTTTAGCTGAGTAACGGGTATCTGATAGTCGAGGTACTGGACTATAGCGTTCTTCCTTGTTTTTATATTTAGCTTGCAAGGTGCCATGGGCATGCCGACATTCTCCTTTTCTGGGAGGAGAGGGCTGATGGTGCCCTGCCTGGCTAACTCGACCGCTATGCAGTTGCCTACGATATCCCAGTGACCCGAAACCCATACTGACTAGAACCCTAAACTGACTAGACATCTCGTGAAGAGATCTGCGATAGTCTGCTATTCTACGGGAGTTGGTGCTTGTCGAGTAGATCGATTTAACAGCCTCTTAGCTGTCACTGTATATGTTTAGGTGTCCTCTTTGGAGGCTCATGTTCCCTAAACAGTTGAGAGCTTCTTTTATAGCGTGGACCTCCGCCTGGAAGACGCTACAGTGGTCCGGGAGCCTGAATGGCTTCCTGATATTTAATTGTTCTGAGTATACCCCTCCGCCAACGTGTCCTTGTGGTAACACATATGCGAAGGCTTTGATTTGGATTTGCGGCTTTATGGGGGAGCCTTTATGGAATTAACAACGCTTACGACGTTGGGCATCAACAGTTTGATTTACTCCCGAAACTTGAGCTTGTATGGAATTATAGGGTAACTTTATTTGGTTAAATAACCATTCTGATATAAAGGTCGCCTCGAATCCGGAGTCAATTAAGGTGCTGAGTACCTAATGCCCAAGTGGTAGATCTTTATGAGCGGCATACTCAGGAGGACCCCTTGCGTATTCATGGCGAGGTACGTTTGGACTATATTCAACGGAGTGGATCTTATCTCTGGCTGGAGGTCAGGTACGGATGCTGGCTGGAGATGTGGCGGGCTGTCACGATGCAGGAGAGTATTCTGGCGACTTTTGCACGTGTAGCAATTGTGCGTACTTGTGCAATCTCTTAACATTTGGATTCCTGCAAAACAGTTCAGACAGAGTTTCTGTTGTTTAATACACTGTTCCCGGTCGGCAACCGACATATTTAGGAACTGGGGACACTGACGGAAAGGATGGTTTCCCTTGGACAAAGCTACACGACTGTGGACTTACAGTAACCCTATTTTCAAAGTTATGGATAATCCGCGGCTCACATTAAAGACGCGGGGCTCTGGATTAGCGGTCAAAGTAGGTTTGAATTCTTCAATTGCCTCAAGGGTTCAATGACGACCTTGTAAGAAGGTCTTGAATTCTTCCCACAGTGGAAACTCGGATGGTTTGAGGACATACTGCTCCCACAGGGCCAACGTTAACTTCGGCAGCTTTGAGGAGCGCAGGAAGACGAGAAGACAATTCCAATGTTGTATATCTACTTAAGCTATTTGCAGAGCTGTCACACAACCTTGGATTGTGCACTCCAGGTGCTTTAAAGAATTGCCACACTCTTGGGAAATAGAGGGAAGATTCGTTTCGAAACGTCGGTCAATGAACTTAGTCGCCACTGAAATTTTCACAGCTTATTGGAGGTACGCGTCATCTACTAGGAAGAGGCACAGGTGTGCAAGGTTCAGGAATCGGTTGAACGCTAGCTCTTTCAATTGTTTCGTTCAATGTTGCAGCAGATCGTTCAAAGACAGAGTAACAGTAGTCATACTTGGATTGCATGACAGTCATCGTGTCTGTACTATTTAACACAGAAAGAACATCAGAGCACGTCTCGTACTCTATCTCTACCTTGTCCCAGAGAGCCTGTATCTGCTGAAGTCTGACCTTATTAGAGTGAACAGACGGAGGAGGCTCTGCTGGGATCTTGACCCTGGCTTCGAATTCACGAATCGGTTACAATCACAAATTTCGTCAAAGCAGTTTTAGCTTCAGCCTCACCCATATTCGCAGTTGATCTCGTGAACTGCAGGGATAAAGCTGGCTGCTTCTTCCGTTCTCACGGGTTTTAAAGGAGTTAAAGACTTTTCGCATGTTTTTCTAAAAGGACGGCTGATCTTTATGGATGGAGTTAAGCTTTTACTAGGTCCTGACTTTTGGGTGGACAGTGACGACTCGCTTTTGGCTCTGGCGCGGCTGGATGTTCCAGCTGATTTTTTAAAGGTGACAATGTCGGAAAAAATTTATATGAAAAAGAGAAAAATATGGCTCAAATGCATGTTTCTAAGCATTTTAAAAAAATCATAAAAAATATAAGCAAAATTATTTTTGAAAAATTCTTTTTGCAGTTACTATTATTTACTATTTTTTTATTATACCCGTTACTCGTAGAGTAAAAGGGTATACTAGATTCGTCGGAAAGTATGTAACAGGCAAAAGGAAGCGTTTCCGACCCCATAAAGTATATATATTCTTGATCAGGATCACTAGCCGAGTCGATCTAGCCATGTCCGTCTGTCCGTCTGTCTGTCCGTCCGGATGAACGCTGAGATCTCGGAAACTATGAGAGCTAGGCTATTGAGATTTGGCGTGCAGATTCCTGAGCTTCTTACGCAGCGCAAGTTTGTTTCAGTAGAGTGCCACGCCCACTCTAACGCCCACAAACTGCCCAAAACTGTGGCTCCTACAGTTTTGATGCTAGAATAAAAATTTTAGCTGAAATGTGTTGTTCTTATCTATACCCATCGATTGACCCAAAACGCCCACAAACCGCCCACAAACTTCAAAAAATCGTAAGTATGAACGTGGATATCTCAGAAACTATCAAAGATAGAGAATCGGGATCTCAGATTTAGATTCTGTAGCTTTGTACGCAGCGCAATTTTGTCATGCGAATATGCCACGCCCACTATAACGCCCACAAACCGCCCAAACCTGTGGCGCCCACAATTGTTATGCTAGATGAAAAATTTTAACTGAAATGTATTGATCTCGTCAATGCCTATCGATTGATCCAAAAACAAATTTGCCACGCCCACTCTAACGCCCAGAACGCTTAAATCTGTCTACCGCCGGTAGGTGGCGTATTTAAATCTCGCTTTGCTGCTTGCATATCTCCATTTCCCTTTGGTACCTTAAGCTGAGTAACGGGTATCTGATAGTCGAGGTACTCGACTATAGCGTTCTTCCTTGTTTTTTTATTTAATTTACTATTTTTTTTTCGGCCAAAGAGCTAGTGGAATGGCTCGGAGGGCGCCGAGCTGAAGGGTCGCAGGTTGCGGATAGCGAGCGCCCTGGTTCTCCAGGGTAGCTACTAATAAGCGTGGAAGTTGGACACGGCCCGGCTACCGCCAAGCCCCCAACACGAAGCGTAAATAAGTAGCCCCAGACAGTCAGCGGGTATCTGCGCCGTAGCAGTACCGACGTCGCGCTTGTGCTGCCGCCTCCGACAAATAGCTCACACATACCCCCTTCCCACACTCTTTGAACCTACCTCTTCCCTACCCACACAACTCATCTCACCCCATCTCTGGCTGGGAGCCCGAGTCATCAAAAAACTCAGTCTCAAACGGTGAGCTCAGGCAAGTGGCGACCGCCTGTTCTAAGTCAGCCTTACCCGGGTACAGCGGATCTCTGCCCGGGTGGACCTGTCCCTTCTCCGCAGCTCGTGGGATTTAACATGGAGAATTTAATTACTAAAAACAAAAAAGACAGCGCCAAAAAAGACACTCTCAAAAAGTCGGAAGTCGTAACCAGCGACGATAAGAAGAGCAAGATCACGGCTCCGATTACCCCAGTTCATGTGACGTCTACCCCTGCCAAGGCCAGCGAACAACGCAGCCGGCTAAGCCCAACTCGCCATGGCGACAAGCCCAAGCCTCCCACCGGTCTCGTGGTGAGTACCAGGGCAAAGGAGTTCAAGAGGATACCACCTAACCAGGCAGGACCTCTTGAACGAAAGAAAGCTTTTCGGATCCTCAAACGGCTGGCCACCAACCCGATACGTGAGGATCAGACGTCAAAATTGGATTACCTAAAAATCCAAGAGGACATAGCCTGGGCAAAGGCGGTAATCCGAGACTTCGACATCGCAATGACTACCAGCAACAGCAACAAGCCAGAGAGGTCGATGGAAACAGCTCAACCAGAGAGCAAGAAGGCTAAAGTAACCAACCGCGGCACATGGTCGAGATCCTTTGCGGAAGTGGAAAAGGATCGGAAGATCATTGGAGTCATCGACCAGAGCGATGAAGGCGGTAGGATCCCAAGGAACCAATGGGGTCTGGTTAGACGGGCCCTTGCGTCAGTGGCCTTGAAAGTGCTGGACGAAAACCCAGGTCTGCCACCCGATTGCACAGATGCACGGTGGTACCAGGGCAATGTTAAGTTGATCGCCTGCGAAGACGAGAGATCGGCAGCACTCTACAAGGCTGCAATTAACAAGGTCGGTGAGGTCTACCCCGGGGCCATGCTGGCAGTTTGCGAGGCCGCAGACATCTCGTCTCGACCGAGAGCGAGGGTGTGGCTGCCTGCTGACCAGGTTCAACCCGAAGCTTTCAACAGACGGTTGGAAGGTGGTCAAGGTGGAGAAAACCGAGCGCGTCACCATGAGCGTCGTTATCCTCCTGAACCAGGCCTGCTTGGAACCCCTCGCAGCCCAACAACACCGGGTGAACTACGGGTTCGATAAGGTGCAGCTACGAATATACGACACCGATAAGTTAGCGGCAGACAACCTGGCTGCCTGCGCATCGTACGAACCCCCGAGCGACGACGAACTAGATCATGAAGAGGCCACCCTCACCGGCTACGTGTCAACCGACTCGGAGCTGACAGAGAGCCTGAAGCAGCTGTGCACCCAGGACACAACCCGACCAGGGCGCTCTGTTCTCCAGGACATAGCGGAGGAAGCGGAGGGTACCCAGCCCGATCCCAGTCCCAAAGATGGTGCAGTTTCTGCAAATTAACCTGCACCACAGCAAGGCAGCATCCGCTGCCCTCCTCACCCGCCTGGCAACAGGCAACATAGACGTAGTCCTCATCCAAGAGCCATGGATTGTTGGTAACAACATCTGTGGCTTATCAACCCCCCTATACAAGCTATTTTACACCAAGGACAAGGGTAAAACCAGAACCTGCATTCTTACAAAGACACGCTTTAATACATTTCTTATTCCACAGTTTAGCGAAGGCGACCTCACCACCGTCAGACTGGAGCTAAACGAACACACTCATCACACCATAGCATCGTTCTATCTGGCTCACGACTACGAAGGGCCACTACCAAACACCACTACACAACAACTCATACGCACTCACTCATCTAAGGAACTCATCCTGGGTGGGGACGCTAACTCTCACCACACACAATGGGGAAGTACAAACACAAACGAAAGGGGTGAGTTACTCTACGAATATCTCCTTCAATCAAATCTATTCATCTGCAACAAAGGTAATGTCCCAACTTTCATCACTAGAAATAGGAGGGAAGTACTAGATATTACAATAATATCTGATCCCCTACTTAACCAGCTAGAAGCGTGGAAGGTGGAGATCGAGCACTCATTCTCAGACCACCGATACATAGAATTTACAATAACTCTAGACTGTCCTCCCGCCGAGAACATCACTAATCTAAGATTAACCAACTGGGGATATTACAAAAATCTCCTCAACAGGAACCTACACGCTCCACCGACGCACATACGCAACGGTCAAGAATAAGATAACCTAGTTAACACTTTTACCGATATCTGCGGTGAGGCCTTAAAAAGGGCTTGCCCAAGCAGAACAGTCAAAGCAAAGCACAAAACCCCTTGGTGGAACGCAACCCTGGCGAACCTTAAAAGAGAGTGTAGAACTTACTTTAATAGAGCTAAATACAACAATAGCGAATCTTCCTGGAATTTGTACCATACAAAACTAAGCCTATACAAAAAGGAAATTAGAATATCAAAACGAAGAGCTTGGGCTAACTTCTGCAGTAGCATAGAATCTACTGCGGAGGCTTCCAGACTCAGCATCCAGACTAGCAAAGTCTCCAGCAACCATTGGCTATCTAAAAACCAATGCTGGCAGCTGGACGGAAAACAGTCAGGAAACCCTTGAACTACTGTTAGACACCCACTTCCCTAAGAACACCCATGTAGTGGAGGACCTCTACATAGAGGAGAACTTAGACGACCAGAGTATTGACAACATTTCGAACCCTGGCTGCATTCAGTGGGCTGTCAACTCTTTTAAGCCCTTTAAATCACCCGGCCCAGCTACAACGGACACCAGATATTTCCCTACCCTGGCTGACAGCCATCTTCCACCGCTGCCTTGCTCTAAACCATATTCCAACAAGGTGGCTGGACGTTAAGGTAATTTTTATACCGAAAGCCGGCAAGCCCTGCCACACCAACCCAAAGGACTTCCGCCCGATTAGTCTCTCTTCCTTCTTGTTGAAGACCCTGGAAAGGCTAATTGACACCCATATCAGACTAACCATCGACCATAGCCTACTCTCTGACGCACAGCTTGCGTACCGTAAGGGTAGATCAACAGATACCGCCCTCCACTCTCTAGTGTACAGTATAGAAAGAGGTTTCCGCAATAAGGAATACTCTCTTGCAGCGTTTCTAGACATAGAGGGCGCCTTTAACAACGTCACCCAAACGGCGATTACTGGTGCTCTGACTGAACTGGGCATTGAGCGGCCCATAGTGGGACTCATACACACCATGCTAACCAGCAGAGTAGTGTACTCCACTATGGGATCGGCCCACTCGACCAGGAATGTGTCAGCAGAGGAACCCCACAAGGGGGCGTACTCTCACCTCATCTATGAGTTTTAGTGGTCAACAAACTGCTATCACTTCTAGAAGAGGCGGGCACTAAAGTGGTAGCCTACGCGGACGACGTGGTGATCCTACTGCAGGGCAAATTCCCGCAAACCCTTTGCAATCTAATGGAGACAGCCTTATCCACCCTCTCCCGGTGGACGGCTGGCTGTGGACTGGGAGTTAACCCAGAAAAGACCGAACTAGTTCTCTTTACAAGGAAGTATAAGGTACCAATTCTAATTCCCCCAAAACTACACCAAACGCGCCTAACCTTTAGCAACCAAGCAAAGTACCTAGGTGTCATCCTTGACAAAAAGCTCCTCTGGACAGATAACATCATAGATCGCACACGCAAAGCGGCCATAGCCCTCTTCGCTTGTAAAAAAGCCATAGGGAGGAAGTGGGGTTTCTCCCCCATGATAGTTCACTGGCTATACACTGCAAAAGTCAGGCCCATTCTCCTCTACGGAAACATCGTTTGGTGGCCTTCCCTAGATAAGAATTGCAACATCCGGATCCTTCACAAGATCCAAAGAAGCGCAGAGCTCTGCATCAGTGGGGCGCTTCGCACTACCGCCACTGAAGCACTAAACACAATTCTCGACCTCCAACCCCTGGACCTACTTGCCAAAAGATGGGCATCTGCAACAGCGCTGAGGCTCCGCGAAGCAGCGGCATGGACAACAGGCTCTACGGGTCACTCCAATATCCTATCAAAACATACACCCCTACCACGTAGTACAAACTACGTCCCACCCATAGTCAACTTCGAAAGAAGATACAAGATCTTTATACCCACCCGTACAGACTGGGACAACCTCCCACACCAATTCGAAAACGCCGTCAACATATACACAGACGGCTCCAAGCTTTACTCCCAAACAGGTGGGGAAGTCTTTTCCCCCGAACTAGACATAAAAGTCTCATTCCGCCTACCAGACCACTGTAGTGTTTTCGTAGCGGAAGTCATGGCAATTCAGGAAGCCATGACCCGCCTGGACGCGTCAGTACATCAAGACATAGATATCTTCATCTTCTCGGATAGTCAAGCAGGCCCTGAGGGCTGCTCGACTCCAACCCATCGAACTCAAAAACAATCTCTGAATGCCGCAAATCTCTTAACAAGATGGCCACTCATCTAAGAATCAACCTCATCTGGGTACCTGGACACCGCAATATTGAGGGCAACTGTATAGCAGACGAGCTAGCAAGACAGGGGACAACCTCCGACATCCTTCGTGATAAGGACACGGTGGGTATGCCCATGGCTACCTGCAAGCTCCATCTCAGGCAGAGACTGTACACACTTTCCAACAACCGTTGGAACTCAATCTCAACATGCCACATTTCTAAACTCACATGGCCAAACTACAACTCGAAAAGAACAAAAACTCTCTTACAATGATTTTATGATTTTTTGAAAATGCTAAGAAACATGCATTTAAGCCATATTTTTCTCCTTTTCATACAAATTTTTTCCGACATTGTCACATTCAAAAAATCATAAAAAATATAAGCAAAATGATTTTTGAAAAATTCTTTTTGCAGTTACTATTATTTTTGTTTGAAGAAACTTTTTGCATCAAAAAATTTAAGTTTTCAAGTCGAGGAAAAAAGTTCAAAAAGGACATTTTCACACAAGTTCTTCCTTTTCAATAAGTACTGAATGGGTTAAGAAATGTATTGTATCATTCAAACGGCATTTTAATTACCTTTCCATTAATGCCAAAGCTTACAAGAAGTAAGTTAAAATTATGAGTATATTTAACTTTTGTTTTGTCAAAATACTTATGCCGAGCATAAGTACAGTGGTATTAAATGTTTTCTTCAATTATTTTTTATTTATATGCTGTATCTTATCTTATATCAATTAAAATATTAATAAAAATAATAAATATACTTTTTACAATCTTAAAATATATTAACTTATATTTTCGAAAGACTCGATCATATTAAAATATTTAAGGCTATCTAATGACTCTCTATCGAACACGTAATTTTTTTGTATCATCTCGCTTAAGCAATATGAATTATATTGTGTCATTCAACATTTTCTAAAATATCTTTTTCGATTAACCTCTGATGTTTTATTGATGTCGTACCATGATCTTCATTACTTAACTATAATCGTTGTGTTTCGTTCATTTTACGTCTTTTTTTGTAATCTTTGCCACTAAGAATTTTCGTATTTACTTCAATCGTAGATATTTTGTGCTTAAACGGCAGCGATTCCATCCCATAACACTCCCAAAAACCTTCTAAGAGTTTTTAACGACTTATCCAAAGATGGCTTATATCTTATCTGGGTCCGTGCGTACAACGCCTTCACCCACGATGAAGATGAAGAGCGTAAAGCAGCGTTTGAAAAGCTACGCCACTCTCGTAGTATTTCGTTTTGCTATTGCTATCGCTCCCTTTTTGACGAGAGCCGTAGCAGAGCCATAGCAGGACAACGAGAAAGTATGTGCTCTGCTCTGGTAGCAGTTTTGTCGCTTGAGAAACTGTAGCAATAGCGGTAGCAGAAAATAAAGTTCTGCGCTCTGTGTAGCAGTAACGGTAGCAAAAAGTTGGTAGCGAGATGAGAGCAGAGCACATGCTATTTTTTCATGTGCTACGGCTCTCGCTTGTGTTTGTTTTTTTATTTTCTGCACCTTTCTTATGCACCGATTTTCTTTTACTCGTCACTTTGTTGTTTAAAGAAAATATTTTGGCACTTTTGAGTTTTGATTGACTGCGTAAACATGACACCGGCAAAGAAAAGTATCAACATTTTAAAATATTACGAGGAGATAGATTCCGACCACGTTAAATGCAAAACATGTTTCCGAGTTATAAAAAACAACCGTGTTTTTAATTTAAAGAATCATTTACAATTGCATGACATCCGACCTGAGCAGCAAGAAAATGATTCTGGTTGCATGCAGACAAAAAAAAACCGTGAAACCTCAAGTAATTAAAGTTAAAATCAATAAAAAAAAATGCAATCCGGTCATACATTGGTTTTGTCACTGAAGACAGCATTCCGTTCCATGTGCTAAACTCAACTAATATGCGCAACATAATTGACACAAGCGAGAGCCGTAGCACATGAATAAATAGCATGTGCTCGGCTCTCATCTCGCTACAAACTTTTTGCTACCGTTACTGCTACACAGAGCACAGAACTTTATTTTCTGCTACCGCTATTGCTACAGTTTCTCAAGCGACAGAACTGCTAACAGAGCAGAGCACATACTTTCTCGTTGTCCTGCTATGGCTCTGCTACGGCTCTCGTCAAAAAGGGAGCGATAGCAATAGCATAGCAGTATTTGTATTCATCTCGCTGCTACGGAGTAGTAATTGCAAACACTGGCGTAAAGTACTTAGGGCATGTACTTTACGCTCTTCATGCAGAACTTGATTTTTTCTACATTCACAGTTAGGCCCGCTGATTTTATACATCCTGCTACTTTATTTAACACTTTCTCATGGTCCTTAAAACTGTCGGGCACAATAAGCAAAGAAGACTACGTTTCTAAGATTGACAGTTATCACCTTGTCTATGAGTCTCGTCATGGTCTGTGAAGCATTGGTCAGACCAAGAGGCATAACCTTGT
This sequence comes from Drosophila subpulchrella, assembly GCF_014743375.2. Taxonomy (NCBI): domain Eukaryota; kingdom Metazoa; phylum Arthropoda; class Insecta; order Diptera; family Drosophilidae; genus Drosophila; species Drosophila subpulchrella. The sequence continues at coordinate 751,039 of NC_050613.1, forward strand.
ACTGATACCGGGGCTTCCCCGGTATCGTAAAGTCAGCTTTGTCACGCAAAGCGGAATCCAAAGGTATCGCTTCTGAACTAGTACCGCCGGCGATGACCACGCACTTTCCGACCCTATAAAAGCTTTTCCACCGCTGGGGGTACAGGAAAATGCTGCTGCTTAACTGGCATTGCATCGCCAACGTCAATGGAGTGCGATTTAAGGCTTGTGTTACTCAAAACAGAAATTGTGAAAGACGAAAATTTATTGATCAAAGCTTTTAATTCGATGTTTTGCTGCTCAGTCAAGGCATGAGAATTATCCGATAATTCACCTATATTCATGGCGGGTGGCAAGAAGTCGACGGCATTAAAAAAATCTTTGCTTAAATACATCTCCTGAGTAACAGGTGGGATTATATGAAGCTCCAACTCTTTGACAATGTCATCATATTTTACGGAGTCCGAGTGCATGAGGTCAGAGGACTGGTGCCGTGGCGGTGCCGTTATTCGTACCCCGTCATCAGTAGAACTCAAGCGCGTGATGGCGAATAAAAAGTTCAGTGAGGCCGGGCTTGAAATCAAGCAGACCCCTGAGCTTAAGCCGAAGATCGTTGTCAGCAACGTCGACACCGCGCATAAGCCCGAGGACTTTATGACGGAGCTATATAAGAACAACTTCGAGGAGAAGATGGATCTGGCGCAATTCAAGAGGACAGTGCGCCTCGAAAAGCCCTGGTCGACGCTAGAGGTCGACGCGACGGCTCTCGATGTCCTTGGCGGAGGCAAAGCGTACATTGGGTGCTTCGCGTATAACTGCCGGGCCTCGGTGCGCACTTATGCGTGCCTAAGGTGCGTCGGATTCGACCACAAGGAAGCCAATTGTAGGATGAATGAGAAGGACAAGGTCTGCCGACAGTGCGTGCAGGTTGGCCACAATGCCAATTCATCCAAGCAAATTGTGGCAAAAGGACGAGCTGCGACCATCGAGCTCGGAGTCCGATTGCGAGAGAGCAAGAGCCTGTTCGCACTGGTCCAGATGCCATATGTGAACGACGGGAGGATGGATGAGCTGCCTGACGGTATAAGGAGTTTTACCGATCGAGGAGGAAAAGCGGCCATCCTAGTTAATCACCAGGATGTCACCTGCATGCAAGTGGAGCCCCTCACCACGGAGTACGGCGTATGTGTGAGCATTAAAGGAAGAATTGGCTTAATCTTTCTATGCTCCGCATATTATCAGTTTAAGGCCGACTTATCACCGTACCTCGTGTACTTGAATGCGGTCCTGCTGCTGGCCAGCAGAGCCCAGGTAATCCTTGGCCTTGACGCGAACGCAGCATCCCCCATGTGGTTTAGTAAGCTCCCTCCTCACGCTAAGGGACTTGCAAACTATAATCGTGGTGAGCTGCTGTCTCAGTGGATTGTGGAGAAGGAAGCCGTGGTTCTAAACGGACGTAGTGACATCGACGTGACGATCGCCAACGCTGCAGGATCTATGCTTGTAACGGCGCCTGTAGCGACTGGCGAAACTAGGTTCAGCCTGAAAGCCCACTACATAGGGCCCGCTTAAACCAAAGCTTGACCTAGTGTGGCCACCTGTTTCGGCTATTCGATAGTTCGATATTTTTGAACAGCTTAGCCAGGGTGGTCTTGGAAAGTTCTAGTTTGGACACCTGTCGGTCGTCATATGATATATATTTTCGCCAAAAGCCTAGCTGGTATCCAGCCGATTCCGGTTAAGTTCTTCTTATTTTAACCTGCGAGAGAAACGGACGTGCCAGCAAGTCAAAATTTCAATCAAAAGGCTAAAAGCCTGGAATACATATTTTTTGAGTGGCATCCAGTATTTTCGAGTGGCATCCAGCATTCTAGGTAGTGCTTAGTGATCGGTGGGGCTGCCAGCTATAAAAGCTAGCCAGCGAAAAAACATTTAAAGTATTTCTAAAATTCCGGGTGGAAACCCCAGTCAGTGCTGCCACAAGTTGCCGCCAAAGGCGCATCTTTTTGATTCGGCCAATTTGCTGGAGGATTTACCGCCCCACAAAGGCCAAAATCAAAATCGCGGGGCACAATCGTCAGGTTGGCCCACGAGGAATGATTTGGAGAAATTAGTGCCCTGAAGTACATCGTTTTATCGCCCAGGCATATCGTAACCGGAGTGCAGTTTTGTAGTGCGGACCAGATGGCAGTTTATTTCGACTACATAACCTTTTCCGATGCCATCATGCCGCGCATCCGTACACCAGCCGAGTTGTAAGGGGGTGCGCGTATCCGTCTTGGGGACTCCCGAGAGGAATATCGCTGCCGCAGATTTAGGGATTTAAACCAGTTTACGTGCAACAGCGCCGCATGTGTGAACGGCCTTAATTTAGCTTGGCACACTGGCCAACCGGGTTTAACCTTAATCAAGATAAAAACTCTGTCTCTTATTGGATCAGTCCTAACCCCGTTATATAACTAACGCGCTTTGAGAAACCGAATTTAAGAATTAATGTGAAAAGAAAATCAATGAAATCAAAGATATGTAAACCATACATTTTTCGTAAAGCCTCAAGTGGCAACGCCATGTTAAGCGATAGTTATATTCAACAATTAAAAAGAAAATAGCAAGTCGATCGTGTTAAAAGAGATAATGAACGCCGAGAAGCAGTATTTTAATTTAATAAGAGCTAAGTTTTTTTTAGATTTAAATGAAAAATTTGTTATTGTAAAGCATTCAAGGAAGCACGATGAATTCGGAACGGGTTACAAAGTTTTTTTTAAATCGTTCGCGTATCTAAGAGAAATCAGAGAAAAGTTTATTTTTTCCTTTAATTTCTACATAGCGAGAAATATCGCTACAATTTATATATACAGCCAACCCATCCCGTCCGGAGATCGATCTTCAACGTTGGAGGAAATGCCGTGAGTCCCACTAACTAATCCTATGTACATATTTATTACTTTATTCACATTTCTCGCCGATCCGCCGATTACTTACACATAACCCCCGATCTAAAAACAATTAATTTAATAAAGTACCATGAGTTATTTGCATTCTCTATGAATTAATTTGCAATTTTTAAATGAAATTTAATATAAAATACAATCGCCTATCATTAACTCTTAAGATCTCTACTTGCCTGATAATTTTATAGAAAGTCCCTTGAAGAAGTTTTAAGAGAAAAAATAATACAAGAAACCTAGAACAAACGGAAACTATTTCTTTAAGTTAAGATTTATATATATTAAATACTCATTGTCATAGCATGAATATATCTTCCTTATCTTCCTATGCCTTATTGTCTAAATACCCTAAGTTCTTTTTATAAATATTAAATATGGCTTGTATCGCTATCTCCGGAAAATTAATTAGCTTTTTGAACAGAAATAAAACCATGGATCTTTAAGTGATATTAAACTGAACTAAGCTGATGATTTCTCGGTCGTAGAGTGTCAAAGGGGTCACCGAAGTCATGCTTTAAGGTGGTGATCATAGGTTGGGAGGGCCATACGCGACCACAAAACCATTCGTGGATTCGCATAGCTAACTTTCTCTAAAACTTTTCTGTCTCTATAATACCTATTCCTGAATTTAATTATCGTTCTCTTCCGGTTTTATTTAACTATCCCCTCTTGTCGCTAGCACGCTTATTTCTGATCTTAGCGATAATAATGTGTAGCCAGTGCGTGAATCTGTAGGCGCAAGACCTGAGGACAGGACTCGACGACTCAACACGTTTGCTGAGGAGGCGTTCCGCAGGAGGAGGGACTTTTAGTCCAAAAACCCCTGCCGTGTGGTAGCGGCGAAGAATACTACCACAGTCAGTCATAGCTTGTCGTAGGAGGCGACTAATATGGCAATGGTTGCTCCATCCGAGCTTGTCGGATCTGATGGAGTGAGGCCTACCGAGCCTGTAATTTCGGTACCACGGGCTGAGCAGCTCCAAGACTGCTCATTGAGGTCGGCCCCCTTGTGGGAGTATCGTGGTGGCTGTGGTTGACACCTAAATCGCGGGTAGAGTCTCCAGGCTCGAAGTGGATGTTGCGTTACACAACTCGGGTGCAGTGACCCACAGAACAGTGGTAAAATAAGTTCGGAGGGATCCGAGACACACCCCTGTACGGAAGTTCTAAAACGGCTTTCTACCCGCTGCAGTACTAGCAGATCTCAGGACTCTTTCCAACCTTATTCGGTTACTGATGACTTGTTCGGCCAATTTTCTTCTTTAAGCTTTTATAGGAGTTTCATTGTCTAAAAAACCTAACGCCATCTGATCTAGAAACTGCATTCCCGCATACGGCCGATTATCGTAGCTCTTATGCCTTATGGCATCTACTGTTTTGGTTGCTCGCCAAAAGGACCTAATTCTATTAACATTCCTGGACACGCGCTTTCGTTGCTCTGGATGGCCAGAAATTAATATCATTATTTTTGAGTTTTACAAGTATAATAAAAATCAAAAATAATCATAATTCCTGACCAAAAAAAAATAAAATTCAAAAAAATTGATTATTTCTGATTTTTATTTTTTCCATTTTTGCAAAAATATCATCTGCAAGGATGCAGAAGGCCAATATAACCAATTTGTTTTCCAGGTCTTCTTCGGTCTTACCCCGCCCTCAAATCTATTAGCTAACCTAACAACCATTATTTTTTTTAGCAAATGTAATACTATACAACAAATTTATACAACCTTATATCTAATTTACTATGTAATTACCCCCCTCACAAATTCTGATATCAAAAATATACATGAAAATAGATAACTCAATGGCCGAGTCGATGGCCACAGTAACTAGTAACTCCTTCTCTTTAAATAAGTTATTATATTATACATGCGTTTATATTTAGAAGTTAATACTGAATAAAAAATAAAGATGCCGTCCATAGGAACCAAACAAGCCATATTTGGACAAAATCCATGGTAAAAAAGTATGATTTTTTTTATCATAGCTTTGCATTGGCCAATACTGAAATTCAAATTTAAGGCGTAATTCTGTTATCGGCCTAACAATGCAAAGCTATGACAAATAAAATCCGTATGAACGCTGAGATCTCGGAAGCTATAAGAGCTAGAATGTTGGGACTTAGCATGAAGATTCTTGGGATTCCTGCGCAGCGCCTGTTTATTTCAGTAGGGTGCCACGCCCACATTTTTAAATATTTTGAACAAATTTAAAATAGGGTTTCCTTTTATTATTAATACCGATCTGCATGCCGAAAATTATTGATATTGGACTAGTCATTAAAAAGTTGTAACCAAATAAGAATCAACATTTTGCAATGAAATGAAGATTGCACACCACATCAGCAAATCAGCTGTTTTCACTAATACGCTACCAAGCAGCTAAGGGCGCCTTAAGCTAGTTGGCGCTATAGGCTAGGTGGCGAAGTGTATTAACTTAGTCGAAATTACAACAATTTTTCGTCACAAAATTTGTTATCAGAACTTTTGTAAGTTGAAGGTGCGATCGACACGACCCCTTACCTCTTTAAGAGGTGTTTTTATTTGATTTACTTATTGGTCAAAATAAATGGGTTACATTATATTTGGGAAGGGTATTAGTTTAATAAATTAAAGAAACAAAGGTTTTTATTTAAACTGCACGACTTTCGCACTCTTTGAATGACACGACTTCCTCTGACCAATATCCAATATCGACTGACTTGCTTAAATTGATAGAACGTCATTTCTGTTAGAAAGGGGGTTATGGATATATGTAGATCACTTTGATAAAAAAGGGAAAGAACTGGTTTGCGATTTTGGCTGATGAAATATGCTAACAGGTTGTGGAAATCTGAACAGTGTATCCCTATATGAAATTAAGTGGGCTGCTGTAAGTCCCTCAATATATCCATATCCCACATTTGTAAACCAAAACATATATAACCTTAATTGGTTTAGCCCAACTCGAGGAATAAATAAAAACACGGAGCTACCAAACAAATTTCTTTAATAAATCTTAAAATAAAACTTTTCCAATTAAGACATTGTTTCGTAATCTATGGGTCCACTTCGACCAGAAACTACCATCATTATTCTTGGGTCAGTTTCAAAATATTATTTTGTAAGCTGGTGTAATCAAAACAAAATCTACCTTACACTTTTACAAATTCATCAAAAACGTGGGCGCTGTGCAGGTTTCAGCGTTATGAGCGTATGTGGGCGTCACAGTGGGCGTTGCACCCGGATGAAATAAACTTGCGCTGCTCAAGAATCTTCAGAGCCTGCATGCTTAATCCCAACTTTCTAGCTTTTTTAGTTTCCGAGATCTTAGCTTTCATTCGGACAGACGAACATAGCTGTTTTGACTTAGCTAGTGATCCTGATCAATTATGGATACTCATATACCTTACCTTTCCGACCCTTTCATCGGAAACGCATTCTCCTTCTTGCGCATAATTTCCAACGAACAAAATATATCCTTTTTCATTTTTGAGTAACGGGTATAATGAATTCAAAAATATACACGTAAGGAAAAAAAATAATTTCGTTAACAACTTTTATTTTTAAATATTTATCTACAATGTAAAATTATCCCAATAAAAGCAGTTATTAATAATTCTCCGCTAGATCTGCCATTACTCCCGGTGCGAATAGTCACAAAGCGGAATGCCGTCCGGGATAAGTACAAGATTTTCGGGAGGAGATTGATTTTTTTAGTTTTCGCAATCAAAAGTTTCCCTTCAGTTCTGGAGTCGGATCGGGGTCCCATATCAGGAGGCAAAAACACTGTGCCCCTGTCGACGTCAACAGAGAAGTCGGCGCAGCGTAGAAGACTGCCGATAAAAACGGTCGGTCAAGAAAGAGAGGAAGATATTCAGAGATTTCCCTTTTTGTCTTTGTCTTATAATCTAGTGTTATTCGCCTTTAATCTGCGCTCGCACAGTCGGAATTCGGTGTTTTCGTTATTCTCTCATATTGCTAGTACGCCTAAGAAAAGCAAAACAAAACAAAAATCACGTAGTGAGAAAAAAGGCTTGACTTCGCTCAATATTTCAGCGTTAACTGAGGGAAAATACGAGATTTTAATAAGTGCGTAGGCAATTTTACGTATACAAATGCGTTTATAAATTTTTGGGTCAGGTAGGTGATACTACACCCAGAAATATAAAAGACCTAAAATGTCTAAAAATGGGCTAGAATTTAGGTAAAACTGCCCTAAACCTGCAGCTAAGTCCATGTACGGCCTAAAGTTAAGGATTCCATGACCCAACATTTTAAAATGTATGCCATTTTTGCCTAGATTTTAGATAATTGGATGCCTAGAAATAGTATTTTAGTATAAAAATAATACATATGTTGAAACTTACAAAAGCATTTGCAACAAAATAAAGTCATAGGTCATAAGTCAGGGGGATAAGTGGTGCGTCCCGTCACATTTTGTTCTCGGGGTCAAAGTTCGAGTCCTTTTGTGATAATACGGCTTAGTTCCTTTTTTCTTAAGATACAATTATTATTTGGTTAGGTCCAACATCAATATATATCTGACATATAAAGCTTAAAAGGTTTTTAGCTGTTAAATATTTTTAGGTAAAATGCAATAATTTTAATTCCCACGATGACCTTAAATATTAGGCCATCATTCGTGACCTTGAAAGTAGGGCAAAAAGTCCAAATATTTATATTTTTAGGCAGTGCATGACTTAGAAATGAACTTTTGGTCCATTTTATATTTTTTAGGCCATGCGTGACTTAAATTTTGGTTCATTATTTTTCTGGGTGTATAGTTAAATATTTACAAGCAAATATTGTTGTTTATTTACAGTGTATATTGTTTGGCCTTTTAACGCAGCGCTGCCTGTGAAAATAAAAGTAATATATAACTAAAATATAATAAAAACGTATATTTATTTTCAGTATCATTAATCGACCGCCCGAACGAAACTGGCAGATGTTTTCGCATGGCGATCCAATAAATTCAAAATAAATAAGTTTAAAAAAAAACAAGAAAGGAAGTTAGCTTCGGCAAGCCGAAGCTTATATACCCTTGCAGCTATAATTATTAAATTTAAAAACACAAAAAATGATATTCCCAATAGTATAAGATAATATGTCAAAAAACACCGAAGCTATAATTTGTTTCATATTATTTTCCTACCAATTTTCCGATCGTTCCTATGGCAGCTATATGATATAGTCGTCCGATTTTGATAAAATTAAATTCGAAATTCAGAACTAATTAAAAAATCTTATTTCCAAGCGTAGGAGGTTATATGTTAAAAAACACCGAAGCTATAATTTGTTTCATATTATTTTCCTACCAATTTTCCGATCGTTCCTATGGCAGCTATATGATATAGTCATCCGATTTTGATAAAATTAAATTCGAAATTCAGAACTAATTAAAAAATTTTATTCCCAACCGTAGAAGGTTATATTTTGAAAAACACCGCAGCTATAATTTTTTTCATATTATTTTCCCACCAATTTTCCGATCGTTCCTATGGCAGCTATATGATATAGTCATCCGATTTTGATAAAATTAAATTCGAAATTCATAACTAATTAAAAAAGGTTATTTCCAAGCGTTGGAAGTTATATGTTGAAAAACACTGAAGCTATAATTTGTTTCATATTATTTTTCCAAAAATTTTCCGATCGTTCCTATGGCAGCTATATGATATAGTCGTCCGATTTCGATAAAATTTAATTCAAAATTCAAAACTATTTAAAAAATGTTATTTCCAAGCTTAGGAGGTTATATGCTAAAAAACACCAAAGATATAATTTTTGTAAATTTTTTTGTCCGATTATTCCTATGGGAGCTATAAGATATAGTTGTCCGATCCGGCTGGTTCCGACTTATATACTGCAAAAGATATACGATTTTTGGGAAAGTTTCAGCCCGATAGCTTTAAAACTGAGAGACTAGTTTGCGTAGAAACGGACGGACAGACGGACAGACGGACATGGCTAGATCGACTCGTCTAGTCATGCTGATCAGGAATATATATACTTTATGGGGTCGGAAACGTCTCCTTCACTGCGTTGCAAACTTCTGACTGATATCAATATACCCTCTGCAAGGGTATAAACATACAAATTAAATACCGTCACAAAAATTATAAAACAAATGATTCCAAATAAAACAAGAAAGGAAGTTAACTTCGGCAAGCTAAAGTTTGTATACCCTTGGAGGTATAATTATTTAATTTAATTCGAAATTCTTAAAAATACACAAAATGTTATTCCCAATAGTATAAGATAATATGTCAAAAAACGCCGAGGCTATGATTTGTTTCATATTATTTTCCCATCAATTTTCCGATCGTTCCTATGGCAGCTATATGATATAGTCGTCCGATTTTGATAAAATTAAATTCGAAATTCAGAACTAATTAAATAATGTTATTTCCAAGCGTAGGTGATTATATGTTAAAAAACACCAACGATATAACTTTATTTTAGTTTTTTTTCCGATTATTCGCATGGAAGCTATAAGATATAGTTGCCCGATAAGCTTTAAAACTGAGAGACAAGTTTGCGTAGAAACGGACGGACAGACGGACATGGCTAGATCGACACGTCTAGTGTTGCTGATCAAGAATGTATATACTTTATGGGGTCGGAAACGTCTCGTTCACTGCGTTGCGAACTTCTGACTGATATCATAATACCCTCTACAAGGGTATAAAAATGAAGAAATCACCAAGGACATGTCACGTGATGACATCCCATACGACAAATACGTTAAGGCACGCGTGATACCAAGTTTGATGAGTGAAAAAGCGTACGTCCTTGTATTGGACGTCTATATGGAGTTTTACGCGTGTCAGCTAACACGTCATCGGCGATTCACCAGGTGATTAACGGATGAAAACTGATTTATGGAACTAAGGTGTTGATTCCCTCGGCGCGTTTACACAGATTCCCAGCCACATAAACTAGCAAAGTGTTCCGTGGCAATGCCTACTGGGCATATTAGTGCCCGAATCCTGAGAAGGACTTGGGCCGAGGGAGAGACGTCCGATGTTCAGACACCATTTTGCTGGCATAAGCTACGTTGTATTTGGGTCCCGGGATCTTGGTTAGCCTCTCTCCTCTCTAACATAACGAAAATAAATATTTAAAGTACCTGGAAAACAATATTAGTGCGTACCCTTTGTCGGTCGTCACCCCCCGTCTGCACATGCACATGTAACAGGCAGAAGGAAGCGTTTCCGACCCCATAAAGTATATATATTCTTGATCAGGATCACTAGCCGAGTCGATCTTGCCATGTCAGTCTGTCCGTCTGTCCGTCTGCCCGTCTGTCTGTCTGTCCGGATGAACGCTGAGATCACGGAAACTATAAAAGCTAGCCGATTGAGATTTTGCGAGCAAATTCCTGAGCATCTTACGCAGCGCAAGTTTGTTTCAGCAGCGTGCCACGCCCACGTTAACGCCCACAGGCCGGCCACAAACTTAAAAAAATCGTAAAAATGAACGTGGATATCTCGGAAACTATCAAAGACAGAGAATTGGGGTCTCAGATTTAGATTCCGTAGCCTTGTACGCAGCGCAAGTTTGTTACGCGAATATGCCACGCCCACTCTAACGCCCACAAGCCGCCCAAGCCTGTGGCGCCCACAATTTTCATGCTAGATACAAAATTTTAACTGAAATGTATTGGTCTCGTCAATACCTATCGATTGATCAAAAAAAAAATTGCCACGCCCACTCTAACGCCCATAACGCTTAAATCTGTCTACCGCCGGTAGGTGGCGCATTTCAATCCCGATTTGCTGCTTGCATATCTCCATTTCCCTTTGGTCCCTTTAGCTGAGTAACGGGTATCTGGTAGTCGAGGTACTCGACTATAGCGCTCTTCCTTGTTTACATTATAATTTTATTGAATTTTATATCGGCGTGTGCCGTGGACGAGTAATAATGGTATTGGCAATGAAATTAATTTAATTGACAATTATTTTATTAGCCGACAGTACCGAATTTAACACCTGTAAAGGTGCACACGTCAGTAAATTGTTGACTTTTCACGACTACAAACGTCGCTCTGAGGGCCCTTGTAATTACTCATGAAACGACAAGGCTGATAGTCGCCACTAAAAAGTTAATATTGAATTATTATATACAAATGTATATTTATCAAACAGAAACACCTCTTAACGAGGTAAAAAGTAGTGGCGAACGCGCCTTTAACAAAAATTTCTGATATCAACAATTGTGACGAAAAATGATATTACATTCGATAAAATAAGTAAACCATATTAAATTTATGATTTCGGCCCGCAACTGTACATATTTAATTACATGTAAATTTTCTGTTGTAGCGTGCCGAATACATAAATTTAATATAGTTTATTTATTTTATCGAATGTAATATCATTTTTCGTCACAATTGTTGATATCAGACATTTTTGTTAAAGGCGCGATCGCCACTGCTTTTTACCTCGTTAAGAGGTGTGTCCAGAGGCGTGGCACCCGGCTGAAATAAACTTGCTCTGCGCAAGAATCTTCAGAATCTGCATGCCTAATCCCAATCTTCTAGCTTTTTTAGTTTCCCAAATCTTAGCTTTCATGTGGACAGTCGAACATAGCTGGCTTGACTTAGCTAGTGATCCTCATCAATTGTAGACACTCGTAAACTTTAAAGGGTCGAAAACGCATTCTCCTGCATTCGCATAATTTCTAATAAACAAAATATATCCTTTTCATTCTCGAGTAACTGGTAAATGACTTTGACTTTATAAATATTTATCTAGAAAGCAAAATTATCCCAACAAAATTTGAATTACTTTTGAAGAAGTTATTAATAAATCTCCGCTGGAACTGCCATTTCTCCCACTGCGACCCGGTGCGGCTAGTCACAATGCGGAATGCCGTCCAAAGGGATGAGTACAAGATTTTCGTGGGGGAGATTGATTTTCTTGGTTTTCGCAATCAAAAGTTTGTTTCCCACGGCGCGATTACACAGATTCCCAGCCACATATACTAGCTAGGCCATACAAACACATGTGAAAAGCTTAATTTTGTGCAGATTTCCGGGGGAAAATTGTGAAGAACGGATGGGGGGGAAGGAGAAGCCGGAGCGACGATATCGCGTCGTTCGAGTATAATAAATTTTTGTGTCTCACCAACACTCTGACAAATTAATTAAAATGATTGGCCTGCTCTGGAAGAGCCTCCCCTTTTCACCCTTCCGCCCCCACTTCGTGTCACGAATATGTAGATAAGGCGTGGGGCGAGGGTGGTGGTTTTCCATTTCCAGGGGCTTTCCCTCCAAAAAGAGGTTGTGGCATTGGCGACGTGTCGCTTGCAATTAGCAAAGTAAGCTTAATGTGGTTTTCACTTGAATTACTTACGAGTGTCGCTGCGGCAGCAAAAAGCGAGCAGCACAGTGAACACTACCATCTAGCCCCCTGATCATTAATTGCGACGTGCTGGCAAATGCAACTTCATTTATTTTACTTAAATTTTAAGCTGCAACCGATGCACTTACACATAGAAAAGGGGGCGTGGTCCATCGATTCGACAAAGCCTGCTGCTTCTAGAAGAATATTCTGCTGTAAAAAGCTATGGGTAAAACCGTAAACTTGAATTGGGAGTTGGGGGAGAAGTCCAAAGTCATTAGCCTGTTTGTGTTCTTAGTCTGTAGCATATCATAGTTAAATAGAATGCCAGGTTGCTACCGGCACTGCTCAGGCTCGGAACGAAAGTTTTTGTTTACTACTCAAAATGCTTCTAATTTTGGTTTTATTGTGATAGTTATCTTCACTAAAAAAATAACCATGAAGACAAGAAAATGAAAAAATAAATACTTTTAATCAATTTATGTATTACGTTTTAAGTGTTGAATAATTTTTTTTCTATGTTTTACAAAAGAAGTGGTTCTTATTAATGAGAGCTTCGGGAGAGGTTGAAGATGGTATACATATATAGAAAATGTTGATTAGTTGTTTTCTAGCTTTCTGAAAAAAAATACATTTATATTTGTCTGGCGGACATAAAATTTTAATTTTCTTGCGTTATTTTTAAACCGAAAACTATTTATAGCTGTTTTCGTATTATTTTTGCATGAACTTTTCGATCTTTCCTATTGGAGCTATATAACCAAGTCGTCCAATTTTTGTCAAACTTAATTCTAAACAAGAAAAAAAGCTATAGTCGATGGCCCCACCTATTTGATACCCTTTACTCAGCTGAAGAGAGTGCGAGAGGGATGGAGGTATGTTTGCTAGTGGCTAGCGCCACCTAGCGCCATCAAGCATATAACACAAACTACCCCATAGCGCCCCTAGCGGCTTGGTGGCGTATTAGTGAAAACAGCTGATTTTCTGCATATGGTAAGCCATCTCGATTCAATTTTTTGCAAAACATAATTATACCCTTGCAGAGGGTATTATGAATTCAGTCAGAAGTTTGCAACGCAGTGAAGAAGACGTTTCCGACCCCATAAAGTATATATATTCTTGATCAGCATCACTAGACGAGTCGATCTAGCCATGTCCGTCTGTCCGTCCGTTTCTACGCAAACTAGTCTCTCAGTTTTAAGGCTATCGGGCTGATACTTTCCCAAAAGTCTTCTTTCTTTGGCAGGTAGTGTATAAGTCGGAACCTGCCGGATCGGTCAACTATATCTTATAGCTCCCATAGGAATAGTCGGAAGAAAATTATATCCTTGGTGTTTTTTTTAACATATAACCTCCTACGCTTGGAAATAACATTTTTTAATTAGTTCTGAATTTCGAATTTAATTATATCAAAATCGGACGACTATATTATATATCTGCCATAGGAACGATCGGAAAATTTGTGGGAAAACAATATGAAACAAATTATAGCATCGGTGTTCCATGAGAATCTATTGGCAATATCATTTTTTATACTTTTAGTAATTTCGAATTAAATTCATCAAAGAATTTATGAAATAATTACTTTAAAAAAATTTTGCTTTGTTGATTTTGATCGTATTTTCTTTTACTCTGGGATATAGAATATTTAAACTTTCAGCATTACAAATTTAATTTTACACAAATTTCACTGAAGCTAGCAAAATTCCTTAAAAATGTAACATGATGTTCTAACATTGATTATTTCTAATAACTGCAACGGTATACAAACTTCGGCTTGTCGAAGTTAACTTCCTTTCTTGTTTTTATTTGGCTATAATTGTATAATGAACTGTCCGATTTTTATAATTTTTGGCACGTAGATGGGTATTGATAATAAGAACAGTCTCAATTGATGAATAATTTATACAAAATATAAAAAATGTGGGTGTGGGCCGGGTTTTAGTGTTAGGGTCGATTGTGGGCGTTAAAGTAGACGTGGCATCCTGCCGAAACAAACTTTCGCTGCGCAGGAAGCCCAAGAGTCTGCATGTCAAGTCCCAACATGCAAGCTCTTATAGTTTCCGAGATCACCGCGTTCACACAGACAGACGGTCAGACAGACACGGCTAGATCGACTCCGACTAGTGATCCTGATTAGAACATGTGTACTTTATGGGGTCGAAAACTATTCCTTCTACCTGATACATTCGAGTAACGGGTATAAAAATAGGGCCTTTGGCGCAACAAGTAAGGTGAATTTGTTTTTTCAAATTTCGTGGTGTGGTGCACTATGAATTCCTTCCACTCATATCGACGAAAGCCGCGAGTTAACCATATGAGTGAGTGAGAGACAAATAGGCGGCTAACGCTTTTCTTCAGGTCTGTTCTGTAGCGCTGTACTTAGATGAGCGAAAGGAATTCCGAAAAAATACCAGATATCGCGATTGAATTTCGATGAACGCCATTAGCCGCCGCGCAAAGAACAAAAACTTAAACTTTCGGTGTATTCGTGCAGTAGCGGTGTTGCAACAAAAAATTAAAATGGAAGAAAAAACCCAAAAAACGAGATGAAAAGGACGCCTAATCCAAGTTTCGTATTATTGTAGGACTTCACCCACAGGAAGCAATAAGACAAATCCGCAGAATAGTGGAAGTGCTGGAGATAATCCAATTGAGATGCCCATTTGGAAGGAGCATGCTGAGCAGGACTTTGCTCCCTACAGGGACATCCTGCAGGACGGGTCCACGCAAAAAAGTTCTGCCTAAAATAGTTTGATTACGTTGCACTAATACAAGTATCTTTTTAGCAGAGACACCAGTACTACGATCTTCGAAGAGCTTTCCATTGGGGAATCGCCGGACTTCACCACCACCAGCTACTTGGAAGCTAATGCGGAACTGGAGGACGCGCTGGCTTCTATAGGGAGGAGGAATAAAAGGGAGCCCGGTAAGAATCAGTTGGAGAAGCCATTACCAGCCTTTGCTAGGATGCTGGCGACTACCTGCAGCATCAGCGGAAGAACCCCGTTTCCAATCCGGATACCGCTCATTCAAGGCCAATGTTGGCATATTGCGTAATAGAATATAATTTGAGATATAGGTGTCCATATGTATGGTTTTTTCCGTTTGTGTTCGGATTGTGGGCGTTATAGTGGGCTTGCCCAAATTTTTTTTAGGTCAATCGATTGGTATTTGCGAGAGCAATTCGTTTAAGTTAAAATTTGTTCTAGCTTTAAAACTCTAGGAGCCCCCGTTTTGGGCGGTTTGTGGGCGTGGCATTTTTGCGTAACAAACTTCCGCTGCGTACGAACATAAGAATGTAAATCTAAAATCTGAACTCTCTAGCTATTATAGTTTCCGAGGCCACAGCGTTGACACGAACTGATAAACACTGATAGATCGACTCGGCTTGTGATCCTGATCAGGAATATATATACTTTATGGGGTCCATCTACCTGTTACCTGTTTTCTCGAGTACAATATACCCTTTTACTCAACGAGTTACGGGTACAAAAATCAAAGAAGGCGCTAATAGCTAACCGGAAAGGGTGTATTTAGCATTTTAAAATAAGAAAAAGCGTTGGTATCAATGTATTTTATCGGGAGGGGATTACTTTAAAGGGAATGAATTTGATTTAGAAGATGAAATAAAGATCATGAGTTATGATTATAATTTATGTGGTCGGAAACGCATCCTTCTACATGTACATACTTTTCCCCGAATACAATATACCCTCTTACTCTACTTATTTTATACTTTGTTAAAAGCCATTCGAATATAGCTTTATTTCTTGTGTAATTTTAAAATTAAAAAAGTATTTGAACCGTTTTATACATTATGCTGAAATATATAAGACCATTACTCCGCATTTTAAAAAGTTTTAATGTATTTTCAAATAGTATTGCAATTCAAAGTTGGTCGAAAGAAAAGCACACACGGTTGTCCAAGAATCAGCAGGATAATCTAAGCTAATCGCGAGCAGTGATACCGCATAGGCCAGTGAATTTATTTCAATTTGTTTTTCCCGTTTTGTTGACCGATATTGTTGGTCAACCAGTAAGGATGGCATTTGTGAACGGATTTGCAAAAGAGCGGCAAACATACGAGTGCAGTAAGCGCATACCCCCGGTATCATCATTATTGAAGGCTTAATCAACAAGAAAGGAAGTTAGCTTCGGCAAGCCGAAGCTTATATACCCTTGCAGCTATAATTATTAAATTTAAAAACACAAAAAATGATATTCCCAATAGTATAAGATAATATGTCAAAAAACACCGAAGCTATAATTTGTTTCAAATTATTTTCCTACCAATTTTCCGATCGTTCCTATGGCAGCTTTATGATATATTCGTGCCATTTTAATAAAATTAAATTCGAAATTCAGAACTAATTAAAAAATGTTATTTCCAAGCGTTGGAGGTTATATGTTGAAAAACACCGAAGCTATAATTTGTTTCATGTTATTTTTCCACCAATTTTCCGATCGTTCCTATGGCAGCTATATGATATAGTCGTCCGATTTCGATAAAATTTAATTCAAAATTCATAACTAATTAAAAAATGTTATTTCCAAGCTTAGGAGGTTATATGCTAAAAACACCAAAGATATAATTTTTATACCCGTTACTCGTAGAGTAACAGGGTATACTATATTCGTCGGAAAGTATGTAACAGGCAGAAGGAAGCGTTTCCGACCCCATAAAGTATATATATTCTTGATCAGGATCACTAGCCGAGTCGATCTAGCCATGTCCGTCTGTCCGTCTGTCCGTCTGTCCAGATGAACGCTGAGATCTCGAGAACTATGAGAGCTAGGCTATTGAGTGAGCGTGCAGATTCCTGAGCTTCTTACGCAGCGCAAGTTTGTTTCAGTAGAGTGCCACGCCCACTCTTACGCCCACAAACCGCCCAAAACTGTGGCTCCTACAGTTTTGATGCTAGAATAAAAATTTTAACTGAAATGTATCGTTCTAATCAATACCTATCGATTGACCCAAAAAAAGTTTGCCACACCCACCTTATCGCCCACAAACCGCCACCAAACTTCAAAAAATCGTAAGTATGAACGTGGATATCTCGGAAACTATCAA
Source organism: Drosophila subpulchrella (assembly GCF_014743375.2). NCBI lineage: Eukaryota > Metazoa > Arthropoda > Insecta > Diptera > Drosophilidae > Drosophila > Drosophila subpulchrella. The sequence continues at coordinate 768,371 of NC_050613.1, forward strand.
AGATGGAGAATCGGGATTTCAGATTTAGATTTCGTAGCTTTGTACGCAGCGCAATTTTGTCACGCGAATATGCCACGCCTACTCTAACGCCCACAAACCGCCCAAGCCCGTGGCGCCCACAATTTTCATGCTAGATACAAAATTTTAACTGAACTGTATTGGTCTCGTCAATACCTATCGATTGACACAAAAAAAAATTGCCACGCCCACCCTAACGCCCATAACGCTAAAATCTGTCTACCGCCGGTAGGTGGCGCATTTCAGTCTTGCTTTGCTGCTTGCTTATCTCCATTTCCCTTTGGTCCCTTTAGCTGAGTAACGGGTATCTGATAGTCGAGGCGAGGCACTCGACTATAGCGTACTTTTTTTTTTTTTTATTTTTTTGTCCGATTATTCCTATGGGAGCTATAAGATATAGTTGTCCGATCTGGCTGGTTCCGACTTATATACTAACTGCAAAAGATATAAGACTTTTGGGAAAGTTTCAGCCCGATAGCTTTAAAACTGAGAGACTAGTTTGCGTAGAAACGGACGGACAGACGGACATGGTTAGATCGACTCGTCTAGTCATGCTGATCAAGAATATATATCCTTTATGGGGTCGGAAACGTCTCCTTCACTGCATTGCAAACTTCTGACTGAAATCAATATACCCCATGCAAGGGTATAAAAATGTAAACTCGTACTCACAGCTGACATATATATGTATGTATAGTTATCGCAATCGTCATTATTAATGTGGCCATTCTGCCATGTAATTATCATGAATGTTTTGCAATTGCCTACATTTTGTGGTTTACTTATGCGGTGGTAATCACTTTTCACGAACCGGAAATATTTTAAAATCACACTTATTATTCTTATTATGATGTTATTATTCAATGCCTGACTTCATAGGTGTGGAACATGTCTATTTAATGAGCGGCAACGACCGCATCATCGGCTTAGGACTACATCTTACGAAGACTAATTAGAAAACTCCGACTTGAACTCGAATTGAACGACTAAGAACTCCAAACTTATGTACCGCTTAAGGGATAATCAAGCGGCTTTCCTGAATTTAAGGGCTAATTATAATTTAAGATCCTATCTGAGGTTTTGAGCATTGGGCTTTGACCCATAGTCCCACAAAAATCAACCGAAATGTTAAACACTTAATTTGGCCAAGCAAACGTTTTATTACGTGTCCAGCAAAACTCTCCAACTCTCCCGTGTGCAGTCTCTTTATTGAACGCTCTATAAAATAAACGATATTCCACGGAAAATAACATTTATTAAATTGAAGAAAGTCTATAACCGCCTAATATACCACCAGCTCTATCCGCGAACAACACAACATAGTGCTAATAAACAAAGTTGACTCTATAAACCAGAAAATAAATTCTTGCTGAACAACAAGTGCGGTTGTGCGTGCACCTTCAGTGAGAGACAATCGGTGCGGCAGCATCTTCGGAGTGCAAGAGAGAAAAAGGTTGCCCCATCAGCTACGCTATCGCCGATAAAGCAGCTATTCACCATTGTCGATAAGGCAGTTTGTCGGTAAAGCAGTGAGTGCAAGCTAAGCTACAACTTAACTTAACGTTTAAATCCGAAAGATACAATACAAACACAACCTACAAATACACCCAACTCTAATTAAATCAAACAATAAATACACTTAATAAAGTCATGGGTTCTTCTGCTCCACCCACTAAACGTACCCGCAACAATGCTGGAACTGCCAGCGAACGCATCTCGGATGTAAATTCGCCTCAGCTTCTGGAGCTCCTAAAGACTCGCTTCGAGGAACAAACCGAGAAAATTGAGTCGGCCGTTCGGGAAGCTGAACAACGAATGCTCAGAAGCCTTATGGATCGCTTGGACATAATCGCCGGGGAAGTAAAGCAAATGGATGCTCGTGTCCTGACGTTGGAGCGCGAGGTTGCCGATCTTCGCTCCATGAGGGACCGAATGGGTGAGCGGGTTGAGACGCTGAACCGGGAGGTAGAAAATCTACAAGCAGCAGGTGAGAGGGTGGGTGCACTGGAGGCCAGGCTGGCAACGCAATGCAGGGAGACTAGCTCGTGTGATCTGAGAGTTCATGGAGTTCCCTATGTCGAAGGTGAAGATCTCAGAGCTCTCTATCACAAGCTATGCTTCAATCTCCAGCTGACTCCACCACCAAAAGTCTGCGATATCTTCCGAGCAAGGAAATCACAACAAACACATGTGGATCCAGTGATAATAATTAAAATGATAAACCCACGTGAAAAGATCAAGCTGCTTGGTCAAGTCGGAATGTACAAGCGTGAGCACAAGAAACAACTCAGCTTGCAGTTTCTGGGTTTCAATTCAGAAGCGATAATTTATATAAATGAGCAATTGTTAAAAGAGCATTATCTCATCTTTAAAGAGGCTATGCGTATGAAAAAACATAAAATCCTTACGGCTGTCTTTACACGACGCGGCCTTGTGCACGTGCGCTGCGCTCAAAGAGAGGGTGTATGTTGCATCAACAGTATGGAGGAACTTTCGTCCATTAATCATTCGCCCATCTCTCACTAACGCTTCGGCTGGACCTGAAGCTGGTAGCTTTCGTTCTTAAGCGTATAAATCGTATCCTCTTAATTAAGATAGGTTTAAAACTAGGTTACTTTAAGAAATGTATAAGATATGCATTGAATATTGAGATTGCGCCCCTAATAATCATTGATAACAACAATGCAGGATGAGGAAGTTTGTTCCATAGCTAGTGCCATGATAAAAACTATAAGTAATTATAAAAATGGTCTCAAAATCGTTCACTTAAATGCACAAAGTTTGCTAAAGAAGATTGACGAGTTTAGATTCCTTTTCACTCAGTCTAATGTCGATGTGATATGTGTGTCTGAGACGTGGTTTGTAAATGATCTATGTGATTCGTCTATTGTTTGTGAAGGCTTCAATGTTTATCGGTCCGATCGTACTGGTCATGCAGGAGGTGTGGCTATATACGTGAATGTGAAGCTGAAATGTAAGGTGGTACTTAAACAGCCAAGTGACAGTACTATTGAATACATTCTATTAGAACTTCCCAATAAATCCCATGGAAGAACCCTTCTAGGTTGCATTTATAGACCGAATCGGACAATTGACTACGGGTCATTACTTAATGTTGTTTCAGACATTTCGTTGGAATACACTGACATCATATTGGCAGGAGATTTTAACAGCAACCTATTGTCAGAAAGCCACCTCGTAGATAACTTTAAATCCCTAGGTTTGTTTTCCGTAAACGAAACGATCCCCACGCACTATAGCAGCCACTGTGATACATTACTTGACTTATTTCTTATCAATGACCCTAGCAAAATCATACATTATGACCAGGTTTCTGTACCAGCCTTCTCCAGACATGACTTAAATTTTTTAACATACGACTTGACCTTTGACAGCAAAATCAATTCTTTTACATATAGAGATTATAAAAATATAAACTATAATGAATTATAAATGGAATTTTTGTGTTGTGACTGGTCACGTATTTACCACCTTCGTCATGTAGATTGTCAATTAGAGGTTTTAACCAACAATGTCCAGTATTTGTTCAACAAGTTTGTGCCCCTAAGGACCAAGGTGATTAAGCCAATGCAAAATCCATGGTTCAGTAGTGAAATCAAAAACCTAACCCGTCAGCGAGATGTAGCTTACCTCCGGTGGAAGCGATACAAAACTGATGAATTACGAAAACAATACAAAGAGGCTAGGGTAAAAGTAAACATAAAGATAAAATCTGCAAAGAAAGAGCATTATAACATACAATTTAATAACTGTGTTAACTCAAAAAACAGATGGAACAAGCTAAAACGGTTAGGTATTGGAAAATGTAAGCAACAGACAGAGTCTGAGGTGGATGTCGAATTGTTAAACAAAAAGTTTTTGGAAATTGATGTACCTGAAGCAACATGCAATCCGTACCTGAATACTCAACCCCTCTGTGATAATAGTTTTAGCTTTATATGTATAAACCAAAGTGATGTCCTAGCTAGTATTCTGCATGTCAAGTCCGATGCTGTTGGTCTCGATAATATAAGTCCCAAATTTGTTAAGCTTTTGCTCCCCTTAATGTTGCCCCATGTTACATATATTTTTAACACGGCTATTACAACCTCTTCATTTCCGACAATATGGAAAAACGCCAAAATTTTCCCAATTCCTAAGCTAAACAATGACTATAGACCTATTTCAATATTACCTTTTCTATCAAAAGTCTTTGAAAACCTTATGTCCTCACAGATTCAACTATACTTAGCTAACAATTCTCTACTTGATGAAAGACAATCTGGATTCCGTAAGAAAAGGAGTTGTATTACTGCGATCACTAATATTGTTGAGGATATAAGACAAAAACTGGACAGTAACTGCGTAACGTTTTTGACGCTACTTGACCACAGTAAGGCTTTTGATTCTGTGAATCATAACATTCTCTGTACCAAGCTTAGGAATATTTTTAATTTCTCAACTAATGCGACGAAGCTTATTAGGTCGTACTTAACGAATAGATATCAAGCTGTCGTCTCTGGGACGCAAGTTTCTTCTCTCCGGAATTTATCCAGGGGAGTGCCACAGGGATCTGTGCTAGGCCCTTTATTGTTTTCTATATATGTCAATGATCTCCCTAGTATCCTGTCTGAGTGTGAAGTACATTTATATGCTGATGATGTCCAAATATATGTTAGTAGACCCGTAACTGAAATACATGCCTGTGTTCGAATAAGTAATAAAATGTTGTGGCTAATTGAAAAATGGGCAAAGGAAAATGGCTTGGGTATAAATCCTAAAAAATCAAAGTGCTTGGTAATTGGTAAAAAGCAACTTTCAACACTTTCACTCCAAAAATTATATATAAACCATACGCCGATAAGCTATGAAGTGAATGCAGTTAATCTAGGGATAACATTTAACAATACTTTATCATGGAGCAACCATATAGTCAAAGCGACAGGGCGTACCTATGCTCTGTTAAGAAAATTTTCATTCTCTAAATCGTTCCTAACTGAGGAAGTTAGACTATTAATCGCCAAAGTTATCCTCCTGCCCACTCTCTTTTACGGCATAGAAATTTTTGGAAATTGTGATGCGCGGGATTTGCGCACATTAACTGTAGCTTTCAATTCAATTGTCCGTTATGTGTTTAACTTAAGACGTTTTGACCATGTATCAGAACTGACATATAAAATACTTGACCTTAACTTGACCTCCTGGATCGATCTCAGAATTTTAATCTTCTTTCACAAAATAGTCACGAGTGGAGAACCAAAATATCTTTTCAATAAACTTACCCCAGCCACATCTGTAAGAACCAAAAATTACATATGCCCTCGAATACAAACACTGTGTTCCAGAAGGCAATTTTTAATAAATGGTATCCGGTTATGGAACAATCTACCGCACCAATACAAAACAATTAGGAGCGCAACTCAATTTTACAATAAAGTTAAAGATCTTTTAAAATACCAGTACAGATAAGTATACAAATTAAATGAAATGAAATAAAATAAAAAAATATAAAAAAATATATTAAAAACAATAACAATAGTAACTAAGAAAATTTGATGTTAGTCATTAATATTAATTAAGAGAGCGAGAGAAATTGTTTAAATGATTTAAAAATAATAATAATATAAAATATCAACTCAATGTGACTAGCGCGATAATTATAAGTGTGCACTTGTAGCGCTAGGATATAAACAAATAAATAAAATAAATAACCGACTTACTGCACAGAAAACTGCATTACATTTAAATATCCAAGATCCTGCAAAACAATTAACTTTTTATAAAATTGTTAATAAAATCTTATTCGCAATTAGAAAATTCAAAAAAATATATATTATAGAGTAGAAAAGGGAACCTTTTCCGACCCTTTCAAGATTATATAGTTTTGATCACTAATTAGTATTACTAGACGAGTCCATCCAGCCACGTCTGTATGTCTGCCTGTGCTTCCGAGTGCCTCGCCTGTCAAACACCTGTTACTCAGCTAACCAATCTAACTCATAAATTAATGGTCCAGTATAAGCCATATTTGTCACGCCGATGGATTTTGACAAAGAACACTAAAATTGCACTGAAAAAAATGGAGACCGCTATAATCGAGTGCTTCGACTATCAAATACCCGTTGCTCAGCTAAAGGAAGAGCAAGGGAGACGGAGATATGCATATACAAGGCGCCACCTAGCAGCGATTAAGTTATTTAGTCATAACTTCTGAATAGATGTTGAAGACTTATGAAGATATGAATTGATGTTAAAAAAAAATATGGTCGCTGGGCAGACTTAGGCGTTATGGGCGTTGCAAAGTTTTTTAAATTTAATCTAGAGGTATTGATAAAACTAATACATTTGTATAACAATTTGTATTCTAGCTCGAACAAGAGTCCCCACCAAGGCCAGAGTAGTGTTGCACCTTCATCTTCTTCCTTAACACCTTCTTCAAAAAACTAAAAACTAGATTAACTCTTTCTTAATAGAATAACAAAGGCTTGCTTATGGCATCTGAATTCCCGGAGTTTTTAAGTCATCTTTTCGCTATACAGTCAGTCTTACTTCCATTAGCTTATCTCTAGAAAACATTTTATTTAAAATTCTAAAATTTGCCCCCGTTTGTCACCTACAATCGGTTTTTTTATAGGTTGGAGGCATTTTTTGTTTTTAAGATATCGAATTTAATGAAATAAGCCCTCTGGTATTTTCAACGAAAGCACTTTGCAGCAAGTTGTCCCTCTTGCTCGCTCTCATTAGAACCTTAAGGCGTTTGTATATCTGACATTTTTAAAAGTCTGCTGATAATTTCTAAATAAATAAAAGGAAATATATTTATTAAAGGACAAAGAAGTATTTATTTAACCAATTCTATATTTATAAAAATGTAATTTACAAATTAATTTAATTTGTTTTTGTAAGTTGTTTCTTAATATATTTACTATATTAATTATGCAATTATTTTAACATAAGTACATTTTTCTTGTGATGAATAGGGTTTGGCTATATCTAAATTTTGGGTTTTTGGTATAATGCAGTGAAAGTATAAAGTTCCTTTAACAGTCATCGTTTTTTGGAATCATTTTTATGAAAGCATATTCCGCGTTGGTTAAAAATTTTACTGATATATTTGGTAGTGACTTGGATGCCCATTCAACAGGGCGTTTGTATTGGGTTAGTTACTCTTTGCAGACTAGCTCTGGCGGCTAACCTTTAAAATGTGCCGCCTAAGCCATCAGCCTCTAAACCAAAATCTTTCAGGTGATGCGTTAGACTTGCAAATTTGTAAGCCAGCTCCATCCGAAATATATGTTTTTTTTTACTTTCGTCAAAATTTCTTTTCAAAGGTCTACTAAGTATCGTGATACAAACATTCGGAAATAATTCGGTTTTTGAAACCGAATTCTCCTTCATTATTCCTCAAATAAATCGCAAACTGATGCACTTTTGCTTGGTTGCTATTCCAATGAACTCCCTGCAATTAATCTTGAAGTACAAAAGCGTAATTTTCTGAAAAGTCGCAAATGCAATGCAATGACAATAGGAATTCAATTAAAAGAAAAATACCTGTAGAAACAAGACTCTCCAGTAGTGTCGCACCTTCATCTTCCGCCGTAGCACCTTCTTGAAAAAACTGAAAACTAGCTTAACTCTTTCCTATCAGAATACCAGAGGTATGCGTAGCAAGCTAACTAAATTGTATTCTGATAGTCTTTCTTTTGCATCTCACATTATTGTGTTCACTGAGCCCTGGTTATAATCGGATATCCTAAACTCCGAAACTTTTCCTGGTAAGTACGCCATTTATAGGCATGATCGACCGTCCAGGCGAGGAGGACTGAAGAGATACGTGTTGAGGAATTCAATACTAGTGAATTCGTATGTGTAATGCTACCTATTCCTGGTATTTTTACATATATCACCTGCTCGTACATTTTGCCTGCATCTGAATTCCCGGAGTACTTAAATGAACTTTTTGCTATACAGTCAGGCTCAAATAAGCTGTCCAAAGGAGACCATCTTGTAGATCTGGGGGACTTTAATATACCTGGAACTACATGGTCCACAGATGAAAAAATGAATGTCTTTCTTAATTTAGCTCATCATGATTTCACTGAAGGCTTGCTTGACATATCTTTATCGCAAGTTAACTACATTAAAAATTCCTTGATCTTTTTCTGGACCTGTGCTTTGTTACTAATCCGGACTGCGTGTTTCTGTCCAAAGTAACACCTTTTACTCAACCCGAAGGTCCATAACATCCTGCTTTCTAAGTCTCAATCGACACTGGTGCCGTGTTTGAAGAAATATCAAAGAAGTCAACTAAGCGTTTACATTGTTTTCGCAAGGCTGACTTTCAGCGGCAAAATTTTTATATATCAGGCTTTGTATGGTCCGATCTCTACTCATCCCAAAATATGGATGATGCTATAAATATTTTCTATAGTACAGTAAATTCGTTTTTCAATTCTTGTGTTCCGTTATACTATCCGTCAGTCTCAAACAAGCCACCTTGGTTCAGTAAAGAGTTGACATACCTAAGAAATAAGAAGTCTAGACTTTATAGGAAATTCAAAGAAAACGGTTCACAATCTATTTATTCTAGATACTTAAGTGCTCGGAATCCGAGGAAGTTTTATAATTTGGTTAACACTAAGTTTAAGTCCACAAATATCCTTCCTCGTTATCTTTTGAAAATATTACCGCAAGAACTGATCAGGCGATAGCCGATCGTTTTGCTAAGTTTTTTCAAACGACATAATCTACTTTACCTCATTCTTCAAGGCCTTGTTCTTACACTGTATCCAAGTCGAAATTAATATTCCGTCCCACCATAAATGAAAGCTCTTTGGTTGTTGATCTTCAACGTGTCAAGGCTGTATATTTACCTGGTCCTGATGGAATTCCTGGCTGCGTGCTAGGATATTGCGCAAAGGCCCTATGCAACCCTCTTCTCAAATTATTTACCTTATCTTTAGAGCCTTCACAATTTCCCAATAAGTGGAAGGAATAGTTTGTAATTCCTCTCTACAAGAAGGGTAGCAATTATAGAGGTATCTCTAAATTGTCAGCGATTCCAAAGCTCTTTGAAAATATTATTACTTGCAGCACCTCTGTAGGTCAGTTATATTTCCGTGTCAACACGGGTTTATGAAACGTAGATCAACAGCCACTCACCTTTTTAAGCTTTTAAAAACCACTTCAAACAGAAAACTCAATTTATTAGGGTTCCCTGTTGATCTTTTAAGATGAATCTTAAGTTATCTGAATTGCAGAACATAACAAGGAAGAACGCTATAGTCGAGTACCTCGACTATCAGATACCAGTTACTCAGCTAAAGGGACCAAAGGGCAATGGAGATATGCAAGCATCAAAGCGAGATTGAAATGCGCTTACCGGCGGTAGACAGATTAAAGCGTTATGGGCGTTAGAGTGAGCGTGGCAAATGAAAATTGTGGGTGCCACAGGTTTGGGCGGTTTGTGGGTGTTAGAGTGGGCGTGGCTCGCTGCTGAAACAAACTTGCGCTGCGTAAGAAGCTCTGGAATCTGCACGCCAAATCTCAATAGCCTAGCTCTTATAGTTTCCGAGATCTCAGCGTTCATCCGGACAGACAGACAGACGGACAGACGGACACGGCTAAATCGACTCGGCTAGTGATCCCACAAACTTCAAAAAATCGTAAATATGAACGTGGATATCTCGGAAACTATCAAAGATAGAGAATTGGGATCTCAGACTTAGATTCCGTAGCCTTGTACACAGCGCAAGGTTGTTACGCGAATATGCCACGCCTACTCTAACGCCCACAAACCGCCCAAACCTGTGGCGCCCACATTTTTCATGCTAGATAAAAAATTTGCCACGCCCACTCTAACGCCCATAATGTTTAAGTCTGTCTACCGCCGGTAGGTGACGCATTTTAATCTCGCTTTGCTGCTTGCATATCTCCATTTCCCTTTGGTCCCTGAGTCCCTGAGTCGAGTTAATCGACTAGGGCGTTCTTCCTTGTTTTGATTGGGATGTTTGACGTACTCAAAAAATGAAATAAATTTTATGGAAATCGTGTTCAGGTCAGATTTCCTGTGCCCGTCCGCAATGAATGTCTGTGCGTGGTAGTCCATACTGGACTACGAAGTGGCCTCGTTTCAGACCGTTCTAATCAGTGGGCAAAGTGGGCTGCTGGCGGTGGATGGTAGTAAGTGGGGAAAAGGAGTCGTGGAAATTCGTATGGGTTCCCAACTCACTTTGGCTAAATCCACGTTCAGCACACGTGCACACTCTTGACCTTTATATCAATTTAAGCGAGACCGTAAAACCATAGTAAATTATTTGCCTTTGTTTTTCTGTTTGCTTGCGTTAAAGTGTGTGTAGTGGAAAAATAAAGTGTCACACATACAATTACATTCATTTGTCGTGTCGTCGTCATCTTTTCCTTTTTCTGCTCATTCTACGAATAAAATGGAGAAAATTCTTCTAATTGTCGCCCAAGTGCACTTTTCACCATCTCTTTCGCACTATCTTGAGGGCCCCGGACTTTGGCTCTCTTTCTCCCTTCCTGGCTGTGACTCGGTCTCTTTATTTTTGTCATTATGCATGCAGGAGCAACAATGACACACGACAAGGGCAGACATTTTTCTTAAACGCCGACAGAGGAGTCGCAAAATGTCCTCCACACTTTGTCCCACCGTCCTCTCCATGGTTTTTCCATACCATCGCCAAGCCCTTCCCTCTCATGTCAGCACGTTCGCTATTTGGACACATAACTTTTTCCCGTTACGTGTTTCATTTGCTTCGGTTTCGCCAGCACCCGCCACGCCCACTTTTCGGTGACAACGGCTTAATGAATACCACCCCCTTCTGCGAAGGCTCTTCGGAACTCCCTCGCCTGGTATCTTGCATACATACATATATGTGCATATGTATACCTCCATATCGCAGTTGAACTTCTCTTTACTTTCATCCAAGTTCTGTTTGCACTTTCCATTTGCTTCGCTTGTCACTTTTAATTTGCATTTTAACAATTTTAACGCTTTTGATCGAAAACTGATAGGGGGCGTGACCAAATTGCACCGATTACGGCTTGGCGGGGTCGCTTCCTCGACAAGTGACCGCGTCTTGTTTGGTTGACTCAGTGTAGAAAATCAAATCAGAAAAACTCCTGACTTTATAGCAGAGGTACTCAAGTAAAGACATTGTAAATCTGCTCTGTAGAGTTATGAGAAGACATAAACAAATTACGTTTGGATGAACGGCAAAAATCTAGGGCAAATGGCCTCGACAATCAGATACCCGTTACTCAGCTAACAAAAAAGCACCACCTATCGTTCATTCCTAACGGCTGTTGTCAGGATTTTGCTAACACGCGAAATAACGGTAATCCTAGATGGCGCGAGTGGAACTTCGTAAGCAACCGATTTCCTGTATGAACATACATATCTGCATTCCTCTCGCTTTTTATAGAATTGTCTGATTTTTTTAATTGTTTGGTTAAACCATTTTAATGAATGGACCGTCTTACATAATTTTTGGCAGGTAGACGGGTATTGATAATAAGAAGGAAGTTTAAATAAAATTTTTACAAAATATTTAAAAACGTTGGTGGTCCGTGTGAACGCTGTGATCTCGGAAACTATAAAAGCTAGAAGGTTGGGATTTGGAAGGAAGATTCTTGAGCTTCCGATTGAGTAAATGCATAAATCCGGCCATTTCGCAAAAACAGGGACCAATTCTATTTCACGCTTTTAAGAAATCATTAAACACAGCATAAACATAGCAATAGGTTTTGCATAGGCAACTAGATGTGTCCAAAAGTTGGGTATTTGTCGGGTGTTTGGTATCTGTACGTATTTTTCGGTATTTTTAGCTATCGTTGACGGTCCATCGCCAGAGAAACAAGCACGACGATTTTGGTTAACGAGGTAAATTGGTTCAAAAAATTCGTTTTAACTGTGAAAAATAAGTTTATCTTCTTAATGATATTAAAAAGCCGTGCGACAATAAAATCAAATGTATATGAACTTAATAAAAACAAGGAAGAACGCTATTGTCGAGTACATCAACTATCAGATACCCCTTACTCAGCTAAAGGAACCAAAGGGAAATGGAGATATGCAAGCAGCAAAACGAGATTGAAATGCGCCACCTACCCGCGATATCAACATATGGTTATGTGGGCGGTAGACAGTTTTATGTGTTATGGACGGTAGAGTGGGCGTGGCAAACTTTTTTTTTTGGTAAATCGATAGGTCTCGTCGATTGTCTCGTCAATACAAATACATTTCAGGTAAAATTTTTAATCTAGCATTAAAAACTGTGGGCGCCACAGGTTTGGCGGCTTGTGGGCGTTAGAGTGGGCCTGACATATTCGCGTAACAAACTTGCGCTGCGTACAAGGCTACGGAATCAAAATCTGAAATCCCAATTGTTTTTATTTGATAGTTTCCGAGATCTTAGCGCTCATACGGACAGACGGACATGGCTAGATCGACTCGGCTAGTGATCCTGATCAAGAATATATATACTATATGGGATCAAAAACGCTTCTTTCTCCCTGTTACATACTTTCCGACAAATCTAGTATACCCTTTTACTCTACGAGTAACGGGTATAATAACGAAGAACGCTATCAAACCGCTCAAAATTGAGGCGCCCACATTTGCAAAGATTAAAATTTAGAATCGAACTATTAGTTAATCAAATAAAAACGCGTCCTATCGAGGTAAGGGGTCGTGACGATTGCACCTTCAACATTCCAAAGTTCTGATATTACATTTTGTGACGTACATTCGACTAAATAAATAGACTTTCTAAAATGTTTTTGTTCTGCCCGTTTTAGCGAAATATCTGAGCATCTCTTTTAGGAAGTATACGCAAAAAAGTTTTGGGACAAACGTAGTACGGAAACGTGATGTCAGAGACATTTTGCATATTAATGGCCCCGGCCCCCCTCATTTATTTATGCGGTTCCAGGACTTATTTCTTTCACAAATGGTCCATAAACATGTTATAAAAGGGATTCAAACAAGAGCTACCCGAACATGCGCACTTGTTCATTACCTGACCGCAATAAAAGGGATACATGGACAAGCCTGAAGGCGCACGCTTGTTGATAAGATCATGGACCTCACGCCAACGCACAGGCTGACAGCTACTACAGCTACTACAGCTACTACAAATCCCATAATAGGGCCGCGCAACAAATGGAAATATTTTCCATTCTCTGTACCTGTTATTTTAACTCCAAACAAACAGTGAAAAGTTTATTTGGTAGTAAAATAATTTATTTATTCATTTATTTTGGTATTGAGAACATGTTTAATTATATATTGAAATTCATTCCCTGGCTCCATTCCGGTGATTTGCATAGAGGTGGCAGACTCATGTTTCCGATGTTAGTTCGCGATTACAGAACGTAAAGTGTTTACCATAATTCGTAGTTTTGAGATCATGTCCATCTTGATTCATGAACATAGTTTTTTTGTTTAGAAGATATTGATAGTGCTGGCCAATTATCTCCCCTTTAAGTTGATCAATAAATTGGTCAATTTCCTCATAATTTTTCGTTTCACACATCTTGTCTCAACTTTAAAATGATGTATCTAAAATTATTTTCTTGTTTTGGAGCTACTTTAAAAAAAATTTTACTTGTTAAGAAATTTCAAAATATTTTATGCATTGTTTAGAGCACAACCCCCGCCCTTAAGATAGGGCCACAGTAATAGGGGCCTTCAATTTAAATTAATTTTGAGTAAAAATGGTTGTGACTCACGGTTATAGGAACTGGGTTGAAATCTTGTACACATTTCGTATAGGTGAGCATACTGATTCCAATAGAAGTCGGCATTCATATTATGATATGGGTATGATTCAGAACTCAAGTGAACTTTTAAGCTTGATAAAATATTTTTAATAGGTTCTCCATTTAGTGTAAGTGCAATTATTTAAATCTTCGTTTCATGCGGTTAGCAGACAATTTCACATTCCAGCTGTGTTGGCTGCAACGCCCCAATTTATTGGTAGGTTTACACCGCATTTAATAACATCGTACATCTTAATCTTTCAAAATCGCTAGGAGTTACATGGGTGATTTTCCAGGTTATATTCGACATTTCCAGTTTAAAAGTGTGATCATTTCTGTTTTGATCAAACAGATCGCCAAGATCCTTAGTTAGCATCAACACTAGTTCACGTTTACAATTTTAAAAAACTTCTTTATAATTCTCAGCAAATCCCAACAAATGTTTTATTGGTACAAAAAAGTTGAAGTGGGGTCCCATAGAATTTTCGTCTCCACAATCCAGAATTAAATAGATATTGACTTTGAAGATTATCCATAAATATAACATTTTTTTGGGTGGTAGTCATACCGACAAATCGTATTTTATTATTCTCACATCCATTTATTTCGTACTTAATTTAATCCAAAAGGTGTGCCATACAACTATTTTTAAAAACAGTGGTAACATTATCAGTTGTAGGTTCATTCGGTGAATCTTAAAATTAAGGTAACTTTTGTGAGAAATTTGGATAGTATTTGGAATTTTATCGTTTGATTTAAATGTATGATTTACTGTGTTTATGCTATGCCTATTTCATGAAATCAATTCATGAAATGAGCAAATTCGTGTGTGCATAAACACCGTTTCATGAATTCGATAACACACGAAAGTTGACTATGAATTCAGTCCCAATTTACGAAATGCTGAGGCACAGCCTACTTCACAGCCTACTACATTATAGAGCTCTATATCAAATTCAAAAAATTTGACAGCTTTACTGATATCATTTCATGAATTGGTCTGTGTTGTATAAACAGGGGTTATTATAATTTCATGTGTTGGAGAAAGCATAGAATTCATAGCATAAACATAGTAATTGTACGATGACTAAGTATGAAATTCTTTTTTTTGAAAAACTCTCATCTGAGTAAACCTTTTCTCGAACATTTAGTATTAGTTAATTGTTTCCTTTCGTCCCTTTATATTTTACTCGAAGCTTCAATCATAACGACATAAAAAATATTTTCAAAGTAAGTGAGCTTCTTTTTACTCCTGATCCTCTTTATATAGCTTTACAATTAGAAATGCTCGTCTGAGGGTATAAACCAGGTCTTTTATTATAAATAATCTAACTATTATTCGAATGTGCAAATTATGTTTCTCACTAGTGAATTTGATAAAAAAAAAAACTTATTTTTATTTTTAATAATCACTTATTTACTATTACAATTTTTTTATTAGGTCGAACTTATTTAATTCACTGCTCTTTTACTTTCACTCGATTTATTCAACTGCTCGATTCGGATCTCAAAAACGGACTGCGCTGCCTCGAGTTCAATGATCAAAAATCAAACCTCGGCTTAAGAGATTTATCACTAAAAATGGATAAAGAGAATGACTCAAGAGAGTCGGAAAATAGGATGATGCAATTTGCCAATTAAATTTTAGGTCAAAATTCGGTCGAAAATTGGTGTTTACATTAGCGGACTTTAGGGGTCGCTTTGGGGATCTTTTTGTTTACGTTAGCGGACTCAGGGCTCGCTCTGGTACTCCGGTGTTTACAATATCGGCTTGGATGTTTACAGCATCCGTTTGATGCGGACTGCGTGAAACTGATCTGGGTGGGAATGATTTGAAGGCGTAGTTGACAGAAATAGCTGACCACGGATTTATCTCGGGTCTGTCAAAGTTATTTGGAAATTAGCTCTCGGCTCAAAGTTGTTTATAAATTGGGTAAGAGCCCCTAAATAATGTGTCATATAACTTGCATGCGATTCGAAACGTTTTCACCAAATCACCGTGGTGAATTTACGTGGTGAAAACGTTTCGATTCGCTTGCACATGGTCAACTATGCGTATAGATAGTGTGCTTATATCAACACAATTAATTGGTAAATAAATTTGGTTTGCGTTGTCATTGTCATTTTATACATTGTCGGAACATTATTACCAAACTGTCTACATGTTAGCCTCTGATAATTTTACATTCCGAACGAATTGTTTTAATTTTTAATATATTCACAGTCTGATCGATATGTTTTTGTAGGGTGTGGTTAAAGTACTCTTTGATGAAAACCAAACAGATGTCCAAACGATCTTTCCTTATTAAAGTAAACCGACTTTCTCATGGAAGTTATTTCCACTTGAATTGTATTATTATTACTTTCAATTTTAAATGTATTTTCAAGGTCCTAGCCTTTTAGCTTATTGTAAATGAAATCGGTGATATCATTTAATTCATATGATCCAGTAGGAGTTGTAATAACATTGTTACCTATGTAAAAGAGATTATTTTTTTCATCAATATTTGGAATAGAATTATACATGTTAAAGTCGATAAGTGCGCACATCGACCATTCAATTCGATAGGTCGAAAAAGCTTGTATTTATAATGGATCTATTTCCATTCAAAGATAATGTAAGGGATCTAGATTTAAATCTCTTGATAAACTGTGGGAGTAGCCCAGCCTAATATTGGTCTCACTCCTAAAATTTTAATAAACTGATCAAATCCCTTCCTGTTCCTAAGAAGCATCCGTGTTTATCCTCCCAACATTTTTAACAAATTTTCACAACTGTTTCATAATTTCATGTTAACATGGTCCCGATATATATGCCGCATATTTTTTTTTTTTTTTTATATATTAAGTTATTTCCTTCCGTGAAGAGGGAAGAATTATTTGGCCGCCCCGTTGGAACGGGTTAACGCCACCGGCAATGTATGAAATTAAATTTCAAGAAAAACAAAATTTAATGGACAGCTATGTAAATAGCGTGCAATAGTTTCTGGTGATGTTATGATGACGATGAACGATGAGCGATGACGATGAACGATAAGCGATGAAAATGTTATTAATGTGTGTGAGAAATTTTAATTTTAAGATTTAGTGAGTTGGTATAAGCGTGAATGGTGTTAAAGTGTATTAAATGAGCAGTGTGGAGTGTGTTATATTAGATATTAATATTAGCAGCCCGAATGAAACTGGTAACCGATGTCCAATTTTCAATTGGTTCATTTCCAAGTAAACGATAAATATCGTTATATTTAAGTAGTGTTAGATAATTTTGTATTGTTGGTGTATAATTTAACAAAATATGCGAAATGTCTTCGTTAATGTTGCACGAATCGCATAGGGCGTTATCGTAAACTTTCATTTTGGAAAGTGTGTATTTATCAAAAGCATGTCCGCTTAAGATTCTGTTCAGAGTCTTCGTTTCTATACGATTGAATAGGTCTTCTTTCTTTTTAAACCAAGGCTTGGAAGTGGTATACGGTGATGGGAAAGAGTAACCCTTATTACGCTCTAATGAAAACAGACTGTATTCACGCTCCCAGTCTTGTTTTATTTGCGCGAACATATGATTGATAGCGTCTTTGAGGGTCCATCTGACGGGTACGAAAGAGCCGTTAATCCTAGAATTTTTAGCCGCTGTATCTGCGAGATCGTTTTCCCAAACATTGGAATGGCTTGGAATGTGGTGAAACTCTATGGACAGCAGGGTTGGATTGTTTATGACTTTTTTCAGAATGCCTTGAGAGATGCAGTTTTTGGAGTTCGCGTTCTTTATTGTCTGGATGGCACCAGGACTGTCAGATAAAATTGCTATTTTGGAGAACTTCTTTGAAATGCCGAAGTCAATGGCTTTTTCTAGGGCTGTGAGTTCAGCAGTCAGCGACGGCAGTTTTTTGTCGGTGTAGAAACTTTTTACTGAATTGGAATTTAAGTGAACAAAAGCACTACCTGTACAATTTTCCGACATAGAACCATCGGTGAAGATGATTTCCATATTTTTTGAGGTTAAACCTCTTATTTTTTCTTTAAATAAAGAGAGAATTATAGTTTCGTTTGCCATTTTTTTATTCTTACAAGTACCTTTAAGGAAATTTGTGTCAACTGAAATCTTTCGTGTGGACAGAGAATAAGGACAAAAAGAAGCAATACAATCCAGGTAATTTTTAAATTTAGCATAAATTCTACTGTAACTAGTATTTTTGGCTACAAAGGAATTTGACAGAAGCGACTCAGATGGTAGTCCATGCGCGAACGTTTTGGCCAACTCCTTCGCTGTAGCGAATTTAATCCTATAAGCTGGAGGAAGTTCAGCTACAAGATTATAAATGATATTAATTGGAGTCGATTTAATAAGTCCTAAGGCCTTTCTAAGGTGGAAATTAGCATGCTTATTTATGTTGTTTTGAACTGATTTTGATATGTTTGAAAAAGAGGAGCAGGCATATTCATATCTAGTTCTAATAAATGCTTTATAAACAAGGAAGAACGCTATAGTCGAGTACCTCGACTATCAGATACCCGTTACTCAGCTAAAGGGACCAAAGGAAAATGGAGATACCGGCGGTAGACAGATTTAAGCGTTGTGGGCGTTAGAGTGGGCGTGGCAAAGTTTTTTTTTAAATCAATCGATAGGTATTGACGAGACCAATACATTTTAGTTAAAATATTTATCTAGCACGAAAATTGTGGGCGCCACAGGCTTGGGCGGTTTGTGGGCGTTAGAGTGGGCGTGACAAACTTTTTTTAGATCAATCGATAGGTATTGACAAGACCAATACATTTCACTTAAAATTTTTTATCTAGCATGAAAATTGTGGGCGCCACAGATTTGGGCGGTTTGTGGGCGTTAGAGTGGGCGTGGCATATTGGCGTAACAAACTTGCGCTGCGCTCAAGCCTACGAAATCTAAGTCTGAAATCCCGTTTCTCTATCTTTGATATTTTCCGAGATATCCGCGTTCATTTCTACGATTTTTTGAAGTTTGTGGGCGGTTTGTGGGCGTTGAAGTGGGCGTGGCAAACTTTTTTTTAGGTCAATCGGTAGGTATTGATGAGAACAACACATTTCAATTAAAATTTTTGTTCTAGCATCAAAACTGTAGGAGCCACAGTTTTGGGCGGTTTGTGGGCGTTAGAGTGGGCGTGGCACTCTTCTGAAACAAACTTGCGCTGCGCAGGAACCTCAGGAATCTGCATGCCTAATGCCAGTATTGTATCTTTTATAGTTTCCGAGATCTCAGCGTTCATACGGACAGACGGACATGGCTAGATCGACTCGGCTAGTGATCCTGATCAAGAATATATATACTTTATGGGGTCGGAAACGCTTCCTTCTGCCTGTTACATACTTTCCGACGAATCTAGTATACCCTTTTACTCTACGAGTAACGGGTATAAAAAGTAATGACTTGCTTGGATGTACTCCGAAGCGACAGCCACTGAGCATTTAAATAAACATATTCGTTTGATTAGATTTAGAGATCGTTTTATTTACATGCTGAACAGACGAGTTATTTTACCTAAATAATTTATGCTATTTACATTTTTATACCCGTTACTTGTAGAGTAAAAGGGTATACTAGATTCGTCGGAAAGTATGTAACAGGCAGAAGGAAGCGTTTCCGACCCCATAAAGTATATATATTCTTGATCAGGATCACTAGCCGAGTCGATCTAGCCATGTCCGTCTGTCCGTCTGTCCGTCTGTCTGTCCAGATGAACGCTGAGATCTCGGAAACTATGAGAGCTAGGCTATTGAGATTTGGCGTGCAGATTCCTGAGCTTCTTACGCAGCGCAAGTTTGTTTCAGTAGAGTGCCACGCCCACTCTAACGCCCACAAACCGCCCAAAACTGTGGCTCCTACAATTTTGATGCTAGAATAAAAATTTTAACTGAAATGTGTTGTTCTCAACAATACCTATCGATTGACTCAAAAAAATTTTGCCACGCTCACTTTTACGTCCACAAACCGCCCACAAACTTCAAAAAATCGTAAGTATGAACGTGGATATCTCGGAAACTATCAATGATAGAGAATTGGGATCTCAAATATGCCACGCCCACTCTAACGCCCACAAACCGCCCAAGCCTGTGGCGCCCACAATTTTCATGCTAGATACAAAATTTGAACTGAACTGTATTGGTCTCGTCAATACCTATCGATTGACTCAAAAAAAAACTTTGCCACGCCCACTCTAACGCCCATAACGCTTAAATCTGTCTACCGCCGATAGGTGGCGCATTTCAATCTCGCTTTGCTGCTTGCATATCTCCATTTCCCTTTGGTCCCTTTAGCTGAGTAACGGGTATCTAATAGTCGAGGTACTCGACTATAGCGTTCTTCCTTGTTTAAAATAATATTATTGCACAAGACACTTAAAGGTTTTTTCCTAAAATTAAAATGAATAGTTGCTGATTTGTCTGGATTAAAAGTAAGATTATTAATGTTGCACAGTTCCATAAATCTATTTACTTTTTGTTCTAATTTCTCTTCAGCCATCGAAAAGACTTTGTCATAACAGACTAGAAAGAAGTCGTCAGCGTACTGGAACAAAATACTGTCATGGTCATTACTTAAGCTGTGAAGCTCAGCTGTATATAAATTAAAGAGGATTGGACTCAGACAACTACCTTGACTAACTCCTTTGTTTACAGTAACCTCTGCAGTACCCATAGTGAGAACTCTTTTACTAAGGAAGTTTATAATGAAATAAATATGATTGTGGTCGAAACCCAAACTAACTAATTTGCTACCCAGAATAGGGATATTGACGGCATCAAAGGCTTTACTTAAGTCTAAAACAGCTGCGGTAACGTGCCACGAGCTTTTAAGTTGGCTATGTTATTTAGTACATCGTTGATGCATTGGGCAGTAGAATGGTTTTTTCTGAACGCATAGGATCTTGATGGCAGAATTTTATTTTTATTCTTCCATACGCAATTTAATCAAACCTTCTAAGCACTTAAAGGTCACACTTAGCAGGCAGATAGGTCTGTTGTTGGTAATAATTGAAGAGTCAAGATTCTTTTTGGGAACAGGTATAACCCTTATTTTCCGCCACTGTTCTGGAATAACACCATTGTCTAAAGTAATGTTTAGCAGGGATACCAGTTTTTCTATTTGATTTAAGGGTAGAGCTAAAAGCATTCTGTATGAAATGTTGTCTAGACCCTTAGCCGAGTCTGGGTTACGAGAGTTTAGGAAGTCAGGAAGTTCACGCGCTGAGAAATTAGAGTTGGCATATCTATAAAGCAGATCAGGAGAAAAAGATACGTCAGGACACATCGCAGTATTGGGTGCTGTGGCTATTTGATTGAGAAAGTCTCTATGTTCTGAGTCAGATATTGCACTGTTGGACGGTTTAATTTGTTTATAAAGGTTAAGATTTTTGATTTTGTTCCACATATCTTTCAGGGAAGAGGGGTTGAAAATGTCTTCTGCCAGCTTATTGAGTTTTTCTTTTCTCATTTTATAAAAACTTAACAACTAAAGATTTTTATTACTGTTAATATAGGCAATAGCATCAGATTGTAGTTTGGATTTAAAATATTTTTGTCTGCACGCGTTTCTTATTCTAAACAATTTTTCACAGACCTCGTCCCAATACTTTTTTGGAACACATCTGTTGTTTGTATTTATTTTAATTGAATTATTAGAGTGTATTGTTTGGGATGAGTTGGAAATGCTATCTAACGTTGTAATTTAAATTTTGGAAAAGTCTTTGATTATTTTTTTATGGTTAAATTTAATAATATTAGTCGAAGCAGAAATTTGGTCTATTTCAATTAAGATTGGGAAATGATTGCTATTTGATATTTTACAATTTATTGAGGACCAGTTAGAACAAAGATTGCTACTATTAATGAAAGTGAGATCGAGTGTTGAACTATTGGATGGGTTATGAGAGTAAGTTGGAGAGCCGTTGTTAAGGCAAAAGAAACCGGAGTGTAAGAGGGAATTTTCTAAAATGCAGCCTCTGGCATCTTGAGTATTATTACCACAAATGCTGGATTTGGCATTACAGTCATTAAAGTCACCTATGACAGATAGACCACTCGATTGAGCAGCAATAGTAAATAGATCATCGCAACCTTGTTGAAAAGAACTAATATCTGTGCTGGGAGCAGCATATACACTGAAAATATTAATATTATTTCTTAGGTTAATTGTACGGATACCAATGACTTCTAAGCTAATATCACAGTTGATTTGTCTAAAGCGTATATGGTTTTTTAAGTAAATTCCAACGCCTCCATAACCATCGTTACGCGGCTTACATACAAAATTATAATTTGCCAAGCTACACATGGAATTATTTGAAACCCATATCTCTGATAAAATTGCTATGTCTATGTTGTTGTTTACTAAGAATAATTATAGTAATTGTTTGTTATTATTAGCAGTTAAGCTCTGAATATTATACTGTAGGATTTTTATTGTCATTTAAATAATATAATTTTATGTTTTATTTTCAAATGAAAACAGATAGACAAATAAAAGAGAAAAGAAAAAACGAATAAATAAAAAATAATTAATTTAACAGATAAAAATAAGTAAATAGATAAATAAATTAATAAAAAGGTTATTATTCAAAATTAAACAAGTTGATTAATTTTGAACAAATAAATTTTTGAGTTTGTAAGTGCTATTCTGTTTCTTAAATTCTGTAAAAAGATTCTTCATTCAGGTACTAAATTGGTTGTTTCGTTGACTAGAAATGAGGATATTTCAGAAGCTAATTGATTTAAACTATTCTCCGCAGCTTCAAGAGCTGGATTGTCTAAGAAAGGTTGACTAGAGGGTGAGGAACTAGGTGGATTAGAATGATTGTGAGAAAACTTTACGTTTAGAGTGTACTCATGTTCATGAAGAGCAGCTTTCCAGCTGATCATAGTGTCACGTGAATTTTTCTCTTCGTTTTTCTTGTTAAGAGAGTTCTTAACAACCAGGATGCTATTAGCTGCCGTTGCTGACTTGCACTCAGCCTTGCAGCGCCCATGACCAATCTTATTTACTGAAACTATATCTTAAATGTTTAATTTTAGCAAGACAGCATTTAATTCAAGTGGATTTATAGGAACTCTTCTAGGTCGATTTTCGCCATTGCACAGTGGTCGGTGCCATAGGCCATAAATCAAAAAATTGATTTTGAGCTATTCCAACGAAACCCACTTTTTCGAACATCTGATTGTCCAAACTTAACGACACAATACCGTTTGTTTGGCAATTCTAACGGGGCTCTCTAAAAATAGAACGAAAAGAGCGAGCACGTGCTTACGTATTTGCAATTTGCCAGCAGTCAAGTGCAACAGCCCAAATATAAAAAAGGCAAATTAATTATAAAACACCCGTAAAATCAATAGAACTCAAATGAATATTGTTCATAGTGGTATATACTTTATTTATACAGATAAATATATAAATATTTTGTGCTGTGTCTTGTCTATATCTATTTTTAAAGAAGTGCGTCTTTTTTAGTTTGTATTTGTTGTTCATTACAAAGTTTAGGTAAAGTTTTAAGTGTTTTCCCCCCGTTGCCCCCCAATAAAGTACACATTATATTATTTATTAATATTTTTAGATTATAAAAATGTTTACTTCAGCTGCGACAACCTGCGTCTGCACATTTTCCATTGCAAAATTCAACATAACCTCTTTTATTTTTCAGCAGCTCTATCTAGGAGGGACGCACTTTTTTGTTCTGTGTCTGTTATGTTGTTGTTGCTGATGAAGTTTGTTGTTGTTTTTGCGTTATTTGTTATGTGTTTTATGTTTATACCCGTTACTCGTAGGGTAATAGGGTATACTAGATTCGTCGGAAAGTATGTAACAGGCAGAAAAAAGCGTTCTCATCAATACCTATCGATTGACCCAAAAAAAAAGGTTTGCCTCGCCCACTTTAATGCCCACAAACCGCCCACAAACTTCAAGAAATCGTAAATATGAACGCGGATATCTCGGAAAATATCTAAGATAGAGAAATGGGATTTCAGATTTAGATTCCGTAGGCTTGAGCGCAGGGCATGTTTGTTACGCGAATATGCCACGCCCACTTGAACGCCCACAAACCGCCCAAGCCTGTGGCGCCCACAACTTTCATGCTAGATAAAAAATTGTAACTGAAATGTATTGGCCTCGTCAATACCTATCGATTGATCCAAAAAAAATTTGCCACGCCCACTCTAACGCCCACAACGCTTAAATCTGTCTACCGCCGGTAGGTGGCGCATTTCCATCTCGCTTTGCTGCTTGCATATCTCCATTTTCCTTTGGTCCCTTTAGCTGAGTAACGGGTATCTGATAGTCGTGGTACTCGACTATAGCGTTCTTCCTTGTCTTAGATTATTTTTTTGTTTGATTATTTAATTATTTTCTCAGGTACCCAAATTCAAAGCGAGTATACTCGAAATTATGTTTTTAACATTTGGATTGAGGAATCTGGCACACTTGCGGAAAGATTTAAAAATGTACTGGATTTCCTAATTAAGGACATAAGAAATAAGGGATATGAGCCGAATTTGGACGAATTCCAAACACAAATAAGCTACATATATTTGTAAAAAGCTGGCATCGTTTTGGCAGATTGCTAATCGGAATAAAGAGAGTTTTCCTAACAAAAATTCTGATTGGCTGGAGTGCAAGGAAACTATAAATATAAAATACTCCTTGCCACCAAAAGCAACTAATATTAGTCGTGGACGGCCAAAAAAGGATTTTGCAGACATTTCGAATAGGACGAAACGCCGACGCATAGCAGAGGTTGCGATTTGAGACGAGTCTGCTGCATCTCTTTTACGGATATCTGATTTGCAAGGGAATAAATCAATTTCCGAACCAAGAATTGAAGAAGTTTTAGCTCTTTTTATGGAATGTCAGTTAACCAAACACCAGTATTTAATGATACGGTCATTTATTAACTTAAAATTATCATATGAAAACAAAATCAACGCTTCTAGAGTCAACTATTTCATTACTTAATGAAACAATTTAAAAAGAATATGATTTTGTTTTGTTGTTTGTTTTCCACATTAAAAATATTTGTATATATCTTAAGCTTTTTGTCTGTTATCTGAGAGGGTGTGCGTGGGGGTGGAAATAGGTAATCACACCCATACATGTAGGTATTATAGATCTAGGTTATTAAATAACTTACAGTAAAAATATCAGCCTGAATTTATGAATTTACTGAATTTATGACTGCTTTCTCCAGTAAGCGCAATTACTCAGGAAATCGTTCCCAAGGAAGCTACAGGATAAAGTTGTACGATCTGGTCAATTTTTTTTACTATATATTTATAATATTTTTATAGATTTTTGGTGAAAGTTTCATAGCGATAGCACATCTAGAAGTATTTATGGCCGCGGCTCCATACAAGCCCGACCACTGTTCATTGGTTTCACCAATTTTGTCTATGTAGACCACAAAGGGTCCCTTGTGAGCGCTGCTGTACGAGTATCCGTTGTTTTCCAAATTTCCACTTTCTCTCTTCTCTTCTTTGCTAGCAGGATCCGTTATAGATCTACCACTTACTTGGCTGGTTGGACTCGGATGACTTACAGGGTCATTGACTTCTTTCATCTCAACTTCTTCGCTTTCCGATTCCACTAAAATCTTATCCGTAGGTTTTTTCTTTTAATTTAAGGGCGATAATTTCGGCCTTTTCACGTTGCTCAACTCCGAGTAAGGGTTTTTCCCTTGGCCTCGGAGGAGGCCATTTTTCTTGCAGTAACTTTACCCGTAATTGATTATATATTTAACCAATAACAATAAACAAATATTTATAAAAAGTATTTAAACGTATATATTTCGTTATATTTTTGTTTTGAAAAAAACAGAAAAAGTACAAA
This sequence comes from Drosophila subpulchrella, assembly GCF_014743375.2. Classification (NCBI taxonomy): domain Eukaryota; kingdom Metazoa; phylum Arthropoda; class Insecta; order Diptera; family Drosophilidae; genus Drosophila; species Drosophila subpulchrella. Next base: position 794,016 of record NC_050613.1, read on the forward strand.
TCGGTTAGTATCACACACTGCTCAAACACCTCCGTTGCATGCAACAGTCAGCACGCGAATGATGCCGCATATTTAAATCATCTTGTTTAAACATTATGATAAAGTTGCCATTGTCACGAATCAAATGTTTCGCTATATAAGTAAGTTAAAAGATTGATTATTAATTTGATATAAAAAATCAAACTTCACTTTATTGAGTAGGATTAAGAACTGATTTTAATTAAGCTAAACAATTATTCATTATGACTTCGCATCGATCCATCGCTGCCACCGTCTCTGCCGCTGCTGCTGTTTCTGCCAACGTTCTTTATTATCATTGGCTGCTGCTCTTCATCGCTGTCGCTGTTGACCAAATTTAGTTGTCATTGGCCAATGCATTTAAGTTATTGTTATTGTTGGCTATTCTGCATTTCCACGATCGCTAATCAAAAGGGGCAAGCTCAGCGCACGTGGCTTAGTTCGTGTGAACTTTATTGGGGGCATTGATTGTGCAATCAATGCTTACCTCTACTAATGTCTGAGTCTTTATATAATTTTGGGTGTTAACTAGTATAAGTTTGACATAAATTAAAAGTGTCGATAATTTGATGACGACCCATAAAAATAAGATATAATAAGAATAGGATCTTATAAGCTACACAGAGAAAATTATGACGTTCTCAAATATAGTATTTGTATTCTCAATTTGAGGACGTACTCAATTTAAGTACAAAATTGGTGGGAAAAACTTATGTTGAGAAAAGCTGCTCTCATTTTAAGAAAAAGAACTTGAATTGATCACAAAATTCTAAGTTTGAGGAAATGTGTTCTTCAATTTCCAACTTGAGAATTAATATTCTCATTATGAGTAACCGAAAAACTCAAAAAGGATTGGCGAATTCTCATAATGAGTTCTAGATTATTCCGTTCTGCTAACGAGACAGGAGATGAGCGGACTTTAATTTGTTGCGTCTATGGTTGTCTCTCTCTCACGGTTTCTAAATGCACCGCGCGTTAAGTGACACGCGCCGCATTCGTTTGTCGGTCACTTTCAGTGAGATTTTCCAAGAATAAGACGTGCGGGATGTCGCTAAAAGATCTTTTAGACGAATTTGACATTCTTTCGGCCTTTCCGTGCTTTGAGGATAAGTGTTTTAATCTAATTTGTTTTTGTAAAGTGCTTCATGTGAAAAAAGGTGCTAGAATCCATATGTACATACGTATATACATTAATATACATACATAGAAAAATAAGAATGTAAGAAAAGTGCTGCTTTATTCCAGTCGTAAGTTGCGGAACGTGTTTTAAAAAAACATAGTTCTGGGTCGTTTCTTTTTTACGCAAAACAGCACGTATGCAAATTTTCCAAGGCAAATGTGCGTGCTGGGGGCAGTCTTTTGCGTGCCATCTGGGTGTATTTTAATATAGTGCATCCAGAAGCATGCCCAAACGGGATTTCGGAAACGTAAAAATAGTTCTGGATCGTACCTTTTTTACGCAAAACAGCACGCATGCAAATTTACCTAGCAAATTTGCAGTCTTTTGGGTGCCGTCTGGGTGTATTTCAATATAGTGCATCCAGGTGTATTTTAGTGGGAATGTAAAATAACCAAACTCAAACCCGAAGGTTGCCGATGCCCGTTTTTTTTACAGTCGTCTTTTTTCGGTACTGTTCTCTTGACAAACAAATAATAAAGACAAAAGGGATCATGCAAGGAAGTGCGCGGTTTTTCGTGTCTCTTGCATTTCTCGTCAGTTGCATTTTTAGTTCTGAAAAGTGAAGTTCGTGCCTCGTGTTTTGAAAAAGTTTGTTGCTTTCTGCCACCAATTTTACATCAATATTTTCACAGGTAAGCAAAGTGTAGATAATTTAGTTCAATATGAACACAACACAGTTCAATATGAACATAAAAGAGTACATGTACATTGAACATTCAAACTAAAAACAAATTAAATTAATAAAATAATAATTATTTGAATGTAAATCGTACATACAACAGTGTTAATGTGCCAAAATAAATATATTGTATATTTGTAATATATATACAAATGTTTCAAAATATATAATATTCAATTTGCTTTATATCTTTCAGAATCGCAAGAAATGCATGGGCACACCAAGGACTGAACTGCGTAAATGATAAAAGTACATCAACAAGAAGGAAGCAGCAAAGCCCCGTACAGAAGGGGAGAGACTCCGATCAAAAATTAGTTGAGTTCTTGAATATTGAAATAAAAAATAAATATGAAATTGAAATCCAGTCTAATGTATTCCTGGGGAAAACTTCCAGATATTTGATTTTTGAATGCTTCTAGGTGCATTCCTGGGTACATGTTACAGGTGCATTAAAAAAGAGTACACCCAGAAGGAGTTTAGTATGTTGCTTCCAGGTGCATTAAAAAAGAGTGCACCCAGAATGTGTTTAGATTGTTGTTTCCTGGTGCATTAAAAAAGAGTACACCCAGAAGGTGTTTAGTATGTTGCCTCCAGGTGCATTAAAAAAGAGTGCACCCAGAATGTGTTTAGTTTGTTACTTCCAGGTGCATTCCAGGTATATGCTTCCAGAAGCTTGCAACGGGTGCATTCTTTTTTGTCCCGCACCCGTGTAAAAAGAATGGACAGTCTCATCACTTCCTGAACACCTTTTTGATGCCATTTCATAATGAAAGAACGCAAGCTGGAATGCTGTCATTTACGACTGGGATGCAACTAATTTAAAACGTATGTATGATGTATGTACATACATGTACATGCTTGAAGCACGTACTTCAATTACAGTCACACATACAATCGTACATATTGATGTACATATATGTACTCCTGGTATTATAAAAAATATTTTAAATAACTTTTAGCACATGTCAGGCCAAAACACTTGGCTACAGTAGCTGAAAAAGCCAAAGCTGAAAACTTAGTTCTTAAACAGATAAGAGCTTATTGCTATGAAATGAATTGCTAACATCGATGGTTTCTATTTCAGCCTCTTTTTTCGTTACTAGAGCAGAGCGCTAAGGGGAAAAACATACTAACGTATTTCGTGGATTACAAAGTGCTGTCCAACGATAAACGGAAAAATTTAATAAGCATTATAGTGGACGATGTTCAAGCCAGAGGTATGGCCATCAAAACTACTGATTTTTCATTGTTAGTAGAGGAAATATGTACCTTATTCCTATATTCGCGATATAAAAATGTGCGAACCCGAAAGCAATCTAATAAGGCTAAGTTAACTACGGTGGATGAGAATTCTTCTATTAAAGCTAATTCAAAAGTTGTTGAATTTGACGAATTCGAGGCGGCAGCAAAGAAAGCATTTCGGATTGTCAGGAGAGCATGGTCCTCAAATTGACCAATCTGAACAACTACCAGACTAAAATCAATAAGATGATAAGCAAATACTACAACGCAGGAATGCAGGAAGGCTTGGAGGATTCGGACATGAAATCATTTTGTTTATTTTGACAAACGATTGTTTTCTTCATTATTAGAAAGTTTTATATGTGCTTTTCCATGTACTGGGTCTTGAATACCCAAAGCGTTCACAGCAAGCTTGGTTGCTCGTGCAAAAAATTTTTTTAGCCTTGACACAATCTATGATTCAAAATCTTCATCTCTGTCTTTGCTACTAAGCTTTTTAAAATCATCTTAATCTCTATTGTTATTACAACCTATTTTCATTTATCAAAATAAAGCCAAAATGTTTGTTTGCTTTAAATGTTTCAATTCTTTCGATACTCCTCGAGATTTGGTAAGCCATTTACGAAAAGTGCATTGTTTAAATAAAACCGCTTCAGTTCATTGTGACCAGAATAACTGTCATCAAATTTTTACAAGCCTCTATACCTTTGGAATGCATTTAGATAGATGTCATAAGGTGAACATTATTGAACAGCAACCAACTGTGTTTGAACCGGCTTCCATTTCTTCTCAGTTGATTCCATTTGAAAATGTTGTTGAAGTCGACAATGAAATTATTTCTTGCTTGGCATCGAGCGAGTATGATGATATTGTTAGCAACATTAGTTCTACTGCTTACCTTAATAATTTGGATGACTTAAAAACCAAAGCTCTTTTGCTATCAATAGAAATGTCTGACTTAAGCTCGATGCCCCGAAAACAAGTTTCAAAATTACAAAATATCATTTCAACAATTTTAGTTTCGATAGGGCAGGTCTAAGAAGCCGAGTTAGGTGAAAGCACAAATAATGAAGAACTTCAAAATTTGATCTGTTTTTGTAAACAGCCATTTCAGGATATTCGATCTGAATTTAAATTGCTTGCAACTTTAAGAAAACCTAATTTGTTTAAAGAAATAGTTTTGCAAGGCAATCCTACCTTGGGAATTCAGACAGATCATATTTATATTGAGGGGGTGTGCAAATTAAGTTTCACACTAGTGAATTAATTAAACAAATTTATTTTTATTTTTTAAAATCACTTATTCACTATTACAATTTTTCAATAGGTCGAACTTATTTTATTCACTGCTCTTTACTTTTACTCGATTTGTTCTACTGCTCGATTCGGATCTCAAAAACGGACTGCCTTGCCTCTAGTTCAATGATCAAAAATCAAACTTCGGCTTAAGAGACTTATCCCCAAAAATTGATAAAGAGAATGACTCAAGAGAGTCGGAAAGTAGGCTAGTGCAGTTTGCCAATTAAATTTGCATAAGCGGAATGATTTGGAGGCGTAGTTGACAGAAATAGCTGACCACGGATTTATCTCGGGTCTGTCACAGTTATTTGGAAATTAGCTCTCGGCTCAAAGTTGTTTATAAATTGGGTAAGAGCCCCTAAATATTATGTCATAAAACTTGCATATGGGCAAATCCGAAAAATGGTCAACCAGGACCGAAAAAAAAAACTTCATAGTCATCGTATTTTTTTATGTATTTTCATATATAAATGTTCCAATTGTTATAATTCAATGGATACATAGCATATCTCAGATGTTTTTTTGAAGAAATTGGCCTGAAAACTGAAAAAATGTAATTTTTCAGTTTTTGCTACTTTTAAAGGCATTTTTATACCCGTTACTCGTAGAGTAAAAGGGTATACTAGATTCGTCGGAAAGTATGTAACAGGCAGAAGGAAGCGTTTCCGACCCCATAAAGTATATATATTCTTGATCAGGATCACTAGCCGAGTCGATCTAGCCATGTCCGTCTGTCCGTCTGTCCGTATGAACGCTGAGATCTTGGAAACTATAAGAGCTACAATACTGGGATTAGGCATGCAGATTCCTGAGATTCCTGCGCAGCGCAAGTTTGTTTCAAAAGAGTGCCACGCCCACTCTAACGCCCACAAACCGCCCAAAACTGTGGCTCCTACAGTTTTGATGCTAGAACAAAAATTTTAACTGAAATATATTGTTCTCATCAATACCTACCGACTGACCTAAAAAAAAGTTTGCCACGCCAACTTTAACGCCCACAAACCGCCCACAAACTTCAAAAAATCGTAAATATGAACGCGGATATCTCGGAAAATATCAAAGATAGAGAAACGAGATTTCAGATTTAGATTCCGTAGGTTTGAGCGCAGCGCAAGCTTATTACGCGAATATGCCACGCCCACTCCAACGCCCACAAACCGCCCAAGTCTGTGGCGCCCACAATTTTCATGGTAGATAAAAAATTTAAACTGAAATGTATTAATCTCGTCAATACCTATCGATTGATTTAAAAAAAAGTTTGCCACGCCCACTCTAACGCCCACAAACCGCCCAAGCCTGCGGCGCCCACAATTTTCGTGCTAGATAAAAAATTGTAACTTAAATGTATTGGTCTCGTCAATACCTATCGATTGATTTAAAAAAAAACTTTGCCACGCCCACTCTAACGCCCACAACGCTTAAATCTGTCTACCGCCGGTAGGTGGCGCATTTGCTGCTTGCATATCTCCATTTTCCTTTGGTCCCTTTAGCTGAGTAACGGGTATCTGATAGTCGAGGTACTCGACTATAGCGTTCTTCCTTGTTATGTTTAAATATTTTGCAAGGAAAACATATGATAAGTTTGCTCTCTTTCTACCAAATGTCTTTATTACAATCTAATAAGAAGAGGAAAATTCAAAGAGAGCTTTAAAATGTTAAGTTAACTGTAAATTTTTATTTTGCTTCTTATCTATTTTCTAATCGTACGTTCGCGACCGAAAACGTAATTTTATTGTAATAGCTTCGCATTAAGTGCAAGCAGGTCGATGAAACTTCATGTGTTAAGTCATTTTGGCTTAAGTATTAAAAATTTAAAAAAACTTTGGAGCTATTACAAACCAATCTTTTAATATTAATTTTCAAAGTGGCGTACGTTCGCGAACGTAAGTATTTTTTTTTTTCAAACTTTTATTTGTTTAGTAAGCATATAAACATTCTTAGATGGCTAAAACAAGTGACAAATATACCCGGTATATCAGTAAAATTAAAAACGATCCACAGATGTTAAAAGAATTGCGTAAAAAAGCAGCTCAGAGAATGAAAAAACGCCGCTCAGCATTGGCAAACAAGAAAAATCAAACTGTTTTAAGACATATTCAAGGAAAAGATCGTAAAAGGATAAAGGATTATAGGGAAAAGAAGAAAAGAGAAGCTCAAGAAAAAGAAGAACAGAAAGAGTAAAATTGTAAGCAAACTTTGGGAAAGGCATTAAAAAGGGCAGAAAGGGCATTGCCAACCGATTTAAACAAAACAAGGAAGAACGCTATAGTCGAGTACCTCGACTATCAGATACCCGTTACTCAGCTAAAGGGACCAAAGGAAAATGGAGATATGCAATCAGCAAAGCGCGATTGAAATGCGCCACCTACCGGCAGTAGACAGATTTAAGCGTTGTGGGCGTTAGAGTGGGCGTGGCAAAGTTTTTTTTAGATCAATCGATAGGTATTGACGAGACCAATACATTTCAGATAAAATTTTTTATCTAGCATGAAAATTGTGGGCGCCACAGGCTTGGGCGGTTTGTAGGCGTTAGAGTGGGCGTGGCATATTCGCGTAACAAACTTGCGCTGCGCTCAAGCCTACGAAATCTAAATCTGAAATCCCATTTCTCTATCTTTGATATTTTCCGAGATATCCGCGTTCATATTTACGATTTTTTGAAGTTTGTGGGCGTTAAAGTGGGAGTGGCAAACTTTTTTTCGGGTCAATCGATAGGTGTTGATGAGAACAATACATTTCAGTTCAAATTTTTATTCTAGCATCAAAACCGTAGGAGCCACAGTTTTGGGCGGTTTGTGGGCGTTAGAGAGGGCGTGGCACTCTGCTGAAACAAACATACGCTGCGTTAGAAGCTCAGGAGTCTGCACGCCAAATCTCAATAGACTAGCTCTCATAGTTTCCGAGATCTCAGCGTTCATCCGGACGGACAGACAGACGGACAGACGGACAGACGGACATGGCTAGATCGACTCGGCTAGTGATCCTGATCAATAATATATATACTTTATGGGGTCGGAAACGCTTCCTTCTGCCTGTTACATACTTTCCGACGAATCTAGTATACCCTTTTACTCTACGAGTAACGGGTATAAAAATTGAAATTATAAAAGCATTATTCAATAAGTAGGGGAGAGTGGGGATAGGTGAACCACGGGGATAGATGAACCACTACAAATATTTCACCTTCTGTCATGATTTTGTGCGCCATCTATATGCGTGTTGCTTACTTAGTCGATATCCTAACTTCACACGCACGCACAGTCGCGTCAAACGATTGTTGTCGTTTTTATCGCTAATCGAAGTTTGTATTCGCCGTTTGCAGCTTCAATTGTGACCTAACGTTTTCTTGGAAAAATTTTATCGTGCTTCGCCAGTGGCATTGAACTTCATAAAATTGTATTATATCGTAAGTAGACGCAAATTATGATATTTCCACGGATAGCTCACGCAGTTTAAATATTTCATGTTTTCTTCAAATCACTTCTAATTGGCTAATGACTTGTGGGGATACATGAACCAGGAGGACTTACGAGGGTACCCAAAGGCTAAACCACGAAAACATACGACTCGGGGAAGAAAACGAGGAAGGAGTATCATTGCTACAGACTCACCGCAGAAAAATTGATCGCGGAAAAACATAATCAGAAAACTAAAGAAAACCTTCGAAAAAAGAAAAAATAAAAACAAAAATAAGAATAAATAGCAATATTGTAATGTTTGATTTCATGCTGTAAAGGTGCAATGTTTATATTCGAACAGAAAGAAGGCATGCACAAATAAATAAACTACACTTTTTTTATACAATTGTAGTTTTTGTGTTATCCTGATAGGTGGTTCAACTATCCCCATAGGGTGGGGATACCTGAACCACGGGTGGGGATACCTAAACCATTTGAGACAAAAATTTGGAAAGCAAATAAACTTTGCAAAACATAAGATAGTATTTTTGCATAATACTTAATATTCCAAGGAATGTGGGCTCTTTTAGATTTCTATATACAGCAGACCCTTACGTCGAATTGTTCAGACATAATAATGTTAATAAAAACAAGGAAGAACGCTATAGTCGAGTACCTCGACTATCAGATACCCGTTACTCAGCTAAAGGGACCAAAGGGAAATGGAGATATGCAAGCAGCAAAGCGAGATTTAAATGCGCCACCTACCGGCGGAAGACAGATTTTAGCATTGTGGGCGTTAGGGTAGGCGTGGCAAATTTTTTTTTGGATCAATCGATAGGCATTGACGAGACCAATACATTTCAGTTAAAATTTTTAATCTAGCGTAAAAATTGTGGGCGCCACAGGCTTGGGCGGTTTGTGGGCGTTAGAGTGGGCGTGGCATATTCGCATAACAAACTTGCGCTGCGTACAAGGCTACGGAATCTAAATCTGAAATCCCAATACTCTATCTTTGATAGTTTCCGAGATATCAGCGTTCATATTTACGATTTTTTTAAGTTTGTAGGCGGTTTGTGGGCGTTAAAGTGGGCGTGGCAAACTTTTTTTTGGGTCAATCGATAGGTATTGATGAGAACAATTCATTTCAGTTTAAATTTTTACTCTAGCATCAAAACTGTAGAAGCCACAGTTTTGGGCGGTTTGTGGGCGTTAGAGTGGGCGTGGCACTCTACAGAAACAAACTTGCGCTGCGTAAGAAGCTCAGGAATCTGCTCGCCAAATCTCAATAGCCTAGCTCTCATAGTTTCCAAGATCTCAGCGTTCATCCGGACAGACGGACAGACGGACAGACGGACAGACGGACAGACGGACAGACGGACATGGCTAGATCGACTCGGCTAGTGATCCTGATCAAGAATATATATACTTTATGGGGTCGGAAACGCTTCCTTCTGCCTGTTACATACTTTCCGACGAATCTAGTATACCCTTTTACTCTACGAGTAACGGGTATAAAAAGTGGTTCACCTATCCCCACTCTCCCCTGTGTCAAGTCAGAAAATTTTAGCAAAACCAATGCTACGAAAGTTAACTTGGATTGGGAAACAAGGCGAAAATTTATTTCAGACATTTACTTGCGTGAAGATGTTAGCGTTCAGTCGGCAGCCAAAAAGGACACTATCATTGTTGATGGACAACTAGTTGCTAAACGTTATATGCTGCTAACCGTAGCAGAAGCTTACGAAACTTACAAAAATGAGTTAATTGGAGAACGAGTAAGCCGAACAACATTTTTCGAAAATCGACCTAAACATGTACAACTCTCGACAAAAATGCCGCATAACATGTATGTATGTATCTATCATGCAAACTTTAATTTTCTAATAAATGGTTGCGCAACAGTTATTAAGACTCTTCCCAAAACATTCGAAAGTTTTTTGGAATTAACTTGTTGCAATATTAAGAATGAAAACTGTATGACCAACACATGTGAAAATTGTGAGACAGATGTAACATCTATTGTTCCAGTAAAATTATTATTATTATTATCTAATGCTAACTTATAGTTAAAACTTTAAGCTAACAGTGGGTTTAATCTAGAGCTATAGCAGCAAAAGGCCTTAAGCTCGCTTATGGTAATTTAGTAGTGATGATTATTATTTTTATTATATTTTACAATTTATTATATCTTATATAATATGTTCGAATTATTAAGAAAGAATAAGATTTTCTGGGTATTGATTAAAGTAGGATTTTATATAATGTGGAAAGGGTTTTGGGAGTTGAACGATGCAGTTCTTTGGAGAGTAAGGGCGTGGCATGAGGTAATAATATGGGTTAGGCTTATTGGGCTGATGTTGCATAGGGGGCAGATAGAGGAAAGGTTTCTATCAATGTAATGCGCATTGGTGAACTTGGTGTGTCCAAGTCGTATTCTGTTAATAATAATTTGTTGTCTTCTATTCATTTCGTATTTGTGTGGGAATGTTAGGGGTCTTACAAGTTGGTACCAAGAAGATGCCGTTTTCAAGGTGTTTATCAGTTTATTATCTAAGCATTGTTTTAGGTGGCGAGCGATGTCAGTAAAATTGTAGTTAGGGGTGTATATAAGGGGGGATTGAAGGCTTAGTTTGGCAAATGAATCAGCAGTTTCGTTGCCTTTCATTCCTATGTGGGTAGGAATCCAAATAAGGCTTATTTTTGGGAAGTTTTTGGTTATGATGTTTCTTATTGATGTAATGTAGTAGGAGTGTTTATTGAGATTTTTAATCGAGTTAAGGGAGGAGAGGGAGTCGGTGCAGATTGCGTGTTTTTCAGACTTTCCTTGACAAAGTTGTGTGGCTTCTAGGATGGCAATGATCTCGCTCGTGTAGAAGGAAGAGTACATTGGTAGTAGACCGGATTTTAAAAGGTTATTTTCATCAGTAATACTGAATCCAGATATACCATCAGCCTTAGAACCGTCAGTATATACAAATATGTATTGTGGGTATCAGGATTGTAAGGACCTGAAAAGTTGTTGGTAAGTTGTTGCAGGGGTATTTTGTTTATTATGAGATGACAGACTGGTATCGATGGCTTTATGCATGGTTGTCATATTAAATTTTTTACAGTTACTGATTCGGATAGGAGAAACGGGGAGGGATAGGTGGTTGCATGCTTGGATTATTCTGTCTATGGTACTAAGGTATCTGTATTTTCTTTTATGTGGCTTTATTAGTTTAGTTATATGGGTGCCGTGGGCGAAAAGGATATTTTTACTTAATTTGGCTTTAAGGAAGATTCGTTTTTGTTCTAATGTGTTTGTTTTAGTTTCTAGTAGTAAGTTGTTTACTGGTGTGGTTCGATAGGCTCCTAAGGCTGATCTTAGAGCTGAATTTATTGTTGTTTCTAAACAGTTTAATTTAGATTTGGGAGAATATCCGTAAATAGGCAGGCAAAAATCGATTTTTGAAATGAGGATAGATTTAATAGTATTGATAAGAGTGGTTGTGTTACTGTTATATTTAAGGGAAGAGAGATGTTTAAAATATTTAGAGTTTTTGATAGTTCTGTTTTTAATTTTGTAATGTGGGTGTTCCAGGTGTATTTGTTGTTAATAGTAAGTCCTAGTATTCTGAGGGAGTTGGTACTGGGAAGATTTGTGTCGCCTGTAAGGATCTTGACAGAGCAGTTATGTTTTCTGCATATGTGAAGGACTTGACATTTTTCTTTTGATAGAATTGATCCAGAGTACGTACACCAGTCGTCTATTTGAGTAAACAGGGTTTGGAGGTTGGTAGTGGGATTTTTTTGTTTATTGTGTTCGATTATAAGATGGAAGTCATCGGCGTATGCTGTTAGTTGTATTTCTTTGTGTAAGGAGATAATATGGGAGAGAGTGTTGTAAGCTATGAGAAAGAGAATTACTGAGATTGATGACCCCTGGGGAATGCCTTTGTTAAGTGGGAAAAAGCTTGAAAGGTTGTTGCCGGATTTTATGATTATTTTTCTGTTTGTCATAAAGTGAAGGACGTAATTTAATATGCGTTTGCCTATTTTCCATTCCTTCAGCTGGTTAATTACGGAGTGGATGCCTATTTTGTCAAATGCCTTGTTGAAATCGAGAGAGATCAATGTGACGTGCTTCTTGAGGGAAAGGGATCTTGTTGCTATGTGCTCTACTAAGAGTAGACTGTCTATAACAGATCTTCCCCTTCTAAATCCAATCTGATTGCTGTTGATTAGGTTGTTATTTAAAACAAACCACCACAGTCTCTTTGCGATAATTTTATCAAGTGTTTTGGCAAGGCATGAATTTAGGGATATCGGGCGGTACGATTTAATGTCTGTTTTGAGTTTTTGGGGTTTTAGAATGGGAAGTACAAGGCTATGTTTATAGGCTTGAGGGATTGAGGAATCTAGGATTGAGTTAAAATGGTTAAGGACACTGTGTTTGAATGATATGGGGGAGTTGTTGATCATAATGTATGAGATGCGATCTAAGCCTGGAGTTTTGCCTTTCAAGGAGTTGAGTGCACTGCTAAATTCGATGAACGAAATGTCCTTTTCTATTTCTAGTGCAGTTTTGGAGGGTTGGTAGTCTAAGGTGTGGTTTAAGAAGAATTTATTAGTGCGAAAAAATGGAGAAAAGTTACCGTCGTCGGCTTCTTTGGACCAGGCAAGTCCAAAAGAGTTAGCGATTTCACTTTGGGATGTTCTGGGGGTGGGGAAAGAAGGGTCGTTAATGCAGTGTATGTGCTTTGTGGGGTAAAGACCGCAAAGGCGTCTGATATTGGACCATGTTCTTGCTGGAGATGAGAAGGGACTAATATCGGATGTGAAATTGAAAATAGAGATTCGTTTGGCTTCTCTAATGGCTTTTTTTAGTTTAGCGTTGGCTCCTTTGTATTATATTATATTATAAGTAGTAATGTTACGTTTTAGTATTGACCATTTAGACGATTTGGCATTCTTCAAAACTGATAAGTTTTGATTCCACCACGGGACTGTTCTAGGGAATTGATTAGTAGAGTTCTGGGGGATTGATTGGTGCGCGCTGTGGATAATAATTTTTCTTAACAAAGCTGCTTCTTTATTGACATTTTCGCTTGGTGGCTTGTCAGTAGAATTGTTACGAAAATATTTTTTGTATGCTTCCCAGTTTGCTTTCTTTAAGTTAAAGGAGGGTTTGGAGGTGTAGGATGAGGGGGAGGCATTAAGGTTCATTGAGATTAAGATAGGGAGGTGATCACTTCCGTAGAGGTCGTCTATTGTTTCCCAGAGAAATTCTGGGGCTATAGTGGATGAAGAAAAGGATAAGTCTATATGTGTGAAAGAGTTGTGAGTGGGGCTTTTGTCGTTTAATAAAATGTAATCTGAACGGTCTAGGAATTTGGCAATAATATTGCCTCTGGTATTAGGGCTAGGAGAGCCCCAGTAGGGGTGCCAACTATTAAAGTCTCCGAGGACTAAAGTGGGTGTGTTGTTGAAGCAGAGGACGTTTTCTAAGTTACTTCTGTTAAAGGACTTAGTTGGTGAAATGTAGACTGATATTATGTTTAGTTTAAGTTTTGTATCTATTGAGACCCCAGTTGCTTCGAAGTCATGGGTGATTGAGATTTGTCTTTGCGATATTGAGTTATGTATCAGTAGAGCTGCGCCCCCGTAAGAGTTGGTGCAGCATTGTTGGTAGAGTGTGTAGTTAATGGGAATGGGTAAAGAGTTAAAGTTGGTTATGTGAGTTTCTTGAAGAGCAAGAATTAGGGGGTCAAAGGTCTTGATCAGGGTTTGGAGTTCGATGTAGTTATTTCTATATCCATGGATGTTCCATTGATTAATTTTAATCATTAATTGTAAAGCGAAGGTGTATTACTTAGTACTAATTTGAGTGATTAATTAATAACGTTCCTTTGCGGTGTTGTTTGGGTTACTTCGAGTGTTTTAGTTGGTTTGTATATACTGTTTTCGATTTGTCTGCTTTGCTTTTAGCCTTGAGGGGTATAGCCAGAGGGTTGGTTTTTTCTTTGTTGTAGCTTCTGAGAGTGCGGTCTGAGGTTGTAGTGTTTTTACTGGTTCTGATAGATTCTGTTGTATCCATTTCGATGTCGTTCTCGCTTGGAGTTTGTGGGGTGGTTCCATGATGTCGTCGTAGGTCGTGATCTCCTGAGTATCCGATTTATCCAGAACTGGGGCGATAGAATTTGATGTTGTGCTGCAACTTGGGAGTAAGGAGTGGCCTTCTGGAAGTGACGTTGAATGTAGATTCTTGATGCGCTTTTGAAGTCAACATTTTCTCTTGTTTTTATAGCCATTATTTCTTTTTGTTTAATAAATGTTGGGCACTTATTGTCCAATGGGCTATGATGAGGGTTGTCGAGGTGTTTGCAGTTGATGTAGAATTTAGGCTTGGTGCAGTCTTCGTCGTCGGGGGAGTGAACTTCAGAGCAGTTAGAGCAAGTTTTCTCGTTATTGCAGGCTTTGGTGGGGTGATTAAATTTTTGGCAGTTTCGGCATTTAAGAGGTCGAGGAATGTGTGGTTGAATTTTGACACGTTCATTTCCAATATTTATGGTTTCGGGTAAGGTGGTGGTGGCGAAGGTGAGAATGATGAGTCCGATTTCTTCAAGATAATTGTCTTTCTTTCTGAGTATTTTATCTACTTCAGTGACGTTTTGCGCCTTGAGTTCATTGAGAATATCTTCCTTGTTTATGTATCGGAGGTCATTGGAATAGATGACTCCTTTTGAATAATTAAGTGTTTTGTGTTCAGATGTTTCAACTTCAAGGTCGTGGAATTTGGTGAGTTTCATTAGCCATTGAGCTTGGAGTAGGTCCTTGGTTTTGACAAGAAGAGTACCTGCTTTGGTTTTTGAAACTGACGTTACTTCCCCGCAGCATGTATAGTCAATAACTTTTTTGATAATGAATGGACTAACTTTTTCAAAGGATGCATTGTTGTCTTTTCTTTTAATGACGATGAATTTGGGTGTTTGGAAAGGAGTTTTTTCTCGCGGTGTGGTTTTGTTTATGTCTGGTGGTCGTGTCATGGTTGTTGTTGTTGGGCTGCTGCCCGATGCACTTGCACTTTTGTAACTGTTCAGATGCAGTAGTTGGCGAGTTTGCTTTATGGTCTTATTTGTTTTGACAAAATTGGTAGGTAATAGTAGCAGATTACACTTGCGTGGATTTGCCTATAGCACGTCTTGTGTGTTCCAGTAAAATATTTAAACAAGTTGGATGAAATCGTGAAATGGCAACACTGAAGGAAAGTTGAAGATAGAATAACGTTGTCGGAATCTGTTGCTCCGCTTTCAGATTTATTTCATGAGTTAGAAGTTCAGCTGCCAATTTTTAAAACACACTTCTTTGTAAAGCGAGACCAGCAAAATTATTTTGAATCTACCAGAAAAAATATCAAGCCTGGTGAACTTGCCATACAAATTGATTCTGCAGAAAATTATAGGCTACTGTGCCAAAACGAAGTTCAAAGCGCGCACTTTAACTACAAACAAGTTTCGATTTTTACTTGCGTCGCATGGATGTTTGAAAAAATTATGTCATTAGCAGTTATAAGCGATAGCTTAAGTCACAGCAAAACAGATGTATACATTTTCATAACTAAGATTATCGAACAAATTAAAAACCAACATGGCAATTTCGAAAGAATATTGATGTTTTCGGACGGAAGTAGCTTCCAATTTAAAAACAAATTTATTTTTTGGAGCTTAGCCGATTTCAGGGCTAACTTTGGTTACAAAACAATCGAATGGAACTTCTTTGCAACTTCTCATGGGAAAGGTGCTGTCGATGGCGTCGGTGCGGTTGTAAAAAGAAAGGTTTGGTCTTTAACCAAAGCAAAGAACCTTATTTTAAATGATGCGTTAGCATTTTACAACTGTGCCCAACAACACATAACAGGAGTTAAAATATTATACGTTGCAGCAGATTCCATTAACAGATGTCAACATCTATAATAAAGAAGTGGGAGAATATACCGAATATTCCTGGAATCAGAACAATACATTCCATTTACTCTGATGAAAATGTTAAATTAAGCACAGCTCGGACGGCCTATTCCTTAAAAACAAAATTATTATAAATATTTTATTAATTTGTATTGAATACAGCTTTATTTTTCTTGTTATAAATTAATTTTTTCTTAACATTTTATATTTAATAAATATAATTTTCTTACTATAAACGTTATTACACACATAAAATTAAGTTAAACCTGTTTATTTTTAAGGAAATATGAAGTTATTCATAAAAATGTAGTGCTAAAAATAAATTAAAAATAATAAAAACAACATGGAAAAATCGTACTTTCGCGACCTGTACGTTCGCGACCGGTACTTAATTCAATTAAAAAAAAACTAATGGAGATATTTCCTTGGGAACAGACTCAATAGAAAGCTACATGAATCCATTTTAAAAGAAAAGTTATTGCTTAAGAATATTCCGTCCCAATTCGCAGATTTTTGCATTTTACCACATTAAGCCAAAGTTGACTTCCATTTTGTGTACGTTCGCGACCGCATGTTTTTTTGCCAATATTATGAAAATGATAGCTCAATAAACCTCATCATTTACACTAAGCAAAGAGCTAACAAAATGCTATCGAATAGCAAAAAAAATTTAGAAAACGTTTATTATTTTTTTTTTTATTTGCAATAAATGCGTACGAACGTACGTTCGCGATCCCTGGAAATGCCCATATACGATATATGCAACATATTAGGCGCTCTAATAAAAGATAAATTTATAACTATTGATGAGTTAAATTGTAGAAAAAATCTTTTTTAATAAGGAGAGACTGAGGTAGGAAATAAGTCGAAAAGCATCGAGCTCGAAAAACTGAAGAATTTTCATTTGGGAATGAATGCAACTCAAATGTTTTTTCTAGTCCATTTCATAACATTGCAAATTGGTGACTTAATACCAGAAGGGAACAGGAGCTGGGAGTTGTTACTAGCACTGCTAGATATTGTTGATTTGCTATTACAGCCCGTTATTATTGAAGATAATAAAACTGAGCTGCAAAGGCTTGTTTGCTTGCACCATCGAAATTACCTGGAGCTTTTCGGGCCTTTAAAGCCCAAACATCATTTTCTTCTCCATTACTCATCAGCAATTAAAAACTGCGGACCAGGCAAAGCACAGAGAAACCAAACAATATTTTAACAGCAGAGTAACCCCAGCCAAGTCCTTATCTATTAAGTCTGGATTGAAGTTTTCCAAATTTATTTTAAATCGCAAAGATATTGTTGAACCAGTTTATACTCTCTTTGATGAACAACCTGTGAATTTAACTACTTTACCATACTTTAAACAAATATGTGAAATGCCAAATCCTAATGCTAGCAATGTTATTTTAGCAAGATTTGTTAATTTTAAGGGAACAAAATATAAACGAAACTATTACTTAGCAATTAAAACATTAAATATGAATTTTTATAAAATTATAGATACAAAAACCTATAATAACACTGTGTACCTAATTTGCCATGAAATTGATAATAAGAAATATTTGTGAGCCATTTAAGGGCATATGAAATAGGCAACATAACGAGTAAGATATATATAAACAAGAAAGGAAGTTAACTTCGGCAAGCCGAAGTTTGTATACCCTTGCAGCTATAATTATTAAATTTAAAAAAAAATATATATATATATTCCCAACAGTATAAGATAATATGTCAAAAAACACCGAAGCTATAATTTGTTTCATATTATTTTCCCACCAATTTTCCGATCGTTCCTATGGCAGCTATATGATATAGTCGTCCGATTTTAATAAATTTAAATTCGAAGTTCAGAAGTAATTAAAAAATGTTATTTCCAAGCGTAGGAGGTTATATGTTAAAAAACACCGAAGCTATAATTTGTTTCATTTTATTTTTCCACCAATTTTCCGATCGTTCCTTTGGCAGCTATATGATATAGTCGTCCGATTTCGATAAAATTTAATTCGAAATTCAAAACTAATTAAAAAATGTTATTTCCAAGCGTAGGAGGTTATAAGCTAAAAAACACCAAAGATATAATTTTCTGAATTTTTTTTCCGATTATTCCTATGGGAGCTATAAGATATAGATGTCCGATCCGGCTGGTTCCGACTTATAAACTACCTGCAAAAGATATCGGTCGGACAGACAGACGGACATGGCTAGATCGACTCGGCTAGTGATCCTGATCAAGAATATACATACTTTATGGGGTCGGAAACGCTTCCTTCTGCCTGTTACATACTTTCCGACGAATCTAGTATACCCTTTTACTCTACCGATTGAAAAAAAGTTTGCCACGCCCACTTTAAAGCCCACAAACCGCCCACAAACTTCAAAAAATCGTAAATATGACCGCGAATATCTCAGAAAATATCAAAGATAGAGAAACGGGATTTCAGATTTAGATTCCCTAGGCTTGAGCGCAGCGCAAGTTTGTTACGCGAATATGCCACGCCCACTCTAACGCCCACAAGCCGCCCAAATCTGTGGCGCCCACAATTTTTACGCTAGATTCAAAATTTTAACTGAAATGTATTGGTCTCGTCAATACCTATCGATTGATTTAAAAAAACTTTGCCACGCCCACTCTAACGCCCACAACGCTTTAATCTGTCTACCGCCGGTAGGTGGCGCATTTGCTGCTTGCATATCTCCATTTTCCTTTGGTCCCTTTAGCTGAGTAACGGGTATCTGATAGTCGAGGTACTCGACTATAGCGTTCTTCCTTGTTTTTTCTGTGTATTAACAAATAATTAATATATATAATAATAGAGTGCATAGAACAATATAAATGAGTCCAAGTAATGTCACTTCTTCAAATAAAAAACAAACACTACAAACTTTCTAAAATCACCTGACAATATTTGTTATACGTAAATTCCGTAAGGGTGACCACGTTCGGAGTTTCAAAGTCCAGCTTGATAAATAAGCAAGAAATTTTGTAGTAAATTAAATGAATTATTTTATTCTTTTTTATTTATATGTTTTATTTTATCTTATAATAATAATAATAATAATAATTATATCTTTGAATAATCTTTATTTAAATAATAATAAAAATAATAAAAATACTTTTTAAAATGTCAAAATAATTTTATTTATATTTTTCAAATTCTCGATCATAATAAAACATCTTCAATTCAACTGATTAATACAATAGATCCTTTTCAATATGTTATTTTGAAAATTTGAGGCTATCTAATCGTTCACTTAATTATTTTGTATCATCTTTCTCGAGCAATAAGAATTAGATTATAACCAATTAACATACACTTAAATAGCTTTATCGATTAATCTCTGATTGATGTCGTACCATGATCTTCATTACTTAACTCTTAAAATTATGTTTCGTTTACTTCACGTTTCATTTTGTTATCTGTGCCACAAAGAACTTATGAAAGTTAACTTTAATTGTAAATATTTTGTGTGTTCTTGATCTGAACATTGTTCTATTACCATAGAGTGGGGTCTCAGATAGTAAAACGGTTTTATAATGTTTAATTGTAAGACTTCGTGAACTCACTCCCTTAGCTTAATTTATGAAGATTCAACTTGATCTATTCTGTAACAATCAGCCTTTGAACACAAGCCTTCAAGCTCTGTCATTTCTGTTGAGCTCATCTTTGAAAAACCCTAAGCTCTTATTTGATAACACTATTGAAGTTAAATATATATGTTCTTTCGTCTGAATAGTCCGATGTATCAAATATTGCATCGAGATCATTACGAATATCTTTATAAAAAATCATCAGTTTTTGTTGTATAGATAAATGAATCGGTATCCATATAATTTAAAAGTAACTTTTCCTGAAACTTTGGCTTCATATATTGGTAGTGGAAATCATACATTTTTCATTTCGATAAGTCTAATACAGCAAATCCTATTTACATTAGATTATTAATAAAACGGATCATCTTTTTTTATTTGAAATGCATATAAATTATCTTTAGATTAAGTTGCACTATTAAAAATGGATTTTGAAATTAAACTTTTGGCACAATGTGCATTTCTTCCAGTCTTGGTGCTATCCGTTGTTTTTCATGTACTATCCCGCTTGGGATTTTTCATTGCTTTTCCGTAAGCAGAATTTTTCATGGATTTTAAAAAGTTATTTTTCATTTTTTTATTGCATTTTGCCTATGCAAAGTGTTTAACTCATTCTGTATACATTGTTTCAAATTGCTATAATGTATTACATAATTTTCTTTATTTCCCAGGTAAGCAATTAATTTATGTTACCTTATCCTCTTTTGAATCCAGGCAAGTTGACGAACAAAATGGAAGATCATCCATTATGGAAGAACGATCCATAAATAAATATATCTGTCAGCAATTGAAGTTGAATATTTGTAGTTTTCAACATTGCCTCCCAAGATAGACCTCGTGTCGTATATTACTAAGCTGGGTCAAGTGAATAAATTTGAATACAAGTTTTTCGGAAATTTTCAAAAATGTCAGTAAAAGGGAATACATCAGATTTCAAATTTAATTCCAAATGATCTCTTAGAGTGGAACATTCGAATTGTGACCATACTTTAAGAGCGTGATCATAATTTTCCTGAGAGCATTCCCTTTCCGTTAAATAAGTATAGAATGCGTCCCTTGGTGGAAGGGAAGTTTCCTCGGGTCTACTATCGGAATCTAAATATTTATCGCTAAATATTCCCTTACGCACTAGTCGAAATTCTATACAATTACTAAAAAATGAAAAAGCAGTATTAAACTGATCATCAACTAAAAGTCGATGCTTGGGTATCTAAATTTAATAGCATAAATCCACATGTATCGAGAAAACGACTTTCAAAACTTTTTCCACTAGAACATTTTGTTTTATTAAAAGGGAAATATAGTTTTCCTTATTTATTGGTATTATAGAATAAATAAATGGCAGTCGTATTTCGAAACAGAAAGCTAGCTACTCCCGCGTAGCCGCAGGGAAAAACTACCCAGAACTACAACGCCCGCGTATCCGCAGAGAAAACTAGCCAGAACAGAAAACTAGCTAAAACAATACGCCCGCGTATCCGCAGGGAAAACTAGCAAGAACAGAAAACTTGCTAAAACAATATCGTTCGCGTAGCCGTAGGGAAAATTAGCTAAAAACAACCTCGCCCGCGTAGCCGCAGGGAAAAACTAGCCGCAGGTAAAACTAGCTAAGACAATATCGCCCGCGTAGCGGCAGGGAAAAACTAGCCAGAACAACACTGCTCGCGTATCCGCAGGGAAAACTAACTAAAACAATACGACCGCGTAGCCGCAGGGAAAAACTAGCCAGAACAGAAAACTAGCTAAAACAATACGCGCGCGTATCCGCAGGGAAAACTAGCCAGAACAGAAAACTATCTAAAACAATATCGCCCGCGTAGCCGCAGGGAAAACTACCCAGCACAACATCGCCCGCGTTGCCGCAGGGAAAACTAGCTAAAAACAACCTCGCGCCTAGCCGCAGGGAAAAACTAGGTATAATTACCACGCAATTTCGCCCAACAAGGTACTTTCGGTATTTTCAATTTCCACAGTCGAACAGTGTTTCTGTTAATTGTTATTTTGCTGACCACTCGCACTTGTTTTCCTAATGCCCTTCACCCCTCTCACCCTGTATCTTTCAGCCAGGTTGCTAAATTGAGTCGCTCGCGTGTTAATCCTTTTGATCCTTGGTTGCCGGCAGCTACTTTCCTGTGCAGCGTGTCTGGTGCAGATCGATGTGCTTTTACCCCGTAAAAAAGTATAAGAATATACACGGACGTATGTGTGTGTATGTGTAATTTCCTAGAAGCGTCCCTCTATTTCACCAGAATCCACATTCCATATACAAGTGTGGTCAAAAGTAAAGAAAATTTTTCAAAAATCATTTTGCTTATATTTTTTATGATTTTTTGAAGGTGACAATGTCGGAAAAAATATGTATGAAAAAGAGAAAAATATGGCTCAAATGCATGTTTCTAAGCATTTTCAAAAAATCATAAAAAATATAAGCAAAATAATTTTTGAAAAATTCTTTTTGCAGTTACTATTATTTTTGTTTGAAGAAACTTTTTGCATCAACAAATTTAAGTTTTCAAGTCGAGGAAAAAAGTTCAAAAAGGACATTTTCACACAAATTCGTCCTCTTCAATAAGTACTGAATGAGTTAAGAAATGTGTTGTATCATTCAAACGGCATTTAAATTACCTTTCCATTGATGCCAAAGTTAACAAGATGTAAGTTCAAATTATGAGTATATTTAACTTTTTTTTTGTGAAAATACTTTTGACCACCCCTGTATTTGCCTCTTGCAGTCGTTCTAAACCTCCTCAAAAGTCTTATGCTCATGAACTATAAATTTAAAGTTCAAGAAAGAATTTAAAATTTTAATTGGCAAGACAAGATATCTCTGGGAGTGCACATTGACCCAACATTTGTTGCTTGAATTGGGGAAACCCAGTAAAACCCAATTAGGTCAATCTTAAAAATAATATAAAGAACAATAAATATTTAAAATGACAAATGATCTGATGCAAAATTAACATTCAAAACAATTAAAGGCAACAATTAAGTAATCTTATAAATTTAAAAATTATAAAGTAATTAAGAATATCTTCTGTTTCCAAACTTAATAACTAGAAATTATAACAGATTTTAAAGGAAATAACGTAGTTTTAAAAATTATTCTTTAAATGATAAATTTAATTAAGTATTCATCTTTTATGAAAATATAAAAAAAACAAGGAGGAACGCTATAGTCGAGTACCTCGACTATCAGATACCCGTTACTCAGCTAAAGGGACCAAAGGAAAATGGAGATATGCAAGCAGCAAAGCGAGATTGAAATGCGCCACCTATCGGCGGTAGACAGATTTAAGCGTTATGGGCGTTCGAGTGGGTCAATCGATAGGTATTGACGAGACCAATACAGTTCAGCTAAAATTTTGTATCTAGCATGAAAATTGTGGGCGCCACAGGCTTGCGCAGAAAGTGCAGAAGCCATGAAGGAGAGCATCGCGAGGGTGCTAGGCGACGCAGCGTCAGTGCGAACCATGTCGGACGAGACTAAACTGCTGGTCTTAGAGATACGAGACATCGACTCCATCACGACGGAGCAGGAAATCTGCGCTGCGATTGCGAGCCAATATGGCATCGATGAGGAGCGCATCAGAGTCCGGAGTCTGCGTCGAGGCTACGCGGAGTCACAGTCGGCAGTTATCAGTTTGCCCTACTCCCTGGGGAAAGCCGCCCTTCATCATGGCGAGGTGCAGATTGGATGGACCATCTGCAGGATCCGGGAGAGAACAGGCCCCCAAAGATGCTTTAAATGCTTGGAACCCGGGCATATTGCAGTTAACTGCAAGAGCCTAGTGGATAGGAGCGATTGCTGCATAAGGTGTAGTAAACAAGGGCACAAGGCACCCAAGTGCAGCAAGGAGTCTTCATGCTTCATCTGCTCTGCGGCAGGAAAGAAGGAGACCAGGCACCAGGCAGGAAGCAGATTCTGCTCAGCCACAACCAGCGGGACAGGGAGAATTCGACCGACATGCAGTTGATCCAGCTAAACTTGAACCACTGCAGGGCCGCGCAGGACCTCCTGAAGCAAACGGTGCGCGGACAGGGTTCTGAAGTGGCGATACTCAGTGAGCCCTACAGAGTGGAAAGCAGTAACGATTGGGTCACGGATCGCACAGGCAAAGCGGAGCTGTGGCTCTGCGGAGTGGGTGCACCTCTCATGCGGGACATGAGGGTAGCAGAGGGGTTCGTCCGAGCTACCTTGCCCCCCAGTCTATCACTGACGCCCTTTAGCAGGATCCTGGACGAGCTGAGCAGCGACCTGAGAGGACGGAGCAACGTGGTGATCGGAGGCGACTTTAACGCCTGGGCCGAGGAATATGGCTCTCTTTATACCAACGCCAGAGGGTGCACCATCCCTGAAGCTATTGCGTCGCTGGACATCGTCCTGTTCAACGAGGGCTTCCAGCACACCTTCAACAGGGCTGGGGCCGGTTCAATCATCGACCTATCGTTCGCGAGCAGCTCCTTATCCCGTAGCACAGACTGGAGGATAGGCGAGGTGTTCACGGTCCACCGTGCCAAAGTCAGCCGACAACCGGGCCAAGAAAAGCCTACCGCCAAGACACCTTTAGGCCACAGACCTTTGCCAGTGCACTGGAAGGATTGGCTGTCTCTGAGTTGGACTCGGCAGATGAAGCAGCGAACAAGTTGGCAGCTAGACTGGAGGAAGCCTGTGACCAAAGCATGCAGCAGCGTAAGACCTATCTGCTTCCACGCGCCAGTGTAAAAGTGGAGTGAGGAAATCGTTAGCTTGCGCAGGACCTGCCTTCGAGCCAGGAGGTTAGTCCAAAGGGCGAGAGGCACTGCAGACCTCTCAGCCTGCAACTCGAGCTTTAGGAGTGTAAAGAAGGCACTCAAACTGGCGATTCGGGACAGCAAGAGGGAAAGCTACCTCAAGCTCTGTGACGAGCTGGTAAACGACCCATGGCAAAGAGCCTATAAAACGGTGGTCAAGCGTGTGAATGCCGGCAATAGGTCGCCTACTGACCCGGCGGTCCTGAAAGGTATTTTCCAAGTGTCATTTCCAGAAGGTTGCCCCCATTGCATCCCCCGATGGACGCGACAAATTGGGAGCCCGATATGTCCGGTCACGGAGACGGAAATATTATCTGTGGCAAGAAACCTGAAGAACAGGAAGGCACCTTAGCCGGATTTGGTCCCGAACAGTGCAGTGAAGACCCTTCTTTCCCTCCATCCGGGTGCGGTTGCATCGCTCTACAACACGTGCCTCCTGGAAGGGAACTTCCCCGACTGGTGGAAGCGCCAAAAACTTCTGCTCCTGCCAAAGCCAGGGAAACCAACGGGTGAAGCCTCTTCTTATAGACCCATCTGCCTGCTGGAGACTATAGGTAAGATTTTCGAAAGGGTCATTGCGACAAGGCTTAAGGCTGCTATGGAGGATGCCGGTGGACTCTCTTCCATCCAATACGGTTTCCGGAAAGGGAAATCGACACTGGACGCGATAGAGAGGGTCACCAACATTGCTGCTAAAGCCATCGCTGGTACCAGATGGAAGGGTGGGACGAAGAAGTATTGTCTAGTGGTCACGCTGGACATACGGAACGCGTTCAACTCAGCCGATTGGGGGAGGACACTGGAGGCATTACGGTCCTTCAACATCCCGGAATACCTGTTGAATGTAGTGCACAGCTACCTTAGCAAAAGGGAGCTGGTCCTAGAAACCTCTTTGGCCCCATAACTTACGAGGTGACAGCCAGTGTTCCTCAAGGGTCGGTACTGGGCCCTCTGCTTCGGAACACGATGTATGACGGAGTTCTGAAGCTCCCACTGCCGAGCAGCACCAATATAGTTGGCTTTGCAGATGATGTCACGCTGGTTGTGGTGGCCAAGGAAGTTGCTGCCGTGGAAGAAGCTGCACACTGCGCAATTTGAGCAGTGGAGGAGTGGCTCTCAGTGGCGGACCTAGAGCTGACCTCACACAAAACAGAAGCGGTGCTGATATCAAGCAGGAAAGCAGTGGAGTCGGCGCATATTCAAATCGGAGGGACAACGATACCATCTCAGCGTGCCATAAGGTACCTGGGAGTCATGCTGGACACCCGCCTCTCCTACCGCGAACACTTAGAGTACGAAAACATAAACGCAAGTGAGACCACAGGATCGCTCTGCAGGAACCTGCTGAACACCAGGGGAGCGAAGCAAGACAGACGTAGGCTCCTCGCGACCGTTGTCAAGTCGTTGCTGTACGCTGCTCCGGTGTGGGCCGAGGCCACGGCTGTGAGCAGCTACATGCGAGGGGTTAACTCGAGGTGAAGAGGAGTGCCAGGATGCAGAGCGTCGACAACTGGCAGGCAGCCTGGGACAACTCCAGCAAGGGACGCTGGACGCACCAGTTCATCGCCAGCATAGAGCCATGGGTAAATAGGAAGCACGGCCAGGTAGATTTTTACCTCACGCAGGCGCTGAGTGGACATGGTTGCTTTCGAAGCTTCCTTAAGCGCTTCGGACACGACACGGAGGACGGTTGCCCAGAGTGCGGCAATGGGATTGTTAAGGACGCTCAGCATGTCCTCTTTTAATGTCGCCGCTTTGGCTATGACCTCCAAATACTGATGGAGGCCACCGGGGCAAGAGTTCGGCCAGTTCGGCTCCTATCCACTCATGCTGCTGAATGAGGTGAATTGGGAAGCGACGACAGCCTACGCAGTGAGTGTACTGCGAACGCTTTGTCGCACCGATAACGAGAGAAGAGAAGCTACAGCCTCGGTGGCTACCATTGCGCGGAGCAATACCTTGCGGTGATACCGCGCAACCACGGCACCCTACTCCTATTGCTTGTACTTACTTTTAGTCTGTATATACGTGTAGGTAATAAATATATATAAAAAAAAACAAGGAAGAACGCTATAGTCGAGTACCTCGACTATCAGATACCCGTTACTCAGCTAAAGGGACCAAAGGAAAATGGAGATATGCAAGCAGCAAATGCGCCACCTACCGGCGGTAGACAGATTTAAGCGTTGTGGGCGTTAGAGTGGGCGTGGCAAAGTTTTTTTTTTAATCAATCGATAGGTATTGACGAGACCAATACATTTCAGTTAATATTTTTTATCTAGC
The DNA here is from genome assembly GCF_014743375.2 of Drosophila subpulchrella. NCBI lineage: Eukaryota > Metazoa > Arthropoda > Insecta > Diptera > Drosophilidae > Drosophila > Drosophila subpulchrella. The sequence continues at coordinate 820,444 of NC_050613.1, forward strand.
ACGAAAATTGTGGGCGCCACAGGCTTGGGCGGTTTGTGGGCGTGGCACTCTTCTGAAACAAACTTGCGCTGCGCAGGAATCTCAGGAATCTGCATGCCTAATCCCAGTATTGTAGCTCTTATAGTTTCCGAGATCTCAGCGTTCATACGGACAGACGGACAGACGGACATGGCTAGATCGACTCGGCTAGTGATCCTGATCAATAATATATATACTTTATGGGGTCGGAAACGCTTCCTTCTGCCTAATGCATACTTTCCGACGAATCTAGTATACCCTTTTACTCTATGAGTAACGGGTATAAAAACTAGTTTGCCTTGCATTAGTGTGAGTGTAAAAAACACGAAGTTGACGCGCAGCGTGCTGAAGTCTGACGTTTCTCTGCTTTGCAATGAGAACCTCTGCCGCAGCAGCAAAAAAGCGCGCCGAAGCTGATAAAAAAAGGAGCCGAAGACTCATGCCGAAATCACACGAACATCTACGTTATACGTGAGCGAGCAGCGGATGGGCAGACAAATTCCCTATGCTCACTTAATAGGCCGCTGCCGACCGCTGATCTAAAGGATGCCAAAGTTCGGAAGCCACGTATCAGCAAGAGCTACATTTGCCTGTTTGTCTGCATGGTCACCTCGGCCATACACCTGGAACTTGCCACAGACCTGACAACAGAAACCTTCTTGGCTGCCTTGCGGTGCTTTATGTCTCTTCGTGGCAAGTATAGCAAGGTCTACAGTGACAACGGAACAAACTTTATTGGAGCTAAGGGATTCCTTAACGAAATGCAACAATTGCTTTCATCACAACGACATAAGGACATCGTCACATCCACTCTGGCGGATGATGGGTACTCATTCCCCCGAGAGCTCCTCATTGAGGAGGGAAATGGGAGTCGGCAGTTCGCTGTGTCAAACTGCATCTACGCCGAGTCACCGGTAATTCAAAGCTCACCTTCAAACAAATGCGCACCTTGCTTGCTCAAATCAGCGCAGTGATAAATTCACGCCCCTTATGCTACACATCGGATACCGAAAACAACTACTTGTCACCCTCCCACTTTTTAATTGGACGACCGTTAACCACCGGATCCCGACTTAAGCCACATCCCTGTGGGCTGATTAGGATACTGCCAAAGCATCCAGGCTATGCTTCAAGGATTCTGGAAGAAATGGCATCAGGGGTATCTAACTACTCTGCAACAACGTCCGAAATGGACCACTTCAACACGCAACCTCTCGATCGGTGATTTAGTTCTCGTTAAGGAGTCCAATACACCACCAGCATCTTGGCACATCGCACGGATTATAGAAACCTATCCAGCGAAGGACAACCTCGTTCGGGCAGTCAAACTGAAGACATCAACAGGAGAGATGATCAGACCAATCAAAAAGGTTGCCGTTTTGCCCAATTCAGAAACCGTGTTTCAGGGCGGGCCGGGATGTTCGTGGACGGTTGCAGTCTTTAAAAAACGCTCATATTTAGGCGCATAGTGTCATCTCTATTCTATGTAACAGAAACCCGGCATACATATATACATATAAGTTAACACCGGCCAATCGCCCCCTTCCCTTCACCCCCTCTCGGCCACCCAGCAACACCAAAACATTCGAGTGGCTGCAGCAGCTAAGTTATGGTACCAGCAGCGATGGAGCAGCAGCGGGCTGGCCGGCCGGCTTCACCTTCCCCCCGCCGCGATGCCGACGCAGCGCGGAAACATGCGCCGGCCGGGCGCTGACCTAACTGCCCCCCGCACCCCGTGCCAAGTCAGCACAACGACATCCGCTGGCCTGGCTCGGGAACGCTGACCGTTCGCCGTGCAAGTGGAGCACGGTGAGAACTGCAAGGTCGGCAAAACTTCAGCCGGCCGCTGACGCTGACGCCGACGTCGACGCCGGGACCGGACTCACCGGGCTCTAGCAGGTGTCGACGCAGAAGACTGGGGGCAGAGCCAATTGGACCGGCAAACCAAGACGACTTATCAACTTAGATTTATTAAATAAAGAATTATTATAACGAACTCTAAAGGCCGACGCTATTCATTGGGAGGAGCACTAACACACATAAAGGGCAACTCTACCGATTGTGAAGAACGAGCTACGCTTGGGAACTGCACGAGTAACCGGAATGGCTAGGTATTAAGTCGGTCCTTCCCGGGGATATACGAGGCCCCTCGGGAAGGACTTAACTTATATATACATTTTATCGTTTCTATCAACGCTGCTATGATGGCGTCTTTTTGTGAAATTCATCTCAGTATCAAATAGGGTTCGCAACTGGCAAGAATAAAATTACATACAGTCCGAACAACTCAATCGATTACATTTCTAACCAGATAGTTTTGTTTATTTAGCACAGTACAACCAAACACAGCAAACGAGGTCAGGAATAAGATAGGACTGAAAGCGTGGTTTATGCTTTAGTGTTGCCAGAGATCGATAACATTATAATGCGGTTTTTGGTATATTCTAAAATACATTGACGTTTTTTTTGATATAATCAATAATGGGCATTAAGAATAACGAATTGCTAATAGATATGACAAGAAAGCGATGTTGGAACGTATGTAAGTGCATAAACCTAAGCATGGAGGCTTTGAAAATACAACAGGAAATAACGCTATAGTCGATGGCCTCGACCATTAGATACCCGTTACTTAGCTTAAGAGAGAGTGCAAGAGGGGTGGAGATATGTTTGCCTGTGGTTAACGCCACCTAGCGCTAACTAGCGCCACCAAGCCTATAACACCAACAAGCCCACTGGCTATAACTTTATAATGAATGGTCCGATTTCAATAACTTGGCATGTATATGGGTATTGATAATAAGAACATACTCTGATTTAAATGTTTAGCAAACGGAAAACACCGCACGTCACGCATTTGCAAATTTTGAGATTTTATCCGAAATAACTGGGCTTGATCAACAAATTATCTACAATTTAAGGATAACTTTAATATGTTTGTGCTGTCAGTGTCCAATCAATTTAGACAAATTTAAAATGTATTTTCATCAAACTGGTGAAATAATTTTGGATAAATATCCTTGGCTGCCAATGACACCAACAGTCCAGAAAATAATCGTGCACTCTAGGCAGATCATGAAAAATACGGTGCTTCCAGTCGTTTTGGCGAAAAAGCCTCTGAGTCCCACAACAAAGTCCATAAATGTGACAGACTTCACCACTCCAGAAAACACAGCAGACTTCATTCTTTGGCTGATGTGTTCAACCGTGCTATGGATACATCAGATCCAATAATTTCGTCTCTAAGCTTGTCGAGGCGTATAAAAAAACACAAACGCTTTTCACTTCCTATAGAAGTAAAACAGTTGTTGAAATTGAAGACTACAGTCTATTTTTTTTGGACAACATTGAATTAAAAACCAAAAATGATGAATAATAAATATAATATTATAATAATAATGTAATAATGTAATAATATAATAATAATAATAAATTTAACAATATTCTATTTTTCATAATTTTGGGGGCAGAAGAGAAGTGAAAAAATGATAAGAATCTAAATTTTAAGCAAATATTGGTGTCCAAATTTAATAATTCTAGTTTTAATATCGCCTGTAATATCCAAATTTCTTGCGCTTTTTGTGTGGTGAGGGAGGGGGATGGGTAGGACACGCTTATGGTAGTTTCCTTAGGTCGATAGTAACATAATACAAAAACAAGGAAGAACGCTATAGTCGAGTGCCTCGACTATCAGATACCCGTTACTCAGCTAAAGGGACAAAAGGGAAACGGAGACATGCAAGCAGCAGAGCGAGACTGAAATGCGCCACCTACCCCTGATCTCAATATACGGTTATGTGGACGGTAGACAGACTTAAGCGTTATGGGCGTTAGTTTTTGGGTCAATCGATAAGTATTGACGAGACTAATACATTTCAGTTAAAATTTTTTTTCTAGCATGAAAATTTTGGCACCACAGGCTTGGGCGGTTTGTGGGCGTTAGAGTGGGCGTGGCATATTCGCGTAACAAACTTGCGCTGCGCTCAAGGCTACGGAATCTAAATCTAAAATCCCGATTCTCTATCTTTGATAGTTTCCGAGATATCCCCGTTCATATTTACGATATTTTGAAGTTTGTGGGCGGTTTGTGGGCGTTAAAGTGGGCGTGGCACGCTGCTGAAACAAACTTGCGCTGCGTAAGAAGTTCGGGAATCTGCATGCCAAATCTCAATAGCCTAGCTCTTAGGACGGACAGACAGACGGACAGACGAACAGACGGACAGACGAACAGACGGACATGGCTAGATCGACTCGGCTAGTGATCCTGATCAAGAATATATATACTGTATGGGGTCGGAAACGCTTCTTTCTGCCTGTTACATACTTTCCGACGAATCTAGTATACCCTTTTACTCTACGAGTAACGGGTATAATAAGCAGTGATAAATCTCTTTTGACTTACTGGTAATATTAAATGCCACATAAAATTTACATTTATTACAACAGCTCCAATTTTCTAAATGTTTACTTTTACACTTTTACTGCTCTTTTTCCCAAACCAATTGATTTTCGTGAGGTCTTGGTAAGCAATCTTTTAAGTTCTTGCTATACCTTTTTATCAGTGTATCAATCGCTAGGGTCGGACTCTCACGGCCGATTTTCAATTCTGCGGCTACATATGTATACACAGAGAAAAAAAAATACCAAAACTGGTCATCAATCGGGTATTTTTTCATATCAATTTTGATCCCTTATGTTGCCATATCATATTCATATTTTCGAACATATGACATTGATATTTTCGAACATGTCAATTTGGTATTTTTCATACCAGATTGATATGAGCACATATCAAAGTTGTGACCAAATTGTGGTATTTTGTAATATCCAACTGATATGCTTTCTTATCAAACTGATATGCTTTCATTTCAAACTGATATACTTTCATATCAGATTGATATGTTTGTAATATCAATATTAATCACTTTTGTTTTTACTTTTTTGAATCTTATAAACAAATAAATATTGAAAACCCATAAGATCGCTGTAAATATTTATTTTTTATATATTTCGGATCAATTATAAAAATTATTCCAGGACTTAGCAATAAATGATCACTCTGTACTCGGATGCCTCCTGTAGCTTTGCATCAGCGCCAGGAAGTCCTTCTTCTGTCCTCGATAGAAGCTTTCCAGCGAAGTGGTGAACGCCAACTTGCCCAGTTCAGCATCTTGGCCAGCCATTTGACTTTGTGTAGTGCAGTATGTGTTGTCATCCGCCGAAGCGCACGTTAAAGTGTCCAAGAAATAAATATTTTAGAATTAGACAAACATCAAGTACAATTGAAAATGAGATACTTAACTTACCATTTGCAAAAATAAAGAAACAACATATGTAAATGTTTCACTTTGTACACTTTCACTTTTCGTCGAATGTTAGAGTGGCCGCGGCAATTCTGTCAAAAAATATCTTTTGTACCATACTTAATACCATAAATACACAAAAAATACGAAAGCACAGTCATACTTTTTTTTCGAAGACTTTTCGATGTTACGATTGATATGAAAAACATATCAAATTAATACGAATATATATTAATATGATGCAAAATCATATCAATTAGAAATGTTGATGTGAATTCGTATCATGCTGATATGAATTCGTATTATTTTGATATGTAAAAGGTGATATGTGAAAATTGAGGAGACAATATCAATCGGGTATTGTTCCGTTTTTTTCTCTGTGTAGTAGTCGCCTGCGCACACTGGTGCGCTTCGTCACTACGTGGACTGCCGTCAACATAAATAAGTAATGATTTTACGCCTGTATGTATATAGTAAGAAAATGGTCTATGACGTTACAGTCAGTCAATAAAAGTGAAAATTGTTAAATTTAAAAATTTAAAGAAGATAATATGCATTTGTATTTGTCTAGATTAGCGGCCTCAATGATCATCCTCAATGGAGCGCGATTTCTCAAGACTTTACGTGAAACAATTTCTTGGCGGTCAGCCATGGTTCTCTTGCAATCGAATTTTAAAGTTGAAGGGCTTGCTATAAACATCACTATGGACGGCAGTCCACTTAGTGACGAACCTGTAGGCTTTTCTATGACTTGGTCGGATTATTTCGAGTTTTTACTATATCAACAGACGCCTTACAGTCACTAAATTGTAAAAAAAAAACATTTTCATATACTATGTTTATGCTATGAATTTCATGCATTCTCCAATACATGAAATTATAATAGCCCCTGTTTATACAACACAGACAAATTCATGAAATGATTTTAGAAAAGCTGTCAAATTTTTTGAATTTAATATAGAGCTCTATAGAGTAGTAGGCTGTGAAGTAGGCTGTGCCTTAGCATTTCGTACATTGGGACTGAATTCATAGTCAACATTCGTGAGTTATCGAATTCATGAAATGGTGTTTATGCACACACGAATTTGTTCATTTCATGAATTGATTTCATGAAATAGGCATAGCATAAACACAGTAATAGTTTGCCGAGTTGTAGATCACAATATACTGAATTACATTATAGTTGTAAACTAAAACATGTATCACCATAATTGGTTAAGCGCAACTAGAGATTTAATTAAAGACACGGAGATACCAAAAAAATATTCCTTCAAAAATACTTTAAAAAAACCTATCCATTTAAAATATTTTTGACTTCTTTTTCGTGATGTGTGTTATTTACGGTCCCTGTTTTAAATATCAATCATAAAATGGGATTTATATTTACTTTGCTGTAATACTCATTTAAGCTTTTGTGACAGCATTTCCATTAACAAGGCCATATACACTTGGTTGCTGTGTTCCGTATTTAATTATGAAACAGATTCTGTTTTCCTATACCCGTTAGTCGTAGAGTAAAAGGGTATACTAGATTCGTCGGAAAGGAACAAATAAAAGAAAGCGTTTCCGACCTTATAAAGGCATGTTCGTCTGTCCTTCCATTCGATTGAACGCGGAAACTATAAAAGCTGGAAAGTTGGGATACGGCATGTAAATAGATTATTGAGGTTCTTGCGCAGCGCAAGTTTATAGTAGTAGGGTAGCACGCCCACTCTAACACCCACAAGCGTACATAACGCTAAATGCCGTCTGGCACCCACATTTTTAAATATTTTTGGAAAATATAAATTAGATTTGATTGCTTTGATTATCAATGTCCATCTGCATGCCAAATATTGTTCAATTCGGACCATTCATTAAAAAGGTTTAACCAAAGAAAGTGTGCCATCTGGGGAACAGACGCTTTGCTACTGGTATAGCTGTATCTGATACTCGATGGCATCGACCACAGCGTCCTCTCTTGTTTGTCCTTTGTTGATTCTACATATTTTTATTTGAGAAAAGCTTTTTCTTTCGTTACAAATAAAATCCCGATAAAATTATGAACACTATTCATACTAAATTCCAGTTCAATACGCGAGCATGTGAACGTAGCCATGCCCACCGCCTGCATTGAAACAGGTAATTGCGTCAATATGCGTTGTACATTAGCTGACTTTACGTTGCGTAAGTGCGCGCTTCTTCAACCAGACTGGAGTACACACACACTTGCATAATTGACGCAGAGTCCTGCAGGAAGGAGTACCCGCTTAGCTGTCGCCAGCTGTGCCGTACTGGTTGCCGCATCAGCAAAAATGCTGTTCCTGGAGGAAACGGAGACGCCATCGATGCCTGACCTATTCCCATGCCACGTACGACTTTTCTTAGACTATGGGATGATGGCTATGGACTTTGCCATGGCAGCTTTATTCAAATTCAGCATTTTCTTCGCACTGACGTAAAATGATTTTATTACTTCCTGACTGAATGACTTTTACAACCTCGCCTCAGACTCGCATTCAGATTAAGCCAAATCGGATGCCAATGCCTGCAGCATTTTTCCTCGATTTTGCCTCCATTTCAATAAAATTGCGCTGACCATCGAAGGTATGGGAGTGGTTTATTTAAAATGGCTGCTAGCATGAGCCCTACATACATAGAGTCCTCCATACATACAAATATATTAACTGGTGTTCCATAGTCTGCAGTAACACAAGTAACTGAAGTTGCAAGTGTAGAATCAGCATTAGCACTATCCGTGTATATGACGGCTAGCAACAGCTGGTGTAGAATCAAATTAACTGAAATAAGAATAGTAGGTAAGTTCCGCAAGCCGAAGTTTTTAAACTACTGCATCCAATTCCACATAATGAAAATAAAATCATTCCAAAAACCGTATAAGGCATATAACTACGGCAGATTTACATATACATAAATAGACCACTAGTTCCCGCAGTGGGGACCGCAGTACACATAGTGATGAAGCGCACACGGAGAGCGTTCGCGCACGACTTCTAAATAGAATTGAGTATCTGCTGTGATATTTCGATCATAACAAGTGATACACCAATCAAAAGATATTGCAATAACTAATCGTTGCATATAAAGACTTTTAATTGGTTTGGGTGAAAGGGAAGTGAAAGTGTAAAATTAAAAACATGGAAGGACGCTATAGTCGAGTACCTTGACTATAAGATACCCGCTAATGGGACCAAAGGGAAATCCGTCATCGGGAAGGACAGACAGACGGACAGACGGAGATGGCTTAATCGACTCGGCTAGTGATCCTGATCAAGAATATATACACTTTGTAGGGTCGGAAACGCTTCCTTCTACCCGTTACATACATTACGACGAATCTAGTATACCCTTTATGGGCCCATTTTCACATCCGAAATTTAACATTTGTTCCCTCTGTTGTCATTCTGTTGACTTCCGAAACAGACAGTCGATGGGCGGATTTGAGTCCGACAGCTCAAAAATTACGTGTATAACAAGGAAGAACGCTTTATTTGAGTGCCCCGAGTATCGGATACCCGTTACTCAGCTAAAGAGGGGGCAAGTCAGATGAAGAAACGCAAGTTGGGAAGCGACATTAATCGATATTGGAATGGGGCCCCTCACGATTACAATATTTGGTTATAACTTCTTTACGAATTTTGATTTCAAAATGTTGTAGACATGCAGATAGGTATATCAATATATTGATAAACAAAGTTCACACTTTTACGGAATCTTAACAAATGTGGGCGCCAGACAGGCTTCAGCATTATGGGCGAGTATTATGAATATGGCGGTTCAGGAACCGAGTTTTTGGTATGGAATAATTGTTTGCATGGGGGTGTAAATTGTATATTTGTTTGGAAAAATTTTTGAATGGGGATAAGAGACGCTTCCATACAATCGCGAAAGATTCTAGTAGATCAGTGTAATTTGTACTTTTGTGTAGGACATTTTTTAGCTCAGGAGAAAATATGTAAATTTTTATACGATTGCGAAATTTCTTCTAACCTTTCATGGTTTTTAGTGTAGAACAAAAAATGTATAGAGAATAAAAATCGTGTAGATAAGGCAAACATTATTTTCAAATAGTTATTTAAGTTTTTCAGTTTGAAGGCATTTCAATGTATATATGTGACATATATGTTGAAAATCACGCAGATAGGAAAATGTTTATTTTTAAACGATTGCGAAACTTTTAACTTGTGGGTATATTGATATAGAGGAAAAGTATATAACAGGTAAAAGGAAACATTTTCGACCCCATAAAGGATATTTGTTCTTGGCCAAGATTATTAAGCCTGTCGATCTAGCCATGTTCGTCTGTCCGTATGAACGCTGTGTTTTTGGAAACTATAAGGCTTTAAGGTTGGGACTAAGCATGCAGATTCTAGAGTTTCCTGCGCAGCGCAAGTTTGTTTCAGCACAGTGCCACGCCCACAAGACCCATAAAACTGTTGCTGCTACAGTTTGAATGCTAGAATTCTAGCTGAAATGTATTGCTTTCGTCAATACTTAAAAATTGACCCAACAAAAATGTTTCCACGCCCACTCTTAAGTTCACATACTTAAAAACATCGACCACATGAACTCTGTTTTCTCGTAATCTATAAAAACTAGAATGTTTGGACTAAGCATGTGGATTCTAGAGATTCTTGCGCATCGCAAGTGTAATTTAGCAAACTGTGGCTCCCAAATTTTCAAAGATTAAAATGTATATAAAATTTTTTTGTAGTCCGCTTGTCAATATCTACCGGCGTGTTATAATTGGAATATTAGTTCAGAAGTAATGAAGTAATTATCTAGCAAGAACATCGTCAATGACGTCACAGCCAGATCGACTCGGCTAGTGATCCTGATCAAGAATATATATACTTTATGGGGCCGGAAACGCTTCCTTCTGCCTGTTACACACTTTCCGACGAATCTAGTATACCCTTTTTTCTCTACGAGTAACGGGTATAATAATTTCAAAACTGCGCAAACTTAAATTTTTTTTATATTAATTTTTTAATTTAATGACGTTTAAAAGATACGGGCGCCTTCCTAAAAATCCAGCTGATGATTTCACAGTGTTGGTATTAACTTCGTTTGAATTTTATTATCAAACTTAAGCAGATATATGCTCAATAGATGTCAGAATTTTAATGTTTTTAAGTTTTAAGAAAATATACATTTTTCGGAAGGTCGTCATTATACAGTACTCTCCCCTAGTACAATATTTACCCCCTGTGGTCCTTCGGCTCGCTTTCTCAACCTTTAGCAGCTCTAAAAACCAACAGCATAATAACAAAAACGATGTTGCTCGGTTGTTGTCCGTTGCTTGGTGCGGTTATTGTTACTGTTGTTTTGCCCCTTATTTACCATCAAATTGCATTTTTAATGGAGTTTCCTTGTCAAACATGACGATTCCCCTGCGAGCCGTCAGCTCATTACTCTATTTTCAGATCATCCACTAATATGATTTGTACTTGGATTGCCGCACATACATACATACGTAGATAAGTACTCAGTCGAACAAATTATACAAAAGAACACATCTTGTATGCTAGCTTTGCAATCGAAAGGAAACGTTGAAAGCTACTCAGAACCTGTATCGGTGCATTCCAAGGAAAGTTGTTGCAAACATCTTCCATTAAATTTGTAAATGCATAAAACCGTACTCTTGTGAAAAATTTAGATTTAAAAGGATATATTCTTTTTTGAGTCGTCTTTATAATTGTGAGTACTTCTAAGGAATTATTTTTGAAAAAGTTTTAAACACAATTCATTGAACTCATGTTCTTTGTTAATATAACTGTTACACAAATTTTACTTTTATTTATTTTCCTTAATGAATGCTTGAAAATCGCATTCGCGTCTAGTCGTTAATTAAAAATGTGTCCGCGAAAACGTATTCACACTCGGATTCAGAGAAAAAAAAGTCAAAGTAGGAAAATTTATGTTATCTACTATATGTTAACCGCAATTTCGAGCGAATTCTTGTTTTGTTATTTATCTCTCAAGCCCAAAACTTAAAATAATTCTACAAGTTTTTTAATGAAGTTGCACACGAGAGGAGACATAGTCATAGACATAGGAAAATGACATTTTAAGAACCTTTACCAGGTGTCAAATGTATACAACATTTACCTGTGTACACCCAGAAAAAAACTCGTTCGAAACTTCCAAAAAGCAATCCCAAACGGGCTTGAGAATTCATGAACGGTCGCTCACTAAATTTTACCGAAACTTTAAGGTTGGTTTTAAACGAACGAGGTTTGTGTCCATGCTATTTTTTCTGGACGCCTGGTAGAGATTGACATATGTATTTAATTTTCTTTCTCTTGTTTTGTTATTGCTAGAAATTTAATATATCTTGGTTTTATTTTTCTGAGGTTTGTGCGTCCATGCTAGTTTTTCTGGACGCCTGGGACACCAGACCTACATACAAATTAAAATTGTCACTGGTAATATATTTAAAAAAATATATTATATTATTTACACAATTACAAGACACTTATTTCTAACTTTTGAGCCGATTGCGGTCTCGGACAAAATAGGATAATAATTATAAAAAATTATCCAACGAACCTCGGCCAGAAGCTTTGCTTTTCTTAAGCTTCCAGAACTTTAATTTTTGTTTAAAATAAAAGCTTATGCTGAAACTGTCGCATCTCGTTGTGAAATGAAATGAAACAAAGGCAAAGGCAATGTCGCTAAAGGCAAGGGCAACATAGCTGAGATTGAATTGACAAATTTGTTTATAAATTCCATAAGTGGAACCGTTTCACGGGTTGGATAACTCTCCCCCTTCTAAAATGGATCGTCCCGATTCAATATGAAATTCATTTAATTGATCTCTTAATTCTGTTAAAAAAATTTCTTGGTTAATAGATTTTTCTGGTTCTGGCCATTGTTTTTTGGTTACAAATAATATAGCATTTTTGTATTTTATAATAAGTAAATAAATCAAATATATAATGATTAAAATTAATAATATAAAGGTAAGTGATATTTTAGTATTATTAATTTAAATGAAAGGATATAAAATGTTTATATTATCTAAAGAAAGTTCTGAGTTATTTGATTATATGTAATCGGATATTTCATAATTTTTGAAGTGGTTCGTAGTTGAGTAGTTAAGAATTTTGTTTTCCAAATTGGTATATGAAATATTATTAATTTCGGATGTACCATTAAATGTTATCAAAAATGAACCGTTTAAATGGGAGTTGTTAACAATATGGTTACCATTTATAAGAATGGCACCATCTTGTATGATGTCTATTTTTATACCCTTGCAGAGGGTAAATTGATTTCAGTCAGAAGTTTGCAACGCAGTGAAGGAGACGTTTCCGACCCCATAAAGTATATATTTTCTTGATCAGCATGACTAGACGAGTCGATCTAGCCATGTCCGTCTGTCCGTCCGTTTCTACGCAAACTAGTCTCTCAGTTTTAAAGCTATCGGGCTAAAACTTTCCCAAAAGTCTTATATCTTTTGCAGTTAGTATATAAGTCGGAACCAGCCGGATCGGACAACTATATCTTATAGCTCCCATAGGAATAATCGGACAAAAAAATAAAAAACAAGAAAGTACGCTATAGTCGAGTGCCTCGCCTCGACTATCAGATACCCGTTACTCAGCTAAAGGGACCAAAGGGAAATGGAGATAAGCAAGCAGCAAAGCAAGACTGAAATGCGCCACCTACCGGCGGTAGACAGATTTTAGCGTTATGGGCGTTAGGGTGGGCGTGGCAAATTTTTTTTTGTGTCAATCGATAGGTATTGACGAGACCAATACAGTTCAGTTAAAATTTTGAAGTTTGGTGGCGGTTTGTGGGCGATAAGGTGGGTGTGGCCAACTTTTTTTGGGTCAATCGATAGGTATTGATGAGAACAATACATTTCAGTTAAAATTTTTATTCTAGCATCAAAACTGTAGGAGCCACAGTTTTGGGCGGTTTGTGGGCGTAAGAGTGGGCGTGGCACTCTACTGAAACAAACTTGCGCTGCGTAAGAAGCTCAGGAATCTGCACGCCAAATCTCAATAGCCTAGCTCTCATAGTTCTCGAGATCTCAGCGTTCATCCGGACAGACGGACAGACGGACATGGCTAGATCGACTCGGCTAGTGATCCTGATCAAGAATATATATACTTTATGGGGTTGGAAACGCTTCCTTCTGCCTGTTACATACTTTCCGACGAATATAGTATACCCTTTTACTCTACGAGTAACGGGTATAAAAATTATATCTTTGGTGTTTTTAGCATATAACCTCCTAAGCTTGGAAATAACATTTTTTAATTAGTTATGAATTTTGAATTAAATTTTATCGAAATCGGACGACTATATCATATAGCTGCCATAGGAACGATCGGAAAATTGGTGGAAAAATAATATGAAACAAATTATAGCTTCGGTGTTTTTCAACATATAACCTCCAACGCTTGGAAATAACATTTTTAATTAGTTCTGAATTTCGAATTTAATTTTATCAAAATCGGACGACTATATCATAAAGCTGCCATAGGAACGATCGGAAAATTGGTAGGAAAATAATATGAAACAAAGTATAGCTTCGGTGTTTTTTGACATATTATCTTATACTGTTGGGAATATTATTTTTTGTGTTTTTATACCCGTTACTCGTAGAGTAAAAGGGTATACTAGATTCGTCGGAAAGTATGTAACAGGCAGAAGGAAGCGTTTCCGACCCCATAAAGTATATATATTCTTGATCAGGATCACTAGCCGAGTCGATCTAGCCATGTCCGTCTGTCCGTCTGTCTATCCGGATGAACGCTGAGATCTCGGAAACTATGAGAGCTAGGCTATTGAGATTTGGCGTGCAGATTCCTGAGCTTCTTGCGCAGCGCAAGTTTGTTTCAGTGGAGTGCCACGCCCACTCTAACGCCCACAAACCGCCCAAAACTGTGGCTCCTACAGTTTTCATGCTAGAGTAAAAATTTAAACTGCCACGCCCACTTTAACGCCCACAAACCGCCCACAAACTTCAAAAAATCGTTAGTATGAACGCGGATATCTCGAAAACTATCAAAGATAGATTTAGATTCCGTAGCCTTGTACGCAGCGCAAGTTTGTTATTCGAATATGCCACGCCCACTCTAACGCCTACAAACCGCCCAAACCTGTGGCGGCCACAATTTTCATGCTAGATACAAAACTTTAATTAATTTTAATTTAATTTGAATTTAATTTTATGTATTGGTCTCGCCAACACCTATCGACTGATCCAAAAAAAATGTTGCCACGCCCACTCTAACGCCCATAACGCTTAAGTCTATCTACCGCCGGTAGGTGGCGCATTTCAATCTCGCTTTGCTGCTTGCATATCTCAATTTCCCTTTGGTCCCTCTAGCTGAGTAACGGGTATCTGATAGTCGAGGTACTTGACTATAGCGTTCTTCCTTGTTTGGTATTAAAAACGTCAATTTTTGCTAGTGTGATTGTGTCAATTAAATTTTGCAAATCAAATGTTAATAATCGTAAGCGAAGTTTTCGCAGTGGAAAATCTTGATCAATAAAAACATTTTTAAAATCAGAAAGAGATTCTATTTCTTTGAACAACTTGGAATTGATAATAAATTGCTTATTATTATTTTCAATTAGTTCATCGATTTTATTTTGAATTTTAATAAAATCATCATGATCCGGAGTTCCAGCTTACCATTTCCACACAGTGCCTATCTCATTTATCCCCCTTTTTGATCTAGTTGATATTAGTTGTGACAAAATTAATTCGATTACTTCTATGTCATAATTTCCCATGGTTTGTGGGTGTTAGAATGGGGGTGGCAAACATTGTTTAGGTCAATCGATACACCCAGAAAAAAATCCGTTCGAAACGTTCAAAAATCAAGACCAAACGGGTTCAAAAAGTGCGTAAGCCCGCTTGTTGACAGTTTATGAACGGTCGTTCGTAAAATGTGACCGAAATTTCGGCAGTGGTCTCCGAGCGAATATGGTCTTAGTTAGGAAACGAACTGGTAGTTTTCTCTAAACGTATGGGGCACAATTTTGGAACACCTGTGGCACAATGTATGAACAGAACGTTCTTAAAAAAAGAACGGTAGGTAAATAATCCCAATCGCCGTAATAAAAACGTTTATATTTTTTTGTTTTTTTTTTAAATTTTTATTGGTCAGTGGGTACATATTTAATACTAAAAAACACTTTTTTATTGTTAAGGGGATAAATGTGAAAAGATAGGAAACATATATCATCGAATGTCTTTATACTTATAGAATAAATAAAAATAATTAGTATTTTACCTTATTAAGAACTTTTGATTTGAAAGTGTTGACAAATGTTATTCCTAGGGACGTTTTTAAAGTATACATAACTATACTCTGTCTCCAAAACTGGTTCTGCTTGAGCTCCGAACTAATGGAATCTCCAAAAATAATAACGAAAATGTGTCGTTTGCAGACATCGTTTTGGGCGAATTATTAAATATGTACGTACCGTCTCCTTTTTCCATTTAAAAAGCCGTTCTCTAAAAACAGCCCTAAGACCTATCGGCCCGAAAGTTGATTTGATGTCGTTCTAGGTAAGGTACTGGAGACTTGCAAAGGTCAATTGCGATTCTGATAAAAAACATATATATACATAAATAAATATGTACTCACACTTTTTTAAGGTTGAATAGCTTTGCTATAAAAAAGTCGAACATACGATTTTATATACTTTTTTCAACAACTACTCACCTGTTAAATATGTAAACGCTGGAAGAATCTCTCTTTGCTCTAAAAACTCCAGCAGCTTAAAGTAGTCGTCCGTCAACACTGTGTGGGCTTCGCTTTCTTGTCAAATTAAACTGTATCAAAAATGTATTCATTTAAATAGAACCTTTATTTATTGCTTACCGTCGTACTCGCACGTAAAAACGTTTACATTTATATTTGTATCCATTTTGGCACTTTGTACAGTAAACAAACATCAACCATGTGGCGAAAATCATCGATTTCGATAGACTTAAGCCCGTCTATCGCAGCTTTTTCATGAACGGCGTTCGATATCTGAGAACAATTTTCGCAATTTGGCACAGACTAGTTTGTCAGTAGAAATTGTTGCCAACACCGTTCGATTTTCGTGAACAAACGTTTGAAAAGTGAGAACTAAAAATAGAGAACGGATTGTTCGCAAATCATGAAAAATGTTCTTGATTTTTATCGTCCTTTTTTTTCTGGGTGTAGGTATTACGAGACCAATAAATTAATGTTACATTTTTTGTAGCACTATAACTATCAGACACAGTTTTGGGCGTAAGAGTGAGCGTGGCATATTCGCATTACAAGCTTCCGCTGCGTACGAAGCTAAGGATTTTTAATCTGAAATCCCAACTCTCTAGCTTTGATACACTCATAAAATTATTTTTCTAAATACTAGAAAAATCGCCCAAACATGAAATCGCCCTAACATTAAGAAAAATTGCCCTAAGTATAGGAAAAATCGCCATAGAAAATATGTTTTAGGGTTAATTTTTCTAAAATTTCTATTATTTAGTGCGAATTTTTCCGAGCATATGCTTTTAATATTTTCTCATATTTAGGGCAAATCGCCTTATTTCGTAGAACAAAAAATCATCCAAAATCGCCCTTGAAACTAGAAAATCGCCTTTGAAATTTGAAATTCGCTAGCCTAGCGGTCTAATGCGTTAAGCTTTCAAACTCATCTAAATGGCGTGAGTTCGAGCCCACGAAGTGTCAACATTTATTTTTCTTTTTTGTGCAAGCTTGTAGAATTGAATTCTTAAACAATTTTGTGTGCAGAGGCAAAAAAAATTTTAGAACACGTCAAAATAACTAATGAAAAAAATGTATATTACAATAAAATAATAGTTTTTTAATGTATTTAGTCTAATTGGTAAAATAAAACATAATTTGTTGTCGTTAGTGAGAATATTTCTTAGAATTAAATTAAGTATTTGTTCTTAGAAAAAATTGAGATATGCACCCTTTTTGCGCGTCGCCTAGCGCGGTGCGTCTTCGGTGCAGCGGTAGTGCTCTCGACTGCGAACCCAGCGGTTGTGAGTTCGATTCTCGCTGCAACCACGAAGATTTTTCTCAAGAAGTAAGTTGTTTTATATTAATGTTATTTCCCTGATTTCTGTTAAATAAATACTTTTCAGTTCATATGACTTTAATTAGCAGTTTACCAACATGCGTGGAGCATCCAAATAATAACCTTGCCCTTTTCTCACCCTCTCAAATTATCACTGTGGACGGCAGTACACGTAGTGGCGAAGCGCGCAAGAGAGCGTGCGAAGACAACTACCATATATAGCCGCAGAATTGAAAATCTGCAATTATGGTCCGATCGCAACGAGTGATACACCAATCGAAAGGTATTGCAAAAACTAGATTGCATACCAAGACTTTCGAAATATAGATTTGTTTGGGAGAAAAGCGGTGCAAGTGTAAAAGTAAAAATTTAGAATATTGAGGCTGCTGGATACGGTGGGGATAAAAGCCCCCGGCTGTTTAGCTAGTTTTATTCTTACTGAGAATACGCGTCGAATGACATCTCCTTTGTTGAAATCCGATGTTCCGTTCAAAAGTAATTCAAAAAACAAAATTTTCTTCTTCTTCCCAAAATGAAAATGTTTGTCCCTTTGTGGGTTTGTATGCATCCCATCTTAGTTTTAGGGTTTTGGAAAGCCTATGGGTGTATAAAGCAGCTTGAAATAGAAAACGTTTGTTCTACGACTTTTGGAAAAACCCACTAGTTTAGCGAGAAATCAAAAAAAAGGCCAGATTTAAAATGCTTATAGTATCTAAACAATTAATGCTACAGAAACGTGCTATATATCTCTGAAAAGATAATTTAATTTGCTAAATACCCTTTATATAAAAAAGTTGTCTGAATATAATAGAAATAGAGTTATGATAAAAAGTTTTTTTTTAAAACTACTTTTTGACTATTTTCTCAAAATTGAGTAGAACGATTTCTTTTTAAATTTTAAATCATATAGCCATGTAGATTCCTCAACTTTTGATGTATAACACTTTTTGCCCTAAAAATTACCGTTTGGAAGATATTAAGCGATAAAAAGTGCAACTCGTTTCAGCTCCGTATACGTAATATGTCATACTTATTCGAGTAAACAAGAAAAAAACCAATTTGATGAAAAAAATTCTTATTAGATTTTTTCAAACGGAAAATCTGTTATGGTTTTAGGGTCCTTTACTTGCAAGACGCTAATCGAAATAGGAAACTTGATCTATTTGTTCTACCACTTTGGAAAAACCCGCTAGTTCGGCGGGAAATATGAGAAACGACAGATTTCTCTTGGAACCTGAAACTATACAGCCCTTGAGATTCCAAACTTGTGCTATTAAAATAGGTAATTGAAGCGATAAAACTTGTTGTGCCTAATTTAAGGTGGCGTTCAGCTAAGATTAGGGGTCGAATCTGTGTGTTTGGTTTTTCAATAGCCAAGCCATATGGGGACGACTCCTAGTCATGGTATTGGGGTACTTAAACTCTTGAGCAAAAAAAAACTTCTGATATCAAACAAAAACACCTCTTAACGAGGTAGAAAAATAAAATAAATAAACTAAATTAAATTTATGTATTCGGCACGCTACAACAGAAAATTTACATGTAGGTAAATAAATATGTAATGTTGCGGGCCGAAATCATAAATTTAATATAGTTTATTTATTTTATCGAATGTAATATCATTTTTCGTCACAATTGTTGATATCAGAAATTTTTGTTAAAGGCGCGTTCGCCACTACTTTCTACCTCGTTAAGAGGTGTTTTTGTTTGATACTGAAAAAAGGACACTAGGTCAAATAATCCTAAAAAAATTCCTGGAAAAAGTACCGCAGACAATGTTTGCCGAGAACCAGCAAACATGACCAAACACGATTTTTTTATAAAAATTAGTTTTAATATTTAGGGCATTTGCTCTTGTTTTTAGGGCGCTTCACCATAATTTCAAGAAATACCGCCGTTGATGCTTAAAATATTTTTTCATATGTTAAGGGTATTTACCTTTGAAAGCAGAAAAATTGCCCTAGACTTAAGAAAATTAACCCTAGATCTAAGAAAAATCGCCCTAAATGTAAGACCAATACATATTTATTATACCCGTTACTCGTAGAGTAAAAGGGTATACTAGATTCGTCGGAAAGTATGTAACAGGCAGAAGGAAGCGTTTCCGACCCCATAAAGTATATATATTCTTGATCAGGATCACTAGCCGAGTCGATCTAGCCATGTCCGTCTGTCCGTCTGTCCGTCTGTCCGTCTGTCCGTCTGTCCGTCTGTCCGTCTGTCCGTCTGTCTGTCCGTCCGGATGAACGCTGAGATCTCGGAAACTATAAGAGCTAGGGTATTGAGATTAGGCGTGCAGATTCCTGAGCTTCTTACGCAGCGCAAGTTTGTTTCAGCAGAGTGCCACGCCCACTCTAACGCCCACAAACCGCCCAAAACTGTGGCTCCTACAGTTTTCATGCTAGAATAAAAATTTTAACTGAAATGTCTTGTTCTCATCAATACCTATCGATTGACCCAAAAAAAAGTTTGCCACGCCCACTTGAACGCCCACAAACCGCCCACAAACTTCAAAAAATCGTAAATATGAACGCGGATATCTTGGAAAATATCAAAGATTGAGAAATGGGATTTCAGATTTAGATTCCTTAGGCTTAAGCGCAGCGCAATTTTGTCACGCGAATATGCCACGCCCACTAGAACGCCTACAAACCGCCCAAACCTGTGGCGCCCACAATTTTCACGCTACATCAAAAATTTTAACTGAAATTTATTGGTCTTGTCAATACCTATCGATTAATCTAAAAAAAACTTTGGCACGCCCACTCTAACGCCCACAACGCTTAAATCTGTCTACCGCCGGTAGGTGGCGCATTTCAATCTCGCTTTGCTGCTTGCATATCTCCATTTTCCTTTGGTCCCTTTAGCTGAGTAACGGGTATCTGATAGTCGAGGTACTCGACTATAGCGTTCTTCCTTGTTTTTTTTTTTTATTTTTAGAAAATGTTGCCCTTATTTTGTTACCCAGTCGTCATTGACCCCCGTTTTAGGGCGATTCTCCTTGTTTTTAGGGCGATTTTACAGTAAAATTTCTATGATTGTAGTTTCCAAGATATAACCGTTCATATTTACGATTTTTTGAAGATTGTGGGCAGCTTATGTCCTTCACAGTGGGCGCGGCAAAGATTTTCTTTGGTCAGTCAATAGGTATTGACGAGAGCAATACATTTATAAAATAAATAAAACAAATATTTGTAATAAAATTTGTTTCTAGCTCTTAAACTGTATAAGCCACAGACAGACAGACGGACATGGCTAGATCGACTCGGTCAGTGATGCTGATCAAGAATATATATACTTAATGGGGTCGGAAACGCTTCCTTCTACCCTTTACCTACATTCCGACGAATCTTGTATACCCTTTTACTCTACGAGTAACGCGTATAAAAATAACATGAAACAAAAGTAATGAGGAAATTAAAAAATTCTATAACAAGGAGAATACTATACTATTGTCTCAAGACAATTGTGGCTGTGGCCGAGGGTGACCCTTCAGCGTATGTTGCTGATTAGGCCTTCTACTGCTTGTTCCCAGTGGAGGGAATCGGTTCTGACGCTGGATCGCATGTTGCTGCAGCTGTGTTCGGCCAACATTTTGAGTTTGTGGTCGCGAATGACCATTGGTGAAATTTGTATTCGACAGAGGTCCCCGACATTAAATCGAACGTACGTCCTTTTTGTAGTGGATTTTTAAGGGAAAGCGTTACCCTGGGATAGAAAATTTTTTTGACGTCTTACTGTCCGCTGGTATACAATAAAGCCCTTAAAATTTGCTGTGTGATTTATACCACAATTAACACATTTGACAAGATGAATAAAGGTGCGCGCTCACTAAGGCGGCGCGGCGCGGTGCGGCATGAGGCATGAGGAGTCAAATAAAAGTTTTGATACTAATAAAATAAAATAAAATATTTACTTTTCCAATATTCGACTTTCATTTTCGTATTTCTTAATATTTACTTCTATTATTCAACTCGTATTTTCACATTACGATTTATGAAGTTTATTCTTTCATTCGGTATATCAACATGATCGGTTTTTCGAGTCAAGTATTTACATTGACCACATTTTTCTCATATATGTAAGTAATGCAGTCTTAAATATGTGATATTTATTATTTTCATGTTTCTTAGTTTGAAAATACACACACTATAAGTGGAATTCTTGTAAGATTTCAATTACAGTGACACACAGTTACGTTCACTAAAATGATATGACAGCCGAAAGATTCCGAGAACAGAAAATGTCGGCGCGGCAACACCCGGCAAACGTTCGCAGGGCAACGTGAGCCAAAGACTCCTTTGCGGGCTATAAGGCACCAAGTCTAGATGGAATATTTCCAGCCATGTTACAGGGGACCAAGGAAAGAATCACCCTATGGCTATATGAAATATACTCGGCATGTCTAAGCACGGGCTATATCCCAATATAATTGAGGACCTCGGATTTTCTTCCTCCCAAAAGCGGGAAAGGCTGTCACGCAAGCCCCAAGGATTACAGGCCGATAAGCCTTACCTCTTCCTTACTCAAAACACTGGAAAAGTTGCTGGTTCTACACATCAGGAACGATGTAGGAAGACTCATTTCATCCAACCAGCACGCCTACACCAAAGGGAAATCTGTGGAAACACTCGCTAGTACACAGAGAAATATTGTCTCCTCAATTTTCACATATCAATTTTTATACCCGTTACTCGTAGAGTAAAAAGGTATCCTAGATTCGTCGGAAAGTATGTAACAGGCAG
Source organism: Drosophila subpulchrella (assembly GCF_014743375.2). Lineage (NCBI taxonomy): Eukaryota > Metazoa > Arthropoda > Insecta > Diptera > Drosophilidae > Drosophila > Drosophila subpulchrella. Next base: position 842,561 of record NC_050613.1, read on the forward strand.
AAGGAAGCGTTTCCAACCCCATAAAGTATATATATTCTTGATCAGGATCACTAGCCGAGTCGATCTAGCCATGTCCGTCTGTCCGGATGAACGCTGAGATCTCGGAATCTGAGAGCTGGCTATTGAGATTTGGCGTGCAGATTCCTGAGCTTCTTACGCAGCGCAAGTTTGTTTCAGTAGACTGCCACGCCCATTATAACGCCCACAAACCGCCCAAAACTGTGGCTCCTACAGTTTTAATGCTAGATAGAAAATTTTAACTGAAATGTATTAGTCTTGTCAATACCTATCGATTGACCCAAAAAAATTTTGCTATGCCCACTCTAACGCCCACAAACCTCCCAAGAAAAAAAGCTATGACGTCAGAGCCAGACAATGCGAAATGTTTTTACGTGTGTATGTGTGTGTATGTAAATAGTTGCCGGCCGAACTTAGCGGCAAAGAAAAAAGCACTGCCGGCGCTCAGAGAGAGCAAAGTGCGCGGCTAACTTATTCTATTGAATAATGAATTTTGCACGCCTACCCTAACGCCCACAACGCTTAAGTCTGTCTTAGCTTTGCTGCTTGCATATCTCCATTTCCCTTTGGCCCCTTAAGCTGAGTAACGGGTATCTGATAGTCGAGGTACTCGACTATAGCGTTCTCCCTTGTTTTTCCATAAATGTTCTAATAGCATAACATACTGGCTTATGGTTTTTGATAGGTTTGCTCTTATAGCTATGTTGCTAGCATCTGTGGTTAAAGAAAATATTTTATCGAAGTCGGGATATATTAATATAGGATCTGAAGTAATTAAGGCATTAATTTTTTCGAATGCTTCTACATATGCGTTTTTCTTAATGTTTATTGTGGCACCTTTCTTTAATTTCATGGTCATAAGTTTTACTACGTTTGCGAAAATTTGGTATAAATTTCCTATAAAATCCACCCAGTCCTAAAAATGATTTTATCTTTCATTGGATTTTTTGGTATAGGGAAATTTAAAATGGCACTAATTTGATTTGGGTTGGGTTTTATAACTGTGGTTGTAACTACAAGACCTAGAAACTCTTTTTCTTTTTTCATGAATTTGCATTTATTCAATGGTAATTATACCCGTTACTCGTAAAGGGTATACTAGATTCGTCGGAAAGTATGTAACAGGCAGAAGGAAGCGTTTCCGACCTCATAAAGTATATATATTCTTGATCAGGATCACTAGGCGAGTCGATCTAGCCATGTCCGTCTGTCCGTATGAACGCTAAGATCTCGGAAACTATAAGAGGTAGGCTACTGGGATTTTGCATGCAAGTTTCTGACCTTCCTGCGCAGCGCAAGTTTGTTTCAGCAGGGTGCCACGCCCACTCTAACGCCCACAACCGCCCAAAACTGTGGCTCCTACAGTTTTGATGCTAGAATAAAAATTTTAACTGAAATCTATTAGTCTTGTCAATACCTATCGATTGACCCAAAAAAAATTTTGCTATGCCCACTCTAACGCCCACAAACCTCCCAAGAAAAAAAGCTATGACGTCAGAGCCAGACAATGCGAAATGTTTTAACGTGTGTATGTGTGTGTATGTAAATAGTTGCCGGCCGAACTTAGCGGCAAAGAAAAAAGCACTACCGGCGCTCAGAGAGAGCAAAGTGCGCGGCTAACTTATTCTATTGAATAATGAATTTTTCACGCCTACCCTAACGCCCACAACGCTTAAATCTGTCTTCCGCTGGTAGGTGGCGCACTTAAATTTAGCTTTGCTGCTTGCATATCTCCATTTCCCTTTGGCCCCTTAAGCTGAGTAACGGGTATCTGATAGTCGAGGTACTCGACTATAGCGTTCTCCCTTGTTTTTCCATAAATGTTCTAATAGCATAACATACTGGCTTATGGCTTTTGATAGGTTTGCTCTAATAGCTATGTTGCTAGCATCTGTGGTTAAAGAAAATATTTTATCGAAGTCGGGATATATTAATATAGGATCTGAAGTAATTAAGGCATTAATTTTTTCGAATGCTTCTACATATGCGTTTTTCTTAATGTTTATTGTGGCACCTTTCTTTAATTTCATGGTCATAAGTTTTACTACGTTTGCGAAAATTCGGTATAAATTTCCTATAAAATCCACCCAGTCCTAAAAATGATTTTATCTTTCTTTGGATTTTTTGGTATAGGGAAATTTAAAATGGCACTAATTTGATTTGGGTTGGGTTTTATAACTGTGGTTGTAACTACAAGACCTAGAAACTCTTTTTCTTTTTTCATGAATTTGCATTTATTCAATGGTAATTATACCCGTTACTCGTAAAGGGTATACTAGATTCGTCGGAAAGTATGTAACAGGCAGAAGGAAGCGTTTCCGACCTCATAAAGTATATATATTCTTGATCAGGATCACTAGGCGAGTCGATCTAGCCATGTCCGTCTGTCCGTATGAACGCTAAGATCTCGGAAGCTATAAGAGGTAGGCTACTGGGATTTTGCATGCAAGTTTCTGACCTTCCTGCGCAGCGCAAGTTTGTTTCAGCAGGGTGCCACGCCCACTCTAACGCCCACAACCGCCCAAAACTGTGGCTCCTACAGTTTTGATGCTAGAATAAAAATTTTAACTGAAATCAATTGTTCTCATCAATACCTATCGATTGACCCAAAAAAAGTTTGACACGCCCACTTTAAAGCCCACAATCCGCCCACAAACATCAAAAAATCGTAAGTATGAACGCGGATATCTTTGAAACTATCAAAGATAGAGAATTGGGATTTCAGATTTAGATTCCGTAGCCTTGTACGCAGCGCAAGCTTTTTACGCGAATATGCCACGCCCACAAACCGCCCAAATCTGTGGCGCCCACAATTTTTATGCTAGATACAAAATTTTAACTGAAATGTATTAGTCTCGTCAATACCTATCGATTATTCCAAAAGAAGTTTGCGAAGCACACTCTAACGCCAACAAACCGCCTAAGCCTGTGGCGCCCACAATTTGTATGCTAGATTAAGTCTGTCTATCGCCCACATAACCATATATTGGGATCACGGGTAGGTGGCGCATTTCAATCTCGATTTGATGCTTGCTTGTGTATCTCCATCTCCCTTACGGTCCCTTTAGCTGAGTAACGGGTATCTGATAGTCGAGGTACTCGACTATAGCGTTCTTCCTTGTTGACTATCAAGTGTAAGGAAAACAAGGAAGAACGCTATAGTCGAGTGCCTCGACTATCAGATACCCGTTACTCAGCTAAAGGGACCAAAGGGAAATGGAGATAAGCAAGCAGCAAAGCGAGATTGAAATGCGCCACCTACCGGCGGTAGACAGATTTAAGCGTTATGGGCGTTAGGGTTGGCGTGGCAAATTTTTTTTTTGGGTCAATTAATAGGTATTGACGAGACCAAAACAGTTCAGATAAAATTTTTAGTCTAGCATCAAAACTGTAGGAGCCACAGTTTTGGGCGGTTTGTGGGCGTTATAGTGGGCGTGGCATATTCGCGTAACAATCTTGCGCTGCGCACAAGGCTACGGAATCTAAATCTGAGATCCCAAATTGCTATCTTTGATAGTTTCCGAGATATCCACGTTCATATTTACGATTTTTTAAAGTTTGTGGGCGGTTTGTGGGCGTTAAAGTGGGCGTGGCAACTTTTTTTTAGGTCAATCGATAGGTATTGATGAGAACATTACATTTCAGCTAAAATTTTTATTCTAGCATCAAAACTGTAGGAGCCACAGTTTTGAGCGGTTTGTGGGCGTAAGAGTGGGCGTGGCACTCTACTGAAACAAACTTGCGCTGCGTAAGAAGCTCAGGAATCCGCATGCCAAATCTCAATAGCCTAGCTCTCATAGTTTATAAGATATCAGCGTTCATCCGGACAGACGGACAGACGGACAGACGGACATGGCTAGATCGACTCGGCTAGTGATCCTGATCAAGAATATATATACTTTATGGGGTCGGAAACGCTTCCTTCTGCCTGTTACATACTTTCCGACGAATCTAGTATACCCTTTTACTCTACGAGTAACGGGTATAATTATCGGCAGATAACCGAGAAAATATCTTCTCAGTCATAAAATAACGTTATTACAATGTTAGCTCGCAGTGTTATAGAATACCGCGATATGGAGAGATAAAAAAAAACTTTCAGAAGAAATTGTATCAATATTTCCAAGGGAAAACAAAGATATTTATTTTTTAGGTAGAAAAGACAATGGGAAATCAAACCCCAGTGGAATTCTATTTAGTTACGAGTTTTTATGAGTTCCAGCATTGAAGCAGTTGAGCCAGAAGTGTATTTACAAGAAGTCCTTGAAATTGTTAGTACTCTTAAGTTGTACAACGGAACTGGAGAAGATTGCTTAACTTTATGGGAAGCTACGAGAAGTTCTCGCCAGAACTTCATTAAGCAGAGGTTAAAGGACATTGAAGGAAACTTTAAAGAGTTTTCAATATATTAGCAGTCTCTCGGACGTACCTTTGTAAGCAAATTAGAAAGTTTGGACGTAGTTTGTGATGTCCTAGTAAATGTTTGTGATGTCCCTTGGAAATATTTGTGATGTTCGTAGGTATTTTGTCATTTTCTATTAATTGTATATAGAAGACTTAAACAATTCATTTGAATGTTGCAGATCACCCTAGATTTCAAATCAACTCACCAAGATAAAGCTTTTACGCTTACATGTTTATGGGAACAATCCATTGTAAAGTTTAAGGCCTACTTCGAGATGGTAGTGAAAGACAAAAAATTTCTTCAGCTTTTTTGGAGTTGCACCGAATCGTTGAATGACAGTAAGTAAACTAAAAGATAAAATATTTCATAAAAAGCTAATATCTCGTATCTTATCTTAAAGATTCGTAACATTCGTAACGCCATTAAACCAACAGGAAGAAGGGTATTGAGGGAAAACAATAAGAAATTCTTAAGACGGCATACCATCCAGGACTCCATAAGCAGTAGTGTTCTCCATATTACTATTAACGACTTGCAATCCCATTTAGAAAATAAGTCTCTAAACGCCACTCAAGAAAATACTATTCCTACCAAAGGGTGCTCAACATGACCAGCACCCAACAAATCAAGCAGTAGCCAAGTTGGGAACTGTACCAGGCGCATAGTAGCACCCACTGCAGATGAGAATTGCTGATCAGCATATTATATGTCTCACTAACTCACCGACTCAACGGTACTCTGACCCAGTCAGCACATCTTGCAGTGTCAGCCGAGCCAACTACGCAAACTGCTACCATAATCAAAACTCCCTGACCTACCTACCTACTTTAGAATATAGCTTATTTCACTAATCACACACTAAACGTCCGTGTTCCAAGTAGTATATAAGCATGTGTCAAATGAATAATAAATCAGTTATCAACGCAACTCATAACTCCGCGGTTCTACTTCCTACCTCTGGGAATAGGGCTCGTAATACACTATCTCAACTAGCAGTTAACCTACGTTAGCTCAACCTCAGCGCAGCTCCAACATCGCCTGTTGTCCAGCATCGCAGTAACCATCGTTACCATTGCCGCGACGCGATCGTCTTGTGAGTGTCTACTTCGGTTAGGCACAAACAAATACTACAATTCAATCCTTTATTGTAGTAGATGGAATAGATTTGACTAGCCTAACCGATTTCGACATTATCATTGGAAAGCAAACATTGAAATTTAAATCTATTTTAAAGGCATTAGATTGTTGCTTCAAGACCTATTACGTCTTTAGTCTTAAGTACTCTAATGAATCTATTCTTGTTTGGTCATTTTTGCAAATTTATTTTTATAATATTACTACGAGCTACGATGTAAAGAAAGCCAGTATTATCAAGTATATTGAATATTAAAATCTGTAGCATATACTCTTTAGTTAATTACATTTTTTTTACTACTGTCCTTTGAATACATACTAACTTATTATACTTCTTCTATATTGGAATATATTTTGTATCTTTTTTATCATTTATAAGTTTGTTGTAGTTAAATCATGGAATGTTTTAAGTGCTGTAAACCCTTTGATGGGCTTACTGAATTATACCACCATTTTAAATATTATCATGGACTTTGTGAGGCTAACGCATACAAACGTAAACTTTCTGAATGTAACCAAGAGTTCACAAACTTTCCTAATTTTAAGAGACATGATACGCGACATAAACCCATACAATTCTCGGAAACGAAACCGATTAAAAAAATAAGTGTTTCAGCACACAAAGAAAATGCAAGTCAGTTATTTTATGAAGAGGACACTATTTTCGATGAAGCTTCGAATTCGTTACATAACTTACAACAACCTTCAAGGGAGCAAAGAGTTAGCTTTTCAGATCTTGAGGGAAGGATAACATTATTATGTCAAAATATATTGTTAGAGTTCCACTCAAAGAGTTCATTTTGTAGAAAAGATATATTGTTTATTAAGGAAAAAATTTCTAAAATAACTTCAGACATTATAGATGCAGTAAAACTTGCAATTAGTCCCAAAAGTATAAACGAAGACGCTCAGCACTTTCTTGATTTTTGTTTAAACCCATTTATTTACATTGCATCGGAGCACAGACTTCTAAAAAAACTGAAAAACATCGATACTTTTGCCAATCCAGTTTCCTTTAATGTAAGCAATGAGATTTCAACAGTTATTAAAACAAGAAAGGAAGTTATAATTATTAAATTTAAAAACACAAAAAATGATATTCCCAATAGTATAAGATAATATGTCAAAAAACACCGAAGCTATAATTTGTTTCATATTATTTTCCTACCAATTTTCATATCGTTCCTATGGCAGCTATATGATAAAGTCGTCCGATTTTAATAAAATTAAATTCGAAATTCAGAACTAATTAAAAAATGTTATTTCCAAGCGTAGGAGGTTATATGTTGAAAAACACCGAAGCTATAATTTGTTTCATATTATTTTTCCACCAATTTTCCGATCGTTTCTATGGCAGCTATATGATATAGTCGTCCGATTTCGATAAAATTTTGTTTGAAATTCAAAACTAATTAAAAAATGTTATTTCCAAGCTAAGGAGGTTATATGCTAAAAAACACCAAAGATATAATTTTTTTAAGTTTTTTTTTCGATTATTCCTATGGGAGCTATAAGATATAGTTTTCCGATCCGACTGGTTCCGACTTATATACTACCTGCAAAAGATATGACTTTTGGAAAAGTTTTAGCCCGATAGCTTTAAAACTGAGAGACTAGTTCGCATAGAAACGGACGAACAGACGGACAGACGGACATGGCTAGATCGACTCGTCTAGTCATGCTGATCAAGAATATATATACTTTATGGGGTCGGAAACGTCTCCTTCACTGCGTTGCAAACTTCTGACTGAAATCAATATACCCTCTGCAAGGGTATAAAAATAATCTAACACTGGACGATGCAAAACTTAATGGTTGCCTGATGGACACTACCTTTCAAATTCGCAAATTCTTTGAATTGCCAAATGTTTTGGATGATACCATACAAGAAACATCACAACGAACATTAAGTCCTAAAACTGATCATTTCGTCAACTCGATTTCTTATACAAATAAATTAACTTTCAAAATAAAATCGTTACTCCAATTTTTTTGTACCTGGATGGTTTTGAAATCAATAACCCCTTAGGCAGCCATGCTATCGTAGACAACATATGCGGTGTTTATTACACGTGCCCCACAATACCGCAGCATTTGCTTTTTAAGTAAAATTTTATATTCGTTGCTGCCTATTTCAAAATTGATTTCTTCAACCGCTTGAAAACTGTTTAAAGAGTCTTGAAAGTGAAGGCATTGTCATTAGCACTGATTTAGGTCCCAAGCGGGTGAGACAACTTAGGTTTAAATAAAGTTCTTGGGTTTAATACCTCCATTAATTCCAATTCTTATTGTCGATTTTGTACAAAAACTAAGCATGACCTCATAAAAGAAGCAACCCCTGACCAAGAGTGTTTGAGAAATGTAAACAATTATGAAGAAGCCCTTTTGCAGGATGATCCTAAGCTAACAGGTGTCAAAAGAAATTGCTTTTTTAACCAGATAACGTACTTCCATGCAACTGAAAACTACATAATGCATGACTTTTTCGAGGGCATTTGTAAATATGACATATCTGAGATTTTACTTAATTGTATTACCATTAACAAATTCTTCACACTTGAATATTTTAGTTTTAGAAAAGAAATGTTTAACTATGGCGAAACCGAGATGGAAAATAGAACATAGCCTTTCCAAGTTAGTCATCTTAAATCTAAATCCACATAACTCATTTTCTTACATTAATAACACCAGTTTACAAAAAAAAATTGATGAAATACGCACTTCAGGAAAGCTTTGTTTTCCGGTAAGATACATCTCCCTGATTAAGAAAAGGGCATTTAAAATTTTTTCTCTGGTAACAATTTTTTTTAAAGTGTAAAAATCGTTTTTCGCACTTTTTTATTTTCTAACTCGAGTTGTGATAAACCGAATTCTGTCATCAAAGACTCATTTTACAAGTAATAGAATGCCCTTTAACTTTCTTATACACATCATTGAGTTCCATTCATTAGTTTAGAAGCTACACTTCGTCAAAGTTGAAAAAGTTGGAAAAAATTCAAAAACGCTGGCATAAATTGCATCTTTAAAAATACACGCCTAAAAACCGAAATTAGTTTTATGTTGTTTTCTTAAAGGCTGAACTTTAACGGAGAATATAAGCCGTTGATCACGACAATCCGTTGGTAAATCGATTTTTTTACAGATTTTTAAACGTGTATACCCAAGTTTAGTATTCGGGTGCAGCAGCCGTTAAACATTATTTTTAATTTTCAGTGTTGGGAAACGTAAGAATTTGGTGCAAGTTGTAATGCTTAACGTCAGTTTAAGAGTTAAATTTTAAAGATACCATGTACAAAGAAGAATACTTTGTAACTAAAAATGTTTTATCAGTTATAGATCTCTACGAAATCGATCGAATTTTAATAAGCGATAATAATGAAATTTATTTCGCATCAAAAGAATTTTTTGTGACCGGCTTTAATGAGCATTACCAATCCTATGAAATTGGCTCACTTATAAATAATACTAGGTTAATAAATATAAACGAATTTGAAGGTCCACCAATTCATGTACAAGGGTGGTCAAAAGTATTTTCTCAAAAAAAAAGTTAAATATACTCATAATTTGAACTTACATCTTGTTAACTTTGGCATCAATGGAAAGGTAATTTAAATGCCGTTTGAATGATACAATACATTTTTTAACCTATTCAGTACTTATTGAAAAGGACGAATTTGTGTGAAAATGTCCTTTTTGAACTTTTTTCCTCGACTTGAAAACTTAAATTTTTTGATGCAAAAAGTTTCTTCAAACAAAAATAATAGTAACTGCAAAAAGAGTTTTTCAAAAATCATTTTGCTTATATTTTTTATGATTTTTTGAAAATGCTTAGAAACATGCATTTTAGCCATATTTTTCTCTTTTTCATACAAATTTTTTCCGACATTGTCACCTTTAAAAAATCATTAAAAATATAAGCAAAATGATTTTTGAAAAATTCTTTTTGCAGTTACTATTATTTTTGTTTGAAGAAACTTTTTGCATCAAAAAATTTTAGTTTTCAAGTCGAGGAAAAAAGTTCAAAAAGGACATTTTTACACAAATTCGTCCTTTTCAATAAGTACTGAATGGGTTAAGAAATGTTTTGTATCATTCAAACGGCATTTAAATTACCTTTCCATTGATGCCAAAGTTAACAAGATGTAAGTTCAAATTATGAGTATATTTAACTTTTTTTTTGTGAAAATACTTTTGACCACCCTTGTATATTATACACCAACTGGTCTTAAAAAGATATGACTAAAAATTTTTTAGTTTATGTAATTATGATAAGTAATTTTAAGTTACAATTATTTTTTATAAGTAACATAAGACTTTTTATGAAAATAAATTTGAAATAAAACTACAAATGTGATTCTCTCAATAAAATTATTTTAATATAAAGCTGGATAAGAATTAAATGTCAAATTGATTTGACAAAATATCAGTTTGATATGAAAGAATATCAGTTTAATAAAGAAAAACATAACGTGCTAAAATTAATAAAAGTTCAAATTTATATGATAAAATATCAGTTTCGTATGAAAAAGTCTAAGTTTGATATGGAAAAACATAAAATGTTAAAATGAAAGAAATGTAAAATTGATAAAAAAAAAGAGACCAAAGGGAAATGGAGATATGGAAGCAGCAAAGCGAAATTGAAATGCGCCACCTACCGGCGGTAGACAGATTTAAGCGTTATGGGCGTTAGAGTGGGCGTGGCAAATTTTGTTTGGATTAATCGATAGGTATTGACGAGACCAATACATTTCAGTTAAAACTTTTTTTCTAGCATGGAAATTGTGGGCGCCACAGGCTTGGGCGGTTTGTGGGCTGCGCTGCGTAGAAAGCTACGGAATCTAAATCTGAGATCCGAATTCTCTATCTTAGATAGTTTCCGAGATATCCACGTTCAAGCTTACGATTTTTTGAAGTTTGTAGGCGGTTTGTGGGCGTTAAAGTGGGCGTGGCAAACTTTTTTTTGGGTCAATCGATATGTATTGATGATAACAATACATTTCAGTTAAAATGTTATTCTAGTTATTCTAGCATCAAAACCGTAGGAGCCACAGTTGTAGGCGGTTTGTGGGCGTTAGAGTGGGCGTGGCACTCTACTGAAACAAACTTGCGCTGCGCAGGTATCTCAGGAATCTGCATGCCTAATCCCAGTATTGTAGCTCTTATAGTTTCCGAGATCTCAGCGTTCATACGGACAGACGGACATGGCTAGATCGACTCGGCTAGTGATCCTGATCAAGAATATATATACTTTATGGGGTCGGAAACGCTCCCATAACGCGCATAACAATAGAATAATAATAATAATCATAAAAAATATAAGTAGAGATTCTCGAAAAATTATTTATGCAGTTACTATTAGTTTTGTTTATAAAAGCTTTTTGAATCAACAAATTTTTGTTTTCAAGTCGTGGAAAAATGATTAAAAAGTAGACTTTCAAAAAATGCGACAATTGCAATAAATGCTAGATGGGTTAAGAATAGTGTTGTTATCATTCAAACGGAATTTAGACGACCTTTCCATTGATGCCAAAATGTACATGAAGTAAGTTCAAATTGTGAGTATATTTAACTTTTGTTTCGTCAAAATATATATGCCAACCATTGTAAATGGCTTATAATGGCACCTAGTCTTTTGCTCATTATTGTATTCGTCATCACAAAAATACTTTAAGCTCACAAGTATAGCCGAAAACGCTCTGCATGCATGCATTAGTATTAGAGCATCACGCAATCTGATCAACTTTTTTCTGAACGTTCTTATGTTTCGGCAATAATTATAGTTGATTTTCCCCCGCAACCGCTCGCGGACTACAAGCCGCTGAAAATTATAGTAGAACCGCCGTTGTATATAAACTGAACCATTCATCCTCACCGGCACCAACACCTACAATCTTCAAAATTTTTACTTTGAAACTTGTATTTTATTGTATGTACTTATTTTGCCTCTTACTTGTAACCACTTAAGGTCAGTTTGCACTGAACAAAGCCTCACTTATTAACGTAAATAATTGTACAACTAACCGCAATGCACCCACCTCAATTTCCAACAACTAAAAACACTTTGAATTTTAGTCGTGTTTGGTAATATATCGATCTTTGAAATTGCAACTTATATCCAGGTGCGGATAAGTCAAAAGGATTCCGGTGCTCTGCATTGAAAAACTATCGGCTTTATGGGACTCGAACTTTGTTTGTGCATAACCTCACCTTTCATCCCCTGCCCCTCTGTGGAACACCATTTCAAGTGTCATTTCGTTTGTTATACACACATATTTTTATGCCTGTTGACAGCTCAATTTTTCCCTCTAGTTTTTGCACTTTTCCCAGCGCTCCTCGCTCGCCGCAACACACAAAAAATTCACAAAAGTTGCATAACAAAAAAGATATTTTTTCGGGTCGAAAAAAATAGAACAAAAGCCAATTTTTCTGGACAAGTTATAGAGAAAAACTCGAGGAGTGTGGAGAGGACACATGTACGTTGAAAATGGCAAAACGTGGACAATAAATGGCCACATGACAAAACATACGTTTCATGTACGAATTTAAGTCATAAATTTCGTTTTGAAGGCCTTTCGAAAACATGTTTTTTCCAGCTGAGGTGGGTAATAGAATATTTCTTGCTCCATCAGCGAATATTTACACTCGTGGACAATATAATAGGTGTGTTTTTTTCATTTTAAACTTTTTATTTCTAAGTCATATCTTCTTTAATCTCAGCAAATCAAAATTTTTTCAAAACTTATATTAATTGTCTTTAATCAAAAAGTAACCACAGCTTCACAAGCCCTTTAATACAAACTAAGTTAAATATATCCTTAAGTCCGTCAACTTTGGTTGGACACCATAATAGGTGTACGAAGACAAATGTTTAAACTAAATCAATATTTCACTATGTTCGGTCTTGTTTTATATTAAACTAAGTATCTGGCAACTAATAACCGGTATTTCCGCCATTACTTTGCAAGACTTTCTCCATTCGTCTTGGCATGGAGGATATTAGCTTGCGACATGTTTCAATTGGAATGTTGTACCATGCTCTTTGGACAATATCCCAAAGTTGATTTTTATTTTGACAAAAAATGTTTTCGACCTCTCTATTGAGTTCACCCCAGAGATTCTCGATGGCATTGAGGTCCGGGGATTGACTTGGCCTTTCAAGAACATCCACATTGTGCTCTCGGAACAAATCCTTTACAACTCGAGGGCGTGCTTCGGGTCATTATCCTGCTGGAACTTCCATAAATGTGGCATATTATCCTCCGCATATGGTAGCATTACCGTCTTCAATATATCTTTGTATAAAAATCTGTCCATTATTACGTCAATACGATGAATCGGACCAACACCATACCATGAAAAGCAGCCCCATATAATTTGGCTACTACCTCAATGTATCACAGTTTAACATGTGTATATAGGATCAAATTCTTTGCCTTTCAGACGACGAACATTCCTTTTGGCATCATATCCAAATAAATTTATTTTGGTTTCATCACTTCAAGGGACAGCACCAGGTTCTATGATCTAGTGCAAATTTTTTTCTCAATTGTAAATTTGCCGACCGAAGCAAAGGAACCCTGAGAGCAATTCTACCTGGTAGGTTTGCTATTGCCAATCGTCGCTTAACGATCCGTGATGACACAATATTCCCAATTTCATTGGCTATCGGCCTGGAAGACTTGAACGGGTCAATCGTCGGTGTAAGATGATGATTATCTAGATTTTCACCATTTTTTCCGGTTTTAAGGCATTGGTAACAAAGATTTGAGAACGTTTCATTAGCATGGAAATGGATTTATTCGTTTTTCCTTCATCTCGGAGTTCGTCGAATGAGCCTTCTCTCCTCCGCACTGCAGTGACGCCCACGGCCCATCTAATACAATTTTAATGATAATTAAGTCTCCATTTAGGTATATTTTCATAAATCCTTACCTTCTGCAACCAAATAATTGTATTATTATATATATTATAAACTAAAGGTTAATGTTTTGCTTAATACACCTATTTTATTGACCAGCCGAGTTTGCAGTCTAAGAAATAAAACAATGCACAATATAACAAGAAAGTAAGCTTACTTTGGCAAGCCGATGTTTATATACCCTTGCAGGTCGTACCAATGGGAGCAATATAGTTATATACAGGGCTTTCAGATTTTTAGAAATTTACAAAATAATCACAGAAAAACTAAGATAATGTTAATTTTCAATTTACTAGCATATACGTTTTGACAAAACCGAAATAAATCGATTTTTGTATTATTTTGAAATACACCTTGCCATTCGTCAGCTGTATGATATACACTCATAAAATTATTTTTCTAAATACTAGAAAAATCGCCCCAAACATGAAATCGCCCTAACACTAAGAAAAATCGCCCTAAATATATGTTAGGGTTAATTTTTCTAAAAATTTTATTATTTAGCGCGAAGTTTTCCGAGCATATGCTTTTAATATTTACTCATATTTAGGGCAAATCACCTTATTTCGTAGAACAAAAAATCATCCAAGATCGCGCTTGAAACTAGAAAATCGCCCTTAAAATTTGAAAATCGGTGGCCTAGCGGTCTAATGCGTTGAACTTTCAAACACATCTAAATAGCGTGAGTTCGAGCCCACGAAGTGTCAACAATTATTTTTCTTTTTTGTGCAAGTTTGTAGAATTTAATTCTTAAACAATTTTGTGTGCAGAGGCAAAAAAAAATTTAGAACACGTCAAAATATCAAATAAAAACAAGAAAGAACGCTATAGTCGAGTACGTCGACTATCAGATACCCGTTACTCAGCTAAAGGGACCAAAGCGCAATGGAGATATGCAAGCAGCAAAGCGAGACTGAAATGCGCCACCTACCCCTGATCACAATATATGGTTATGTGGGCGGTAGACAGATGTAAGCGATATGGGCGTTAGAGTGGGCGTGGCAAACTTTTTTTTTGGTTCAATTGATAGGTAATATACAATACATTTCAGTTAAAATTTTTGTTCTACCATGAAAACAGTGGGCGCCACAGGCTTGGGTGGTTTGTGGATTTTTTGGAACAAACGATAGGTATTGACGAGACTAATACATTCCAGTTAGAGTTTTTTATCTATCAAAAAAATTGTGGGCGCCACCGGCGGTTTGTGGGCGTTAGAGTGGGCGTGGCATATTCGCGTAACAAATCTGAAATCCCAATTCTCTATCTTTGATAGTTTCCGAGATATCCTCGTTCGTACTTTCGATTTTTTGAAGTTTGTGGGCGGTTTGTGTGCGTGGCATGGCAAACTTTATTTTTGGGTCAATCGATAGGTATTAATGAGAACAATACATTTCAGCTAAAATGTTTATTCTAGCATCAAAACTGTACGAGCCACAGTTTTGGGCGGTTTGTGGGCGTTAGAGTGGGCGTGGCACGCTGCTGAAACAAACTTAAGAAGCTCAGGAATCTGCATGCCAAATCCTAATATACTAGCTCATATAGTTTCCGCGACCTCAGCGTTCATCCGGACGGACAGACAGACGGACAGACGGACATGGCTAGATCGACTCGGCTAGTGATCCTGATCAAGAATATATATACTTATATACTTTATGGGGTCGGAAACGCTTCCTTCTGCCTGTTACATACTTTCCGACGAATCTAGTATACCCTTTTACTCTACGAGTAACGGGTATAATAATGATTGTTTCTATGACAACTATATGATAGAAATTCTGAAAAATTCAAGAAATAATATTCCAAAAATTTGAAGTTAAAATGTCAAAAATGTTGAAGTTAAATGTAGAAAATATTTATTTAAGCTGCATCCCAAGTCCCAACACTCTAGCTCTTATACTTTTCGAGATCTTTATATACTTTATATACTTTATGAGGTCGGAAACGCTTCCTTCTGCCTGTTACATACTTTCCGACGAATCTGTATACCATCTTCCTCTACGAGTAACGGGTAAAATTAACCAAGAACGTGGAAAAAATCTTACTCTAAAATTTATGTCCAGCTTCTCTTGAAAACAAAAATTGGGCGATTTCCTAGACTTTAGGGTTAATTTTATTTTAAGTGTGCGGCCTTAACCGCGCTTTTTGTTGCATACTTTTTGGCTACTTCATATATATTACATACATACATATATACATATGTATGTTCGGCTTAAAGCTTTTGCTAAGTTATAAACTTCTGTTGCATACGTACTAGCTGATTATCCATTTTGCTTTAAATTCATTAGCCTGGCTTTTATAACTTGAACTGTTTCTCCTTTTATATTTTTTACCTCTTACGAGGTAAATAAATAAAAACTAAAAACTAAATAAAAACACTTTCTAAAATCTTTTCCTTCTGCCCGATTTATCAAGATATTTAAACTTCTTGCATGCTAAGGTACATATACTTTATTGTCGCGTGCCGAATGACAACATTTTAGAAAGTGTATTTATTTATTCATTTACACATTTATACATTTGAGCATTTATTCGGGTAGAGATGTAGCACATAGGGGACTTTTCTCCTATAGCAGAACGCCACCCATGCCACCGCACAGTGGTCGCTGCCATAGGCCATAAATCAAAAAATTGATGTTGAGCTATTCCAACGGAACCCACTTTTTCGAACAGCTGATTGTCCAAACTTAACGACACAATACCGTTTGTTTGGCAATTCTAACGGGACTCTCTAAAAATAGAACGAAAGGAGCGAGCACGTGCTTACGTATTTGCAATTTGCCAGCAGTCAAGTGCAACAGCCCAAATATAAAAAAGGCAAATTAATTATAAAACACCCGTAAAATCAATAGAACTCAAATGAATATTGTTCATAGTGGTATATACTTTATTTATACAGATAAATATATAAATATTTTGTGCTGTGTCTTGTCTATATCTATTTTTAAAGAAGTGCGTCTTTTTTAGTTTGTATTTGTTGTCCATTACAAAGTTTAGGTTAAGTTTTAAGTGTTTTCCCCCCGTTGCCCCCCAATAAAGTACACATTATATTATTTATTAATATTTTTAGATTATAAAAATGTTTACTTCAGCTGCGACAACCTGCGTCTGCACATCTGCCATTGCAAAATTCAACATAACCTGTTTTATTTTTCAGCAGCTCTATCTAGGAGGGACGCACTTTTTTGTTCTGTGTCTGTTATGTTGTTGTTGCCGTTGTAGTTTGTTGTTGTTTTTGCGTTATTAGTTATGTGTTTTATGTTTATAGATTATTTTTTTGTTTGATTAATTAATTAATTTCTCAGGTACCCAAGTTCAAAGCGAGTATACTCGAAATTATGTTTTTAAAGAAAGAAAAGAAAGATTTAAAAATGTACTGGATGCCCTAATTAAGGACATAAGAAATAAGGGATATGAGCCGAATTTGGACGAATTCCAAACACAAATAAGCTATATTTGTAAAAAGCTGGCATCGTTTTGGCAGATTGCTAATCGGAATAAAGAGAGATTTCTTAACAAAAATTCTGATTGGCTGGAGTGCAAGGAAACTATAATCATAAAATACTCCTTGCCACCAAAAGCAACTAATATTAGTCGTGGACGGCCAAAAAAGGATTTTGCAGACATTTCGAATTTGTCTGTTATCTGAGAGGGTGTGCGTGGGGGTGGAAATAGGTAATCACACCCATACATGTAGATATTATAGATCTAGGTTGTTAAATAACTTACAGTAAAAATATCAGCCTGAATTTATGAATTTACTCAATTTATGATTGCTTTCTTCAGTAAGCGCAATCACTGAGGAAATCGTTCCCAAGGAAGCTACAGGATATAGTTGTACGATCTGGTCAATTTTTTTTCTATATATTTATAATATTTTTATAGATTTTTGGTGAAAGTTTCATAGCGATAGCACATCTAGAAGTATTTAACGCCGCGGCTCCATACAAGCCCGACCACTGTGCACCGCTTAAAACAGGATATTGGCGATATTGGCGCATTTCTCTCAAATACCTTTTGCAACTATCAGGGCCATCTAGATTGGACTTTTTTTCATCACGAAAAATTAAGGTATGCCATTGTTCGCACCAAAAACGGTACTTATTTGCGAACTCCATGCGAGCCTTCAAGTGTCGCTGCGAAAGCTTGGGTATAGGCACCTCGGAGGTATGTTTCAGTATCGGATTTCCATGGATTATTTGAACTATTCGACTGTTGGTTTTTTGGAAACCCATATGAGCCTTAATTTGTCCGCTACTCATTAAATCAACGTCAGCAAGTCGTTCTATTGGCCGTGTGCAACTTAAATCGGTGTTGGTTTTTCGCCCACTTCGTCCAATTGTACCATATTTACTTGGATTTCTTCGGTAATTAGAGATGCGCATGCAGATGCTGATTTACTTTTTTTTGCGATGTCTGTGATATTCGCCCCGCTATTACCCTTCCTTTTATGATTCCTTGTTCATGGTCTGCAAAAATTTTTTCCACGAGGCATTCTAGCTAATCAATCTCAAAATACTTGAATTAAATTAACTATTTTGAGCAGTCACTGTGGACGGCAGTCCACGTAGTGACGAAGCGCACCAGGAGAGTGTGCGAAGGCGACTACACCCAAAAAAAAATCTTCGAGTGTCAATTTGATAAGTGTGGGTGAAAATGACACTACACCTAGGATCAAATTTTTGGGATCAATTTGATCCTAAATGAGTGTCAAAAGTATACTACATTGTATGAAAAATCTTTTTTGATCCTAATTAGTGTCATTTTGACCAAATCCAGGGTCTCGTCGATACCAATAATTGTATTTCTATTTTCGAAATTCGAACTGCGCCTATCGTGCAAGCAAGCGTAGTTATCGATAAGTCATTGTGAGCTCGACATTGTGTAAAAGACGACAAATATTTCGGTGCGCGGTTCTAGTGTTTATTGAATCAGGTAAGTACATTCCTAATAATATAATATACATATATACTAAATACATATTTTGAATGTGAGTATGAGCGTGCAATTAAAAAAAAACGGTATGCAAAGTGCCCAAAAGAAACAAATAATTAGATCGATATTTACATATGGACATTACATTATAAACAATACAAATTTAATAAGACTTTTATGCTACTAATCTTATATGAATTAATGTAATAATGGTGTAATGCAATTTTCCGAAACAGCACATGTATTTACATTTGTATGTATATTTATAACGGAGTTCCCCAGAACGCACAAGAATGTAATTGCGGTTACACACATACATATTTACGCAGGAATGTGTATCTATTCGTTACTGCGATCGCTTGCAATTTTTTAATGCCATTTGTTTTTTTTTCACTTAAGTTCATTATGGAGGACAACGTCGGTATGCAGAAGCTGATCAAATTTGTTAAGGAAACCAATTTGGACGAAGGATGTCTAACAAAATTAACTAATTCGTTTGCTGTTACACAATTAATTCAACATTATTTTTTTAATTATATTTTTTTAATTTTATTTATTATATTATTAATCGATGTATTTACTGGCCCGCCTATCCACGTACACCTGGTACATATTATAAAATAAACATATAACTTCAATAAAATAACCAAATTTTTATTAAAAAAAAAAAAATGCAAAAGAAATTATTGGTCTTTTTTTGGGTGTGAAATCAACAATTTATTCGTGTCATATTGATACTAATAAATTAAATTAAATTAATATTTTCGAAAATATCAAAATGACACCAAAATAGTGTCAATTAGATGTTCTTCGTATCAGAGATTTTTTGACACTCAATAGTATCACATTGACACCTAAATAATGGCATATTGATGAACATTTTTTTTTGGGTGTAGTATTTCAGTAACAAAATACACTCATCACGAAAACGCAACTATGTAATAGTAGTTTAGCTACAAAAAAAAGTTAACAAACACCCACAAAACAAAAGGACTATTTTTTAGGTAACGCGCGACCAAAAAAATTTACTTGCTTACCTAGAAATAACAAAATGTGGACTGTTTTCCTACTTTTGAGGTTAAGGCCTTGTATTCAACCCAACAAAAAATTGTCCAAAACCAAAAATTGTATATGAAAAAAACGTCACCAAAATTTTGTGACGTTTTTTTATATGAACTTTTTGGTTTTTGGATGACTTTGTGTTAGGTTGAATACTAGGCCTAATAGTAAACTACATTTTTACCTTGAAATAAGTCCATATGTCCTAAAATCCCAGCACTTGAGCATTTAAAAAGTTGTGCCCCTAGAAGCAGTTTTTGGATTTTCCGCAGGGCTTTAAGTGGTTTCGTTGACCAAAGGTTTTCCGATCGGTCTCTCGCGCATATCGATTCCCACCACGTACAAAATATAACGTTTGGGTTATAGTCTAGAACAAGGGGCTGTCCCTTCAAAAATCGCGAAGAAAATTACGATCGATGGAAGGCGACTTTTTAAGAATTTAGGTCCAAACGTTTTCCGCGGAAATACGTGGTTCTCTTGATTCAAAAACAGAGTAACTTTTTGCATCAAAAAATTTAAGAAGTAGACTTTTACACAACTTCGTCCTTTTCAATAAGTACTGAATGGGCTTAGAAAAGTATTGTATCATTCAAACGGCATTTAAAGTACCTTTCCATTGATTCCAAAAGTTACAAGAAGTAAGTTCAAATTATGAGTATATTTAACTTTTGTTTTTTCAAAATACTTATGCCGACCAGTGTACACACATATATATTTTGGCTTTGCTATTTTTAAATAATTGCTTACGTTTCACCATCTTGCATTTTAGAATCCATCGATACTGACAACGAAAAGGAATACGTCTAATCTCTTGCTCTGAAATTGATTCGCAATTTGAAGTAGGCTATTTAGAGAAACCACAAAACTAACAAGGGAGAACGCTATAGTCGAGTACCTCGACTATCAGATACCCGTTACTCAGCTTAAGGGACCAACGGGAAATGAAGATATGCAAGCAGCAAAGCGAGATTTAAATGCGCCACCTACCGGCGGAAGACAAATTTAAGCATTGTGGGCGTTAAGGTAGGCGTGGCAAATTTTTTTTTGGTCAATCGATAGGTATTGACGAGACCAATAAATTTCAGTTATTTTTCATCTAGCATGAAAATTGTGGGCGCCACAGGTTTGGGCGGTTTGTGGGCGTTATAGTGGGCGTGGCATATTCGCGTGACAAAATTGCGCTGCGTACAAAGCTACGGAATCTAAATCTGAGATCCCGATTCTCTATCTTTGATAGTTTCCGAGATATCCACGTTCATACTTACGATTTTTTGAAGTTTGTGGGCGTTAAAGTGGGCGTGGCAAACTTTTTTTTGGGTCAATCGATAGGTATTGATGAGAACAATACATTTCAGCTAAAAATTTTATTCTAGGATCAAAACTGTAGGAGCCACAGTTTTGGGCGGTTTGTGGGCGTTAGAGTGGGCGTGGCACTCTTCTGAAACAAACTTGCGCTGCGCAGGAATCTCAGGAATCTGCATCCTAGTATTGTAGCTCTTATAGTTTCCGAGATCTCAGCGTTCATACGGACAGACGGACAGACGGACATGGCTAGATCGACTCGGCTAGTGATCCTGATCAAGAATATATATACTTTATGGGGTCGGAAACGCTTCCTTCTGCCTGTTACATACTTTCCGACGAATCTAGTATACCCTTTTACTCTACGAGTAACGGGTATAAAAACTCGGAGATATCAAAAATTTTATTTAAAAAATCTTTATCTTCTTCTTAGGTTCCAACTCCACCAGGAACTATCATTACCTTTCTTAAACCATTTTGGCTGTAAACTAGTGTAGTCGGGGCACTTCACTATTGCGTTCATTTTCTAAATTTCAATTGAATAATAGTGAAGAACTTTCAGATGAAATTCACATCGAAACTGCAAGTGCCCAAGGGGCGCCTGGGGCTATGATCCATCATGGATACAATTTGTCACGCGGGCAGTCAGCCGTCAATCCATCAATAACGACCTGAAAAACGTGAAGACCGACAAAACGACATCTAAAATCGGATAAGGCGTTTTTTAGTTTAGATCGCAACGAATTTGAAGCGCCATCAATAAAACAGGCAGCCGGCCAAGGCAGTAAATTTTCCTTTTTCCAACAATTGTGTTTAAATCTTTAAATTATCGGCTAAAGTTGCACATAGTTCGGCCTGTAAGGCGGTAAATCCAACGCTTCTTTTCTCGGAAGCCTGCGGCTTGCTCTCACCTCCGAATTTCTGAGCTCCCGCCTCCTGTGCCTTTCGACTCCTTCCTTATCCGACAGCTGGAATTCCCCCTTTCCCGCCTTAAATCGCCCACAGAGCGAAAGCAAAGTATTAAAAAAGTTTTCAAATTTTCGTGAAGCCCAGCAAGTGCAGGTTGGTCCTTATTGCGTTAAAAATTTCGCTTTCGCAAAGCATTATCTTTGTTTCAGTCCTCGCCACTCCCAAAAACACGCACATACACTTAGTATCGACAGTGGTGGGCGGCGCAACGACCCCTACCGCCCTTTCCGCGAGCTCTGTAATTGATTTATGTGTGCAAACGTGCGTTGAACGTCTGCTTACAATTCACCGACAGCCCGGTCCCCAAATCACGTCCGAGCAGTGGTCGCTACAAAAAAATTATATGGCGAGGATATTGGACTCAAGAGCCTTGCCTATAAAATACCTTCAAAATTGTAACCTAACTAAACTCAATATTTTGATTAAAGCCAATAAAAATATAAGAATTGCAAAAATGTCTATCCCGTGGGGGTGACACAGAAATCTCTTCGGTAAGAATGTGGGAACGTGAGAATGCAAACCGAATTCCCACCGAAGCACCACTCACCATTTTATTAAAACCTTCCTCTTACAAATTGCGTATACTCCGAAATGTCCCCTATTTTTAAAGGGAAATCTTGGGAGACAAAAACGAGCGCAAAAAAGACATCATGGGCCGCATTAAGATGTTCGCCGCTGGAGTACAAATAAGCCCAACTCCACAGATTTTATTAAAGATAATGGATGGATGCATAATGGATGATTTGAGTCTACTAAATTTGTGCCAGAGTACAACTGCTTAATTCGCCCCAAAGTATAAGAAGGAGATACTCCGTGCCTTTAGTTTTAACAAGTCATGGCGTATGCTACTGACGAGTTTCTCAATTTAAAACAAGGAAGAACACTATAGTCGAGTACCTCGACTATCAGATACCCGTTACTCAGCTAAAGGGATCAAAGGGAAATGGAGATATGCAAGCAGCAAAGCGAGATTGAAATGCGCCACCTACCGGCGGTAGACAGATTTAAGCGTTATGAGCGTTAGAGTGGGCGTGGCAAATTTTTTTTGGATCAATCGATAGGTATTGACGGGCCCTATACATTCCAGTTAGAATTTTTTATCTAGCATAAAAATTGTGGGCGCCACTGGCTTTACTCGTAGAGTAAAAGGGTTTACTAGATTCGTCGGAAAGTATGTAACAGGCAGAAGGAAGCGTTTCCGACCCCATAAAGTATATATATTCTTGATCAGGATCACTAGCCGAGTCGATCTAGCCACGTCCGTCTGTCCGTATGAACGCTGAGATCTTGGAAACTATAAGAGCTACAATACTGGGATTAGGCATGCAGATTCCTGAGATACCTGCGCAGCGCAAGTTTGTTTCAGCAGAGTGCCACGCCCACTCTAACGCCCACAAACCGCC
The DNA here is from genome assembly GCF_014743375.2 of Drosophila subpulchrella. Lineage (NCBI taxonomy): Eukaryota > Metazoa > Arthropoda > Insecta > Diptera > Drosophilidae > Drosophila > Drosophila subpulchrella. The sequence continues at coordinate 865,701 of NC_050613.1, forward strand.
CAAAACTGTGGCTCCTACAGTTTTGATGCTAGAATAAGAATTAAAATTGAAATGTATTGTTCGCATCAATACCTATCCATTGACATAAAAAAGTTTGCCATGTCCACTTTAATGCCCACAAACCGCCCACAAACTTCAAAAAATCGTAATTATGAACGTGGAAACAATCAAAGCTAGAGAATTGGGATCTCAGATTTAGATTCCGTAGCCTTGTACGCAGCGCAAGTTTGTTACGCGAATATGCCACGCCCACTCTAACGCCCACATACCGCCCAAACCTGTGGCGCCCAGAATTTTTATGCTAGATAAAAAATTTTAACTGAAATTTGCCACGCCCACTCTAACGCCCATAACGCTTAAATCTGTCTACCGCCGGTAGGTGGCGCATTTCAATCTCGCTTTGCTGCTTCCATATCTCCATTTTCCTTTGGTCCCTTTAGCTGAGTAACGGGTATCTAATAGTCGAGGTACTCGACTAAAGCGTTCTTCCTTGTTTGAGTTCAAAATGTTCTCATTTTTATTTAATCAAGTTGAGATGGTCCTTAAAATTTGGTTAAATCAAAATTGTTCTCAGAACAAGAACGAAATTTTATACATTTAGCACGTGGTTCTTAAATCGAATTCAATTTGTTCTCAGAAACCAAATAATCTTAAAATGTTCTTAAAATAAGAACGGAAAGGACTACAAATATAACAAAAAGTGAGTTGCATTTCGACTTGAAATATTTTTTGCGTATTTTTTATAACGCGTTAGTATCTTTCGGTTGACAGTTAGCACGCGTTAAACCCTCCTTCTTTGCTCTTCTTCTTCTGAACCATTCGGTTGCCATATTTCATCTGAGTTTTGTTTTATTTGTGCCGCATAAATAGATTGCAAGAAGTAAAAAGTGAAGTGTGATGGAAAGTGAAAGTGACGAGCAGTTGGTAGAGTTCCTGTTTTAAATTCAAATGGAGCCCGTAAGCAAATACCTTGAAAGTTAGTATAAATTCCTTAATACTTAAAACCTTAAATTAAAATACACTTGTACAGCTCTTTTATTTCTTTTCCTTGCACTCATACAGTGGCGGACAAGAGTCTACGAACGATCCCTTTTTACTGGAGAAGTAATGATGCAGTTTTGTTTTAAATGGTATTACGTCCCAAAACCAAAATGTTATTCTTATTCATAAACAACTTTTAAAAATAAACAAACTAAAAACTTAAAAAAGGCACTGACAAAAGTATACGTACGATTTCTTTTTTGGCACTTATATGATATATTATTGATTTATGAAACAAAGTTGATATTTTGTTGGACCACCGTGGGCATCAATAACTGCCTGTAATCGTCTGGGCATTGAAGCAGCCAAATGTTCCAGCTCTTCACTGGTATTTTGGCCCACTCCTCTTGGAGCCTCTCTTTAAGCATGGGAGCACCACTTATGGCGTGTTTTTGAATTTTTCGTTCCAATATTTCCCATACGTGCTCTATAATATTTAAATCCGGGATTTTTGGTGGTGAATATAATTGCCGGGGAGCATAATAGAACAGCCAATCCTTTACGACCTTCGCCGTGTGCTTAGGATCGTTATCCTGTTGAAAGATCCAGCTCGAACCGAGGCTTAATTTGTCCACAGAGGCTTTTAAATTATTTTCTTATATGGTCTTATACTGAAAGCGATCCATAATACCCTCAACGAAGACCAAATTTCCAACTCCCGAGGCTGCAACTGCTCCCCACACCATGACACTTCCACCACCGTGCTTTACGGTCGGAATAAGATGCTTGGAATCCATGGCTGTATTGGGTTTCCTCCAAACTTTTGCTTTTCCACCGTATTCAAATATATTATATTTGGACTCATCAGTAAATAAAACCTTTTTCCAGAACTCCATATCTTTGTTTAGATGCTTCTTAGCGAATTCCAAACGAAGTGCACGGATTTTCTCGCTTCTTGCGATTTGCTTAAATTTAACAATTTACCTATTTCGGCGAAAGATATCTTTTTTTTCCAATGTTTTACAGCTAATTTTCGCACAGGATGAGAAATTTCCTGTTTTCCTCAAGAATTTGGTAAGGACACATTCGTTCGTCTCCACGTATGTTTATGTGTTCTACATACATATATACCAATTTATATATATGTATGTAGTTGGACATGCTTAATCGTGTTTATCGGAGGTGAGACAAATATTTCTTTGGGCGAAATTCAAGTGCACCCAGAAAAATTGAGAACGGAAGAAACAGAGATCGGTTCTTCAGGGTATTAGTATTGTTAATGACGGAAGCGATGTCGATTTTAGGAACGTGAGGGGAAGTCGTGGGAAAAATGAGAGTAAGGAAAGAGAGACCAAACTCCTCTCTTGAAATTACCGCAAAGTTATCGAAATAAGCGGCGTCTATATCGCTGCAATTTCACTTCTTTTTATATGGTGGAACTGTGCGGTTTATAAGTGTTATGAGTGAAGACGACCAAAATTGGAGGACCTGCTCCAGGAATTTAGCCTAATGAAAGGCCTTCCATACTTACAGCGTAAGTAAACTGTTTTTTTTTACAGCTTGTGTTAGTTTACCTTTGATTTTTATTCGAGCACGTTTTTCTTAACAAAACGAAATCGGTAATGTAATAACTGTTTAAGCACAAACATAAACGTAAGGTAACGTAAACTAACAATTATTAGCTTATAAGGTAATATGTGAAATAATTTAGTAAATTGGAAGATATAAACAAACACAGATTTCTATGAACATATATATGTATGTTAGCATCCCTATGCACGTAGCGCAGGTTTTTATTCGACTTGTAATTACGCAGTTTGCATGCACGCACTGTTATATACAACACACCCTCAAATATACACATATATATACGTATGCAATATATATATATGTACAATGTACATATGTAATAGATTGTGTGATTGTTATTCGCAGCCGTCTAAAGCACGACATAAATGTAAAGGGTACATGTTTGTATAATATTACTAAAAATCATTTCTTGTTTTAGGAGCCGGGGTTTCTTACGAGTGCCTTTAGTATATAAATAATGATGATAATTAAAGAGGCCATCCCACCGATTGGGCTCCGTGTGCTTTTCAGGGTCAGGTTGACGGAGTGGATGGAGGTTTGAATAAGAATAATTTTATGTTATTTAAAATTAAGCAATTTTTAATTCCGAAAATAATATTAAGTGAAGTTTATGTTTATTGTGAAAAAATTAGAGTATAATACAATTATCATTTAAGATCGTACGTTGTAAGAAATCCATCCATGTATATAGGCTTAATAATGACATTAAAGTGTCTTTATTGAGAATGGTTTCTGGGAGCGAGATCGATGCGATAATGAGACCGAGAACGGTTCTACTCGAAATCAAGATCGATTCAATGTTGAAACCGAGAACGATTCATACCGAAATCTAGATCGACCATTCACAAAAGCCCGTTCGCAAACAGAGAAGAATTCGATGACGGACTTAGGACTTTTAGTATGAGTCGATCTTGGCTCACTTTTGAGATCGAAAATACTGAAATCAAGAACGCTGAGATCGGGTTTTTCTCTGAGTGTGGAACATACATACTTTTACATCATGACAAATTCCACCCGAATTCCGCTGTAGCATATCCAAATACAAATGTATGGTTTTATAAAAAAATGAAACTATTAAAAACTATTCAATTTGAAATCATTTTGTTCCTTTTAAAATAAGTTAAAATGTTCTTCTTTTGATCCCAAATTTTAATAAAATTAATCACAAAATGTTATCATAATGATACCAAAATGTTCTGGAAAACAAAACAAAAGATCTTATAGACCATTTGATACAAATATGTTCTTAAATGAAGTCCAAAATCAACTTGAAAATGGAACGAAATCCACTCATTTCACTTTTTTAGTTCCTACAGTTAAGAACATTCAGCTCAAAATAAGAACATTTGTACTTACACTGCCTTTAAGAACAAATGTTCTCAATTCAAGCACAATGTCTCTGTGTACACTCAAAATAAAATTAACCCTAAAGTCAAGGAAATCGTTCTATTTTTGTCTTTAAGACAAAATAAGATATTTTCCAAATGTTAGGGTTATTTTACTACATATTAAGGTAACAATACCCGTTACTCATAGAGTAGATAGGTATACTAGATTCGTCGGAAAGTATGTGGCAGGTAGAAGTAAGCGTTTTCGACCCCATAAAGTACATATTCTTTATCAGAATCACTAGCCGCGCAGTTCTAGCCATATCCGTATGTCCGTATGAGCGCTGAGATCTCGGAAACTATAAGAGCTAGAATGTTGAAACTTGTCATGTAGTTTCTTAACCTTTCTGTGCAGCGCAAGATTATTTCAGCAGGGTGCCAGTCTAAGGCCAACAATCGCCCATAACGCATTTTTAAATTTTCCTCAAAATTTTAAATTAAATGTTTTTTTATAATCAATACCCTGCCAAAAATTATGCAAATCTGACTATTTATTAAAATATTATAATCAAACAATAATAAATATTTAGCAAAATCCAAAGAGTGCGAAACAAAATGAGATATATTTATACATAAAAGTGGCAGCTTACAAAATTTCACTAGCGCCACCTAGGTTTCACGTTATGTGGCGTGTAAGTGATATCTCGTAAACAGCCGCTACGAATGAACGATAGGTGACGCTTTTTAGTTAGCTGAGTAACGGGTATCTGATAGTGGAGACCGACGACTAAAGAGTTTTCTATTGTTATACCCGTTACTAGTAGAGTAAAAGGGTATACTAGATTCGTCGGAAAGTATGTAACAGGCAGAAAGAAGCCCCCATAAAGTATATATGTTCTTGATCAGGATCACTAGCCGAGTCGATCTAGCCATGTCCGTCTGTCTGTCCGTCCGGATGAACGCTGAGATCTCGGAAACTATAAGAGCTAGGCTATTGAGATTTGGCATGCAGATTCCTGAGCTTCTTACGCAGCGCAAGTTTGTTTCAGCAGCGTGCCACGCCCCCTTTAACGCCCACAAACCGCAAACCACAAACTGTGGCTCCTACATTTTTGATGCTAGAGTAAAAATTTTAACTGAAATGAATTGTTTTTCTTATCAATACCTATCGATTGATCCAAAAAAAAGTTTGCCACGCCCACTTTATTGCCCGCAAGCTTCAAAAAATCGTACATATGAACGCGACGAATGATATCTCGGAAAATATCAATGAAAGAGAATTGTGATTTCAGATTTAGATTCCGTAGCATTGAGAGCATTGCAAGTTTGTTACGCGAATATGCCACGCCCACTCTAACGCCCACAAGCCGCCCAAGCCTGTGGCGCCTACATTTTTCATGCTAGAAAAAAAAATTTTGCTGAAATGTATTAGTCTCGACAATACCTATCGAAAGACAGACGGACAGACGGACATGGCTAGATCGACTCGGCTAGTCATCCTGATCAAGAATATATATACTTTATGGGGTCGGAAAGGCTTCCTTCTGCCTGTTACATACTTTCCGACGAATCTAGTATACCCTTTTACTCTACGAGTAACGGGTATAACAACTTTACCACGCCCACTCTAACGCCCACAACGCCTAAATCTGTCTACCGCCGGTAGGTGGCGCATTACAATCTCGCTTTGCTGCTTGCATATCTCAATTTTCCTTTGGTCCCTTTAGCTGAGTAACGGGTATCTGATAGTCGAGATACTCGACTATAGCGTTCTTCCTTGTTTTATATTATACTCATCAAATATTCTAATTTAAAATTTTATATTTTATGCCTTTATTAATTACCTTCAAAGCCAAGTGAGTTTATATTATTGGGATCACAATCGTACAACCATACTTTGCGAAAAGAGTCTAAAAAATATTTGACATATTAAAGAATAATTTTCAGCAAAAAAGAAAAACCCCAACACAAAACCAATTCAACTCACTTGTTTTATCTAATCCAAGGACTTTCTGTAACTATTTATCAATATATAAATACGAGGCTTGCAAAATTTGGATTGGGAAATCCTTTTAAATCAAAAAGTTGCCCAATTTTCGACTTGATTTCTGTCGTCGCAGCTTGGTGCGAATATTTTGTGCGCTTCATTGATTTAATGGAAAAACTTTTCGCTTCGTATTCTTACTTATTTGTTGTCCTTGCTGTTGCTGGTGAAGTCTTATATGGTTATACATATATCTACATGGACATATGTACGTTTTACATGTATATATACATATGCCAAAAAATCGCCGCCCATAAATCGAATGGCACTGATTCCTTGGAGCGTCAATATAAAATGACTGGCCAGTCATCTATCGACGATGGGAGAAGGACTCCCTGGCGCTGACTCAAAGCTACATTAACTTTTTTTAAATGTTGTATTTGTATTAAAAACCAATTAATCATAATATTGAAACCATATAAACCGTATTAATAAGTTGGAAAATATCAATGTTATATGGCCACAATATATAATTTTTTTCTCTGTGTAGCTATTGTTGGAGTTGTACTTTTTGTCTGATTTTCCCACATGACAATAATGTTTTCCAATAGCTGCGCGGTATTTATATGAGAACTATGCTTTCCCCCATATGTATGCATAAGCCATCACTTTTTATATTGGCAGATTGTTGTTTCCGAAGTAATGGTCACGAGTAATAGTCAGTTTAAGGTTTTAATGCAGCGCTCTAGTGACAGTTGTTTGAGTGACTTGATTTGAATTCATTTTGCATGAAGCTATTTAATTATAAGAAAGCCTTGCACAAACGGCATGTTATTTCTTTATGTAAATTAATTTTAAATTGCATTCATACTTGTTGGGGATCCAGACACCCTGCACATTTATTCTTGTAAACCATATCTCTCGCTCTTGTGTTATCTATTTACACATACACGCGCATGAAGCGCAGCTTAATTTGTATAAGCGTGCAAGAGCTTTGCGCAAATGCATTGCCTTGGTCAGTACTTTTCCATTCCTCTCTTACGGTAACGTGTTTTCGATTTAATTCAGCCTATTCTTGTAGTAATATACCTAGCTACAGTCAGTCACATGTTTGCTACCAACGCAACCAGAGCGCATCGCGATTGATTGTACTAAATTATATTGAATGTTCGGTGAAGACAAATAAAAATCAATTTAAGGGGGTATTCTAGTCTAGAAATTTGAAAAAATCGAAAATTTTTTTTTTCATAATTCGATAGTTTAGATATTCAAAAATATCTCCCTAAACGGATTTTTCAAAATTCAAATTATTTTTAAAATTATGGCTGATTAAGAGAATGTATGTTATACGTGCTATTCTATCAGTTACACTGCCTGAAATTTAACGTAAAACTTTAAACGCGTTTTTCTCCAAACTACTTTTTCTGACACGGTAGCCATAATATTTCAAGTTCTAATCAGCCGATTTACTTAAAATTTGGCACGAATATTCTTTCAATATCTCTCTATCGCATGAACCAACAAAAAATAAGAATTTAGAATTTGTAATATTTTTAAAAAATTCGATAAAATTAAAAAATTAGTAAAAAAAATCGACCTTTTTTTTGAGTGGCCGCCATTTTATGAAAAAATTTTTTTTTTTAGTTTTGCTGGTTCATGACATAGCGACATTCGTACTGATTAAGAATATTTTTTTTTTATTTTTAAGATGATCACAAGGGTAGAAATCATGGCGACGGGGACACGGCCTTTTTTTCCCCCCTCTACTTCAAGGACGCATAACTCAATGAAAAAAATTTTTTTTTTTAGTTTTATTTTATGTGGTCTTCTAAGTTAAATAAACAAATGATAAAAAACCCGACACTAAAAATATCAATTGTTTAGTTTTAATTAATTGTTAAAAAAGGCTCGAAACTAGAGCCTCTAGACTAGAATACCCCCTTAAGCAGTTACACTTCTGGCGTCTTATTTGTTAGCAATAGTTTTCTTAGAAGTTTTAAGAATAATATGAATGCTATAATTCAGAGACGAATACGAGATCAAGCAAAACAAGGTAGAACGCTATAGTCGAGTACCTCGACTCTCAAATACCCGTTACTCATACTAAAGGGACCAAAGAAAGATGGAGATATGCAATCAGCAAAAGAGATTGTAATGCGCCACCTATCCGCTATCTCAATACATGGTTATGCGGGCGGCATTCAGATTTAAGCGTTGTGGGCGTTAGAGTGGCATATTCGCGTAACAAACTTGCGCTGCGTACAAGGCTACGGAATCTAAATCTGAATTCCAAATTCTCTATCTTTGATATTTTTCGAGATATCCGCGTTCATATTTACGATTTCTTGAAGTTTGTGGGCGGCTTGTGGGCGTTAAAGTGGGCGTGGCAAACTTGTATTTGGGTAAGTCGATAGGTATTGATGAAAACAATACATTTCAGCTAAAATTTTTATTGTAGCATAAAAACTGTAGGAGCCACAGTTTTGGGTGGCTTGTGGGCGTTAGAGTAGGCGTGGCACCCTGCTGGAACAAACTTGCGCTGCGCAAGAAGCTCAGGAATCTGCATGTCAAATCTCAATTTCCTAGCTCTTACAGTTTTTGAAATCTCAGTGTTCATCCCGACGGACAGACAGACGGACAAACGGACATGGCTAGATCGATTCGGCTTGTGATCCTGATAGAGGGTTAGCCCTCTATTCCCTTTTCTTCAAATGTAATGTATATGTATAATTTATATGTATAAATGTATATATTTGTTACATTTGAAGAAAAGGGAATAGAGGGTTAGCCCTCTATTCCCTTATCTTCAAATATAACAAACTAAGAAACTATATAGAGACACCATTGCTCTGCCCGAACCTCTGCCCAACCTCTGCTGAGAGCCAATTCAAGGCCAAGTTTGAAGCTACACCACACCCAACAAGTGCGAAGCAACACCAATAGTGTTGAGGATTAATTACAAAAACAAAACAGTGAGTAAGAGCGGTGCAGATATATAATTTCCCATAAAACTCACCACGGGAAGGAATTACAAGTTTCATCGAACTTTCAAAAAGCTCGGGAAATTATCTGTTTTCGCCTAGGCGGCATCATTGGCAAAGTCCCAAAAGAGAGCAGCAGAGCAAATGGTGTCTCTATATAGTTTATTACTCTATGGTTTCAAGTAGATTAGTTTAGTTAAGCACCCCTATTTTTATAAGTTTCTTATACTATTTATTGTATTTATGATGTTTTCTCTATTTATTATCTGTATACTGTCCTATTTTATTCGATGATGATTCTACTCTGTACTTTGGGCGATGATAGTCTGGCGAGAATTTTAATTTGTTAGATGGTAAATAAAATGTTTATAATGTTGTAAATTGAGTGCTTGTCTTCGGCGGTCCTGAGATCCCCTCGAGATCGCACCGCGCAGAGGCCGTTCTAATGGTAGGTGAAATTATATGGAACGGCCGATGCACTATGGGAAATTTGAACACTTATTTTTAACAAAAACCCATTTTTTAAAGTTGTTAAAATTTTGTTTTGTCCCAGAATGTATTAGGATTTTTTTTTTTGTGCTAATATTTATTTAAGCGTTGATCAGCCAACCTAATGGCTATAAAACGCATGGAAATAATAAAGGAAAAATAACATGAAACATAACAGAAATAAGGAAGTTAACAAATTTATAACAGTGTCAGTTCAACATTATTGTTTAGGACACGGGTACGATAACGTCCTCGTGCCCAGAGATCGCCAGGGTGCCGACGCTTCAGTCTTCTTCTCGTTGTAGTTGGGTTTGCCAGGGATGCTGCTAGATGGTTGGTGTGGGCTAGTAGACGGTCGTTGTAACGGCTTGAGTGCATGTAAATCTGCTCTCTCACCGTGGGGATGTGAAGATCGCAGGCTAGGACATCGTTCCTTACGTACCAAGGCGCATCCGCAATCGTACGTAGCGCCCGGTTTTGCATTCTTTGGACCCTCATGACATTTGAATCAGAAGCGGTACCCCATATTTTTATACCCGTTACTCGTAGAGTAAAAGGGTATACTAGATTCGTCGGAAAGTATGTAACAGGCAGAAGGAAGCGTTTCCGACCCCATAAAGTATATATATTCTTGATCAGGATCACTAGCCGAGTAGATCTAGCCATGTCCGTCTGTCCGTCTGTCCGTCTGTCCGTCTGTCCGTCTGTCCGTCTGTCCGTATGAACGCTGAGATCTTGGAAACTATAAGAGCTACAATACTGGGATTAGGCATGCAGATTCCTGAGATTCCTGCGCAGCGCAAGTTTGTTTCAAAAGAGTGCCACGCCCACTCTAACGCCCACAAACCGCCCAAAACTGTGGCTCCTACAGTTTTGATGCTAGAACAAAAATTTTAACTGAAATGTATTGTTCTCATCAATACCTACCGACTGACCTAAAAAAAGTTTGCCACGCCCACTTTAACGCCCACAAACCGCCCACAAACTTCAAAAAATCGTAAATATGAACGCGGATATCTCGGAAAATATCAAAGATAGAGAAACGAGATTTCAGATTTAGATTCCGTAGGCTTGGGCGCAGCGCAAGTTTATTACGCGAATATGCCACGCCCACTCCAACGCCCACAAACCGCCCAAGTCTGTGGCGCCCACAATTTTCATGGTAGATAAAAAATTAAAACTGAAATGTATTGGTCTCGTCAATACCTATCAATTGATTTAAAAAAAAGTTTGCCACGCCCACTCTAACGCCCACAAACCGCCCAAGCCTGTGGCGCCCACAATTTTCGTGCTAGATAAAAAATGTTAACTTAAATGTATTGGTCTCGTCAATACCTATCGATTGATTTAAAAAAAAACTTTGCCACGCCCACTCTAATGCCCACAACGCTTAAATCTGTCTACCGCCGGTAGGTGGCGCATTTGCTGCTTGCATATCTCCATTTTCCTTTGGTCCCTTTAGCTGAGTAACGGGTATCTGATAGTCGAGGTACTCGACTATAGCGTTCTTCCTTGTTTTTATTATTTTATTTAAATTTGACACTATGTTATTGTTGATCATCTCCTTAAAGAGCGGTGTATATGTGTCCACTTTCCCTTACAGTTTTTCGTCCATCTCTTTCAATCGCTCCAACGCACTATGGGGAAAATGACCACTTTATCTGGCATTTATTATTGTGAGTAAACCAAAAGAGATTTTTCACTGCGGTTTTTTTTATTATGTTGTTATAGACCATAAGAAACTATTTTAGAAAAATGGGCGTGTCAACGCCCCTTTTGCCCAAAAAATCGAAAAAATAATATTTTACATGCATTTTTAGATATTAACTTTTCAAATTCAGTAACCTCTACGTGCTTACGTTGTAGATAGGAGTTTCGCCACGCCCCCTCCCGCCCTAAAAATTGTGAAAACCCAGTTTTTAATTAATTTTCTTTATTTTCATCATTTTCTTCATTTTCCAGCTCGAAGTTTTCAAGAAAAAATAGACTGTTGTCTTCAAGCTCATCTTGTTCTGAAAAATCACTTATGTATTCGTGCTCACACGAGAGCAGCTGGATAACCTCAATGGGAAGGGAAAGATTTTTATGTTTTTTTATGCGTCGCGATAAATTTAGGGAAGAAATCACTGGATCTGATGTATCCAAAGCTCGTTTAAACACATCGCCTAAAGATTCAAATCGACTGTGCTTTCTGGAGTGATGAAGTCTATCCGATTTATAAATTTTGTTGCGGGACTCAGACGCTTCTTCACCAAAACAGCCGACTGGAAGCACCGTATTTTCCATGATTTGCCTTGAGTGCACAATAATTTTATGGAGTGTTGGTGTCATGGGGAGCCATGGATAACTGTCCACAATCATTTCGCCAGTTTGGTGACAGTATGCCTCGAATTTTTCTAAGTTTATTGGCAATTGACAAGACAAACATATCAAAATGATCCTCAAATTGTAGATTATTTGTTGATCAACTCCAGTTATTTCGGAAAATTTTTTGAAGTTGGCAAACGCGCGACGTGCAGTGTTTCCGGTATTTGTATTTCCAAAACCCCCCTGCTTCGGCTTATCGACTTTCAAAGCCAGTTTTGCCCAAAACATTTCCTGTATACTTGCCTTTCGTTTTAGCATCGCTTGCTTGTCACATGGATCAGTAATTGGCCATTTCTTTACCTCCAGCTTATACCCAGCATGCAAGACGAACTCAAAAATTCTTATCCAGCAATGAAGTGGGCTTACTCCATATTTCAGATTGTCTGAAACTGGCAAAAATTTTAAGCACTTGAAATTTTTATTTCCAAGGAAATCTCTTTGGCTCGAGTGGCATATGGGGCATGCTTGAAATGATTTTGTGTCCGTTAATGCATTCAGAACTTTTCCATCAATGGCAGTGAGATATGGACTGAATCTTACATACACAAATTGAGTATCGTTTAAAGATACCTTAAACATCGTTGACTTCAACATTTCAATTTGCAATTGTATGTCCCTGCTCTCTTCTAAAATGACTTCTTTTGTTTCTTTGAGAAACTCCAATTTTAGTGGACGACAAAACCTAATGGACTGAGGGGTGCGATTGTTCCACAACAAATTTCCGGATGAGTCTATGAGTCGAAGAGGCATTATGGTAGTGGCAAAAAGGCATGAGTCTCCGTTACACGATCTTTTATCTGCGTATGCCTGGTTATAGTTCGCCTGTCCAGTACTTCCATCGAATCCGTAGCTGACGATGAGCTCAGCAGATAAAAAATCAGTGTGCTGATTGGCCAATACACCATGGATAACATCTTTTTGAAGTGTCACAATCCGAAAAGCTGTGTGTTCCAAAAGGTCTTGCAGAGAGACCTTGGCTACAGTCTCTGATACATTGATTTTGCCTGGTCTGCATTGCTTCTTTTGCTCTGCCACATTTTTATAAATTGGGTAGATATCCACATTTCTCTTACGAATGTCATCTCGGATAGAACAGTACTGCTCCTTGGTCAATCCTTGATCCAAAATTAATGCCAACGCTTCGTCTTTGGACGCACTTATAGGCTGATCAACGGGCTTTGTCAATCCTTCTCTGACTTGCTTGGCTTTTTCCGGGGTACTTCCTAGTATTTGAAGAACTGCAGCAAGATCATGTAGTCCTTGTTTCCGGGCAGCTGCGGTTGCTGCATGTACTAGCAAAAAAACATCGTCCCCTTGGAATTTGGAAAGTTCCGCTGCTTGCAGTCTTTGAGCCCTTTCGCCTTTCGATTCAAATGGAAGTAGTGGTCGTCCAACTGGTCTGTTACTTTTTTTTAAAGGCAAAGTTGTGTTGCCTTTCATCCATGTGGAATGTTTTGTTTCGAAGTTCTTATAAGAGCTATGACATTTAAGCCAGTTGTAATACAAATTGTTGCAAAATTGGTGACTTTTATGTTTTAAAATATTATCATCCACATTATTGCACGCATGCAGTTCAAAATATCTTTGAACGGCCTTCTCTCGCTCGTGCCGGCCCCTCTCGCTATTCCACACTGCAAACAAGTCGACGTTGGAAAAAGTGAGGTTACCTAATAAAAATGCAAATTCCGCCAAAATATGGAAAAATATGACATTAGGACCAATTCCTGTAAACTCAGAATTGACAACGCTACAACAATCACTTGGACAAACACTTAAACAATTCTAAACTCTCTTAGATAATCCTTTCCAAAGTTGAAATTTGTTTCTAAAAATTCAGCTAAGGAAGCTCTTAGAAAACTGCAAAATATTAGTATACACACGCACAATTTTAACGATTTAGTACATTTAACACACAGTGCAAACCTGCGAGATCAGCATTCATGTTTTGGTTTTCCTCTAGTTGTTGTTCCATCATTAAATATTAAAATCCAAACTCAGCGTACAAATTCACACAACTTAGCCGCACGTGCTTTCGATTGCAGCAGCTGACTTAACAGCCGTTTTTCTAACAGGGGACTGTTAAATTTAACATTTTGAGTTTGGGGCATAACAGTCTGATGTTTTCTTAATGCGTTAACAGTAAAATTGTCGTAATTAGAAAACTTTTAAAAAACATGCAAATGCCAGATAAAGTGGTAATTTTCCCCATAGTGCAACGTTTGGATTGGGAAGTCCTCCCTGGTTATTGGAACCATTTTTTGCAAAATGGCCAAAACCCGGGCGTTGCCTGCCTTGACTTCCTCGCGCAACCCGCGGACTTCTTCCTCCAAACGTTGGAGTCGATCTACTGTCTTGGCACTCATTTTCTGCTTTTATATTGTTGACTGTGAAAGAAATGGAGAAATTGGGGTAGCAAACACTAAAACGAGGTTCGTATGTAATAGGCCACGTGGATCTGTAGTTCACTGGAGCTGTACTTCACTTGATGGAAATAAAAATGCAAATTTGAATGCAATAAGTGAATGAAGGAACCACTATCGACCTGTACAGCAACATCTTGTTGCTAAGGCTGAGCTCACTTGTACCTTTAAGCATCCAATTTAGATTCCGAAGCTTAGCGCGACATGTTGCTGTAATTTTCGTTATGTGCTGCCTCCACGTAAGACGTGGACACCACGTCTACTCTAACGCCCATAACGCTTAAGTCTGTCTACCGCCCACATAACCATATATTGAGATCACGGGTAGCTGGCGCATTTCAATCTCGCTTTGCTGCATGCATATCTCCATTTCCCCTTGGTCCCTTTAGCTGAGTAACGGGTATCTGATAGTCGAGGTACACGACTATAGCGTTCTTCCTTGTTATACCCGTTACTCGTAGAGTAAAAGGGTATACTAGATTCGTCGGAAAGTATGTAACAGGCAGAAGAAAGCGTTTCCGACCCCATAAAGTATATATATTCTTGATCAGGATCACTAGCCGAGTCGATCTAGCCATGTCCGTCTGTCCGTCTGTCTGTCCGGATGAACGCTGAGATCTTGGAAACTATGAGAGCTAGGCCATTGAGATTTGGCAAGCAGGTTCCTGAGCTTCTTACGCAGCGCAAGTTTGTTTCAGTAGAGTGCCACGCCCACTCTAACGCCCACAAACCGCCCAAAACTGTGGCTTCTACAGTTTTGATGCTAGAGTAAAAATTTAAACTGAAATGAATTGTTCTTATCAATACCTATCGATTGACCCAAAAAAAAGTTTGCCACGCCCACTTGAACGCCCACAAACTTCAAAAAATCGTAAATATGAACGCGGATATCTCGGAAACTATCAAAGATAGAGTATTGGGATTTCAGATTTAGATTTCGTAGCTTTGTACGCAGCGCAGGTTTGTTATGCGAATATGCCACGCCCACTCTACCGCCCACAAACCGCCCAAGCCTGTGGCGCTCAAAATTTTTATGCTAGATAAAAAATTTTAACTGAAATGTATTGGTCTCGTCAATACCTATCGATTGACCAAAAAAAAAATTTGCCACGCCTACCCTAACGCCCACAATGCTTAAATCTGTCTTCCGCCGGTAGGTGGCGCATTTAAATCTCGCTTTGCTGCTTGCATATCTCCATTTACCTTTGGTCCCTTTAGCTGAGTAACGGGTATCTGATAGTCGAGGTACTCGACTATAGCGTTCTTCCTTGTTTTATTTGAATTCCTATACATTTTATATATGTACTTAATTAAAATACAAAACTTTTAAATGTTGCTTAGTTTTTAAGTTATTAATTAATGCCACAAAAAGTGGCCAAATTCCCCATTGTGCGATGGAAGGGCGGCTGAACCCCGCCTTATTAACAGCTGAGGTGGAAAAGGGCCCAACAATTGCCTAAGTGTAGGAGTGCTTTCTCTCCCCTGTTATAGTCTGGTTTGTCGTAGCACGCAATCTTAATTTTGGTAATAATCAAATAGGCCTTGATGGATCCACCCCCATTTTCTGACGAGCCGAAGACGAAGAACCATTTTGCGTGCGCTCTAAGTCCATCAGATTTATGAAGCCAAAGATGCCTGCAGTAGGTCAGTGCAGATGAAAAGGACGCCTAGTCAAAGCTGTTCCTTATTATGGTGGGACTTCACCGACAGAAAGCACTACCACAACAGGGCAAATCCGCAGAATAGTTGAAGTGATGGAGGAGATCCACTAGAGAATCCTAGTGGGAAGGAACTTGCCGAGTGGGACTCTGCTCCCTACATCGACATCCTGCCGGTCGTGTCGTCGCATAGAAAGTAAGTTCTGGCCATAGAATTTGGTTACGTTGTACTAATAAAAGTTTTTTTTTATCAGAACCACCAGAACGATTTCCGACGATCGCTCCATTGGGGAACCACTGGACTCCACCTTCACCTGCTACTTGGCAGCTTAAGCGGAGATGGCGAACGCGCTGGCTTTTATAGTGAGGAAGAAAAAAACCTCCGCTAAGGGACAGCTGGAGAGCCATTACCATCCATTACCAGGATGTTGGGCGACTTCCTGCAGCATCAGGCGGAACAGTCCCGTTCCTAATCCGGCTCCTACTTCCTCAAGGGGCAATATGCCAATTGGGATTCGGAGCTGGACTGCACATGGCGCTGGGAAGATGGCGAAGAATCCGTGGGTCGAGAAGAAAGCTTAAAAGTACTAATTTACATAATTAAAACATTCGATAAAAGTTGCATTTATCATACCCGTTACTCGTAGAGTAAAAGGGTATACTCGATTCGTCGGAAAGTATGTAACAGGTAGACGGAAGCATTTCTGACCCCATAAAGTATACATATTCTTCATCAGGATCACTAGCCGAGTCGATCTGTCCGTCTGTCCGTATGAACGCCGTGATCTCGTTTGTTTTGTCAGTGTGCCCCCTCTAACGCCCACAAGCCGCACAAGCCTGTGGCGCCAAAATTTTTTTTGCCAGAAAAAAATTGTAACTGAAATGTATTTATCTCGTCAATACCTCTCGATTGATCCAACGATTGATCGATTGATAAGGCTTAAATCTGTCTGTCTCCCACATAACCATATATTGAGCTCGCTTTGCTGCTTGCATATCTCCATCTCCGTTTGGACCCTTTAGCTACGTAACGGGTATCTGATAGTCGAGGTACTCGACTATACACTCATAAAATTATTTTTCTAAATACTAGAAAAATCGCCCTAAACATGAAATCGCCCTAACATTAAGAAAAATCGCCCTAAATATAGGAAAAATCGCCACAGAAAATATGTTTTAGGGTTAAGTTTTCTAAAATTTCTATTATTTAGGGCGAATTTTTCCGAGCATATGCTTTTAATATTTTCTCATATTTAGGGCAAATCGCCTTATTTCGTAGAGCAAAAAATCATCCAAAATCGCCCTTGAAACTAGAAAATCGCCTTTGAAATTTGAAATTCGGTAGCCTAGCGGTCTAATGCGTTAAACTTTCAAACTCATCTAAATGGCGTGAGTTCGAGCCCACAAGGAGTCAACATTTAATTTTCTTTTTTGTGCAAGTTTTTAGAATTGAATTCTTAAACAATTTTGTGTGCAGAGGCAAAAAAAATTTTAGATCACGTCAAAATATCAAAAAAAAAAATGTATATTACATTAAAATAAAATGTATTTATTCTAATGTATTTAGTCTAATTGGGTAAAATAAAACATAATTTGTTGTCGTTAGTAAGAATATTTGATAGAATTAAATTGAGAATTTGTTCTTAGAAAAAATTGAGATACGCACCCTTTTTGCGCGTCGCCTAGCGCGGTGCGTCTTCGGTGCAGCGGTAGTGCTCTCGACTGCAAACCCAACGGTCGTGAGTTTGATTCTCGCTGCGACCACGAAGATTTTTCTCAAGAAGTAAGTTGTTTTATATTAATGTTATTTCCCTGATTCTGTTTAATGACTACTTTTCAGTTCATATGACTCTAATTAGCAGTTTACCAACATCCGTGGAGCGGCCAAATGATAACCTTGCCCTTTTCTCACCCTCTAAAATTATAGTGAAAAAAGAACACTAAGTCAGTCAAATAATCCTAAAAAAATTCCAGAAAAAAAGTACCGCAGATAATGTTTGCCGAGAACCAGCACCAGCAAACATGTACAAAAACGATTTTTTATAAAAATTAGTTTTAATATTTAGGGCACATGCTCTTGTTTTTAGGGCGCTTCACCCTAATTTTAAGAAATACCGCTGTAGATGCTTACAATTTTTTTTCATTTGTTAAGGGTATTTACCTTTGAAAACAGAAAAATCGCCCTAGACTTAAGAAAATTAACCCTAGATCTAAGAAAAAAACCCTAAATGTAAGACCAAGACATGCCTATTTTTAGAAAATGTTGCCCTTATTTTGTTACCCAGTCGCCATTGACCCCCGTTGTAGGGCGGTTTTCCTTGTTTTTAGGGCGATTTTACAGTAAAATTTCTATGAGTGTAGCGTTCATCCTTGGTACTATTTTAATATCTTTGTGCACACTGACTTTTCTTTTTTAAATTGATCCAATTGATTTGATATCCGTTTGTCAACAAGCCCAGCTACTTGACAGTAAGACCATGCTGCATGCATTGCGGGTGGACTTTAAAAACACTACATAGAATACGATTTTTCGACTAGTGCCAATCTGAGTTCTAGACTTAAATGTGTATTTCATATGGAGGAAAAAGTCGCTGATGCGGAATTTGGTCGCTGAAGCAGAAATACCCTCTGTCTGAATAGGCTATGAGCAAATGCAAGTAACGGTCGCAACCAAAGGAAAAATATTTTTGCTATTGTTTGAAAGTTTCTCTTCATTTATTAATATTTTACTTTGTGTTGCTTGTCATACAATATTTTGGTTTAAATTTATTACATTTCTTGTATGTTTGTTCAATTTTTACCTCTGCGTTGTGTAGGTATGTGTATTTTGTGTTTTGCTCTTTATGCCCTACAATTTAACTAGAATTAAAGAAAAGTGTTTTGGCATGGCAGCGCATCCATCATTATTTGTTACCTTTTTTGTATAGCATAACAAAGCTTTGTTTAATTTTATACTGACTTTTCTTTGCCTTGTTTTTTGTTTATTTCATGTCGTCTTAAGTTAGATTTTTGATTTTGATTTGCATTATCCGTTCTTATTCCTCTGGCCATTGGTATTGTTTCTTTCTTAAGTTTGCCTGCATGCATACTATAGTTGTTGTGTTTTGCAAATAACAATATTAAAATATGTGAGAAGCACTGAAACACAGTGACGTACGCAGGAAAAACAAGGGGCGGGAAGGTTAGAAATCTTCTAAAAACTCGTCGCCTTGGCTGAGAGTTCTTATGTGTGAATGTGTTGTTGTTTGTGAGGGGTTTTGATTTGGTTTCATTTAAATCGTTCGCTTAGTTTTCTAGAAATTTCTTAGCCATTATATTATTTTTTCGTAATGCATATTTGTGAAACTAAATTAATACGTGTATTTCCATTCCTCCAATAAAGCTTAATTTGTTTTCAAATCGAAAAATAGAAAAACGATATAGTTAACTATGAGAAAAAAATGCTTCTATAATATATGTATATGAAACTCTTTGAGTTCTTCTAACAATTATGCATTCTTCGGGGGTCTGCACTTAAACTAGTCTCTTTTATTGTTTATCTTTATATAATAGTTAGTAAATTTTGGTTACATATTTCGCCGCTTTCATATAGCGTTACATAACTAGTTTATTCTTGATTTCTTTGCGTTCGGTCTAAAAAAAAAAAATAAATCCACTCATACCTTATCTATTCCTAGGTCTAGCGCAAAAAAAATTGTCTATGTGTGTGCTTCCCATTTTAGGTATATATATTTATTTATATATATGGCCATGTATGTGTAGTTCTTAAATATAGCTTCATATGGAGCTTAATTTGATTTAGATGCAACATTTACGGCTGAGATTTCGCTTTGATTCCACTTTATTTACATTGAAAATTTCGCGATGCCGTCCGATTTTTGCATAGAGTTCTACTTCAATTGTCATAACTAAACGAACGTTGAACGCATCGCATCATCGTGATTATCACTAACCTAGATTTTCTCTTTTTATTTGTATCGTTATTTTTCGGATTTTCGTTTTTTATCGTAAATTAAATGCATTTTGGGCATTGCATAACACTAAAAATGCTTTTGCATTCGCTCTGATTGGTAACATTTTTTGACACCTTTTGAAGTATGAAATATGAGATATTTTGCATGTTTCTTTTCTTTTTTTGGATTGCGGATTAGATTTGAAGGGGGTGCTGAAGTGAATGAATGCACTTAATTTACTTGAGTTTCAATAAATCGCCACCCATTTAATTTTTTATACGGATTTTATTGTTAAATGCCAAAATAGAACCTAAGCATGCGGTACATCCTTTTAAAACAAATTTGTTCTCGAAAGAGTTAGCAATTATTTTTTGACAAAAGCACCGTAGTTGGGAAAGGCAAATACATTTTCAATAATGATTTCCGATTAAGTGCTTAACGTAGTTCAATTTTATTTTATAAGTTTCAAAAAATGGCACCACAAATTGTATTCATGTCAGCTGATTGAAATAAAATACTAATAACAATAAAACATACACTTCACTCTTGCAGATTAATACATTTTAAATAAGTGATTTTTTGCTCGGCATCAAAATATGTGTATTCCTGGGTCTTTTTAACTGAAATTATTACGTATTACAAGAATAATGTATTATATTACCATAGATGCTGACCACCAACTATGATTAAAATATGAACTTATTTTTAAAATTAGATAAGCGGCGAGGCTGAATGCGGAAATTATTGAAATGTATGTTTTACTGGACTACCAAAATATTTTGCAGAATTTCAACACCCTCTAACCCGGTACCTTGATCCTTTTGGCGACTAACACACGCTCAGGTGGTTTGTATTGAGCACAATCCCCGCAGCCATGTAACCGTTGTTCTGCCGGTGGGCATGGACATGGGCGTGGTTGTGGGCGTGGACGCCGTCCACGGGGGAGTCGGCCACTACCAAGCCCACGCCTACAAGGGGACTGCCCGCTTTGCCCAGCTGCACGCCCATTATAGGCACGCCACCTACGGGCGTGGTGGCCGTTGTGGTGGTGGTGCCGGTGCCCGTGCCACCTGTGCTTAGGCTGGTTCCACTAATGTGCGCACTAATGCCGCTGGGCACACTAGTCATGTGCGGCGAGCTGCCAGCGTCGGCCGAGCTACTTGAATTTTTCGCAGCAACCGCCGCGGCCGCCGCAGCCGCTGCAGCTCCCGCGTTGGCGGCAGTCCTGGTCAGCTCCTCATTGGGAATAGAGAAGTGCCTGTAGGATATGTACTCCGGCGGCAGGGCGGCCTGCCGCTTGGCGTTCTCGATGCGCTGCTTCTTTAGCTTGACGTAGCTCAAAACCGATATCATAACAATGAACACTATTATACCCAAACAGCAGCCCACAATGAGACCTAATCTTCTGGTCAGAATGGAGTGTATAAAGCCATTGCTGGAAAGTCCGTTTTCGTCGGTGACCAAGCTGGGCGTGGAGTCCAGTGTCTGCACATCCGTGCAGGCAGAGATATGCGAGTTCTTGAGCACCTCCATCAGGGCGTGGTCTAGGATGATCGCGTTGTCCAGGTCCTGGTCCTGATTCTGGTTCTGGTCCTGAATCATGGCTCCATTGGTGTGAGGGCTTCGGTTGCGCTGATGCTGGTGCTGATATGGCGAAAAGGACTCTGGTAAGGGTGCCGTCATCATCACTGCCTCCTCCTCGCGCAGGGAGTCGTTTGCATGGAGTCGCTGCAGAGCGTTCGCCAGTGGCTCCGAAAGCCAATTACCGCTGCCGATGACGCAGATGTGATAGCGCGTATTCGGACTTAGCTTGGTTAACTTGGTCGAGCTGGCCGTTCCATTTAGCCGCTTGCCGTGGATCTGAGGAATAAATTAAGCATGTTGCAAGACGGTTATTGTCATCTCCATAGAGCCATTGTCATGTCCCATTCTCATTTTCATCAGCATCGCCGATGTCGATGCTGTCGCTTTATTAACAACTTTCCCTGCGGCCACAGTACCCTGGTTCTTCGCGGTTTATCGATGGAGCACAAGCACCAGAGGGTCTTTGAGCGCTAGATATATGTAGTAATAAGCGGACAGTGTAGAGAGCCTGCGATCTAAAGAGGATTTATCGACCAGTTAGTGGCTAATTGGCAAAGCCAGTAGTTATAAACGGACTTAGGATAAAAAAGCGTTAAAGGGTGCGGATAAATTCAAAGGTATATTAAAACGATTCAGAACGCCAGTGAATTTAAGTTCATTCTTAGATATATTTACAAAGCTTTGTAACCAGAGAAAATATTTGCATAAACAGCATTTGCTCTTTTGATAATTTAGAAAATGTTTTTAAATAATTTAATATTATTAAACTATTCTCTATCATTTTTAAGTGAAGTTTAGAGAAATCAAAACGTTTAAAAAAACTAAACACACAAATTATCTAAGCAATATAAGCCAAGTAATTTTAATATAGTTAAATATTTATTACATTAAAGAGGTATTTATTTGGAAAGAAGGTTTTTCATATTTTCTTTATTTTCAGGCCTGTGCTTTCAAAATGACAACTAAATTTATGTATATTGTATATTATATATCCTCTTAAACGAGCTCCAGACGAGCCTTCATTAAATTAGATTAAGAGGATAGCAGCCGGAGGCGGACTGTCAAATAAGTTTTAAATGTATACACTTAGATTTATTTATTTATATATATATATTTATATAGGGTAGTGTAGGGAATAGTGACGAACGATTCGTTTTTTGAAAGTCAATTTTCAAAAATAGATATTTTTCCAAGGCTTTAAGCAGAAAGTTGCTGACATCTATTGAGCATATTTCTGTAAAAGTTCGATAAAGAAATTCTAGCGAAGTTAAATACTACAGCTCTTGGCGTAAGCCAATATTTGTTCACTTTTAAAAGTTGCTGGGAAAGATGTCGAACTGATAAATATTAATAAATATTTTTTCACTCTTAAAAGTTGTAGGGAAAGATGTCGAACTGATAAATACACACTAAAACTCTATGCAGATGTGAAAACTATTTATTTTTTCTTCAAGAAAAGTTTAAAGGTACAATAATGGAATACAAATTTAACTGTACACCTATAAAAATGACTACTTCAGTTCTTGGTTTAAACTTAACAAATCAAGATGTTCAATGTATAGTTCACAAAATTCAGCAAAAAATGATTGTTTTTTTAATTATCGGCTGTGAAAAAGAAACAAACAACGATATAATATTAACAAATACCAAAAAAAATTAAATCTTCATACCCTACCCTTAATTCGTCACAATACCCTACAAGGTACTGTTAAAAAATATGATGGTGCCACTTTCATAAGGCGCAAAACAATAAAACACAAAGTACCAATAACTGTTGCTTAAGATCTTTTTAATACGTGTATATGTATATTCGTCTGACCTGGTTTTCCCCAAAGCTTTGATCTGGCTCTTCAGAAACCCTTATAAATTGAATAGATTTTTTGCTCCACCTTTTTAGTCAAAATGATCTCACAAACCAGTTACGCGAATTCTTAATAATGTTATTGTAAATACACTGTCGGCACGATACGAGAAATCGACTACAATTATTTGGAATTTTTTGCGTGACGTCACATATGAGATTTGACGAGTTCGTCACCTTACCCTACACTGCCCTATATATATTTATATAAAAAGAGTGGGGTAAGGATAGTTAGAAAAGTTTGATTGAGCATAGCAGCTTAAAAAAGTTATCACATTAAAAGTGGTATCATTGGAAGCACTCCAATGTATTTTAAATATGTTCCTCTGTAGAGTGGCACTCACCTCATCCGTGGCGACCGGAAACCGCTCTCCCTCGCGTTCTCGTTCCCGGTTCCTCTGCTTGTCGGATTCGTGACCCCTTTCCCTGTCCCTGTGACTGTTCCGCTCACGGTCTGGAACCATGCCGTCGCCGGTGGCGTGGTAAACAATTTCGAAGCCATTGAGGCCCAAATGGTCACGACTCTGCCAGGACACAACCACCGAGTAGGGCTGGATGTCTTGGATGGCCATTTTGGGTATCAGCGGGGCGTCGCAGAACTGCTGCGGCTCCATCCGTCCGAACACTTTGCCCCGCAGGTCTGTTGGGTGTTCGCACCTTAGGTAATTAATGGAATCGCCGCCCAGCGTGCCACTCAGTGCACCGATTCCTCCTCCTGCGCCGGAGCCCGTTGAAAGAGACCATTTGCGATGATCCCGCAGCCATTCCCACAGCTTCTGGGCGTCGCAGCTGCAATGCAGTGGATTCTCTGAAACGAGCACGCAATAAGCAACAAATTGGTCATGACAACGGGGTGACACAGAACTACACAGGACGAAAAAAGACGGCTTATCTACTATGGCTACGTAGCTTTGCTTATTTATTCAAGAAGTGCTGATAAGATTCCTTTTTTGTTCATATAATTATCCGAGTAATGAATAATATTTATGAAAAAAACTTAAAATATTGGATTACTTTAAGATATAAATTTTAGCAGTGTAGAAAAAATTATAGGAGTTAAATAAAAGGGTGGTTCGACAGCTAAGCTAAGTTTTACTCCATGGTGAAGATAAAAAGTAATTTGAACTGTGCCGAAAAAATACAACTATTGGGAAAACTGCAAAACTGAGAGTTAAGTAGCTATTAAATAACTAAAAATACTGGATAACCCCTAATCGCTGAATTCGGTTAGAAGAGAGTATTTTTTTTCAGCCATTGAATATTGAATGGAAAAGCACAAGGAATAGTTCAGATTCTCGTTACTCAACTAAAGGGAGCGCAGGGGAGATGGAGCTTTAATCGCTAGAATCTGGCTGCTTAATCCCAACTTTGTAGCTTTTATATATTTTTTAGGTCGATCGATAGGTATTGATGAAAACCATCTTTCTAGCTTTTATAGTTTCGAGATAGACAGTCATGGCTAGTTCGACTCGGCTATTAATCCTGATCAAGAATATGTAAGGTCAGAAACGCTTCCTTTCACTGTACGAGTAAATGGTATACTTAGGGGCTTGTTGTTTTTGAAGAGATCATATTTCATAAATACGAATTACTTTTTATAAAAATCGGTCGACTTTATCATATATATTGGTGCCTTTAGAAGGATTTGAAAATTATATTCTATAATATACTCATATATGTTCACATAAATACAAATGAGCTTATTACTCAAGGTATTTCCCTTTGGCGTACTAAAATAGGCGGATGATAATAGTAAAATAAGCTGTGAGATGAAGCAGCTGATTGCATCGGCAGTCTCTTGGTAAAAGCCAAAAATTAGTCTAAGTTTTCCAGCAGAAGAGCTTATTAAGTATAGTTTTGCAGTTTTTATTTAATTTTATTTATCAATACCTATCGGCACCACAAAAATGCTTAAATGCGCACTGTTAGTTGATAAGATAATAACGAGTATATGATAGTCGAGGTACTCGATTATAGCTCTAAACACCATGGTGTCACTCAAAAACATTTTCTAATAATATTACTTGAGATATTGTTGTTTATTATTGGTTTATATATTATAATCTAATAAAATTATACAGATAAAAATCTTGATAAATTAATAATCCTAAGCCTTAGTTGCGCTGGTGTTCCAGAATAAGTACTTACCCTCTAGTTTAAGTGTTCTTAGGTTGGTTTCCAGTGGTTTAAGTGGATCTAATGGTACCAGCTCAAAGTAATTTTTGCGCAGATCCAACACATGCAGTTTCCTTAAAAATCGAAAGGCATCGTTCGATAGAACCGTCATCCGATTACCCATGAGCAGAAGTTCCAACAGCCCATGGAGATTCCTAAAGGTCTTCTTGGAAATACGATCTAGCTGGTTGAAGCTCAGGTCCAGAGTTTGCATCTCCGAGAGATCGACACTAAATTCCTCAAGATCCTTGAGGGTATTATGCGAGATGTTGAGGAAACGTAGCAGTCGAAGACCTTGCAATCGCTCTTTAGGCAGCATTTCCAACTCATTAATACTTAGGTCCAGGGTAAGAAGGTTGGTGAGGGTCTTAAAGGCACCCGGGGAAATTCTAGTAATTCTATTATTGACCAAATGAAGGTGCTGTAAAGCTTGAAAGGCCTCAAAATCCTTAGATGTAAGTATGGAAAGGTTCGTTAGGCAGATGTAAAGCTCCTTGAGGTATGGATACCTCTCCTCTTTTACAGTGTAAATCCGATTGATAGGATTGCCGGTCAAGTTTAACCAAGATAACCGTGGTATAGAAACGTCCGACAAAGCTGAAGAGGGTATTTGCAAGAATCGGTTGCTGGACAAGTCCACCTTTTGCAAATTGATCGAGTGGCGCAGGAAATTTGCTGGCAAAGAGAGCAGCAGGTTACCACTTAAGTCCACACTGTCCAATTGGGTTAGGTTAACGGCATTGAAGCCGCTTAAGGCGGTGATCTTATTATCCGTCAGGACAAGTTGCCTGAGATTGAGGGTACCACTTAGCTTGAAGAAATCTATCGAGGCCAACTGGTTTCGGGCCAAGTCCAGACTTTCAAGGGTACTTAAATTATATAGAGCAATGTGCGGGAATTCGGAGAGTTGATTTTTACATAGCTTCAATTCCTTAAACACATTGAGACCACTAAAAATATTGCGATTCATCTGCGAGAGTCTGTTGTCACACAGGTCAAGTCTTACCAAATTCGTGTTCTTGGCCAATAGTAAATCAGGTATCTGTCCCAAACTACAATTTGACATTGACAGGTGCTGCAAGGATCGCAGTCTGTCAAACATTCCCGCCATTATTCCACCAGATCCAAAGTGACTGAAGTTGTTATGGTTTAACAGCAGTCTCCTAAGATTTGGTATATCTAGCTTTTGAATATCCACTGGATTCAGTTGATTTCTTTCCAGATTCAATTCGTTGAGATTGGAAAGTGATTTAAAGGAATGTTGCTCTAGTTTTCGCAGGGAGCAATTGGCCAAACTAAGAGAATTCAAGGGTAATTCATCCAGGAAAACATCGCGAGTTAGTTGCACCAACGGATTGTGAGACAGGTCCAAGAATTTGAGATTCTTCAGCTTGGCAAAGGCATACCCCTCAATGGCCTCTATTTGATTTCCGGCTAGACTTAGTTCCTCAAGGCTCTGGAGGGGGGCGAAAAAATCCCTTCTAAGTTGCTTCAATTGGTTACCACTCAAATCGAGGAATTGCAACAGTAACAGGTTTGCAAAAGTATCTTTTTCTATATCTTTGATTCTGTTGTCGCTCAGATACAGCCTGCCCAATTGGGGAGTATCGGCAAAGAGGGATCTTTCCACTCGGGCCAATTGATTGTCTTTTAGCCACATGATTTGCACTTTATGCTGGCGACTAAATGTGTGGGGATGAACTTTATGTAGGTAATTGGCCTCCAGCTGCACGGAGAGAAGGGAAGAGTTATCGTCTGAAAATATATCTTCCAGCACAGTTAGTTGATTATCCTGCAGATTAATATGCTGCATATTTTTCAGAGTGTGAAAAGCCTGCGGCTCTATATCTTCAATGCTGTTCTTTTGAATGTGCAGTTCCTGAAGGGCAGGGAGAGGTTCAAACACGCCCTTCCTCACCCGACGAATGCGATTGTTGTGCAGCCTCACCTCCCGCAAGTGTTCCAACTTCCTGAACATGCCTATCTCCAGATCCTGGATTTCATTATTATCCAGGGATAAGGATGTGAGCTTAGTGCTCTTGTCGAACAGAGTAACGGGTAGGAGAGGTATAAAGTTTGACCTTAAATACAGATGATCTAGATTAACCAAAGTGCTGAAGACGTTGGGGTCTATGTGACCAATGGCATTGGACTCCAGGTAAATGACATCGACATTTGTGGAGTTTGTAAAGGCATCTGCCGGCAGCTCCAGTATATTGTTTTCACTTAGAAAGACCTCCCTCAACTGGGGTAAGTCCGAAAACACCCCTCCAATAGCGTGTATATGATTGTGGCTGAGATCCACTGTTTGCAGTCTCGTATTCCTCTCGAAAACTTTGGGATCGAGTGATATAATCCTGTTGTGGGACATGTCCAGCGACATTAGCTCTCGAAGGCTCTTGAAAGCCTCCGGTTGGACCAACTCTATTTGGTTGGCGTAAAAGGATAGGGTTTTCAGCTGGGGAAAGGCCCTGAAGCAGTCATCTCCGATTTCGGCAAACAAATTGGAGCTCAAGTCAAGGAAAATCAAGGATGGCAGCTGAAACGCACCTGCGGCAGCCGACGCCGCCGAGGCATTATTAGTGGCCAACTGAATGTCCCCGTAGAAGGTGGGTATCCGGTTGTTTGAGAGCCGCAAAATGCGTAAGTGGTCTAACTTCCGGAGAGCCATCAACGGAAAGGTGCGCAGTCCGTTCTCCGAGACGTCTATCTCCTGCATGCACTCTTCCAGTCCAGCGAACGCGTGCTCTGGCATTCCCTGCAGCTTGTTTCCCTTGAGGTTTAGTTTAGAGAGCCGCAGACCATAAAAGCTGTAGTCCTCGACTCGTACGATCTCGTTGTAGTCAAAATCAAGAGCCGTCAACTTCTGCATCGAGCTCAAAGCGCGGGATGGCATCTGCAATAACGAAAAGAGGGCTGTATTGAAATTTAAAAAAGAAATGTTGTGTCGTTTTTTTTAGATACAGTTTTTGCTTTTGTACGACTTTTTGTTGGGTTGAGTACAAGACCTAACCCGTTTAAGCTCTTCTTTTCCACCTTAACGTTTACCAAAATTTATCTTGAAACAATCGACTTATTAGAAGTATTGATTGGGATATTACTACACAGAGAAAAAAAACGGAACAATACCCGTTTGATATTGTCTCCTCAATTTTCACATATAAATTTTTTCATATCAAAATGATTCGAATTCATATCAATATGATACGAAATCATATCAACTTCAAATGTTAATATGAATCCGTATCATAATGATATGAATACTTAGCAAGTTGATAAGATTTCATATCAAACGTAACATCGAAAAGTCTTTGAAAAAATAGTATGACTGTAAATTCGTCCTTTTTGTGTATATTCTGTGTACAACGGTATAATTACGCTTTGTATGCGGTGGTCCCACTTTTATTTACTGCGTCAATTTTAGTGTAAAACGTGACAAAAGAAAAGTTTAAGGTGTTTATAAATGTAATTACTTGGTAAGTATGTATAATTTTAACTAAATTACTTTATTTGTGCATTAGTTTGTCGAAGTACCATGGATCCACTTTTGCTTCAATTCCTTACGGACCACAAGGTCGATTTGGTTGTGCTTGAGGTTTTTATAAGTCAACATATGTGCACATATATATATATATATACATGTGTAAGCCATTATTAGTTGAGACTTATTTTTGCATTATATTCCTAGAGTGTGGATACAACTACGAAAGGCTGCAGTACATTAGTGCTTCAGATCTTGATATAATATTTTCCAAGAGAGAACATCTTGGTCTGAAATCCGAGTTCCGCGAGAAACTCCAAAAATGGAAGCGAGCACAAGTAAGTTTAATTTTTAACATTTTCATAATAGGTTGTAATAATTTCAAATTTTAGCACATTGATGTCTGCGCGGGGGATACGACACCAACATATAAAGAAAAGGTGACATTATTAGTTCTAACTAATGGTTTCATGTATATTACACACCAACTGGTCTTAAAATGATAAGAAGAAAAATATTTTAGTTTTTTTAATTATGATAAGTAATTTTAAGTTACAATTATTTTTTATATGTAACATAAGACTAGAAATGAAAATAAATTTTAAATTAAACTACAAATTTGTTTCTCTCAATAAAATGATTTTAATATAAAGCTGGGTATGAGTTAAGTGTCGAATTGATTTGACAAAATATCAGTTTAATATGAAAGAAAACCAGTTTAATATAGAAAAACATAACGTGTTAAAATGATTAAAAGTTCAAATTTATATGATAAAATATCAGTTTCTTATGAAAAAGTATAAATTTGATATGGAAAAACATAACATGTTAAAATAAAAGAAATGTCAAATTGATACAAAAAAAATATCAGATTGAAATGAAAGCATATCAGTTTGATGTGAAAGCATATCAGTTTTACATGAAAGCATATCAGTTGGATATTAAAAAATACCACAATTTGGTGACAACTTTGATATGTGCTCATATCAATCAAACAAAAACACCTCTTAACGAGGTAGAAAGTAGTGGCGAACGCGCCTTTAACAAAAATTTTTGATATCAACAATTGTGACGAAAAATGATATTACATTCGATAAAATAAATAAACTATATTAAATTTATGATTTACTTACAAAAGTTCTGATATCAATTTTTGTGATCAAAAATGGTTGTAAGTTCGATTAAATAAATATACTTTCAAAAATTTTCCATTTCTGCCCGCTTCAACAATATATTTAAGAGAAAATTGTAGGATTAATAGGCCACCAAACCGCTAGGGGCGCTATTAGCTAGTTCGCGCCATAGACTAGGTGGCGCTATAGGATAGATGATGGTATAGGCTAGTTGGCGCTAAGTAGCTCTATAGGGTAGGTGTGTTAGTTAAAAAATCACTCCCTTTAGATGAGTAACGAGTATTTAATAGTCGAGGCCATCGATTTTACCGTTTTCCCTTGTTTTGTTTGCTATCAGAAGTTTTTGTTTCAAATATCAATTATAAAATATTACTATGTTTATGCTATGAGTTTCATGCATTCTCCAAAACATGAAATTATAATAGCCCCTGTTTATACAACACAGACATATTCATGAAATGATATTAGTAAAGCTGTCATTTGATATAAAGCTCTATAGAGTAGTAGGCTGTGAAGAAGGCTGTGCCTCAGCATTTCGTAAATTGGGACTGAATTCATAGTCAACTTTCGTGTGTTATCGAATTCATGAAACGGTGTTTATGCACACACGAATTTGCTCATTTCATGAATTGATTTCATGAAATAGGCATAGCATAAACACAGTATATAATACTTATGTGAGGTATTGAAATAGCACAAAAATTAATATATATATTTCCATTGGCAGTGCCACGTTAACTTGATTACTGTACTCCGTACGTAATTATAGAAACATATTTTGGATTAAAAAAAAGTATTTGTAGTTAGAAATCGAAAATTCAACCAACATTTTTCAGGCTTTTAACAACTTGTTTAGTCTTAGTCGGTGAAAAACTTGTGTTTTACTTAAAAAATACGATCATATCTTATCTTGTCTTGGGCATTGAAGGCAAACATGAACTGTTTTTCGTACTGAACTGAATCGGGTTGTACTTTTTATCGCTCAATAACTTAGAAACGGTAATTTTTACAACAAAAAGTGTTATAAATAAAAAGTTAAGGAATCTCAAGAGCTATATAGTTTAACATTTAAAAAGAAATCGTTTGAACCAATTTTAAGAAAATAAACAAATAGTGGTATCAGAAAACTATTTTCTATAAATTTAAATTTATTGTATTTGGAGAACTTAGGCAAAAGTAGCGTGATTAGCATATTAAATTACCTTTTCAGCGACATATAACACGTATCTGTAGCTTTAGTTGTTTCTAAACTATAAGCCTTTATAATCTAGCTATTTTTTTGGATTTCCCGATAAGCTAGCGTGTTTTTCCAAAAAGTCGTTTTTAATACAGCCACTAAGTTCCCGAGACTCTAAAACAAAAAAAGGGTTTATACAAACCCACAAACAAAGGGACAAACATTTTCATTTTGAAAAGTCCCCCCAAAATCTTGCTTTTGAAATAACTTTTGAACGGAGAATTGGATTTTAAAACAAGGAAGAACGCTATAGTCGAGTACCCCGACTATCAGATACCCGTTACTCAGCTTAAGGGACCAAAGGGAAATGGAGATAAGCAAGCAGCAAAGCGAGATTGAAATACGCCACCTACCGGCGGTAGACAGATTTAAGCGTTATGGGCGTTAGAGTAGCATGGTAATCTTTTTCTTTTTAATACAGTTCAGTTAAAATTTTGTATCTAGCATGAAAATTGTGGGCGCCACAGGTTTGGGCGGTTTGTGGGCGTTAGAGTGGGCGTGGCATATTCGCGTAAAAAGACATGGAAGAACGCTATAGTCGAGTACCTCGACTATCAGATACCCGTTACTCAGCTAAAGGGACCAAAGGGAAATGGAGATATGCAAGCAGCAAAGCGAGATTGAAATGCGCCACCTACCGGCGGTAGACAGATTTAAGCGTTGTGGGCGTTAGAGTGGGCGTGGCAAAGTTTTTTTTCAATTTTTTATCAATCGATAGGTATTGACAAGACCAATACATTTCAGTTAAAATTTTTTATCTAGCATGAAAATTGTAGGCGCCACAGGCTTGGGCGGTTTGTGGGCGTTATAGTGGGCGTGGCATATTCGCGTAACAAACTTGCGCTGCGCTCAAGCATACGGAATCTAAATCTGAAATCCCATTTCTCTATCTTTGATATTTTCCGAGATATCGGCGTTCATATTTACGATTTTTTGAAGTTTGTTGGCGCTTTGTGGGCGTTCAAGTGGGCGTGGCAATCTTTTTTTGGGTCAATCGATAGGTATTGATAAGAACAATACATTTTAGTTAAAATTTGTATTCTAGCATGAAAACTGTAGGAGCCACAGTTTTGGGCGGTTTGTCTGAAACAAACTTGCGCTGCGTAAGAAGCTCAGGAATCTGCACGCCTAATCTCAATAGCCTAGCTCTTATAGTTTCCGAGATCTCAGAGTTCATCCGGACGGACAGACAGACGGACATGGCTAGATCGACTCGGCTAGTGATCCTGGTCAAGAATATACATACTTTATGGGGTCGGAAACGCTTCCTTCTGCCTGTTACATACTTTCCGACGAATCTAGTATACCCTTTTACTCTACGAGTAACGGGTATAATGAGGATTTTAATGAGGATTCATTCGACGCGTATTCGCAGTAAGAATAAATCTTGGCTGATAACCTGGGGCACTTATCCCCACCGGCTACCAACAGATCCAACTTTTTAAATTTTCACATTTACCATTTCACCGTTTTTTCTTCCAAACTTATAAAAATTATTAAAGTCTTGGTAAGCAATCTTTTCAGTTTTCGCAATACCTTTCGAATGGTGTATCACTCGTTATGATCGGACCATTCCTGCAGATTTTTAATTCTGTGGCTATATTAAGAGTCGCCTTCGCACACTCTTCTGGTGCACGTTCGACACTAAGTGGACACTCCCTGTGCGATTCATCACAACGTATACTAAGTTTAGTGTATATATTCTGATCGGTCTTTTTCCTCCCGTTCCCTTTTTAGCTGAGTCAAGTTTGTGAAAGGTCTTGTTGCCTATCGCCAAAAAAAAAAGTTAAATAAATTAAAAAAATAAAGCAAACTTTGGCAAGCTGAAGATGATATATAGATCTCAGCGTCCATACGGACGGACAAACGGAAAAGGCTAGTGATCCTGATCAAGAATTTAAATTGTTTATAGGGTAGGAAACGCTTCTTTCTTTCCGACGATATATTTGTTTTCCGACGAATACAATATACCTGTTTACTCAACGAGTATCGGGTATAATGATGAAAAAGAATAACAGCACATCATTTGCATTCTTTAAAGAATTCACAATTACAAATAAACTTTGAAAAAATCATATAGCTGATCAATTTGAATGGAATTGTTTTGCTATTTCTAAACTAAAACAATTCAAAACAAGAGAGAACGCTATAGTCGATGCCATCGACAATCAAATACCTGTTTCTCAGTTATAGCTTTTTAATGAATTGTCCGAATCGAAACAATTTTTGGCATGTCAATTTAAATTTTTCGAAAGTACTATAAAATGTGGTTGCTAGACGGGTTTTTAGCGTTATGGGCGTTTGTGAACGCTAGAGTGGGCGTGGCACCCTGCTGAAACAAACTTGCGCTACGCAAGAAGCTCAAAACTATGTAACGTAGAAGGAAGCGTTTACGACCCTATAAATTATATACATATATTCTTGGTCAGGATCACTAGCCGAGTCGATTTTGCCATGTCCGTCTGTTCGTATGAACGCTGAGATCTTGAAAACTATAAAAACTAAAAAGTTGGGATTTGGCATGCAGATTCCTTAGGTTCTGGCCCAAGTTGCTTCAGCAGGGTGCCACTCCAACGCCCACAAGCGCCCATACGCCCACTCAAAAACCTGTCTAATGCAATTATGTTTTGATTTTCAATATCTCTCTTTTTGCAAAAAATTGTTCAAATTGGGCCATCCATTAAAAGTTGTTCTTATCAATATCTATCGATTGACCAAAAAAAAACAAGTTTACCACGCCCACTTTAACGCCCACAAACCTAAAAAAATCGTAATTATAAACGCCGATATCTCGGAAACTATCAAAGATAAAGAATTGGGATTTCAGATTTAGATTCCGTAGCCTTGTACGCAGCGCAAGTTTGTCGCGAATATGCCACGCCTACTCTAGCGCCCACAAACCGCCCAAACCTGTGGCACCAACAATTTTTATGATAGGAAACAAATTTTAAATGAAATGTCCCGTCGATAACTATCGATTGACCTTAAAAAAGTTTGCCACGCTCCCTCTTTTCATGATAAGTAAACATGTGGCTTCTCTAGCTCCTTCGGTTTGGGCTGTGGGCGTATATATTTTCGCTCTATCAAAATATATATCGTTAGAGATTTTGTAAATAAAACCAGATTTTAACCCACGCCCCCTAAGTTCTGCTCTGTATTTTATAAGTTATCGTACGAGAAGACGCAAGCAAAAAATAAAAAAAGTGCAGCATTCTTTTAGCACGTATCACAAATTAAAGCAAGATAGAAAGATATCTTCAGCTTGTCGAAGTTTATCACTGTGGACGGCAGTCCACGCAGTGACAAAGCGCACCATCCTTTTTTGGATTTATTTAAGACGCGCGGTACTTTGCGCGAATGTGAAGATTTTGGATTAGTGCGGCGACGACCGTCACGATTTATTTCCCAATTTCAATTAAATACTAATTACAAAAGTTCTTATATCGAAGGCTAGCCCTATATTATGATATTTCAAACGAAAGGTATAGCAAAAACTAAAAGGATTGCATACCAAGACTTTAAAAAAAGCAATTGGTTTGGGAGAAAAAAAGGCGAAAGTGCAAATGTTATCGTTTGGGGCCGTTGGAGGTAAATGCCCAAGTTCATTAGTCTAGTTGTGTTCTCACTTAAAATACGCGTCGAATGACACGTCATTTCCAAATCCGAATCCGAATCCTGTGTTTTTTTCATTCGACACGCTTTATCAAAGTCGTACAGCTAAACACAGGTATATTGAATTGCAGCGTGCCAAAAGTAAAAAATTTAGAAACTGTCTTGAAAAAATTGATATCAGAACTTTTGTTTGTTGAAGGTGCGAACGCCACTAGATTTTTAGCTCGTTAAGAGGTGTTTTTCTTTGAGCAACCCTTCCAGAAAAAACAATACAATGCGAATTCAATTATATGGACAATTTTAGGGTGTCATTTGGGACGTTCGTACACTTAATTGAAAAAAGACTTCAATTTTGATAAATGTCTTTACTTTTCACTGTTCCCCAAACTTTATATTGTGTGTTAATCTTGATTTTGTCCAATTTGTAGTTTCTAAAATATCTTGAAAAGATTGCCGTATTCGCTCGAGACAAAAAATGGAATTTGAACTTGGCTAGTGATACTGATCAAGAATACATATATATACTTTTTAGGGTCGAAAACGCTTCCTTCTACCCGTTAAATACTTTCCGACGAATCAAATATGCCCCTTTTCTTAACTAGTAACAAGTATAAATATTTGAGATTATGAATTGGGGATTCCTTGCTGAAAACTCTGCCATTTCTATTTGCGTATAACAAAAAAGATAAAATTTAGGTGATACCTTCTTAGCAAATTGAAACATTTTTACGAACTCAAAACTATGATTAATTGGATTTAATTTAGTGCATCTATGAATCCGTTCCTAGTCCCAAAAATAAATACCAAACCTCGCTTTGAGCAAAAAATGTCCATTTGCATTGCAAGTTTTATTTGAATGGAATTAAATGGGAAAAAAATGGAAAAATTTAAAAAACGGAAATGCATTTGTCCGATTCCTAGACGCCCTGGTTCGCTGTCGTCTGCTTCTACACAGTAAGGCCTGCCTAGGGCGAACGCGAGCCGGGGCGATTGTACTTCCCGTATCGCGGCGACGAGCGGGAGCGGGAGCGGCCGCGGCCGCGGGAGCTGGAGCGGGAGCGGGAGCGATATCGACGATTGTAGCGCGATCGAGACTTGGAGCGGAAACGGGAGCGCGAACGGGAGGTGGACCGCGAGCCGCGGGCGGACTGCGAGCCTGACTTTGAACGCGAGCGTGAACGGGACATCGAGCGGGACGCTGTGCGGTGGCGCCGATTGACCGGCGAGTAGCGGCGGTAGTGGCGCCACGGAGCCTTCAGCATGCTCTCCTGGAAGGCGGACACCGTGATCCGCTTGCCGTCGATCTGGCCGCCGTTCATGTGCTTGATGGCAGAGGCGCAGTCCTCCGGACGTGCGTACTCCACGAAGGCGTAGCCACGCCCCTGGCGCCCCAAGTAGCGGTCCATGGGGAAGTCGACCGCCGTGAGGGCGCCGAAGTGTCCAAAGATCTCGGTAATGTGTTCCTTGGTCACCTGACGCGTCAGTCCCTTGATATGCAGACGCACAATGCGAACCGGTTGGCGGAACTTGAAGCCGTCCTTTCCGTTACGGAAGGCCGTTTGGTTGCCTTCGCCGTCCGTACCTCCATGCGAACGTCTTCCGCCTGCAACGCCGCTTGCCACTTCCCCTCCGAAATGATTATTGCGCCGCTGGTTCCACTGAAAGTTGTCGTTTCGACCATTTTTACCCTGGCGGCTGGGCTCCGCACTTGTGGGCGTGGCAGGACCTCGACGGCATCGATCATTGTTCGACGACTTACCCCTGGAGTGCGAGCGACGCGGCTTAGGGTTTTTGGCCTGCTCCTTGGCTGTTGGGGCCTTGGCGTTGGAGGCGTTAGAACTGGAGTGGGTTGAACTGGCGTTGGGGTTGGCCCTCATTAGACCTTTCGAGGATGCGGCAGCCACTGGCGGCTTGGCTTGATGAGCCGGCTTGTTGGGAGCGGGAGCGGCGATGGCCACCTTCGCGGGCTGGCAGGCACTGCTGGAGATTCTAGAGCCGCCAACCTTGGTTTTGGCGCTTGAGGTGTTGGCATTGCCACTGGAATGGCTGGCGGCCGTTGCAGTGGTGTTAGCAATGGTCTTAGTGATGGTTATTGTGCTGGACTGGGTGATGGCCTGGCTGTGGCCGCTGGTGGCCGAGGTGATGGTCTGCGAGCCGGAGCAGCGCATGCGCGGCTTGCGGTGCTCCAAGGTCGCGACGGCACCCACGGGTGCTAGCATGGTGACCGAAGTAGGAGCCGGAACCGGAGCCGGCACGGGCTGGGGATGCGATCGAGGATGGAGATGAGAATGGGAGTTCTGCTGTTGGTGGTGCTCCGGACCGGGCAGCACAGCCGGAATGGGTGCTGGCACGGGTAGGGGAATGGGGGCCGGTATTTGTATAACCCCAGGAACAGCGGCAGCACCCTCCTCCTTGACTACGCCTGCTACCTTGGCAGAGGACACCCCGCGACGACTTTTCCTGGCCAAACGCTTTGAGGAGCGTCCGTGATCGGAGTGATGACGGCGATTGCCGCGCCGGTGACGGTGCGAGTGACGCGGATGGTGACGGCGATGGCGACGATGGTGCCGGCGCCGACAACAGGAGTGCTTGGAGCGCTCCGATTTCTTGCCGGCACCTTCTGGCTTCTCCTCGCTGTCGCTGGACGAGGAGCTACTGCTGGTGGAGCTAGAGTAGCTAGTATAGCTGGAGGATCCGGTGGAGCTGTAGCTCGAGTCCGAGTAGCTGGAGTCGCTGCTGCCTTCCTCGCTACTCACCGAGGCATTCGATGGCGTTGGCGAACGGTTTCTCATCCAGGAGGAACCTCCTGCGGCCGACTCCTTGCGATTCTTGCGGCTCTTGCGCTCCCTGCGATCCCTCTTGTGCGAATGCGCCTCCCTGCGCTCACGCTTGACAGCTGGCTCACCTTCGTCCTTTGCCTTGTTAGCCTGCACCTTGGTCATTTTTTTGTGGTAGTTCTTAGTCACTGCGAAAAGAGTATACGTTTAGACTGGGATTTCCCAACTTTTTTTCGGATTTGCGGAGCTGGTGATACGTTATTCACACGTCGAGTACTGCTGCCAAATGAACTGTGCTGGTGTGGAATAAAATTGGCTGACAGCTGTCATTGAAAATCCCAGGTATCCAGGCAAGGCCTTCTTGATTGGAGGTCAAAGGTAACTTGCTTCTGGGTTGTCATCAAAATAAATGTTTAGAAATAAAATCTCCAAGCAATTTCCCACACCACAAGTTTCACATTTGAAAACTTCAACCCATGGCTGTTAACCAGTTTGGTTCCAGTATCGATTATTTTACAACGCTAAAAACGAAAATTTCACAAAACTGCCTAAGGGAATAACATGAACCTCCTTACGTTGATCAATACTAAAATTCAAATTTCATGCGCAAAGCTGTTGCCGACCTAACAATC
Source organism: Drosophila subpulchrella (assembly GCF_014743375.2). NCBI lineage: Eukaryota > Metazoa > Arthropoda > Insecta > Diptera > Drosophilidae > Drosophila > Drosophila subpulchrella. The sequence goes on from NC_050613.1 coordinate 903,944, forward strand.
TAGATTACAAAACATCAAAATTATATCTATTTTACCATGGATTTCGTCCAAGTAAAAAAAGCGCCCCCAATCGTTTATTCCTATCGGCTGTTTTCCAGATTTCACTAACAAGCCAAGTAATGTGAAACTTAGGTGGCGCTAGTGAAAATTCGTAAGCACCCAATTTTCTGTGTAAATTTATCTCCATCCCTCTCCCACTCTATTGAGTTAGCTTAATGTAGCTGGGCTCGGTAAATTAAATTTTTTTTAAATTTTAAAACGGCTATTGTTTGTCCACCTTGTAGTTTTTTGTTCACGTCCAGTTTCAAATATATTAAAGATCAAAAATCAAAATGTCGAATTTTTAGTATTTTTTTTTTCATTGAGTCTTTTGTATACGGTAAGTCCACGTTTGTTCACCCTTTACAATTTTTAACTAGAGAGAACGCAATAGTCGAGTGTGTCGACTATCAGGTACCCATTAATTGGCTTTTAAATTAAAAATTGATAAAAGTTAAGTTAAAATTTTAGGATGACCGCTTTAAAATTGGAATACCCTTCGAAGATTGGAAGAAATGGCATACGGTAGACGGGTTTGGCGAGTTAGCCGAAGACTTTTTGGAAAACAAAAAGATTTATAGCGCTGATAAGTGCACAAATGTTCGGTCCTGCCTCCAAGAGCTTTTTAACACTGGGTAAAGGATCTTCCGTCTCTTTTTTTCGCTAATGTGAATGCCAGGCGCGCCTCAACCATTGTTTTTCAGCAATTTAAAATTTACATCAACATAATCGGAATTAGATAATTGAAATTGGAAATGTGTTTATTGGAGAGATAGAGGAGGAGATAAAAAGGACAAATTGTGTGTCGAATGAGAAAAACACAGATATATGGGCATTTCCATATTGTCGCTCGGAACGTTTGCATACTTTTAAAGTTGAAAAAAAATGGGAAATAAAACGATTTTAATTTTGATAATTGACTTCACTTTTCACTCTTCCCAAGCTCTATTTTGTGCAATAATCTTGATTTTTTCCGACTTTTAGTTTTTAAGATATCTTTAAAAAACTGTCGTTTTCGCTCGGGACAAAAATAGAAGTGGGTTTTGCGGGAGTTCATTCAACCCCGGATTTTAGCCAAGTTTGATGGAATATTTTCATGCGATTTTTTTAAATTGTGGTTCAATAATGAAGCTGTAAAATAGTTTTGGTTTTGCTCAAAAATGTTAGGCCGTTTTTTTTTAATGTAGTTTCTAAGATATTCGCTCGGGACATGTCGCTCGGGACATTTTTTCCGATTACAATCTCTATGTTGTTTCTGGTGTTATATTTGACAAATATCATAAAAAAGCGTACTAAGTGTTTTAATTTTATAAGCAGATGTTTTTTTATAAGCAAACTATTTATTTCAACAAAATTTTTATTAAAAAAATATATACATGTGTATGGAAGTCATTTTAATAATATAATACAATTTTTTAATTCTTTCACTTTTTTTTTAAGTTCTCTTTTTCTTGTTCGACCATATTTCTTTCTTTCTTCGATTATTTGATCATCTCTTTCAGCCATTTTTTTCTCTTGCCTAGCATTCCGATTTCTTTCATTATTTTTAAGTTTAAATGTTTTAAATTTGACTTGATCCTCTTTTAATTTGTCTCTCCAACGTTTGCAGACATTCCTATCCTTTTCGCCATCCATCTATATTTATATAAAACAAAAAGCAAAAGAATAAAACTCATAAAAAAATTTTTTTTTTTTGCGAAAACTTACGTTGTTGCTCGGGACCAACTTTGTTGATTTTTAACATTTACATTTCTTGTTATTTTTAAACAGTTTTTTCCTGGTTTAGTTTTGAGGTTCTTGCAGTGAGAGATTTTGACGTACTGATAAGAAGTTACGTTTTCCGATGTCGCTCGGGACATTGGAGAATACGGTAATGGGATTACAAAAATTACAGATATTCCGCATAGCAAAATTCTCAGTACATTTTTTTCCCTTTCATTACGTTCCAACAAAGAGTTGAGAGAGGTAAAGTCATATTATTTTCTCGCTCTTTATGATCTAGCATCAAAACCAAATGACCCATTGAAATGTGCAAAAACCAAAAAATGCATTGCGCGACTTTGCAATTATACAACTCGGATCATGGTAAACAAATCGGTGTGTTTCTTATAAATTAACTAGATATGATTATTTCTCTTTCAAATTATATTTATGTTAGATTTTTCCGATCACTTTTAATTTTTCGGTCGTGGTAGACTTTTTGGTGGAAGTGCCCATATTTAATTGCAGCATGCCGAATGTAAAAAATTTAGAAAGTCTATTTGTTTAGTAGATTGATCAATTTTCGTAACAAAAGTTGATATCAGAACTTTTGTATGTTGAAGGTGCGATTGTCACTAGATATTTACCTCGTTAATAGATGGTTTTGTTTGATACCAGAAGTTTTTGTTTTAAACATCAATCAAGTAATTAATCTACTTTCCAAAAAGTCGTAGAGATCAATTTTCTTTTATGGAACTGTAAATTACAATTTAAATGATTCCATGACCCTAAAATGGCGTTTGGATACGCACTTACAAAATTCAATGCAATCCAAAGTTGTTGAAAAAAAATATAAGAAAATAAAAAATCGAAATAAAAGAAGTTTGCCCGTAATTTTTAAACGATGGTATTCAGACATATAATGTTAGAAAAGCGTAAAAAGTTTTTCAAAGTACCTTTCTAACGACGTATAGCACTAGCATGTAGCTTAAGAAAATCACAATTTACGGGTGTACGAAATTATGCTGTTTTTAGCTGTTTTCTTGCCAAACTAGCGAGTGTTTTTTTTTTAAAGTGATAAAACTAAAGATTCTTATATTCAACTGTTTAACATCATCTTACATTTTCAGGACATTAATATAAAGTTTGGATTCGAAAAAAAAAGTTCAATTCTCAGGCAGTGTTAGATGTTCTGAACTGGTAAATGTGGCCGTTCTTGTTGATAAATAACACCAGTTTACAAAAAAAAATTGATGAAATACGCACTTCAGGAAACCTTTGTTTTCCGGTAAGATACATCTCCCTGATTAAGAAAAGGGCATTTAACAATTTATCTATGGTACCAACTTTTTTTAAAGTGTAAAAAACGTTTTTCGCACTTTTTTATTTTCTAACTCGAGTTGTGATAAACCAAATGCGTTCATCAAAGACTCATTTTACAGGTAATAAAATAGCCTTTAACTTTCTTATACACATCATTAAGTTCCATTCATTAGTTTAGAAGCTACCATTTGTCAAAGTTGAAAAAGTTGGAAAAAATGCAAAAACGCTGGCATAAATGGCTTCTTTAAAAATACACGCCTAAATACCGAAATTAGTTTTATGTTGTTTTCTTGAAGGCTGAACCTTAACGGATAATATGCGCCATCGATCACGACAATCCGTTGGTAAATCGATTTTTTACAGATTTTTAAAGGTATACCCAAGTTCAGTATTCGGGTGCAGCGGCCGTTAAACATTATTTTAAATTTTCAGTGTTGGGGAACGTAAGAATTTGGCACAAGTTGTAATGCATAACGTCAGTTTCTTTGCTATTAGTGATGGGCAAGCTAAAAAGTATGCGATTGCAATTACGAGGAAATCATTTTCATATATTTTTAGCAAGGAAATAGCAAGGAAACTGACGTTATGCATAACAACTTGCACCAAATTCTTACGTTCCCCAACACTGAAAATTTAAAATGATGTTTAACGGCCGCTGCACCCGAATACTGAACTTGGGTATATACCTGTAAAAATCTGTAAAAAATCGATTTACCAACGGATTGTCGTGATCGATGGCGCATATTATCCGTTAAGGTTCAGCCTTCAAGAAAACAACATAAAACTAATTTCGGTTTTTAGGCGTGTATTTTTAAAGAAACCATTTATGCCAGCGGTTTTGCATTTTTTCCAACTTTTTCAACTTTGACGAATGGTAGCTTCTAAACTAATGAATGAAACTCAATGAAGTATAAGAAAGTTAAAGGCCATTTTATTACCTGTAAAATGAGTCTTTGATGAACAAATTCGGTTCATCACAACTCGAGTTAGAAAATAAAAAAGTGCGAAAAACATTTTTTACACTTTAAAAAAAATTGGTACCATAGAAAAATTGTTAAGTGCCCTTTTCTTAATCAGGGAGATGTATCTTACCGGAAAACAAAGGTTTCCTGAAGTGCGTATTTCATCAATTTTTTTTTGTAAACTGGTGTAAGTTTTAAACGTGCCCCTTTACAATAACGTGTCATATGGGCTTTTCCACGGGTCGTGAACGTACGTTCGTACGCACTGAATTTTTTTTTTACTTTTTCATAGCATTTTGTTAACTCTTTGCTTAGTGTAAATGATGGGGTTTATTGAGCTATCATTTTCATAATATTGGCAACAAACATGCGGTCGCGAACGTACGCAAAATGGAAGTCGACTTGGGCTTAATCTAATAAAATGCAAAAATCTGCGAATTGGGACGGAATATACTAAAGCAATAACTTTACTTTTAAAATGGATTCATGTAGCTTTCTATCGAGTCTGTTCCCGAGGAAATATCTCCATTTGTTTTTTTTTATTGGATTAAGTACCGGTCGCGAACGTACTTGTCGCGCACGTACGATTTTTCCATGTTGCTTACATTACACCAGTTTACAAAAAAAAAATTGATGAAATACGCCTTTCAGGAAACCTTTGTTTTCCGGTAAGATACATCTCCCTGATTAAGAAAAGGGCACTTAAAATTTTTTCTATGGTACCAATTTTTTTTAAAGTGTAAAAAACGTTATTCGCACTTTTTTATTTTCTAACTCGAGTTGTGATAAACCGAATTCGGTCATCAAAGGCTCATTTTACTGGTAATAGTAATGGTAATGCTCTTTAACTTTCTTATACACATCATTGAGTTCCATTCATTAGTTTAGAAGCAACAATTCGTCAAAGTTGAAAAAGTTGGAAAAAATGCAAAAACGTTGGCATAAATGGCTTCTTTAAAAATACACGCCTAAAAACCAAAATTAGTTTGATGTTCTTTTCTTGAAGGCTGAACCTTAACGGAGAATATGCGCCATCGATCACGACAATCCGTTGGTAAATCGATTTTTTACAGATTTTTAAAGGTATATACCCAAGTTCAGTATTCGGGTGCAGCGGCCGTTAAACATTGTTTTAAATTTTCAGTGTTTGGGAACGTAAGAATTTGGCGCAAGATTTCAGTGTGACCAAAACTTATAACCGAAAAACTACCAAAATACGAGCAACAAATATGACTTTTGTACGATTAATCGATATAATTAAAAACACTGACAATGCAATCATAAAACAAAACCTGTTGTGCTCTAATTTTTTTTAAGCGGAAATAAGCGAAATAAAATTTAAAATGATCCAGATTTCAAGCCATAAGCATTCAACTAATTTGTAAGCTATTTGATTTTAAAATAAGCTAAATCTAGCTTAAAATAAGCTAATATGGCAACACTGATGCTTAGAGCGATTCTCGAAAAATGTTGTTCGGCTTACGCGTTCTCCAATTAACTCATTTTTATAAATTTCGTAAGCTTCAGCTACGGTTAGCAGCATATAACGTCTAGCAACTATTTGTCCATTAACAGTGATAGTGTTCTTTTTGGCTGCCGACTGAACGCTAACATATTCACGCAAGTAAGTGTCTGAAATAAATTTCCGCCTTATTAGTTAAACTTTATTTATCGACGTGTTTTTGGGTCCTGATTACGGGAAAAATAGTCAACGTTGGCGCAAATAACGGGATCTTGGAAAATAACGGTAAAAGCCGTAAAATTTTTGGTTTTTTTGCAGTTTTTTTTTTTAATATAAGGATAAAAAAACCTAAAAGAAATATTTTAAATAGTAGATGAACATTTAATAATATTTCAATATCCCGCCATAAAAATGGCGTCAGATAGTTACGATTAATCGATAACAGCATTTAAGGTGATGGACCTTTTTTGACTTTTTTTACGATATATCGTGCTTATGTTCCTTTTTCCCATTTAACGAAATATACACGTGAAAAAAATCAGGTACACACATAAATACCGAAGATAGTACTAAGACCCGAGAAAGTAAGCGCCGCAGTCAAAAATTTTTTTAAGAAAAATCGCCGCGATTTTTGTTACAAAAAATTGTTGCCTGCGACATTAGAAATGCTTTTATATTATTTTTGGTCAATACATTTTATTTCCGTTTTTGATTTTTATTTTGTTTTCTTACCTTATTTTTAACTACGACAACTGAAATGCTCTTTCCAACATTTCTATTTTACTTTTACTTTTCAATTAGGCTTTATTATTTTAATTTCGTGTTCTTAAAAATTTTAATGCCGTTCTCGTGTTTTGGTCGTACCATCACAAAAACATCGAGTGACATCGATATCAATATCGACAGGCCGATATAACAACAAGCTTTCGTGCGATATATCGGCCAAAATGACGTAAGTGTGCTCCAACGGTTTTTTACTTTCAAACCTGGTGAAAATGTAATCTTATTTATCGTTTTTAACGAAAACTATTAGATTTACAGAAAAACTGTGTAAAACATAATTTACTCATTTCTTTAATAGCTTTAATTTCTTCTTGGCAAACTTTTTGATTAAGTTAATACATAATGTAATCAGGACGAAATCGGGCGTTGGAGCTAAACGGAAGTTCACCCCAATGCTTTCATATTGTAAATTTTTTTTGTTTAAATCGGTTGGCAATGCCCTTTCTGCCTATTTTAATGCCTTTCCCAAAGTTTGCTTACAATTATACTCTTTCTGTTCTTCTTTTCCTTGAGCTTCTCTTTTCTGCTTTTCTCTATAATCTTTTATCCTTTTAGGTTCTTTTTCTTGAATATGCTTTTAAACAGTTTGATTTTTCTTGTCTGCCAATGCTGAGCGGCGTTTTTTCATTCTCTCAGCTGCTTTTTCACGCAATTCTTTTAACTTCTGTGGATCGTTTCCAATTGTGTAGTGCAAACAAATCATATGTTTTCCTTTTCAAAAATTTAAACATAACAAGGAAGAACGCTGTTGTCGAGTGCCTCGACTATCAGATACCCGTTACTCATCTAAAGGGACCAAAGGGAAATGGAGATATGCAAGCAGCAAAGCGAGATTGAAATGCGCCACCTACCCGCGATCTCAATTTATGGTTATGTGGGCGGCAGACAGATTTAAGCGTTATGGGCGTTAGAGTGAGCGTGGCCAACTTTTTTTTTTGGTCAATCCGTAGCTATTGATTCATTCATTTCTGAACATAACATATACACTTTATTGGGTCGGAATCGCTTCCTTCTGCCTGTTACATACTTTCCGACGAATCTAATATACCCTTTTACTCTACGAGTAATGGGTATAAACATAAAAAACTGACTTTTAATTTGTTACACATACTTTCTTGATTGTTATTTTAACGTGTGCTTTAATTTTGTTTTTGATTTGGACAGAAAATAGTTCAAGAATTTAATTCTTAAAACTGGCACAAAAATTATAAAAAAATGTTGACTCTTCGTGGGCTTGAACTCACGCCATTCAGATGAATGCGAAAGGTTAATATGCAACGGATTAGACCACTAGGCCACCGATTTTCTAATTTTAAGGGCGAATTTAGATGACTTTTTGTTCCTCGAAACATGGCGATTTTTCCCTAAAACTGGGAAAATATTAATAGCATATCCTCGGCGTAAATAATAAAAAAATTTGGCACTTCAGAAAAACTAGTCCTAAAAAATATTTGTTATGGCAATTTTCCCATATTCAGGGCAAACCTTTCTTGAAATAGAAAAAAATTTTCTTTATTTTAGGGCGATTTTTTCTAGTACTTCAAATAATGTTATGAGTGTACATTGTACACTGTACAATCCTCAACAGCTCAATCTTTCTAACTTTTTACTCTTACACTGCTTTTTCTTCCAGGCTAAATGATTTTAGTAAATTCTTGGCATGCAATACCTATTCTATTCTATACTATTCGAGTAATGTAAATCGTTCCTGGTGCACAACGTCACTATGTGAACTGCCGTCAACAGTGATAATTGCTTGTAAAATATGGTTTAATCTTCGCTCAGAATACCACTGAAATGAATTCATAAATACGCATGTATCTACCCCTATAGCGTTTGCACAATGCTTTTCGCAGTTTTAATTTGTAGTAAATATTTTGATGTTTTGAAAGGCTACTTCACAACACCCAATAGAAACTGGAGTCAAGCAATTGAAAATATTTTCTCGTAATTTTTTTTGATCGATTTCCCGAGTGGAGGGACTTTTAATTGCATTGATTGAGCAGAGTTTCCACCACGCTGGTCACGTGTGGGTGGCCATTCCTGTGTGTGAATGCCAAAGGCTCGAAAGGATGCAGTGTCACCTGACATGAACAAAGCGAATTACGGCCTTTTAATTAATGTACTGACATGGAAATTTATGGCAGTCGATTTTAATTTATTGAACCTTCGCGCTACTATTTGGCGCCTTGCGAATGCGGCCAGGACATCGAGGACACCCAGGACATGCGACTCCGCCCCAACTCAACTGAAATTTATGGCCAGTGAAAAAATGGTCTGCCATAAAATTATATTTATTTTTATTGTTGAACATTATGAAATATTTATGGGCATTTTGAATTCCGAAGACAAGACAAAAGAAGATTCACGGGTGACCACACTCTTATCCTTAATCATGGGTCGTTTATGGGGGCACAAGGTCCACTAGCTCTACTGCCTCCAGAAATCCTGCGGCACTGGCTCGTGCATGTCTTCCGCAGTAACTACTTTCCGGCATTACTAGATTCGTCGGAGAGTATGTATCAGGTAGAAGGAAACGTTTCCGACCCTATAAAATATGTATATTCGTGATCAGGATCACCAGCCGAGTCGATCTAGCCATTTCCGTCTGTCCGTCCGTATGAACGCTGAGATCTCGGAAACTATAAAAGCTAGAAAGTTGGGATTTGGCATGCAGATTCTTGAAGTTCTGGTACAAGGAAAGTTTGCTTCAGCAGGGTGCCACGCCCACTCTAACGCCCATACGCCCATGCTCAAACCTCGTTTATTTGTAAGTCCCTACTCCAAGGACTTCCAGGCAGCTATATGAATGAAGTGGTCTTCCAGAAATTCACCGCAATGTTGGATGGATATTTAAATTTTTTTTTAAACATCCCCACTTTGTATAGCCATTTTAAAAGGCAACTTTTGAGGGCCACTGTACAACAATAAGCCCATGTTTTTTTATGTTTTCCGGCCAATAGTTTATATTAACAGTAAATAAATCTAATTTAAAATGAGAAAGCAATGCAACCAAATATAAATTCATTTTAAGGCCTCGTACTTTTAAAGGTTGTTGCTTGCGTCAATGGCACACTCACCAGATAGCGCGCTATTTTCTAGTCCATTGTGATTCATGTTCCATCCCATTGCACGCTTCGAAGACGCGAGTCTTCGTATCCCCAGTGGCGACCTGACTTCTACCCTTAGCCCGCTTGTCTGATTACCTGTAAAAGAACGTCCCACCAGGGGATCAGATCTGCGTAATTTGCATAGCTGCAAGGTGCTGACCAACAATTGTAATCGGCTTAACCAGAATTGCCCCACCCACCCAGAAAAAGAGATTATTCGGAATGCTGGAATCCCTTTAGACAATGGTATTGGACAAGAGAAAACGCTATAGTCAACTGCCTCGACGATCGGATACCCGTTACTCAGCTAACACCGCTCGTTCATTCCTATCGGCTGACTACGAGAAATCACTAACATGCGACATAACGTGAAACCTAGGTGACACTTACATACTTTCCGACGAATCTAGTATACCCTTTTACTCTACGAGTAACGGGTATAAAAATAGTCTTCAAGTTTTCAACTACATTTTACTGGTAATTTAGATAATTTTGACAGATTATTCGTTTGCCTATAAGCTAAGTTTTCATTTAAGTTCTATAAAAAACGAAACGCTCATACATTGTACATATATGATGAACTTATAACTGATGTCTAATAATATTCTTAAACAAGAAAGGAAGCTAGCTGAAGTTTCTATTCCCTTGGAGGTCGTTCCCGTGAGAACATTGTATGTACGGAGGTTTCGGACTTTTAGAAAAATGAAATATATCGGTCTATGTATTATTTTAACATTCATTATCCGATCGTTCCTATGACAGCTATATGACAAAGTCGTCCGATTTGTTTTAAATTTTATTCGAAATTCTAAAATATTAAAAGAATAATATTTCCAAGAGTAGAAGTTAATATATCAAAAACACCAGATATACATTTTTAAAATTTTTGTTCCCTATTATTCCTATGGGAGCTATAGGATATAGTTGTCCGATCCGGCTTGTTCCAACTTGTTTACTACCTGCAATAGAAATACAACTTTTGGGAAAGTTTCATCCCGATTGCTTTAAAACGGAGAGACTCGGTTGCGTAGAAACGGACAGACGGACTCGTGTAGTGATGCTGATCAAAAGTATATATACTTTATGGGGTCGAAAACGTCTCCTTCACTGCGATGCAAGCTTCTGACTGAAATGAATATACCCTGTTTTTCTGTCATTTTTTTTAACCATCTTTTGAAATTTTGGATTCATCTACTACCTCGACTGCTTAAAGCTCTCCTCGGCACATATGTATAGTCTTCTCTATCTGTTTATTTGATGCTTCATTCTGTGTGTTTCCGCCTGGCCGGTTTAGCCAGTTGCCCTCGCCTGCAAATTATTTTATTGAACGCAATTGTTTTTGGCTTTGGCTCGTTTGTTATTCGGCAGAGGCGGCAAATTACTTTTTATGGCTGGCGGCGGGCTTCTCACTTCCCATTTTCCATGCCTATTTTCCATTTGGCACTCGCTCCTGTTGAATGCGAAGCGCTAAATTCTGGGATTCGCAGGTCCAGGACTAAGATTTTCGACGCTGGAGCTGTCATTGCCGTTGCGGCGGCTGCTTTCCAAATTTAATGGCTTAGAAACCCATTTGCATTTTTTTGGTTGCTCAACTTTGTTTAATATTATTCGGCGCCGTATGTTGGTGCTGGATATGGTGCGGGGTCCCAGTGGCCGATAACGACAAGCTTTCGATAGACTAATTAGCTTTTTCTGTACCACCACACTATGAGGACTTTAACCTGTTTTTGTCATTAATGCGATTTTTACAAGTATTCAATTTTATAAAAATGGAAACGTACTAGGAATATATCAAAAAATATTTTACTTACCGCAAGTGTTAACTTAACAGTCCAGTGTTAAAATAAAAGCTGTAAGTCAGGCGCCGCAAGCCAACTACTCGTGCTTACTTGATTTTGCAGTGCACATTTAAAATAATATCTCTTCAACGACAATACGTAGAGTCATCGAATTTGAAAAGGATATTCATTATGAATATGTACGATACGATATGATAATAATACTATGTTACTTAGTTTGTTTGTGTATTTTTAGCACTTTGTGAATTTTGGCAAGTGCGTTACCTATACATAGCTTTTTGAACTGTTGATTACAAAGTAATCAATTCCTTCTTGATTTCTACGGCCACAAAATATATTATAAAACCATCCCTTTATACCCTGATCCCACAGAGATCATTCCACCATCTACCATCCAACTGACAAAAGGTTTTGCAGTTTTGAAAATTTAAAGTTAACCCGTTATTCAAATTTGACGGACTTTAATACCCTCTTTCCATAGAGTCAATCCGTTGTACACGGTTGGAATTTTTGACAAATGTGAAACTCCGATTCCCACAGATCACATCCACCATCTACGATCCGATAAGATCCCTTCAGTTCTGGATTCAGCTCTGGGTGAAATATCAGCTGTCGACGTCAGCAGAGAAAACAGTCGGGCAAGAAAGAGATGCAGAAATGCGTAGATATCCCTCTCTTTTTTTTGTGCTATAGTATAGCATTCCTTGCCATTAAAAATTCGGGTTTTCCCGTATTGTCTCTTCTTGCTAATACATACGCCTTAAAATTGCAAGACAACACAAAAAGCGCGTATGTAAATCTAAGTTTAAGTCATACTAATTAATTACAAGCAATTAAATTATGTAAATAGTTTATTTACAGCTTTTCATTGTTTACTGCAGCGCTATGAAACAAAAGTGATATGTATATACACACCTGATCATATTAATAGGTACACACATCAACTCTGACTTAAAGCTAACAAAATAAAGATTTATTCATTGTTTCAAACTTAATATTTGTTCTCATTGGTTCTTAAACTATTTGTTTTTAATAAAATAAGCCTAACTGTAACATAGGATAATAATATAACATAAAAGAGATCATTTTGTGTTTCAGATACGTTTTCAGTGTGATCATAATAATAGGTACACTTCATGTGTTGGTAAGAAAAAAAATTTTAATTTCCATTTTGTATTATTTTTTTAGGTAAATTAGTATTTCCTTACTTAGTATCCAGTGTATCCACCTCTATTTTTGGCCTTTACTGCTATTACTTTTGGCATACTTTTAATAAGAGCCTGGCAGGTCTCTACTGGTGTCTCATACCACAGTTTTTGGACACCTTCCCATTAGCTACTTAAGTAGCTCATAAGTATCTCCCCCACGACATAGCTGCGACTCAAACCTTATGCCGCCCGAAAATAGGCAACAAATTGAAGCAAAACTCTGCCAGGCTTTTATTTAACAGGGTTGTCGGATCACTATGGACGGCAGTTCATGTAGTGACGAATCTCAACGGGAATCAAAACGGTTGATATGCCAATAAAAGAATATTATTTTCTTTAAATTAAGGGAATCTGGACAAACAAAACATACCGATTTTTTAATTTTTCGTGTTCCTTACCAAAATACGCTTTCAATGTTACATAAATCATTGCTGTACAAAAGCCCATGTCACAGTTATGCATTTTAATTTAATTCTAGTCCATTTTCAAAATGTAGACCAAAATGTAGGTTTGCGACCTTGCCTTATTTTTATACCCGTTACTTGTAGAGTAAAAGGGTATACTAGATTCGTCGGAAAGTATGTAACAGGCAGAAGGAAGCGTTTCCGACCCCATAAAGTATATATATTCTTGATCAGGATCACTAGCCGAGTCGATCTAGCCATGTCCGTCTGTCCGTCTGTCCGTCTGTCCGTATGAACGCTGAGATCTTGGAAACTATAAGAGCTACAATACTGGGATTAGGCATGCAGATTCCTGAGATTCCTGCGCAGCGCAAGTTTATTTCAAAGGAGTGCCACGCCCACTCTAACGCCCACAAACCGCCCAAAACCGTGGATCCTACAGTTTTGATGCTAGAATAAAAATTTTAACTGAAATGTATTGTTCTCATCAATACCTACCGATTGACCCAAAAAAAAGTTTGCCACGCCCACTATAACGCCCACGAACCGCCCACAAACTTCAAAAAATCGTAAATATGAACGCGGATATCTCGGAAAATATCAAAGATAGAGAAACGGGATTTCAGATTTAGATTCCGTAGGCTAAAGCGCAGCGCAAGTTTGTTACGCGAATATGCCACGCCCACTCTAACGCCCACAAACCGCCCAAATCTGTGGCGCCCACAATTTTTATGCTAGATAAAAAATGTTAACTGAAATGTGTTGGTCTCGTCAATACCTATCGATTGATCTAAAAAAAGTTTGCCACGCCCACTCTAACGCCCACAAACCGCCCAAGCCTGTGGCGCCCACAATTTTCGTGCTAGATAAAAAATTTAAACTGAAATGTATTGGTCTCGTCAATACCTATCGATTGATTTTAAAAAAACTTTGCCACGCCCACTCTAACGCCCAAAACGCTTAAATCTGTCTACCGCCGGTAGGTGGCGCATTTGCTGCTTGCATATCTCCATTTTCCTTTGGTCCATTTAGCTGAGTAACGGGTATCTGATAGTCGAGGTACTCGACTATAGCGTTCTTCCTTGTTATACCCTCTACTTGTAGAGTGAAATGGTATATTGTATTTGTCGGAAAGTAGGTAACAGGTAGAACGAAGAGTTTCGGACTTGATCCGGATCACTAGCCCTGACCCTTTTATATTTTTATCCCGAGCGAATACGAAAGCCATTACAGGATTTATTAAAATCTAAATTTGGGACAATATCTAGATTGATACACAATATAGAACTTGGGAGTAGTTAAAAGCAAAGCCCATTATCAAAATAAAAAATCGTTTTTTTGAAGTGTACGAACAGCGACTAACTGGAATTGCCCATATACTTTATGGAGACGGAAATGCTTCCTTCTACCTGTTAAAAATTCTTCCCAACGAATACAATATACCCTTTTCCTGTACAAGTGTTGGGTATAAAAATAATAAAACAATTATTAAAATTAATATTTAAGAATTCCTCTCTACCTTTTCATTTCATTTTTTTCAATACATAGGAATTACGAATTGATTGAATCAACCGAAAATTATGGAAGAACGCTATAGTCGAGTGCCTCGACTATCACATTGCCCGGTACTCAACTAAAGAGACCAAAGGGAAATGGAGATATGCAAGCAGAGAAGCGAGATTGAAATGTGCGACCTACCCCTTTGCTGAAACAATCTTGCGCTGCGCAAGAAGGTCAGGAATCTGCATGCCAAATCACACTTGCCTAGCCTCTTATAGTTTCTTAGCGTTCATACGGACAGACGGACAAACGGACATGGCTAGATCGACTCGGCTAGTGATCCTGATCAAGAATATATATACTGTATGGGGTCGGAAACGCTTCCTTCTGCCTGTTACATACTTTCCGACGAGTCTAGTATACTCTTTCACTCTACGAGTAACGGGTATAATTAATCGAATTATATTAAAACTAAGTTGCTAAGTTGGAAATCCATCTACTTGAAAACTAACATAGAGGAAAAATTAAATAACAATATGTATTCAATAAGTTAAAAACTTTTTGGCTTGGTAGTCTTTCTGGTGGAAATGCCCATATATTTAAGAGCACAAAATAAAGCTATAAAGTGTTAAAACAATACAAAGCGATTTCATTTTGAAGCTTTCTTATTATCTCGGCACCTTTCAGTGTTTTCTATTTATACCCGTTACTCGTAGAGTAAAAGGGTATACTAGATTCGTTCATTCTTAATCAGGATTACGAGCCGAGTCGATCTACCTATGTCCGTCTGTCCGTATGAACGCTGAGATCTCGGAAACTATAAGAACTAGAATATTGGGACCTGGCATGCAGATTCCATATCTGGTTTGATTTAGCAGGGTGCCACGCCCCCTAACGACTATAACACTAAAACGCGTCTAGCGCCCGAATTTTTTAATATTTTTTAATACCTATCTACATGCCGAAAATTATTGAAATCGGACCAGTTATAAACAAATTATAACCATATAATAATCAAAATTTTACAATTCAATAAGCTGTTTTCACTAATACGCCACCAACCCGCTAGGAGCGCTATAGACTAGTTAACGCTGCAATCCAAGTGGCGCTATTGAAGAAGAAGATAGGTGGCGCTATAGACTAGGTGTGTTAGTGAAAAAAGCACAGTTGTTTTAAGCTTATCTCCATCCCTCTCGCACTCCCTTAAGCAGAGTAGGGTATCTAATAGTCGAGGCCATCGATTATAGTGATTTCTCTTGTTTTTGTATATGTAATTTTGATTTTTATATTGATTTCAGTTATTCTGCATTTTGAATTTTTTTTTGAGTTGCCTTTTGCTTAAGGGAAAAAATTGTTTCCGGTAACACAAACACCATATGTACATCGTACAAAAACGAAACGGTTCCATCCCAACGACTTCTTTTTCAAGAATTGCAATATTTTTAAACTTTCACCTCCGATTCAGAATATTTATTGATGTTTTTTCGAAAAATTTTTTCTTTTCTTGTCCTTGCTTATGTTGCCCAAATTGGTTGATTTTTATCCACTCACCTGTGTTAACTTTCCATTAACAATGCTTAGTGACTCCAGGCTCGAGCGAACGTTGCGCAGACTGTTGTCCTTGAGGGCCTCCAGGTGCGAGTGGGAGAACTGCAGGTGCCGAATATGGACGCCGGGAAGGAAGACATCCTGCGAGAGTGACGTCACTGAGCGGTCGAAGTCGTAGATGGACAGCGAGTGGATCGGAGCCGATATTCGCTCAAGGGTCGAGCGCAGCGATACCGCCGTCGTGCCGGGGCACTCAAGGAATAGTCCTGCAAATCGGTCGAAATTATCATTTGACTGTCGCTGAAGGGCAGAAGCAATTTTTGCACTTCAATTAGTTGCCCAAAGATCAAAGGAACTGTCCCGGCCAGTCAATTACAATGCATATAAGCGGCTGACCATATATAACGTAACCATTTTAAGTGACATGAGGCTACTGTTGCAAAAGAAATAATCTATATGTGTGTTCAAAAAACGGAAAAACTGTAGTTACAGTAGGATCTGTCCATATAATTTGTTGGGGGTTTTTTACCATCACTTCACCCATGTCATCATTTATATACGCTTGCAGAGGGTGCTTTTATACACTCAGAAAAAAATCGGCCTTGATTCAAGAAAATCGCCATTGATTCAAGAAAAACCGCCTTTGATTTTCACCCAATGGCGACTCGCCTTTCAATTTTCAATTTTCTTGTATTTATGATAAGCCTTTTCTGGAAATTATTACAAGTTTTACTTACATCTACAGTAAAAACTCTTTAAATTGAGAAAAGTTTTTTTTTAAATAAGAAAAAAATATTCTTTAATTTTACATTTATTTTTTTAAACACTTGAGGAATTTCTTTAGCTTTCTGAAAAGTATTCCAATTTTGGATTGTAAACGGGTAAAACCCTTTCTAACTTAATGGCAATTATTTCATGGGAATGGACTATCCATTTTTGTATACACCTTAACTTGTTAAATATTTATTTATCAACGATTTACAATAAAAAATTTTATATAAATAAAAAAATGTTTAAATTCTTCTTATTGCTTTCCAAAAAAATTAAGGGTGAATTTTTTCTGAGAGTACCCGTTACTCGTAGAGTAAAAGTGTATTCTATATTCGTACACAGAGAGAATTCTGACGTTCTGATCTGAGTTGAAAATGTTCTTAAAATGAGAACGGCATTTTTTGAGCTCAAAATGTTCTCTTTGTTATTGAATCAAGTTGAGTTTGTACTTAAAAATTGGTTTAACCAAAATTGTTCTCAAAACAAGAACGAAATGTTATACATTTATCACGTGGTCCTTAAATCAAATTCAATTTGTTCTTAGAAACCCAATAATCTCTAAATGTTCTTAAAGTAAGAACGGAAAGGACTAAAAATAGAACGAAAGATGAGTTGCATTTCGACTTGAAATGGCGTTGCCGATTTTTATACCCTTGCAGAGGGTATATTGATTTCAGTCAGAAGTTTGCAACGCAGTGAAGGAGACGTTTCCGACCCCATAAAGTATATATATTCTTGATCAGCATGACTAGACGAGTCGATCTAGCCATGTCCGTCTGTCCGTCTGTCCGTCTGTACGTCCGTTTCTACGCAAACTAGTCTCTCAGTTTTAAAGCTATCGGGCTGAAACTTTCCCAAAAGTCTTATATCTTTTGCAGGTAGTATATAAGTCGGAACCAGCCGGATCGGACAACTATATCTTATAGCTCCCATAGGAATAATCGGACAAAAAAATGAAAAAAAATTATATCTTTGGTGTTTTTTAGCATATAAACTCCTAAGCTTGGAAATAACAATTTTTAAATAATTTTGAATTTTGAATTAAATTTTATCGAAATCGGACGACTATATCATATAGCTGCCATAGAAACGATTGGAAAATTTGTGGAAAAATAATATGAAAAAAATTATAGCTTCGGAGTTTTTCAACATATAACCTCCAACGCTTGGAAATAACATTTTTTAATTAGTTCTGAATTTCGAATTAAATTTTATCAAAATCGGACGACTATGTCATATAGCTGCCATAGGAACGATCGCAAAATTGGTAGGAAAATAATATGAAACAAATTATAGCTTCGGTGTTTTTTAACATATAACCTCCTACGCTTGGAAATAACATTTCTTAATTAGTTCTGAATTTCGAATTTAATTTTATCAAAATCGGACGACTATATCATATAGCTGCCATAGGAACGATCGGAAAATTGGTACGAAAATAATATGAAAAAATTATAGCTTCGGTGTTTTTTGACATATTATCTTATACTATTGGGAATATCATTTTTTGTGTTTTTAAATTTAATAATTATAGCTGCAAGGGTATATAAGCTTCGGCTTGCCGAAGCTAACTTCCTTTCTTGTTTATAATGCGTTAGTATCTTTCGGTTAACAGTTAGCACGCGTTAGACCCTTCTTCTTTGCTCTTCTTCTTCTGTACCATTCAGCTGGCATATTTCATCAGCGTTTCGATTTGTTTGTGCCGCATATATTGCAAATAGTTTAAAGTGATGGAAAGTGAAAGTGACGAGCAGTTGTTAAAGTTCCTGAAGGATATTGAAATGGAGTCCGTAAGGAATCTCTTGAAGGTTAGTATAAATTCCTAAGTACTTAGAGCTTTAAAATAAAATACACCTTTACAGCTCTATTTATCTTTTCTTTGCAGTAAAATCTATGTATGTATGCATGTATGGAGTGTACATACACATGCAAGTGTTTGCTGAATGGTTTTTTAAGATTGGCTGCATTGAAGTGTAAGTGTTTTTCTCAAGAATTCGGTAAGGACAAATTCGTTCTTTTTTATGTGTTCTACATACATATCTGTATGTACATATATATATATAAACACATGTAAGCAAAAACACTTATAATTATCAGAAAATCATAAGACAACTTATAATTACTCTCATATTTATTCTTTTATTTCCAGCGCACCCTTACATTAAATTAGTTTAGATTTATATATTTATAAGCATTTATATGTACCATAATGTTACATTATAAGCCATCAAGTAATCAAATATTAAATAACTGCCACCAACTTAATAAAAATATGAAACTATTAAAAAACTAAATAAACTTATTTTTGCGTTTTTTTGGGAAGAGTATTCAATTTTAAATAATTTTTTTTTTAATATAAGCTTAAAATGTTCATCTTTTGATCCCAAATTCAGATAAAATCAATATCAAAATGTTATCATATTGATCGAAATATGTTCTTAAACTAAACCAAAATCAACTTAAAAATGGAACGAAATCAACTCATTTCACTTTTTTAGTTCCTACCATTTCGTTCTAGAATTAAGAACATTCGGATCAAAATAAGAACATTTGTGCTTACACGGTTTTTAAGAACGAATGTGCTCAATTCAATCACAATGTTCTTGGTTTTTCCTCTCTGTGTAGGGAAGTATGTAACAGGTACACTCAGGAAAAAACACCGTGCTAAATTTAAGTACAAACAGCCTTGATTTAAGAACGATTTCATGTTTACTATTTAAGAACGTTCGTCCTGTGAAAGTTCTCACATTGAGCACATTTTGGATTTAATAATTCCCAACTGTTTATTCTGGAAGTGATCGGTATATAAGGCGCGTAAATTACGCAGTAATCCAGGATCCAGGAGATATAATATTTTGTAATAATTATTGTAACCATTTTATATAACTCGTTTTTTTTAATATCACTGAATCTAGCAACAATCCATTAAAATTAAAAATGGTGTAACTAACATTGACTATCTCTTATAACTGTAAGGGTATATATTCTTCGGCTTTCCAAAGTTTCTTTCTTGTTTCAAACATAAAGTGTATTTGTTTCAGAACAGTAACCATTTGCCTGACTCGAAATTATAACGTACAGCCCCTTTTCTAGGGTGTCAAGCTAAATGTCGTGTCTTATTCGTTTCACTTGACACCCCTCCTCAGGTGTTAATAAATATTTATGAATATTCTCGAAGCGGATACACAGATTGGCAGGCATGTTTATAATTTATAATTATTTCAATCGAACAAATTGTGCCAGTTGTGTCTGACTCATTAAATTCAGAAAATTGAAGAAAAAGACATTGATTGCATAGTTTCAATTGTTATTACTTAAAAAGTAATGACTGCATATCTCAAATTGAATGATTTATATTTATTTTTTCCCGCTTTTTGAGTATCTGATTTAAGTCATCAAGAACTCATTTTACTTGTAATAGTAAGTCACCTAATTTCGGAACAAGTGCATAGCCCCTTAAAAATGGACGAGAAAACTCGAAATTAATTTTTGTATTTTAAATTAAAAAGATGAAATAAAATGATATTAAATGAAATGTTATTGATAATCCTAATAAAACTAACATTTTTAATTTAAACGAAAATTTAGCTTTTAATTATAAAAAAATAAATTCCGAACACCTTTTCAACAAAGTTAATTAAGCAAAATGATGATGAAACACATTTTGTAAATAATAAATATTAAATAACAAAGATATTGGCATACCGGTTGTTTATTTACAAAGACAAGACAGACAAAAAAGTTAGTTCTCTACCCATTTTTAGGTAGATGCCTTAAAAGCTAAATTTCGGAGAAAGTGCCCAAAAGTATACATTTATTTTATCTGCGTTTAAGAAGAATTAGAGAATTAGGAAAGAGCTGGACTCACATTGTAGCTCAATTTAAAAATAAAAATGTTGTACCAGTATTTAGTTTCTTTAAACTACACTAAACTAATACGCGCGTATTTATTTATTCTCCTAACTTATTGTCTGTTGTGCGAAAGTTTTTGGATAAAATCGAGACTGAAGTTCTGATTTTTTATTAAGAGGTGCTTAATACCTAAGACGCCGCTAAAATATAAATGGCACATGATAAAAAAAGAACCTATACGTGTTGTTATATTTTGCCCTCTATCGAAAAATAATATTCAGAGTTTTTATGAGATATGACCCTAAATCGTGACATGTTTGACGCGAAAGAACCCATACATATGCGTAAAAAGAAGGCAAATACGTTTTTTTGACTTTAAAAAATGATTTTGAAGTGCTCTTTTCATTATTGGGGAGCTCAACTTTACCGAATAATCAAATTGTACTATATATGGAGTAACTATTTTTAACTGATGTCAATTATTCTAATTAGGAAAGGAAATGCATTTTTTTTTCGTTTTATAGTTTCAAGTAATCAGTACGGCGTTGTCAACAAATTTCTTTGATCTTTGTCAGTCAACCACTGTACTTCGGTCCCTCGCAGCTGATGAAAAATTAATTCCCTGGTGTTTAGGGTAAACAGCTCTTGTTCTGGGCAACTGGGCAAATATGTTGATCCTCTCAGGGCTGTCTGATTTGTTGAGGTACACCTTGAAATCTAGGGAGAACTCTATTCGTGGAGCTTCTAAAAACCAGAGATTTAAACAATTAAAGGCCGGTTTCTGCATTGCTGGCAAACATTACTCGGACAGATAAAGTGCCTGCAAAGGGAATTTGGTTTTCTCGAGTGCCTATGTGAGAGCTAACTCTGACAGGGACTCAGACTGCCTGTTAGATATTTTTCGGCTCAATAGAATGACAGCTATTTTCACAAAGCCCACTACGATTAAATTAATTATAGTATAGAATATAAACAAAACAAACAGATGGCTATTAGGGATTTTGTCAGGGACTCGAAAACCCTGCCCTCAGAAGTAAAACAAATGATTTGGAAAACGAATTGCCTCGAAGTTCTTTAACAGGGCGCAGGACTTAAATCGGACTTTATAATAACATTTCTGTATTATTCATTCTCTATAAAAGCTCACGTCTTTTATTTGCATTGGACACGGGGCATCTTATAGTCGTTGGCTTGTCGAGAATTCGTCCGCACGTCATGGGTGCTGTAAACTTTGCCTTGGAGCCTGGTCTGATGCGTTTAATTAGTTCGCTCGTCCGTTCGCACTTACCATCCTCAAACTTGTAGCAGGGACAGGCGGTGTTGTCGAAGCTGGGACACTCGATCCCAGCCGCTCCTCCGCCAGGGCCACCGCCACCGCCTTCGAGTCCTAGACCAAGACCACGGTCCCCTGGAGCTGCAGCTCCGCTGGGGGAGCCTTCGCCTCCGCCTCCGCCTCCGCCTCCGCCCATTTCCGTGAAGAGGAGCTCACGTGCCGGTCCTTTGGCACTGGAGATCCTGGCCGAAGGTGTTATCGAGGCTGCGGTATCCGGCGGCAGCAGCATCAACAGCAGAACAACTGGGAATAGGGCGAACAGGAGCAGCTCCGACCGCAGGACATGCTGCTGCACGCCGGCAACATTATTGCGATTTCGTCGGTGTTTGTGTTTGCCTTTGCATTCGGAGTCTGTCGGTTTGGTCTTCTGTTCGTGCTTCTTGGCAGCCGCCGCCTCTTCATTTGTCACCATTGCCATTTGCTCTATTTGACGTCCTTGTTGCTGGCGCTGATTATGCCCCTGATGTTGCTGCTGCTGCTGGCGCTGCTGTTGATGTTGATGCTGCAGCTTTGGGTGTTGGTTGTTTTGACGTTTAGCTCGTTGTTTTTGCGGCACAAGACTGCCCCACTTTTCCGATGCCTTTTCATTTTCGAGGACTGCTGCCTGACCATTTGTAGCCTTCGCGCATTTCGCTAATAAGTTTACCAGCGCTGCTGTCGATTTCGAACTGCTGCCCTTGCACATTTTCCCTTTCCGTAGCTCTTCTGTCGTTTTCTGCGCTGCTGTATCTTTCTGTTTCAGTATCCCCGTCTCTTTCAACCAGTCTCCATATCGCTGCAAAGTGGAAAAAGGGAGAACCGTAATTAATAGAGTGTAAGCATAGGAATTATCATAAAACAGATTCTTCCACACTTATGGTAACCTAATTTTATACCCGTTACTCGTAGAGTGAAACGGTATATTGTATTCGGGGAAGGAAGGAAATAGAAGGAAGCGTTTCCGACCTCATAAATGATATATACATGTATGTATGTATGTACACTTGTCAGAAAAGTAAGCGTACAAACATGTTCCGCAACTTTGGAGGTAAAAAACCTGTTAAGAACTTTAAAATTCCATTTCTCTTGTAACTTTTATTACATTTATGAAGCTTTTATTTGATGTAACTCTAGTTTCTAGCATTTGAACTTAAAAACGGTAAAAATGGCCTGGATTTCTATGAGAAAAAGAATGCGTACAAAAGCAAGAAATGGAAAATGAACGGTACTAAAAGCTTTTTAATTGCGGTTTTGGCATTGTTAACTGTAAATCAAAGTTTGCTTGTTCCTGTTCATTTCTGCCACAGTATTGTTGTAACCAGACGGTATATTTTCATGTTGGGTTCTTCAATTCCTAAGCAAATATGTACAGTTGCGGCAACAAAAATAGCACCAATGTGTAGCCAATTCTTCTTTGTGCTACAAAATGGTAATTTTTTGTAATATTTTTATTCTGTTTGTAAGGGTAAGTAGGCTTACATATCTTTTAACTAAAATAAAAGTGGTTACGCCCACATTGCGGATGGTTTTTAAAACTTCGATACATTTATCATAAAAGTAGCAAAATTATACGGCAACAGAAATAGCACTATTAAGGGTTTTCGGCTTAAAACTTAATTTGCTCAGATTTTTCGGCTGTTTTTCGTTTTGTTGTATTAAGAATAAGTACTACTAAGTGAATTGGTAAAATAATGAATAAAATAGTTTCCCAATGGGTCATTAAGCGCACTGTAATGGTAAAAATAGAAGGTATGAACGCTGAGATCTCGGGAACTATAAGAGCTACAATACTGCGATTAGGCATGCAGATTCCTGAGATTCCTGCGCAGCGCAGGTTTGTTTCAGCAGAGTGCCACGCCCACTCTAACGCTCACAAGCCGCCCAAGACTGTGCCTCCTACAGTTTTGATGCTAAAATAAAAATTTAAACTGAAATGTATTTTTCTCATCAATACCTATCGATTGACCCAAAAAAAAAAGTTTGCTACGCCCACTTTGACGCCCACAAACTTCAAAAAATCGTAAATATGAACGTGGATATCTCGGAAACTATCAAAGATAAAGAATTGTGATCTCAGCTTTAGATTCCGTAGCCTTGTACGCAGCGCAAGTTTGTTACGCGAATATGCGAATGTGAGCAACGCCCACTCTAACGCCCATAACGCTTAAATCTTTTCACCGCCGGTAGGTGGCGCACTTTAATCTCCATGCATATCTCCATTTCCCTTTGGTCCCTTTAGCGGAGTAACGGGTATCTGATAGTCGAGGTACTCGACTATAGCGTTCTTCCTTGTTAATTATTGTTTGGATATTACTTTTCAATGATTTGTCCGATTTGAATAAAAACAAATCAATTTTTTACAAAATATTAAAAAATAGTGGAGGATTTTTTGCGTTATGGGCGATTATAAGCGTTAGAGTAGGCGTGGCACCCTGCTGAAGCAAAATTGCGCTGCGTAGGAAGCCCAAGAATCTTCATGCCAAGTCCCAACATTTTAGCTCTTGTTGTTTCCGAGATCTCAGCGTTAATACGGACAGACGGACATGGCTAGATCGACTCGGCTAGTGATCCCGATCAAGAATACATATACTTTATGGGGATGGAAACGCTTCCTTCTACCTGTTACATACTTTTTGATAGACTCCATTTTGATGTTCATTGAAATAGCAGTGTAAAAAAAATATGATAAAATTCAATATAGCTTATAAATAACTTAATCCTACTGAATAACGATTTGATTACGACCCAATATTTTGTTTTATAACCTTTATTGGCTATTACAGGCTTACACCTAGGAGGCATGGAGTCCACCAAGTCCTCGCAACGTTTGCAGGACATCTGGTACCATCCCTCCTGCTATACTGTGTACAGCTACGGCTTAGAAGTCGGGGATTTCTTGGCAACATAACGCTTGAGGTCCCCTATAAGTTATCAATCGAATTTAAGTCTGGGGACTGTGCTGGCCACGGCATTACGTCAATTTGTTTTTGGCTAAACCACGCCTAGGCTAATTTCCTGGTGTGTTTAGGTTCATTGTCCTGCTGAAAATGTCCATATTAAGGGCATTTCATCATCAGTATACGGCAGCATGACATTTCTCAGTTTACTTACATAAGCGTGTTGGTCCATGATCCATCGATTAAAGGTGTGGGGCCCACACCGCTGTATGAGAAACATGAAACATACCCTGATTTTAAAACCACCTGCTTAACGTATGGTTTGGGTGGAACTCGGTTTTTGGCGGTCGACGGACATACTATCTTGAACCTGTTACACCAAATAACACCAGCTTAGACTCATCTGTCCAAGGGACATTTCGACCATTTGAAACTTCAGACTTTTATAGTCCTCCAGGATGCAAAAAGATAAGCTTTGCTGAAGGGCACCATGCGTGGGTCTTCTACAATTGTGGTTTTCCGTATCGCAACACGTTTTTCGGGCTTCGGTATTGTAAACCATATTGGCAGGACATTTAAAGAAACACTTAATATATTTATACGCTTTGCCCTCCTTTCTAAGCTCAATGATTTTTTTCCTTTTCCATTAAAGCAATGAGGTACCCCACCCACAAATATTAATTATTTTGCTAGATATAGTGTATTGTCGTATAACTCATAATAATCATCTTAATTTAACTAAATTTTTACCAAATTTAAAATATTTTAACTTTTTGTGGGAGAAGATCTAAAACTGTTATTTCAGTGATCTTCCATATTTTTTATCTCTATGATCAATTTCTTAAAAAAAATGTACTAGCTATGCTATTGTCTCAAGACGCGGGATTGACGACGTCCTCGTGCCCATGTGGGCTAGTAGACGGTCATTGTATCGACTAGAATACATATTGAATTGCTTTCTCACCTATCGATTGACCTAAAACAAATTCCCACGCGCACTCAACTTCACTTCACTACAACTTTTAAAAGTAAAAACGTATTAGTTCACGCCAAAAGCTGTACTATTAAACTCCGCTGAAAATAGATGTAAGCAACTTTCTGCTTTTAAGCCTTTGAAAAATAGATATTTATGGAAAAGTGGCATTCAAAAAACGAATCGTTCGTCACTTTACCCTACACTCCCCTACTTTATGGAGTCGTATACACTTCCTTCTACCTGTTACATTCTTCTACCCGAATAAAATATACTCTATTACTCAATAAGTAACGGGTATAATAACTTTTAGCTTAACTTGAAAATTGAAAATACGGCACGTCAAATTAGTCAACTTAAAAACTCGCAAAATTGTCAAAACCGCGCCAAAGCCAAGAAGCCGGGGAGAAATAAAAAACTAGTTAAGAATCCTATACCAGGACAAACAAATTTCTTGGGGTTTTTGGACGCAATTTTATTTGTCCTTTGAGCGTCCCTTGCTTTGTTGTGCTGACAATATTAGGCAAGTTTTTTGTCTTACTGCCATAGCTTGTAGTATGACTTATTTTCTTGCATGCCTTTTGTGTCAAGAGCGTGACATTTTCTTGGTCTTTTCTGCGGCCCAATTTATTATTTATTCCCTCGTGGGAGACGGTCACGTTAGCATGCTATATTATTGTTATTATTTTATTACATAGTCGATGTTGTCCACTCGTTTTCTAATTAAAGCGTTTTTTCACTTTTCCTATTATATTCATAATAGGACCAGGGCCATTTAATGCCATTAAAATAATGACAGCTTATGTGCCAAATGACTCCGGCTGGCCGTCACTCAAACCGGACAGTTTTTGTTGGCAAAAATGAATAAAAATGGCAAAAACAGCAGACAAATATTTGTTATTCCGAATTTTTGTCCAGTAAAATGACAATAACACAAAGTGAATTAAATAGAGATGAGACTATAGGAAAAGCAAATATGTACGACCAAGCCCTAAATTATGTTAAGAAAGGGCAGAGGGTTAATATTTATTTTTACATAATTATCTTTAGCAAACTTCTTCAGATTTTTTTGCC
The DNA here is from genome assembly GCF_014743375.2 of Drosophila subpulchrella. Classification (NCBI taxonomy): domain Eukaryota; kingdom Metazoa; phylum Arthropoda; class Insecta; order Diptera; family Drosophilidae; genus Drosophila; species Drosophila subpulchrella. Next base: position 930,662 of record NC_050613.1, read on the forward strand.
TTGCTTATATCAAACAAAAACCTCTTATCGAGGTATGGGGTCGTGATGATCGCACATTCAACTTACAAAAGTGCTGATATCAAATTTTGTGGCCAAAAGTGCTTGAAAAGTCGAGTAAATAAATACACTATCTAAAATGTTTTCATACTAACCGCTTCTGCGAAGTATGTAAGCTTTTCGCATACAACGGAATATTCTATTGTAGCGTAGCGAGTAAGAACATTTTAGAAAGTGTATTCACTTTTTGCTATAAATCTAATTTAAGCAATGCAGTGTGATTAGCATATTAAATTACCTGTTCAGCGACATATAGCTTTCTGTATCTGCTTGTACCATTAGTTGTGAATTTTGTGAGCTAGAAATCGAATCGTAATCTGTTCAATTTAAACCAAGAACTGAAAATTTTTTTGGTGTTCAGTTACATTTTTATTCCGTTATTGTACATTTTCAACCTTTTTTGATGGAAAAATAAATAATTTTCACATTTGCATCGATTTTTAGTGTGCATTTATCAGTTCGTAACCTTACCCTATAACTTTTAAATGTGAAAAAATATTGGATCACGCCAAGAGCTGCAGTATTTAACTCCACTGGAATTTTACCATCGAACTTTAACAGGAATATGGTCAATAAATGTCAGATACTTTCTGCTTTTAGACTTTTGAAAAATACAAATTTTTGGAAAAGTGACACTATACCCTACACTCATCTAATAATGTGAATATTATTGGGAAAGGCTTTCATTTTGGGCACGGAACCGGTTACCTTTCACCTGCGATGAGCTTGGGCCCTTTACATCTGCCCCTTGCTACAGCTGTATTTCCCAACCCTTCAGCGATCGCTTTAGCTGTCGCTTTCAGCTATGGATGTCCCGTGGGGATTCCGACACCGACGGTGACCACCACGTATTTCATCCCCTTGCTTGCGGCCTTTTCAATTAGTAGCCATGACAACTGAAGTTTTCACTACAGCGTTTTTACTTTATTTTCCCATTACTCGGGCGCGCTGCGTACATTTACATATTTCAGTTGGGTTTCGCAAGGTTTCTCAGTCGCTGCAGCGGTCAGTTGGCTGGCAAGTCATTCCGTTTCTCAGTCGGCCAGTTGTATGTTTAAGCTGGACTCGCATTTGCGAATAATTAAATGTTAATTGAGTAACAACAAAGGCTCGTAATGCAATTGCTTTCCCAATTGACAAACGAAATTGAAATTATGGCCATGACGACGCGCTGAAATCAAAACTGCAGTGGCAATTTATTTAACGCGGCCAAATCAATAAATCGCCATATGAATAAATTAAAGCAAAATGTGGTTGGCATTAAACAATTAAGAATGAGTTCAGTAAAAGCTGCGAAAGTCGCGCAGGCGGTAGATACACACAACAAAATAATTTTGGCTAACTGACCAATGTAGATAGTTTTATATCTATAAAAAATAATTATAACATAATACATATTTATAAAATATACAACAAGAAAGACCGCTATGGTCTAGTGCCTCGACTATCAAATATTCATAACTCTTTTATGTTTCAATTAAATTAAAATTCCGATGTCAGAGCCACGACACCTAGCGGAGGGTAGTAATTTTGCTAACCATGTCAAAGCCTGTTTGACTTTTTCAGACATAACATAACTAGATAGGTTCACAAGTAAGAACAGAAGTCTTAAGTTAAGAACGTGTTGCTCTTACAACGAACAAACAAACGTTCTTAAATTAAGTAAAAGTTGTTCCTAACTTTAATCAATTTGGGACTACAAGCGTGGTTAAGCGGGCAGAAGGGTTGCAACTTTCAGCTTGAAATAATTCCTTGTGCGGTTATTCCACGGCATTGTTCGGCTCATTCATATGGATTTGTTTGGATAAAAATGTTTGTTTACTTTTGAATTTGAACGTTAACTTTAAACGTTATAACTCAAATAACTTTAACTGGCTGATTTAAATGTTAACTTATAAATAGGCATAAAATTGTCGACAAATAAAAGTCTGTTGTAATGTGAATGTTTTTAATTTTATCATCTCCGGCAGTAATTTCTTCAAAGGCCTTCGTGTTTTATTTCTGACTGCTATTAAATAGTTTTGCCTTTATTTATAAGAAACAGTGTTTGTGTTTGGTAGCAACAAACAAATTAAGACGCTAAAATATTAATTATACCCGTTACTCGTAGAGTAAAAGGGTATACTAGAATCGTCGGAAGTATGTTACAGGTAGAAGAAAGCGTTCCCGACCCACTAGCCGAGTCGATCTAGCCATGTCCGTCTGTCCTTATGAACGCTGTGAGCTCGGAAACTATAAAAGCTGCAATACTGGGATTAGGCATACAGATTCCTGAGATTCCTGCGCAGCGCAAGTTTGTTCGTCAGTGTGCCACGCCAACAAACCGCCCAAAACTGTGACTCCAACAGTTTTAATGCTCGAATAACAATTATCTGCATTGTATTGTTCTCATTGATCTCTCATTGTTCTCGATTGACCCAAAAGAACTTTTCCACGCACACTTTAACGCCCACAAACTTCAAAAAATCGTCAAAATGACCGCGGATATCTCGGAAACTATCAAAGACAGAGAATTGAGATTTCAGATTTTGATTCCGTAGACTTGTGCGCAGCGCAATTGTCATGCTAGAAAAAATTTTAACTGAAATGTATACGTATCGATTGGCCTAAAAAAAAAGATTACCACGTCCACTCTAACGCCCATAACGCTTAAATCTGTCTGCCGCCCACATTACCATATATTGGGATCGCGGGTAGGTGGCGCATTACAATCTCGCTTTGCTGCTTGCATAAATCCACCTCCCTTTGGTATACGCAAAATTTTACTTTTTACGTACAATTTTGCTGTTTGACCTATCGGTACAAGTATTAAATTATCGAGGGATTTCTGAATACCAGAAAAAATACCAGAACTGCCCATCGGTTTTGTCAAGTTTGCTCATTTATTGATCATTAGAGCTCACATATGTCTACCTTGCTCGCACTAACGTTAAATCGCATAGTCCGGCAAAAAAACTGATCTAGCAAATGAGCCGAACAATGCTGTGGAATAGCCGCATTAGAAAAGCGCAGATCAGAGTTCGAGCCCACGAAACGACATGCTATAACTATTTGTATTTGTCGAGCTATGTACTCAGCTAATTAAACTGTGTTTTACCTGTTGAACAATTTAAAAAATTCTATAGCATACATTTTCGCGTGGCACTTAGAGGCCGGCGCCACCTAGTGGATGGTAGAGGTAGCAAAGAGGTGTCAAAGACCTTTTCACTTATCAACTTAGTAATGCATAACTTTTTAAATAATATTATATTTATAATATATATAATATATATATTATATTATATATAATATATAATTATATAATAATATATTATATAATATTTAAATTTATGTATTAGCTACGGGATTCCGCCGAAGCAAACTTGCGCTGCTTAAAAGTCCCTAGAACAAGTATGTTTTTATACCCTTGCAGAGGGTAAAATGATCTAGCCATGTCCATCTGTCCGTCCGTTTCTACGCAAACTAGTCTCTCAGTTTTAAAGCTATCGGCCTGAAACTTTCCCAAAAGTCTTATATCTTTTGCAGGTAGTATATAAGTCGGAACCAGCCGGATCGGACAACTATATCTTATAGCTCCCATAGGAATAATCGGAAAAAAAAATGTTAAAAAATTATATCTTTGGTGTTTTTTAGCATATAAACTCCTAAGCTTGGAAATAACAATTTTTAAATAATTTTGAATTTTGAATTAAATTTTATCGAAATCGGACGACTTTATCATATAGCTGCCATAGGAACGATCGGAAAACTTGTGGAAAAATAATATGAAAAAAATTATAGCTTCGGTGTTTTTTAACATATAACCTCCTACGCTTGGAAATAACATTTTTTAATTAGTTCTGAATTTCGAATTTAATTTTATCAAAATCGGACGACTATATCATATAGCTGCCATAGGAACGATCGGAAAATTGGTAGGAAAATAATATGAAACAAATTATAAATAAATATAATAATAATAATAATAATAATAAATATAATAATAATAATATATAATATATATAAATAACATTTTTTAATTAGTTCTGAATTTCGAATTTAATTTTATCAAAATCGGATGACTATATCATATAGGTGCCATAGGAACGATCGGAAAATTGGTAGGAAAATAATATGAAACAAATTATAGCTTCGGTGTTTTTTGACATATTATATCATTTATCATTTTTTGTGTTTTTAAATTGAATTGAATAGCTGCAAGGGTATATAAGCTTCGGCTTGCCGAAGCTAACTTTCTTTCTTGTTTATCTAAGTATTCTAGGCTTTATAGTTTGCGAGATCTTAGCGTTCCTACGGACAGGCAGGGAGACGGACATGGCTAGATCCGTTTGGGTTGTGATCCTGATCAAAAATATATATACTTTCTAGGGTCGGAGACGCATTCTTCTATCTGTTACATACTTTCCGACGAATACAATATAACCTTTTACGCTGTCAGTAACGTGTATAGAAATATAAAAATTAAAATAAATTAAATTTTTTTAAGCCGTATCATATAATAGTTATTTACAATCATCATCGGCTACCATGCATGCAACGCTATATCTGGTTGGGAATAGTAGAGTCGCCTAAGCAGGAAATTTTGGAAAGTGTGTTGTTGGACTTTGTTAAAAATAAATATAAATTTACAAATTTATAATTATTAGTGAACTATAGTTCATATATATATATATATGGCATATATATATATGCCATTATTTTTTTATATAATCCCAAAAGGGCATATCTTATGGAAATAACGACAAAAAACAAGGCCTGTAACTAAATCATTCGTTTTGTCACCCAACAGATTACATTTAGGACCTGATAGTGCAATTAACACTATCCTTTGTAAACGATGTGAAATCGATTCGCATTGGAAAACTCCCCCGAGTTGCATGATGGACTGCCACTTATCGCGAAGGGAGCGACTAACATTAATTGGAAGTTTAAGTCCAAGCCCGCAGGGGCAGGAAACTGCAATAATCAATTGCGATGGCGGTGGCATTGCTTATGACCATGGACCAAAAGCCCAGGAGTAACCGCAGCTTACCACAAAAACACTTAAAAAAATATCACAGGTATGTTTTTGGAAAAATATACAAATATTTAACTTGATTGCAACACATTAGGCAGAAAAATAAAAAGATAGTAGATAAGTATTATTCTATAATTGTTAGTACAATACTAATATTAACAAGAGAAAGCGCTAAAGTCGATGGCCACGACTATTAGATACCTGTTACTCAGCTTAACGAAGTGCGAGAGGGATGGAGATTTGAAACTTTGCTATCGCCACCTATCTTCACCTTCTTTAGCGCCATATAGCCCATAACGCCCCTAGCACCTTGGCTGATTTTCCGCATGAGGTGTGCAACCTCGATCGAATTGCAAAATATTAATTATTATTTAGTTATAACTTTTTAATGACTTGTCCGATTTCAATAATTTTTGGCTTGTATATGGGTTCTGATAATAAGAACAAAACCTTTTTATGAATTTTTAAAAAATGTGTGCTGTGTGGGCGACCATAGCGTTCTCGATAACTATAAGAGCTGTAAAGTTGGTAGTATTCATTAAGACTCAAGTTTGTTCTAGCGAAGTGCCACGCCTACTCTAATTGTTTTGTTTTATTTATTAACAAAAGAAGAATATCCTTTTGTGTGTGTTAGGTCCGGGCTTTCCTTCTATGACATAAATGAGCTAATTGACCTTTATATATGTAATTGTTTTCTGTGCACAAAAGCTATGTTTGCCCTTTCCAGTAGCCAAGTCCTGTGCCAGTGCAGCAACAACACCAGGACACAGCAACTAAACCAAAAGCTACATCAACGGCCACAGAAGCAACATTATCGCCTCCCATTTCCCTTCATCATGCTTCTACTTAGACTTGACTGCTATTTCATTTTAATGACTCACGTGACTTTCACGTATCTCTTCAGAGCCACAACAGCCCCCCTATAACAACGTATAGTAACAGAGGCAATATCAGCAGCACCAACACCGACAGCAGCATTGTCCTTGGTAGATGGAGATGGGGCAAAAGAATAATCATAATCATAAAAGTTATACACCCAACATGCTGTTACATAACAGAGAGACATCAGCGGGCGGACAGAATAGGAAGAGAATGAGACGTCAGAGGACCTTACCTAATTTCGTGATTAAAAGAGGGGGAAAGAGCCAACAATGGGGTGGTCGTCGTCAAAACATTCAGATAATTAGTTTATCAGCAAATGAAAACTTTTATCAAAGGATTATCAAACTGTATCAATTTGGGTATTTCATTTTCATATTTTATTTGATATTAGGTTGAAGCTTCAATGCTCGTTGATTGTTATATGGACAGTTCGACTCCAGGTTCTTCTATGATTTTCATTTAAATTTAAATCAAACAAAAACACCCCTTAACGAGGTATCAAGCTAAAGAGGATCGCACCATCAACATACGAAAGTTTTAATATCAACCTTTGTGACGAAAGTGCAACTAGTTTTTGCAAAGTTGGTGCTAACATTTGAAGAACTAACTAGTCTTTTGAATCAATTGCAAAAAAAATAATTAACAAGCTAGCTATTACCAAAAAAGGATAGAAAATTTAAAATTTCGTACACTTCTCTGGCAAATTATACCGGTAATTGGAGTCCAATAACAAAAAGTGATATGTCCTCGGAAAGGTATATTTTTAAGCTGAGTAACGAGTATCTAATAAATTAGGCCGTCTACTATAGCGGTCTTTCTTGTTAAATTAATAGATTTAGAGATTAGGTGGGTGGTTAAGTTATAAACGGCGTTTTGTCTTTCGATTGTGTGATTTCCACTGGTCTTTGTGTAACGGCAAAGAATGTGCCCGCTCAATGGAAAGCTGCAGACCTTTGATTAAGTCGATTGTATAATAAAATTTCGTCACAAAAATTGATATTGATCGTCACTAGTCTTTTATGTCGTCGAGATTAAGTTTCGTTTGATATCTTAAATATATTAAAAAGTTGTGGAAACTCAACACAATTTTTATTCATGCTTGCCAGTGGCCAGATTTTTACAAAATCAGTTTTAACTTATTGTAGACATATAATTAATTTCAAGAATTTCTAAACTAACCATTTTTATTTTTTCATCCAACATCCACATTGGTTTTTATTTCAAATTTTCGGCTGTGCAAAATATATGCATACATGCGTGTTTTTCTCAGCTCCGACTGACAGGCCATTTATCAAACAGCCGCCATCCGTTGCTTCAAATTGAGTATTTTTCTTGTGATTCTAGAGGTGGGGTAATTGGCCACCCTGAAAAACGCCTAGTTCCTGAGAAAATGCTGGAAAATGCGGGAAATACCACGTTAAATGAAATTCAAACGAGGGAATATCAATGAAAGGTCAACACACCAGTCGTGATTGACAGCCGCGACATTTTCGGGTGGGGTGTTAGGACAAACAATCTTGCGGTTTCTCTGGCTTCTAAGCGAAACCAAACATTAGAAAATGTCAATTTGTCACGAATCGGGAATGCTGAAAATAGTCTATAAGTGTATTGTCATGTTAGTGGTAACAGTCCTTTTCCTATTTCGATTCCGATTCTACCTCATGTTGACAATATCGAACTAAACTTGGGGCTTCCAAACGCCACAATCGTCACCGATCTACTTTAGTTCAGTTAAATTCCATTTGATTTAGATTAGGTAGGTATAGTTTAAAATTTGTTTACAATTTTAAAAAGAAAAGTAAAAAAAGGTCGAAAAAAGGATTCTTATATATTTTTATACCCGTTACTCGTAGAGTAACCTGTCTATTAGAGCTAGAGGGTTGAGATTTTATATTTATATTGGTTAAAGTGGTTTACTACTGTGGCTTAAGTGCTAGAAAAAAATTTAAGTATAAATGTATAGTTCTCGTCAATACCTAACGATCGACCAAAAAAAGTCTTGCCACGCCCACTCTAGCGCCCACAAACTTCAGAAAATCTTAAGTTTAAACGCGGATATCTCGGGAATTAGCAAAGATAGATAATTGGACGCAAACATGGCACGCCCACTCTAACGCCCACAAACCGCCCAAGAACGTGGGGCCCACAATTTCCATGCTAGAAAAAATTTTAACTGAAATGTGTTAGTCTCGTCAATTCCTATCGATTGACCCGACAAAAGTTTACCACGCCCGCTTGAACGACCACAACAATCCATCACGCTTAAATCTGTCTGCCTCCCACATACCCATTTATAAATATCGCGGGTAGGATGCGCATTACAATTTTGCTTTTCTGCTTGTGAATCTCCATCTATCTTGTGTTCCCTCTAGAGTAACTGGTATCTGATAGTCAACTATAGCGTTCTTCCATGTTTTTTTATACCCGTTAATTGTAGAATATAGGGGTATACTAGATTCGTCGGAAAGTATGTAATAGGTAGAAGGAAGCGCTTCCGACCCCATAAAGTGTAAATATTCTTGATCAGGATCGCTACCCGAGTCGATCTAGCCATGTCCGTCTGTCTATCCGTCTTTATCTTGTTCACAACAATAATCTCCTACATGTCAAACATTTTTCAATTCGGACTGGTCGTCGAGAAGTTATAACCAAGTAACAGGAAATATTTTACAAAATCTTCAAAATGTGGGCGAGAGACAGGTAGCGTGGGAGTATGGGCGTTTGTGGGCGTTAGAGTAGGCATGGCACCCTGCTGAAATGTACTTGCGCTGTCCCATAAGTTCAAGAATCTACATGCCGAATCCCAACTTTCTAGCTTTTACAGTTTCCGAGATCTCAGCGTTCATACGGGCGGACAAACAGACAGACGGACATGGCTAGATCAGTTCTGCTAGTTATCCTGATCAAGATTGTATATACTTTATAAAGTCGAAAATGCTTTCTTCTATCTGTTACATACTTTCCGAAGCATCAAGTATATCCCTTAACTCTACGAGTAACGGGTATAAAAATAGATAGACTCTTACATTTATTGATTCAATAAATTCGCCATTAATCCAAGAAACCTAAACATAATAAAAATGTCCTGCTTTCAAGAAAAACGTTCCAACTTCAATGGCGTTTTAAAGACACGTGCGATTTTTTTAATGAATTAAAACTATTTGTTGAGTTTAGACCCTTCCACTTAGGAGCACTCGGTAATGTCAAAATGTTGCCAAGAATGAAAATGAGAATGATAAAAACGAGATGAGGATAATATTGGATGTTGGTGCTACCTAGAGAAATAAAGCAAATGTTCTTGAATTTCAAGTGGCTACTTATAATTGAACCACAGATGTGCGGTGTATTTGAATTCTTTGCAGTTTGTTTTCCCTGTTTTCCCTTCCAGGAAGGTCAATGGAAAAATGGTATTTGGTTTGCTGATGACTCATTATTACCAAGCTTAAGTGCCACGAGTTTCTTGGGCTGGGTCTTGGGATTCGGGCTGTGGGTTTTATGTTTGGTATTGTCGGTTTTTCGTTCTTGTGGTTCGGGTTCTCGGTAAGCCGTAATCGCCTTATCGGAGCCCGAACATTACCCAACTGCTAGCCAAAGATATGCTCCCGATATTTGTGTGTATTTTCTTTTATGAATATATTTCATTGGCTGTCATCGTCTTTGGTCAAGGGGAAGCACTGGCGGTGGCGAGGGAACTCTCAATTTGGAAAAACAAGAAATAAACATATGATAAAAAATAAACTTTGGGTGGGCAGAGGAGTAACCAGACTTTCGAGATTTCCATATCAGTTCGAAGTCTGTATATCACCTGAATAGTGAATAACCAAATGAAAGCCGTAAGGCTAAAATATATACCTATGGATTTAAAAAATGTAGCATTTTTAATTGAGAGTGGAATCTGGAAGCGAGAACGATTTATGATTGAATCCGATAACGATTCATCTCGAAATCGAGATCGATTCGTTGTTGAAACCGAGATCGATTCGATGATGGAACCGAGACGACTTCATGTCCATATCGAGAGCACACATTTTCAAAAGCCATTCGCAAACCAAGAAGACTTCGATCTTGGTTTTGGCAATTTGAGTATCGATCTTGGCTCACTTTTGAGATCGAAATACTGAAATCAAGAACCTTAGTAACGGTTTTTTCTCTGAGTGTAGTCTCACAGCTTTAAAGCTATCGGGATAAACGTTTTCAAAAGTCGTGTCTATTGCAGGTAGTGCATAAATTGGATCGAGCTAAAATAGACATCTATATCCTATAGCCCACATACGAATGATCGACAAATAGCTATTAACATAATTCTAATTTCAATGGTTTTCACCATATTCTCTTCAACTCTGGGGCTCAGCTCATTTTTAAGATTTCAGAATTTCAAATACATTTACATTGTCATAAATAAGATTAGATAATTTATGAGAAAATAGTACAAAACAAGCAAGAACGCTATAGTCGAGTACCTCGACTATCGATACCCGTTACTCAGCTAAAGGGACCAAAGGGAAATGGAGATATGCAAGCAGCAAAGCGAGATTGAAATGCGCCACCTACTGGTGGTAGACAGACTTAAGCGTTATGGGCGTTAGAGTGGGCGTGGCAACATTTTTTTTGGATCAATCGATAGGTATTGACGGGACCAATACATTTCAGTTAAAATTTTTTATCTAGCATGAAAATTGTGGGCGCCACAGGTTTGGGCGGCTTGTGGGCGTGGCATATTCGAATAACAAACTTTGGCTGCGTACAAGGCTACGTAATCTAAATCTGAAATCCCAATTCTATATCTTTGATAGTTTCCGAGATATCCGCGTTCATACTTACGATTTTTTGAAGTTTGTGGGCGGTTTGTGGGCGTTAAAGTGGGCGTGTTTCTTTATGTCAATCGATAGGTATTGATGAGAACAATTCATTTCATTTAAAATTTTTACTCTAGCATCAAAACTGTAGGAGCCACAGTATTGGGCGGTTTGTGGGCGTTAGAGTGGGCGTGGCACTCTACTGAAACAAACTTGCGCTGCGTAAAAAGCTCAGGAATCTGCACGCAAAATCTCAATAGCCTAGCTCTCATAGTTTCCGAGATCTCAGCGTTCATCCGGACAGACAGACGGACAGACGGACATGGCTAGATCGACTCGGCTAGTGATCCTGATCACGAATATATATACTTTATGGGGTCGGAAACGCTTCCTTCTGCCTGTTACATACTTTCTGACGAATCTAGTATACCCGATTGTATCTGTAATCTGTATAATCGGTAATCTGTATACCGCCGATAGGTGGCGCATTTCAATCTCGCTTTGCTGCTTGCATATCTCCATTTCCCTTTGGTCCCTTTAGCTGAGTAACAGGTATCTGATAGTCGAGGTACTCGACTATAGCGTTCTTCCTTGTTTTTTTGTAAATTTGCCTGGTTCTATTAAATAGAATAAGGCAGTTGTTCCACTTATCTGTTCTCCTTAAACAGTCCCATGTATGATTGGCCTGCATTGAACTCTCGCTTAGTTTCTCCCCAAAGAATTTCCCAAAGACGTACATGAAAAGGCAGAAAAAAGGAATAGTGATATGTAAATGGCTTATGCTTTGGCAAACTTGCAAATTGGTGTCCACTTTTCATGTTGTCCTAGCCAAGTGAGCCTTTTTTTCCAGCCATGTCTTTATTTTTCCCCATGGATTTTCTTTTTTTCGAGTCGCTCGCCCTTTCACTCGCTCCTTATATGGGGCTATCTTTCGCTGAAGGATTGTGTTGATGTTTTCTTTTGGGGGCTCGAAAGCAAATGAATCCCAAAAATGTTGGCTGCCTTTTTTGGGTTTTCTCGCTTTAAACTTGATTCATGTCAGCCCAGCGTTCGACATCGATATATTTTTTCAATCTCTTTTTTTCCCAATTTTTTCGGGACTTTTGATATCTTTGGCATGCATATGCCACTTCGCTCCCATTCCACGTCACGGCGTGTTGATATGTTTATCATTGTTATTATTTATGTTTAGATTTGAATGTCAATGTCGAATCGGAATCAGCGCCGACATTCATTTCAAACACAGGAAAGGGAAAAGTGCGGTGGAAACGCCTAGAAAATGGTAAATGGAGTGAGGGCGATTTATGGGAGTGCTCTTTGGTATTTTTTGTGTGCGCCCGAGAGCCGCCATTTTGTCGTTTTTTCGTACATACTTAAACGTTATCGAAAAAAAAATTTAAACATCCCCTGCCTGCTTAGGAAAATAGAAAACTAACATGAAATTACGCTATGGCGACGGCCTCGTCTATCCAATACCCTTTACTCAGCTAAGGGGAGTGCGAGGTAGATGGAGATATGCAAGCAGCAAAGCTACTGTTTCCGAGATTGCACAATATGGATTTTGTGCATTTTTGAACACATGACAAAAGTAGTCCCTTTTTTCACAACACAGACAAATTCATAAAATGATATCAGCTGAAATGTCAAACCATTAAAAATTGAAATAGAGCTCTATAGTGTAATAGGCTGTGCCTCAGTATTCCATGCATTGAGGCTAGATTCATAGGCAACCTTGCTGTCAATATCATGAAAGGAATAGAATAATTTCATAAAATAGGCATAGGATAAACATAGTAATTTATATTCTCGGACTCCTGTTCCGGTTCAGTTTCGTTCTCTAGATGGCTCATGAATAAATTTTTATAAAAATGAGGCGGGGGATACCGACCAAACAAATGTACAAATTTTATTTCTTATTACTTATCAAAATACATGTCTTTCCAAAATACTACAATGCTACACACATAATATAAAAGTTCGATAGCTTACAGGATTTTTGGGCGGATTGTATAAAAGAACAGGCATAATTTGTATGCCTGTTAATCGTTGAGTAAAATGACAGCCTGTAACGGTGTTTTCAATAAGGACGCTACAAAAGTAGCCCGCTCTTTTGACATTTTCTTCAGTAAGGCTTGGCATTTCATCAGGAAAATATGTACATATATACGATCCAACAATCGATATTATTAAAATGTACTACCCTACCGAAATTCGAAGTCAGTGGCCTCAACTTTAAGAGCGCTTCATTCAATTGATGACGTTGGTCATCTCTTTGACGTCGTTGTGTCGTATTTTGCAAAAAGATCTTGGCCTTCATCCTTAAAAAATCAAATTGACTGACTTGAGCTCCAAAATCGTCGCATGTTGGTGAACTGAAGTACCTATTAAAACAGCTCCACCCCTAAATATTTTTGAGGAAATGCGCTTTGACCAGGCACCCAAAAAGGACGCAGGGTGTCCTCTTTATGTCTAGGATTATTATAGTTTGTATGTATATGATTTTTATACCCGTTACTCGTAGAGTAAAAGGGTATACTAGATTCGTCGGAAAGTATGTAACAGGCAGAAGGAAGCGTTTCCGACCCCATAAAGTATATATATTCTTGATCAGGATCACTAGCCGAGTCGATCTAGCCATGTCCGTCTGTCCGTCTGTCCGTCTGTCCGTCTGTCCGTATGAACGCTGAGATCTTGGAAACTATAAGAGTTACAATACTGGGATTAGGCATGCAGATTCCTGAGATTCCTGCGCAGCGCAAGTTTGTTTCAAAAGAGTGCCACGCCCACTCTAACGCCCACAAACCGCCCAAAACGGTGGCTCCTACAGTTTTGATGCTAGAACAAAAATTTTAACTGAAATGTATTGTTCTCATCAATACCTACCGACTGACCTAAAAAAAGTTTGCCACGCCCACTTTAACGCCCACAAACCGCCCACAAACTTCAAAAAATCGTAAATATGAACGCGGATATCTCGGAAAATATCAAAGATAGAGAAACGAGATTTCAGATTTAGATTCCGTAGGCTTGAGCGCAGCGCAAGTTTATTACGCGAATATGCCACGCCCACTCCAACGCCCACAAACCGCCCAAGTCTGTGGCGCCCACAATTTTCATGGTAGATAAAAAATTTAAACTGAAATGTATTGGTCTCGTCAATACCTATCGATTGATTTAAAAAAAACTTTGCCACGCCCACTCTAACGCCCACAACGCTTAAATCTGTCTACCGCCGGTAGGTGGCGCATTTGCTGCTTGCATATCTCCATTTTCCTTTGGTCCCTTTAGCTGAGTAACGGGTATCTGATAGTCGAGGTACTCGACTATAGCGTTCTTCCTTGTTTGCATTAAATTGCTGCTTGAGAAGATAAAAATACTATTTAGATTATTTCCGGATCCATCTTCCCGGTTTTATTGAGCAGCTATCCGATCAATCGAACTTTGTTGGAATTTTTTAAATGGGGAACGTAACTTACTACATCGTAGTTGATTTTGTATTTTTATCTTTACGAAATGAATGAGATTATTTTGTATGAAATTTTGTCAATAAAAATTCAAAGAAAGAAAAAAAGAGTTCAGCATTGATAATAACTTTGTTAAGCGGCCAACAGTCAAAACTTTCACACATTTTTGCTTCCACTGTATATTTTTGAAGAACATCACTAGTCGATTTGATCAATACACATTAGACTGCATATGAACGTTGTGTATGACATGCAAATTCCTAAGCTTCTGATTCAGCGCCAAGTTTTTGTGCCCAATGTGCCAATTTGGAAAAAAAATTTTATTCATTGATCAATACCTGTCGGCACTCTAATCTGACTCTTAACTAATAAGTTAAATTTAAAAAATAAAGTTGTAGTTAAAAAAATGGAGGAATATGAATAAAATCGGACAGACGGACATGGCTATATAGACTCGATTAGATTAGATCAATACCTGTCGGCACTCTAATCGGACTCTTAATTAATAAGTTCAATTTACAAAATAAAGTTGTTGTTAAAAAAATGGAAGAATATGTATAAAATCGGACAGACGGACTTGGCTATATAGACTCGATTGGTGGATGCTGATTAAGATTAAGAATATAAATACTTAATCTGGTCAACATTGTCTCCTTCACTGTATTGCAAACATCTGACTGAAATTATAATACACAGGGGTTAATGTAGGTATAACAAGTTACTTTATGCTGTTCTTTCGCATTTTTAAAAGAAGCTTGCTCTTTTTCTCACGTTTTTGTCGCAGGTCTATCCTGTTTTTTTAAGCTCAATGTGGACAGAACTAGTGCGCGAACTTTGAACTTTGATGGCAATAAATAGTCAACAGCGCCTTTACAAAGGATTTATCTTTTAGATTACCGACTTCTTCCATTACCGTTCTTAACTTTAAATTTAATTTTAAACGTGTGTGTAAAAAATTATGTAAGAATTAAATGAATTAATTTATGTTCATTAAAATTATGTATGAATAAGTGTGTTTTTAACTTTAAGTTCTGAATTAAATTTTTCATTTTTCAATTCTGTCCACTTCTGTTCCTTCAAAATTTGTTATTCTTTCTTAAAAAACAATTAAAAAATGAGCATATGATTTTTCTTGATTAACTACGTATGTATTTGTATTGTGCAAATTTTCATGTCAAGCTACACATGCTAAACTTTTGACAACAGTCGGTTTTGTTTTTACGTTTCTTAAATAATGTTTGGGCTTTTTCCAAGGGACAAAAACTGGTTCGGAAATTGAAAACAAGAACATTTAAAAACAAGAAAGGAAGTTAACTTCTGCAAGCCGAAGTTTGTATACCCTTGCAGTTATCTTTATTAAATTTAATTCGAAATTCTTAAAAATATAAAAAATGATATTCCCAATAGTATAAGATAATACAAGTATGTCAAAAAACACCGAGGCTAGAATTTGTTTCATATTATTTTCCCACCAATTTTCCGATCGTTCCTATGGCAGCTATATGATGTAGTCGTCCGATTTTGATAAAATTAAATACGAATTTCAAAACTATTTTAAAAATGTTATTTCCAAGCGAAACATATAAGCTGTTAAAAAACATCAAAGATATAATTGTTGTAAATTTTTTCCGATTATTCCTATAGGAGCTATAAGATATAGTTGTCCAATCCGGCTGGTTCCGACTTATATACTACCTGCAAAAGATATAAGACTTTTGGGAAAGTTTCAGCCCGATAGCTTTAAAACTGAGAGACTAGTTTGCGTAGAAACGGACGGACAGACGGACATGGCTAGATCGACTCGTCTAGTCATGCTGATCAAGAATATATATATTTATGAGGTCGGAAACGTCTCCTTAACTGCGTTGCAAACTTCTGACTAAAATCATAATACCCCATACCCAATAATGCAATATAAATAAAATATACAATACAATTTAAATAAAATACATTTGGAATTCCTAAAAACTCTAGATATTCGAAGGTACATATATGTATGTATATACACATTTTGCATTTAATTTTCTGATCGTTATTATGTATGGCACTTATGTATTGGATATATTCGTTGATTTTTATAAAACATAGCTCCTAGCAATAAGGCAATTAAGCCGTAGTTCTTTTTCTTTTAGTTTTCCAACCAATCCCATCTAAGGTATAAGATAAAGTTGTCTAGCTCATTCCGACTTTCCTGCAATAGAAGAAAGGGGAAAGCATACAACTTTAAAACTGAGAGACTAGTTTGCGTAGATACGGAGAGACGGACGTGGCTATATCGACTCGTCGTATATTGATGCTGATCAAGAATATATTCACACATACATATGTATGAAAACTGTATAGGTCGGAAATGTCATTATCATCCCATTGCAAACTTCTGAAATTATTATACTCATGCAAGGGTATACGAATAAACGTGAAAATGATTAGCATAGAGGGGAGGCAAAATTATATGTAGAACAACGTAAAAAGAAATTAATTTTCATTAAGAATTCCAAATGCCACTCGAAAAAAGGGAAGATGGAAAGAAAGAAGCAGTGGCAAAAAGAAAACAATCGAAAGACAACGAAATTTTTTAATTGATTTCACTTAAAGCACCAAAACAACGCACCATCTGCGCAAGAAGAAGATGGAAAGTACCTAAGAAACTGATGATTTGATATTGTTATACCGTTACAAAGGGTATTTTGATTTCAGTCAAAAGTTTGCAACGCAGTGAAGACATTTTTCACCCCATAAAGTACATATGTATGTTTGTATGTATATTCTTGATTAGCTTCTACGTAAACTGGTCCCTTAGTTTTAAAGCTACCGAAAACTTTCCCAAAAGTCTTTGTTCTATTGTATATATAGTATAGTAAATATAGTGTATGTATGCTTTAAGTCGGAACGAGCTGGATCGAACATCTACACTAGTCGGCATAAGTATTTTAACGAAACAAATGTTAAATATACTCATAATTAGAAGTTACTTAATGTACATTTTGGCACCAATGGAAAGGTCATTCATATTCCGTTTAAATAATACTAAACTTTTCTTAACCCATTCAGTACTTATTAAAAATGCCGAATTTGTGTGAAAATCTACTTTTTAAACTTCTTGAAAACTAAATTTGTTGATGCTAAAAGTTTCTCTAAACAAAACTAATAATAACTGAAATGTACATAAAATAAGTTTAATTTATAAGTATATTTAACATTTGGTTCGTCAAAATACTTAGTCCGACTAGTGCATATCCTATAGGTCCCATGGAAATGAACGGATAAAGAATAAATATAAAAATAACAAAAATATTTCCTTCGTGTATTTGACATATCAACTGCTACTCTTGGGAATATACACTTTTTAAGATTTTAGAATTTCAAATTAAATTGTGAAAAAATCGTGCGACTACATAGTATAGCTGTGAAGGAATTAGTGATAAATAAGAGATGCAAATTGAACCTTCGTTGATCCTGATCATACTCTCTACTATCTGAGACCTTTTTTTAATATTTCGAATAGAAATTTATAACTAATGCACAATATTTAATAAATATTAAGAATTTACCCTCCTGGATTGTGACAATTCCTTGCAAAGGCAAGCGTATATCAGCTTCGGCTTGCCAAAGCTAACTTCAGTTCGTGTTTTTAATATGTTTAAAAATTTTTTTTTGGGCGGTAGGCCACAAGACCACTCACAAACTTGAACATTGAATCAGCAAAAAAGGGAAAGGGACGGAGCAAGACTGAAAGGGAGGAAAATGACAGATCTCAATATATACACTCAACTAAATAGAACACGAGTTGTCTTTTCCAATAAACACCTCAAATAATATCTGTTGTCAGTTCACCCATATAATTTTATATATAAAAAAGTTTAAGCTGTATTATATATATATTAAGCTTATACGAACAAAAATATATACACATGAAAGTTATTTTTCGTAAATTTTAATTTTTTTCTAATGTGTCTAATCTATCTTTTCCGTTATATTAATACTTCAATTTAAACAATTTAAAGATGTTTTATAATTTTCTTTACCAGCAATAAACAAGAGGAAACGCTATAGTCGATGCCATCAGATCAGCGCCACCTATCGTTCAATCCTATCGGCTGTTTACGAGATTTCACTAACACGCAACATAACGTGAAACCTAGTAAACGCTAGTGAAACTTCGTAAGCAGCCGATTTTCTTTATAAATATATCTCCATCCCTCTCGCACTTTGGGCTTGATAATTATTTATTATTGTTCGATTATAACTTTTTAATGAACGGTCGAGCTTGAATAATTTTTGGAATGTACATATGTTATATTTGTTATTAAAACAAACTTGCGCTGCGCAAAAATCTCTAGAATCTTCATGACTAATCCCAGTATTGCAGCTTTTATAGTTACCGAGATCACAGCGTTCATACGAACAGACGGCTAGATTCGGCTAGGGATCCTGATGAAAAATATATATGTATACTTTATGTGGTCGGAAACGCTTCCTTCTACCTGTAACATACTCCCGACGAATCTAGTATACTCTTTTACTTTACGAGTAACGGGTATACAAATTAATGGAATTTTCCAAAAAAAAATTGCACCTTAAACTTACTCCAATTCGGTCAAAAATGTCTTTAGTCTCTGACCCATTAATTTTTTGGATTTTAGAAAAAAATTCTTTTTACTACCATCCTTTGACGTACAATGACGGTTAGTATCTTAAAAATTCGAAAAAGAATTCTTTAAATGTACATATGGGCAAATCCGAAAAATGGTCAACCAGGACCAAAACAAAAAAATCTTCAAAATCATCGAATTTCTTGCGTATTTTCACAAATCAATGGCCATATTTTCATAATACAGTGGAACCAAAGCATATTTCATTTGTTTTGCTGTAGAAATTTCCCTGAAAACTGAAAAAATTCACTTGTTTTCATTTTTAGCTACTTTTAAAGGCATTTTTTTGATTAATTTTTTCGCAAGGAAAACATATAATTTGTTTGAACTTTTTCCACCAAATCTCTTTATTGCAATCTAATAAGAAGATAAAAATTCAAGGAGAGCAAAAAAATTTTCGATTAACTGTTAATAAAACAGCATTGAAAAATAGTACGTTGGCGACCCGTACGTTCGCGCCCGGTACTTAATTCAATAAAAAAAAAATAAATGGAGATATTTCCTTGGGAACAGACTTGAATGAAAGCTACATGGATCCATTTTAAAAGTAAAGTTATTGCTTTAGAATATTCCGTCCCAATTCGCAGATATTTGCATTTTACTAGATTAAGCCAAAGTCGACTTCTATTTTGTGTACGTATGCGACCGCATGTTTTTTGCCAATATTATGAAAACGATAGCTCAATAAATCCCATAATTTACACTAAGGAAAAAACTAACAAAATGCTATCGAATAGCAAAAAAAAATGCAGAAAAGATTTTTTTCATTTTTTTGATTGCACTTAGTGCGTACGAACGTACGTTCACGACCCCTGGAAATGCCCATATGTAAAATATTTTTGAGCTCATATATTTCCTTGTATTTTTTAAAGCCTGTTTACCAAATACAATTATTTGTGAATAGAGGTGAACAGATTACTTAAATGCCCATATGTTGTGATCGACTTAAGATATGACGATGCCTTAAATGCAAATCTGTAGAAGGGCATCTAAGCAATTTATTGGCATGCATATCAATAAAATTGAGTACAAACTCTCGAAAATATCTTTATTCAAACATTAAATATTGTGATTTTTTCAAACCGTGATTTCACAAATACCACAGGTTAGAATCAAAAACTAAGTATGTAGATCTGCTTATATACATACATGCGTCTATATTAACATAATTTAATGGGCTGCACAAAAAACGCTGTTGAGCAGTGTTATCAATGTCAAACTACATTCGGGCCATTCATTAAACAGTTATACGCAAATAAAGAGTGCAGTCTTGGGAACAGACGCTTTGCATCTTGAACATATCTACCTTCCTCGCACTCTCAGAGTGCTCCCAGTACACCACTTAGCTATGTAACGGGTACCTGATAGTCGATGGCATTGACTATAGCGTTCACAAGTTTATTAGTCTAGTTGTATTCTAAATACGCGTCAAATGATACCTCATTTGTTAAAATCAGATGCTCCGTTCAAAAGTAATACGCAAAACATGATTCTTAAAATGAAAATATTATTTTGCTTGTCAGTTTGTCCCAAAACGTTATTTTAGGCGATTTAGACGATGGTAAACAGCTTAATATGAGAAACTTTAGATCTACCACTTTTGGAAAAACTTGCTCGATTGGCGGGAAAACCGCTCTAGAAAGCTAAATTTCGTACACCGATAACTTGTAAACTACTAACGCAACAGGCTTTTGTTATATGTCCTTTAAAAGGTATTTCAAAATACGTTGTACGCCTTTCTTACATGATTTGTCTAAATACCACCGACTTTACGCCCGTAACTTGTGAATTTCTAAAGCTACATGCTTTTGCTATATGTCGTTGGAAATGTGTATTGACATATTGTGTACGCCTTCCTAACATGATTTGTCTAAATACCATCTTTAAAAAAATAGGCAAACGTTTCGATTTTCTAGCTTTTTTTATATTTCTGATAAACGTTTTCTGTTAAAACCTTAAACTGTGTAGCCCTTGAGATTCCTCAACTTTGGATAACATTGAATTTTGTATGTGCGTATCCAAACCCTTTTTTTGCCTTATGGAATCATTTAAACTGTTATAAACAGTTCCATTTAAAAAACAAGAGAGAACGCTATAGTCGAGTACCTCGACTATCAGATACCCGTTACTCAGCTCAAGGGACCAAAGGGAAATGGAGCTATGCAAGCAGCAAAGCGAGATTTAAATGCGCCACCTACCGGCGAAAGACAGATTTAAGCCTTGTGGGCGTTAGGGTAGGCGTGGCAAATTTTTTTTTGGGTCAATCGATAGGTATTGACGAGACCGATACAGTTCAGTTAAAATTTTGTATCTAGCATGAAAATTGTGGGCGCCACAGGCTTGGGCGGTTTGTGGGCATTAGAGTGGGCGTGGCAAAGTTTTTTTTAGATCGATCGATAGGTATTGACGAGACCAATACATTTCAGTTAAAATTTTTATTCTAGCATCAAAACTGTAGGAGCCACAGTTTTGGGCGGTTTGTGGGCGTAAAAGTGGGCGTGGCACTCTACTGAAACAAACTTGCGCTGCGTAAGAAGCTCAGGAATCTTTTCGCCAAATCTCAATAGCCTAGCTCTTATAGTTTCCAAGATCTCAGCGTTCATCCGGACGGACAGACAGACGGACAGACGGACAGACGGACAGACGGACATGGCTAGATCGACTCGGCTAGTGATCCTGATCAAGAATATATATACTTTATGGGGTCGGAAACGCTTCCTTATGCCTGTTACATACTTTCCGACGAATCTAGTATACCCTTTTACTCTACGAGTAACGGGTATAACTAGAATACTACGGCTAAGTAGAAGACTTATATGATTGATGTTTAAAACAAAAACTTCTGATATCAAACCAAATCACCTCTCAACGAGGTAAAAATCTAGTGACGATCGCACCTTCAACAAACAAAAGTTCTGACATAAACTTTTGCGATGAAAATGTATTATACGATCTATTAAAAAAATACACTTTCTACACTTTTTACATTCGGCGATTTTAATAAAACGTGTCGAATGAGAATTCAATATGCCAATGTTTAGCTGTACGATTTTGATAAAGCGTAAATATTTTTGCTCTTAATACAAGACGATATTACTTAAAATAGTCCCCATCATGGCCATGGCCCATGTCATCGGAATTTGACATTAAAGTTTATATTCTCAAGTTTTTCATAATTTCTTTGACTCAAAACGGCCCTAAAAAATAATTCTGTAATGGAGGTATTTTATTTTTCTGTGAATCTATTGACCACTGTATGCTTTAATTCCGGTCTAAAGCAATTTCATGAGGAATACAACCACTGCACAATAACAAAGTCAAATGGCTGGCCAGGATGCCGAAGCTGGACAATTTGGCATCCACCACTTCGCTGGGAATCATCTCTCGAGGACAGGAGAAGGACTACCTGGCGCACCTACATATGTATGTACATAGTGGTCCCAGTTCAAAGTGATCGGCCATACATGGCTAGGTCCTGAAAATATTTTTGTAACCCAAAATGTATCGAAATTAAATAATTTATGCAAATTTAAAGGTGTTTTATTAATAATTTGTAGACAATAAGATTAATAAATTGATATGACAAACATATCAATCTGATATCAAAAACAAGAGAGAACGCTATAGTCGAGTACCTCGACTATCAGATACCCGTTACTCAGCTCAAGGGACCAAAGGGAAATGGAGCTATGCAAGCAGCAAAGCGAGATTTAAATGCGCCACCTACCGGCGAAAGACAGATTTAAGCCTTGTGGGCGTTAGGGTAGGCGTGGCAAATTTTTTTTTGGGTCAATCGATAGGTATTGACGAGACCGATACAGTTCAGTTAAAATTTTGTATCTAGCATGAAAATTGTGGGCGCCACAGGCTTGGGCGGTTTGTGGGCATTAGAGTGGGCGTGGCAAAGTTTTTTTTAGATCGATCGATAGGTATTG
The DNA here is from genome assembly GCF_014743375.2 of Drosophila subpulchrella. Taxonomy (NCBI): domain Eukaryota; kingdom Metazoa; phylum Arthropoda; class Insecta; order Diptera; family Drosophilidae; genus Drosophila; species Drosophila subpulchrella. The sequence goes on from NC_050613.1 coordinate 953,465, forward strand.
ACGAGACCAATACATTTCAGTTAAAATTTTTATTCTAGCATCAAAACTGTAGGAGCCACAGTTTTGGGCGGTTTGTGGGCGTAAAAGTGGGCGTGGCACTCTACTGAAACAAACTTGCGCTGCGTAAGAAGCTCAGGAATCTTTTCGCCAAATCTCAATAGCCTAGCTCTTATAGTTTCCAAGATCTCAGCGTTCATCCGGACGGACAGACAGACGGACAGACGGACAGACGGACAGACGGACATGGCTAGATCGACTCGGCTAGTGATCCTGATCAAGAATATATATACTTTATGGGGTCGGAAACGCTTCCTTATGCCTGTTACATACTTTCCGACGAATCTAGTATACCCTTTTACTCTACGAGTAACGGGTATAATTACAAACTGATATGAAAGCGTATCAGTTTGATATTGAAAAGTACCATACTGGTATTAAAAATGCAATAGTTCTGTAACAAGTTTGATACCCTATTGATATGCTCGAAAATATCAATATGATAAGGCAACGTAAGGGACCAAATTCATATGAAACAAGAAAGGAAGTTAGCTTCGGCAACACGAAGCTTATATACCCATGCAGCTATAATTATAAAATTTAAAAACACAAAAAATGATGTTCCCAATAGTATAAGACAATATGTCAAAAACACCGAAGCTATAATTTGTTTCATATTATTTTCCTACCAATTTTCCGATCGTTCCTATGGCAGCTATATGATATACTCGTCCGATTTTGATAAAATTAAATTCAAAATTCAGAACTATTTAAAAAATGTTATTTCTAAGCGTAGGAGGTTATATGTTAAAAACACCGAAGCTATAATTTGTTTCATATTATTTTCCTACCAATTTTTCCATCGTTCCTATGGCAGCTATATGATATACTCGTCCGATTTTGATAAAATTAAATTCAAAATTCAGAACTAATTAAAAAATGTTATTTCCGAAGCTATAATTTGTTTCATATTATTTTTCCACCAATTCTCCGATCGTTCCTATGGCAGCTATATGATATAGTCGTCCGATTTCGATAAAATTTAATTCAAAATTCAAAACTAATAAAAAAATTTTATTTCCAAGCTTAGGAGGTTATATGCTAAAAAACACCAAAGATATAATAAAAAAAAAATGTTTTTTCCGATTATTCCTATGGGACCTATAAGATATAGTTGTCCGATTCGGCTGGTTCCGACTTATATACTACCTGCAAAAGATATAAGACTTTTGGGAAAGTTTCAGCCCGATAGCTTTAAAACTGAGAGACTAGTTTGCGTAGAAACGGACGGACAGACGGACAGACAGACATGGTCTCGTCATAGACTCGTCTAGTCATGCTGATCAAGAATATATATACTTTATGGGGTCGGAAACGTCTCCTTCACTGCGTTGCAAACTTCTGACTGAAATCAACATACCCTCTGCAATGGTATAAAAAAACACGATTGATGACCAGTTTTGGTACTTCATTTTTTCTGTGTATAAATAGTGCCGTTTAATTTGCTACTTTGCTGAAAAAATTTACCTTAGTTATGAAAACGCCTGCATTGTAGGTGTAACCACCATTATTTTAGTTACTAGATATGTACAAACACACATATGTAAGCCTCTTCTTAAGCCTTATTCTTAAAAACAAAATGGGAAAATTGCAAAAAAAGTCCACTTTATAGCACAAAGAAAAACTACATACACAATGGTGCTATTTTGTTTGCCGCATCTGTAAGTGCTGAGTCTAAATAAATAATTTAGTTCAAGACATACAAATAATTATAATAACGATCTCTCGGTGCAGTTGAACCGAAGAGCACTTTAAGCTGAGCGCAAATTTAGTGCGCTCTTTGAAAAAGAGTTCTTTTAAGCCGCGATCTATGGTCTGATAGTTTCTCTTACCGGCAGCCCAATCGGGAATATATGTACGTGTATGTCTACATACCGAAAAATGTATGCATGCATATCTGATCACCGACGAGACGATCCTCTCTCGGGAGCCCTCTCTCACTCTCTCTACCACTACTGACGGCGACTACGCCGATGCTCGCATCACGCTTCGTAGCGCTTCTTATTCCAAAAACAACTGCGAACGTGAACGGTAACGGTACGAGCTCTCTTCGTCTGCCTTTAAATCTCTTTGCGAAAACAATTCGACAAAAATTGAGGAAAGATAAAGAAAATTAAAACCAGCAACAATAGCAATTCAAATAACAACAAAAGTTCTTAATATTTCGCTTTCATTTGTGAAACACATATGTACATGTGTAAATACAAATTTTAAGAGACATGTGCAATCGGCCATTACGTGTGTGAAAATATTGAGTTTATATACACATTTCTTCTATTTCCCCGTAAAAATGTGTCCAATTAAAAAAAAACAGTTGAACGTTTTTTCGTGCGCTTTTCAGTTTTTCGTATTGTCTTTAGTTTTTTCATAATTTGACCCGAATTTAATTTAAAATTGAACCAGAACCTAAAAAAACAAAAACGAAACATAACACAAGATTGCATACAGATGTACATATGTATGTACATACATATCTGTAAAAGGAAACAGGAAAATAGAGAATGAAATAAAGTGAAGAAAAATAAAATAAAATAAAATACATACTACGAAAGCGTGTACATATGTACTGTGTATATTGTGAAACTGTTTTTGTAGCTGCTATTGTTGTTGGCTTTACAGCAACAGGCATCCGATAATTTGTAATCTTAAAAATACATTTTCCCTGTAAATATTATACATTCTCCTATGTACACTGAAAAAAATCTGTAATACTTTATTTAATTAAATTTATAAATATCATTTCATATAATTTAAAGTAAGAAGCTCCGTAGTTATAAACTATATTATCGTTCAGTTCTGTTATAAAGAACAGAAATTACATTTTAGTCTCCAGTATATTTCGGTGTGCATGGGATTTATCAATGTATTTATAAAAAATATTAATATGTATGTATCTTTCCCCTTTGCTCCTCAGCATTACATATATCAATAATAAAACTATTTTTTGTAGTGTTTTTTTTGTGTGGGTGCAAAAGTTTTCTTTGTGAATGAATGATTCATATGATACAGTTAAAGCAATGAAACAAATAAAAACGCAAAATTAAGTTTAAAAAACAGAGTGTTGTTAAAAGCACGGAAGCAGGAACGAGAGCAGCGACAGAAGGCAATAAACAGCAGCGAAAAATGAAAGGCGAGCAGCGACGGAAAACCCTATAAACAAATTTCAAATTGCTAAATCCATCTATTCAAACCAACCAAACAAACAAAGGATTCTACAAGAAAAACATAAAACCTACAACGGCATTTAAAACAACCCAATTTGTAATAACTCACAAACCAAATCACCAACCAAAATCGGGTAAAAGATCAAGAAACAACAAAAACCAAAAGCACGCGGATCTTCTTTAACGTCTCCGTTTTGGGATATAAAACATTAATGTAAGTAGGTTTTATATATTTTTTTTAAATTTGTAAAGCCGTTTGTATAATTTCCTTGGTTTTTATTAGTGTAGAAAATAGTTTTTTAATGCAATGCATAGACAGCAACATATTTGTTTAAGGTCGGCCCCTTGCGAATGCGGATTTCAGTACTGAAATGTATATCTTTTGCGTTTTGATCTCCTATTTTTCATTATCTTTGGGTTTTGGGATGTGTCATTTTCGTGGGCTTATCCAAGGGGTTTTCCGAGTTCCCTGCCGACGCTGACCTTGTGACTTTACGGATGTGGAAAAACTGATCATTCTGCGGATGCGAAACATAATCTTAGTTTCATACTGACCTTTTTGGAAATAGGGCGCTTCTTCACCGTTATAGAAGCACTTATTACATTAACCTCTGAAGGCATTGATCGGATTAAAAGGAGTAACTGTTTAGATTGTTTACTTATTGATATACATGATTCCTATTGTAATTAATTGCTTAATGATTGTTAAAAATATTAGGAACGCAAATAATAAATATGAAACAAAATATTTCTTATTAATTCAACTAAAGTTTTTTGCCATGTTCAAATATGTATGAAATATTTCAGCGAGTAACCAAAGTCGTTGATAGTCTAAGTCTCAACATAATGATTCCTGTATAATAGTTGGATTATTCAATGAACCAAGTTTCAATTTGGTGCGGCGTCTCATCAGTTCAGTTCAGAGCCCATGTTTTTACTGGTAATTTTTAAAGAAAAGCGATATTGCTCAGTGGGATTGTTAATAATGATGATATTGGCGATGATTACTTAACTCGGTGACCCCATAACAAAGTGATAACTTCCGCTGACGGTAAAATGAATTTTTTGTTTAAAGCGGAAGACTTTAGGCAAAGCCGAAAGTAAATTTAGCTCCAAACTCGAGTCCCGCATGAAATTGTAACCAAGTTGATTGCATTTAACCTAATGTCTAAAATGTAAAGACTCGGTAGGGTAACAAAGTACTAAGGGGCTTGAAAATTGTTGACATCCGAGTCGAGAATTACAGACTAAGAAAAATTGCTGTATATAGTTGATTTATTCAGTTTAATTATTTTTTTAAATATGCTTATAGAATTTCAGAATTCATATTTTCGTAAATTCACAAATTACTAACTAAAACTTTATTAATTAAATTAAATATTTAAATTTATTCAAAGAGATTATTTAAGCAGATATTAAATCTTGTAATAATAATAATAATATGTTTATTGTTGCAACGATTAATTAAACTATTTATACAGGGGTGTGTAGGGTAAGGTGACGAACACTTCAAGTCTCATATGTGACGTCATGTCAAAAATTCCGTGCTGACAATGTATTTACAATAATATTATAAAGAGTTCGCGTAAATTGTTCGAGATAATTTTGACTAAATAGGTTGAGCTAAAATTATACAACCTATTCAATTAATACATATGTGTTTTAGAGTGCTAGAGCAAACATTTGTGGAAAACCAAGTCAGATAAATATTTACAAGTAATAATAAGGTCTTTAAGAACAGTTCTTGGTACTTTGTGTTTTTTCTTTTGCGCCTTATGAAAGTGGCACCATTATATTTCAACAGTACCTTGTTGACGAACTTTTTGTAGGTATGAAGATCTAATTTTTTTTGGTATAGGTTACCATTACATCGTTTTTTTTTTCTTTTCTAAAACAGAAAATTCAATTGTTTTATGTTGATTTTTGTGAACAAAAAATGTATCAACCCAATTTGATTAAGTTAAACCCAGAACTGAAGTGCACATTTTTTGTAAGTGTTCAGTTAAATTTGTACTCCATTATAATAGATATTTACCTTTTCTTAAAGAAACAAGGAAGAACGCTATAGTCGAGTCCCTCGACTATCAGATACCCGTTACTCAGCTAAAGGGACCAAAGGGAAACGGAAATGCGCTGCGCACAAGGCTACGGAATCTAAATCTGACATCCCAATTCTCTATCTTTGATAGTTTCCGAGATATCCACGTTCATATTTACGATTTTTTTAAGTTTGTGGGCGGTTTGTGGGCGTAAAAGTGGGCGTGGCAAACTTTTTTTTATCAATCTATAGGTATTGATGAGAACAATACATTTCAGTTTAAATTTTTATTCTAGCATCAAAACTGTAGGAGCCACAGTTTTGGGCGGTTTGTGGGCGTAAGAGTGGGCGTGGCACTCTACTGAAACAAACTTGCGCTGCGTAAGAAGCTCAGGAATCTGCACGCCAAAGTTCAACAGCCTAGCTCTCATAGTTTCCAAGATCTCAGCGTTCATCCGGACAGACAGACAGACGGACAGACGGTCAGACGGACATGGCTAGATCGACTCGGCTAGTGATCCTGATCAAGAATATATATACTTTAAGGGGTCGGAAACGCTTTCTTCTGCCTGTTACATACTTTCCGACGAATCTAGTATACCTTTTACTCTACGAGTAACGGGTTAAAAAATAAACAATTTTCACATCTGAATAGAGTTTTTCTGTGTATTTATCAGTTCGTCATCTTACCCTTCATCTTTTAAAAGTGAAAAAATATTGGTTTACGCCAAGAGCTGTAGTATTTAATTCCGCTGGAATTTTACCATCGAACTTTTACAGGAATATGATGTCATCAACTTGCTGCTGGTTAATCTTTTGTAAAATATTAATTTTTGGAAAAGTGACTTTCAAAGAACGAATCGATCGAATCGTATACCCTACACTACCTAATTAACTATTACTACTAATTATGTAAAGATAACACAAAATTTTTTCGGTGCATAATAAAAACGCACGTAAAATGCTCCCAACATCATTATCAGCATAAGAAATTCCGTGGTTGGAATTGGACCTATATAGCTACATATAGTTGATGGGGATCTGTGCGGGCCCAGACTTCCCCAACTCCCCACCCGCGTCATCTGAGAATCCATAACAAAATAATTTTCGAGGCTCTTCTGAGTCCCACGTGCCCATGGCTATGTAGCCGCGTTTAAATTGATTCAACTGCATCGGGGCAAATAGCATCGGATGGGCGATCCGTAGGGCAATACGTGCCTAAGGGCTCAAAGCCCGAAAACCAAATACCAAAGCAGATTTCCGACCTTCACTTACATTCAAACTTGGAAAATATTTGTTTTGAAATGTTTATTTCCCTTTCTTTGAGATACAATTCATGAATACAGCACTCAAAACAACTCTTTGGGCAATTTGACCAATAAAATAATAAATATTTTCCCTTACATAATACGTTAACGTTAGGGTTAGTAGTATAACTATAAGTATAACTTTCTAGTAATACATAGGTGAAATAAAAGTAATTTTCTAATTACGTTTTCCAAAACTGACTTCCTCCTACACCTTTTAGAGGTGGCATTTGACTTCCAGCTATTGTGAAAGCTTGTTAAAGAACTAACAGAATATATGTTTTAATTAAAGTCTCAACCCTTAAGAGTTTGACTTTGGGTCCTGGGAATTACAAAAGTAAATAAAAAAGTTTGGAAAATTTCACGTTAGGGTAACAATTTTTGATAGGTAACTATCTATTTCCTATTGCAAAAACAAAATATGCACATCACGTGAACGCAACTATGTCAACAGTAGCTTAACTATGAAATAGTAAACAAAGCATAAGCAAATACAACTATTTTAAATAGTAAAGTACTATTTTTTTTTTATAAATATATATACTTTATTTATATAAGCATCTATATATGTCAGTTTGGCCAAGAAAATTTTGTTATGTGTGTGCACGCAAATGGATTCCAAGAACGCAGCTATTTTTCAAGAGCCAGTATGTGGAAACTAAAAAGTCCAGTAAAAGTTCTTAGTGGAAAAGTATTTCTACTGTGAAAAAAACCATTATGCTTGATTTCTGTATACAAAAGAAAAGCGTTGATCAAAACGTCATTATACGTTCTAAGATAGCCTGGGTATTCCCCAAACTGTTGAATTGCTGAATTGTTGAAAATTCAACAGAAAATTTCAGCAATTAAGGGAACGACCCTAAAAGTTCCCTGTTGAATTTTCAATTTTAAGATGATCAGCTGTTTGTCAGATTGTCAAATTGCCTGCTGTGTTTACCAAAGATTATGTTTAAAATTAAGGAAAATGCCGAAAAAAAGCTAAACTATTAGAACTGCTAACAGGCAGCATCCTATTAGATATCCTTTATATGCATATTTTATACGAATGCAATTCCTCCATGTTTACAATTGACCAGAGTTACACTCTTACTTTTAGTCGAGAACAGCGACAACTCTGGTTTTCAGCAATTATACAAAATTTTCAACAGCCCCGAGGCTGTTGAATTGCTGAAATTTCTGACAGTTGACTTTGTATGGAACAGCTGATTAACAGCTGATCAAAATTCAACAATTCAGCAATTCAACAGTTTAGGGAATACCCTGAGCATTAAAAAGTAGAAAATATTTTGAAGTCACATTAACAATTAAGATTACGTTGCCCCCATACGATTTTTAGGCTCCTAAATCGACCCGTCCTAATGTATGTTCTTGATCAGGATCACTAGCCGAGTCGATCCAGCCATGTCCGTCTGTCTGTCCGTCCGTATGAACGCTGAGATCTCTGAAACTACAAGAGATAGAATTTTGGAATTAGGCATGCATATTCCATAGATTATTACGCAGTGCAAGTTTATTTCAGCAATGTACCACGCCCACTCTAACGCCCACATATCGCGCTCACAGTTTTGATACTAGAAACACAAACGTAACTGAAATGTATTGGTCTCGTCAATACCTATCGATTGACCTATAAAAATTGTTCACGCCCACCGTAACGCCCACAAACCTCCCAAGCAATTTTTCCTTTTTGTCTGCCCTCTATCTCTCTAATAAATTAATCTTCCTAATTCAATTATCTAATTCCGGTTATGTTAATGTAAACTTTAAATTTCTGAAAAACAATGGTTGTGGCGCGGGAGGGGTCTACTCGCTCTTTGAATTACCCCTCTCTCCATTCTGACCTGCAGTGCATTCACATAAAGGAAAAAGAAAGAGACGTACCCAGTGTTGAAAAGCACTAAAACGAATTTAGTGCACGTAACAGCGTCATGTTTTCCCGTTATTCCACGATTAACTCTCGCATAGCGAAACCCGTGCGCCTAATGCAACTTTTTTGCGAATCTTCGAAGCGCATTCCAATTTTAAAGCGTTTATCCTAACATTTTATCTTAACTTTTATCAATTTTCAATATAAAAGCTGAGTAACGGGTATCTGATAGTCGAGACTCTCGACAATAGCGTTCTGTCTTGTTTGATCTAAAGCAGTGGTGCCCATGGCCTGATTCGCGAGTCTGGGAGTCCTATGCCGGCGCTCTGTCACGACCGTTTACGGTCGTTATCATTAAGATAATTTAATATTTACATAGTGATTACAGTTCCGTAACCGTGCAACTATCTTTGTTATTAAGCAACAATTTTCTTTAAATTATTTTACAGCATCACTTCACCTTCCTAACGTTAATTTAAAGGTTTTTAGTATTTTTGCTAAGAATTATAATAGTAATAAAAAAAATATTACGATTTCGCCTAAAAAGGTAGGAAATAAAAAACGCAAAAAAAATTTAAGAAAAAAAAATTGTTTTTGACTGACAAGAAAAAATTTGTTTTCTTAACAAAAGGATGGACCACGCCCATCTTTCTTGTTTAATTCCTTTACATTTTATTTACTTAATTCAAAAAACACAACTTTTATGTGTTGCTTCGTTTTTAAGTTATTTCTTTATTTATTATCATTTTTTTTATTACACTTTATTGTATTTGTATGGGCACCACTGATCTAAAGTATACATTTTTAAACATTATTTGTGATAAACCCTTTATACATTTCTTAAGGTGCTACAAAGGGTTTTGTGCCAAAAATAAACTTAATTTTTTTGTTATGTGTATGTATATCCAGAAGGCATGAAAATGAATTTCTTATTGCGATCATTTTCATATTTATCTTATTTTTCATTCATAGTATTCAACAATTTATTCACCTGTTGAACACGTTTGGGCGCAAATGTTAATAAGGTAATACATGTTTGCCGTTAGAGCGAAGAGTCTCCACCCGCCTTAACCCTCCTCTTCAACTTATTCACCATTTTAGCCCCCCGCCTACTGACTTTGAGCCCCATGTGCAGCGTAGCGTTTCCCTCTCTCTCTGAACCTTGCTTTCCCGCCACGGTTATTTAACCATGAAGGCGGATGAGTATGGGATTGTGGGGAAAAGGGTGGGGTGTTTTTGACAGGGGGTTTGTACGATGAGTACATTCGCTGAGTCATCACCAAGTGAAGAGTGTAGCACGCACCGCTCTTGCCTAAAATCATCCAACCGTCAAAGTGTCGACGAACAGGTGCCTTAGCTCCAGGGATGATTAAATATGGGGCTGTGGGAGAAATGTGGCGTGGATTCAGGAGCGGTTATATGATTCCCAGTGTTTTCACATCACCATAAAGGTAATATCCTGTAAAACTGTAAATTTTAGTTTTAACAGAAAATGTAGTTTTCCATATTACATATCAATTAACAAGAAAAGAAGCAAACTTCGGCCAGCCGAAGAGTATAGATCTTTCCTGTAAAAAGAAGAGAGTACGCTATAGTCCAGTGTCTCGACTATCGTATGCCCGTTAATCAGTCAATTTATAAACTAATGGTTCGACTTAACCAACTTTTTGCACGTCAATGGATACTAACAATTTACACTAAAAATCTTCATAAATGTGGACGGCACAAACTTTTGAGAATTTTTGGCGTCAGATTGAGCGTCGCATTCGGCTGAAGTCAAGTGCCTCGACTATCATATACCCGTTACTTTGTTTCAAGTAAAACAGAAGCTACCTTTTGCAAGCCGAAGTTTCTATACCCTTGCAGGTCGTTCCCGTGGGAGCATTGTATACACAGAGCTTTCAGATTTTTAGAAATCTATACTAATTATACAAATTTTAAGATAATGTTCCATTTCAATTTACTACCGTGTATATTTCGAAAACGAAATATAACGGTCTGTGTATTATTTTGACATTAATTGCTCGATCGTTCCTATGGCAGCTATGTATATGATGGAGTCGTCCGATTCGATTTAAATTTTAGTCGAGTCCTAAAATATTAAAAGAATGATATTTTGAATGTATGGGATCAATAAGATCAATTTTATTTTACACTGAAAGAAGATCTTCAAATATGTGGGCGCCAGACAGACTTTAGCGTCATGGGAGCTTGTGGGCGCTAGAGTAGGCGTGGCACTTTGCAGAGACAAACTTGCACTGCGCAGGATCTGTAGAATCTACATGCTTAATCCCAACTTTGTTGCTTTAATAGTTTTCGAGATCACAGTGTTCATACGGACATACGGACATGGCTAGATCGACTCGGTCAAGAATATATATTTTATACTTTATAGGGTCGAAAACACTTCCTTCTGGCTGTTACATACTTTTCGACAATTATATGATCGCAAACTTTTCCTTCTGCCTGTTACATAATATCCGACGAATATAATATTCCCTTTACTCTACGAGTAACGGGTGTAAAAATGTGAGCGGCAGAGCGATAGATTTCCCAAACCCCGCCTATCGTTAAAATCTTGAAGTTCTAAAATTTTTAGATGGGTTGATGGATAATAATAATCGAAACGGTCTCATCTAATTTTAAAAATGTGTGCGCAAGAAAAACCTAAGGTTTGTAGCACACTTGGATATTGCGAAATGGCGCTGAGTGAGAAGCTAAGGAATCTAAATCTAGTATCCCAACTCTCTAGCTTTAAAGCTTCACACGGACAGGCGGACAAACAGATAGACGGACATGGCTAGATCGACTCGGCTACTAGGTCGGAAACGCTTTCCTCTACCTGTTAAAAACGTTTCCCCCAATGCAATATACCCTTTTACTCTACGTTTTACGGGTATAAAAACGTCCAATTGTGGTGATTTGAGTATGGCGCACGTTGCTGATATAGATGTTGCCGCAGCTATTTGCGTTGCCGTTGTTGATGGTGGCAAGCGGAAGTAGAAAACGCTGACCGCCTAATCGCTGCTCCATCAAAATTGTAGCGACTATACCTACATATGTACATATATACACGCAGGTGCACTGCCCCCAGCAATGTGTTGCTGCCATTACAATACAATTTTTTATTGTTCTTGTTTGTAGCTACCGCTCGTAATATCTATTACTCGCCACGGTCATTCTTTTTTCCGTATGACGCCGATGATGAGGACTGTTTCTTCCGCGTCAGTTCCAGCTGAATGCGTCTCTTCCACTCCCGCTTGCAATTCTTTTTTATTTGATATTATTAAACATCTTTCATTCCGTTTTCATTTCTATTTCCACACTTTCTGCTTAGTTTTTGGCAAAATGATTTAATCATACCCGCAATACTTTAAACCATAAGAAGGGAAAAACACGGGCAAAAGGCTTACAAAAAGACGGAATAATAAGAATCGTCATCGGAAATTCAACAAGCACAGCATTATCCTGTATTGAAAATAAGCGACGAAAGGAACAAGCGTAAAGCGAAAATTAACCTGGTCACTACAGGACTTTTCCAACTTAATTGCTTAAGTTTTTTTAAAATGTATTACATTTATTTATATTTATTATACCCGTTACTCTTAGAGTAAAAGGGTATACTAGATTCGTCGGAAAGTATGTAACAGGCAGAAGGAAGCGTTTCCGACCCCATAAATCTTGATCAGGATCACTAGCCGAGTCGATCTAGCCATGTCCGTCTGTCCGGATGAACGCTGAGATCTTGGAAACTATGAGAGCTAGGCTATTGAGATTTGGCGAGCAGATTAGATTCCGCAGCCTTGTACGCAGCGCAAGTTTGTTATGCGAATATGCCACGCCCACTCTAACGCCCACAAACCGCCCAAGCCTGTGGCGCCCACAATTTTTATGCTAGATTAAAAATTTTAACTGAAATGTATTGGTCTCGTCAATGCCTATCGATTAATCCAAAAATTTGCCACGCCTACCCTAACGCCCACAATGCTTAAATCTGTCTTCCGCCGGTAGGTGGCTCATTTAAATCTCGCTTTGCTGCTTGCATATCTCTATTTCCCTTTGGTCCCTTTAGCTGAGTAACGGGTATCTGATAGTCGAGGTACTCGACTATAGCGTTCTTCCTTGTTTTTTTTATAAAAAACTTCTTGTATATGTTGGGTATAGCGACGATCGATTTGTTTTTTGAGGTTACTTTGTGAAAATCATATTTTTATACCCGTTTCCGTTGAGTAAAAGGGTATACTAGATTCGTCGGAAAGTATGTAACAGGCAGAAGGAAGCGTTTCCGACCCCATAAAGGATATATATTCTTGATCAGGATCACTAGCCGAGTCGATCTAGCCTTAAGACTAAGTATTTAATGAGTTAAATTGCCAATTCGATGCATTGCGCCCATTTAACTATTATATTGGTCAATTTGACCAACAAGTTTTTCTGTGTGTAGGTTTTACCTGAATTTTTTTGAACTCCCTCGTTTCCCCATGTTATGTTTGAAAATAGCAAGTGTGAAAGCATATGTTTTTACAATGCTATCATTGTGTCCCAGGCCCGAAAAAGCCTAACATTTAGCCCTAGGGCTTTTTTGCGGCGGATGTTGAATGTTGCATCAGAGGCGTGGTCACAGAAGGAAGCGGGAGGCGTGTCAGGTTGTCGGCGGACCGTGGGTGTACGTTGAGGGAATGCAATGCTTTTTCATTGCAAGTTTTGGGATCCACGCAAAATGAAAACGCGTGTTTGGCAGCGACTTCATGTTGCTGATACTCTTGGTGTTCCTGCTTTTGTTAGTGCTGTGGCTGCTGCAGCATTGCCTGTTGTTGCTGTCGTGTCGTTGATGTAGCTGCTGTAATTGTTGGCGTCCGTTACAGCTGTTTGCGGTGGCCGGGCAATGTTTTGGTGAAAAATTCCCATTTTGCTTTTGCGATTTTTATTCCGCACTTCTTTACTTTATTTATTTTAATATTTTTGGTACTTTTTTATGTTATATCTTGTTTATGCTAGCATGTTACCGCAGCGTTGTTAAGGTTTCAGTTGTTTCTGCAGCTTTTGTAGTTTATTATGCAATACGTAGCTTTTCCAGGGGTTTTCGTTTTACGACAGCAAAAATAGCACTTTAAACAAATAAACACGACAAGCCAATGAGGTGATTAACAGGAATGTTAAATTTAAAATGCATATTTTAACCATTTAACAGGATTAAAATTTAACTCTAAGAACTTTTTATTTATCTCAAAAACTAGCAGTAATCATTGATAATACTGCATGTCCATTTTCTGTTTTGCAAATACCCAAAAACAAAGAAAATTAAAATAGCGAAAAGTATTTGTTAATGGTGATTACATATATACCGTGCTTTGTCGACGTCTTGTTTTCAATCGGTCAATACTGCTTTCGAAGTTGGTCTTTTTAGTAGCTTTCACTCGATTTATGCTCAGTTTGGATTGCCATTTCGCACCATTTTCGCACTCTATTGAATTTACTAATTATTTATTTTGTTTGGTAGAGCTTTTAAATGAATGGTCCGATATTAATAGTTATTTTTACATTCGTTTACATTTTTACAAAATATTAAACAATATGGACTCTAGACGGGCTTAAGCGTTATAGGCATTAGAGTGGGCGTGGTACCCTGCTAAAACAAACAATCAATTATTGAAAGAAGCTTTTATTGTGCGCACTATGTCGCGTCGTGAACGTGTCGCGTGGCCTCCAGACCGTGCGACTCAAAACAGCCGGACTATTTGTGGGGTTTGTGAAGTCAGTTGTATACGCAGATAAGCCCGAGACGATTAACGTCTTGAAAGCGAATATTCGACCACTATTGCTACCGCAAGTGCTCGAAAATTTTGGTCTCTCGACTGGAATTTATTTCATAGAAAACATAATGGCAAACCCTTATCTTTACAATAAAGCTTATTTCATGCGCACAACATTAAATTCAACCCTTTTATTTGTTTTTGAAAACCACACGTTAAAACAAGGAAGAACGCTGTAGTCGAGTACCTCGACTATCAGATACCCGTTACTCAGCTAAAGGGACCAAAGGGAAATGGAGATATGCAAGCAGCAAAGCGAGATTGAAATGCACCACCTACCGGCGGTAGACAAATTTTAGCGTTATGGGCGTGGCAAATTTTTTTTTGGATCAATCGATAGGTATTAATAAGAACAATATATTTCAGTTAAAATTTTTATTCTAGCATCAAAACTGTAGGAGCCACAGTTTTGGGCGGTTTGCGGGCGTTAGAGTGGGCGTGGCACTCTGCTGAAACAAACTTGCGCTGCGCAGGAATCTCAGGAATCTGCATGCCTAATCCCAGTATTGTAGCTCTTATAGTTTCCGAGATCTCAGCGTTCATACGGACAGACGGATATGGCTAGATCGACTCGGCTAGTGATCCTGATCAAGAATATATATACTTTATTGGGTCGGGGCGCTTCCTCCTACCTGTTACATACTTTTCTCCGAATACAATGTATCCCTTTACTTTTCGAGTAACGGGTATAAAAACACAACCTTAAAATAATTGACATATTAATCGCTTAAAGTATAGACATTTCAAGACATCATTTGTGGATTTTTGATTTTTTTGATAACCAAAATACACAAAAAGACAAAAAAGTGGCAAACTTAAAATATTTCTCATCTTATATAATGACGTCATATAAGAAGGCGTTGATGTTTCTGGTGTGCACAGAGCATGACATGATCAATTAGTTGGTCACGCCAGTCGGAAGTTTGGCAACCCTTCTGAAAGATGAAACGCTCTAGAACGCCCTTTTTCCACAAAACGAAAAACAGAAAAAATGTTCCACGAACGCCTTTAACGCTATAGTCTGTCTAGCCCCCATATTTTTAAAGATTTTGTGAAAAAGTAAAAAAAACATTTTGATTTGGCTGTGCATTCTCATCTGAATGCTGAAAATGGATACAACCGAACACAAGAGTAAGCACTCAGAAAACAAACGAACCACAGTAGGCTCAAAAATGCATCATGTACGAAATGGGCTTATTTTTTTGTTTCAAGAACGTTATATTCTTAATGTGAGAACATTTTCGCGCGAAATCAAGATTGATATGTTCTTGATCCATGAATTTAATATGGTTTAATTAAGTACGATTTATTCTAAAAGCATGTCTGAATTATAAAAATAAAATAGAGAATTTAAAAAAATGTATAAAATTTGCTATAGAATGAACGATTTATTTTTATTTGTACAAATATAATCCGATTTATTCATAAATCAATTGCAAGCTATGAAATGAAATGTTCTCAATCCAACAACATTGTGTTGTTGTAATCCAATTTACAATACTTATTTTGTATAATCATACACTAAATTACTGATAAATGTATAGAGATTAGTAAATAAAAATGTGCCCTTTTACTTACGAAACAATTTAGTGAAAATCACTTACCTCTCCTAGGATTCGATCCCGCAACCGCACGCGCTGCAGGCGGATGACCTAATCGGTGAGCCACGCTCGCTCTAACGCGGCGATAACCATGACATACAGAAGTATTTTCAAGTTCATATTTTATTTCTGTACAATATTATTTTTTACTCAAGAATGTTTGCATACGAAATGGAAATATATTTTTAGATTTTTGTGTACTTATGTTAAGTGCAAATTCGTCTAGTTATAAGAACTAGACGAATAGGATATTAAACCTGATTTTTCTGAAATGAAGTACTTTTAGTGATCAATTTAAGAATTTTATTGCTTACCAAGAAAATATTTTTGATATCTTAGGCTTAGTAGCAATTGTACTTCTTTTGTGCCGTTTATTAAATAATGTTCTTAAATCAAGGACATTTTTGGATAATTTTGGGCTTCAGTCTGATTTATTCTAGTTTTAAGAACGCGCAGAATATTCATTATTTAAACAAACCCAAAAATAAAAATATACGGAAAAATTCACTCTGGCGACCACATTTTTATACCCTTGCAGAGGGTATTATGATTTCAGTCAGAAGTTTACAACGCAGTAAAGGAGACGTTTCCGACCCCATAAAGTATATATATTCTTGATCAGCATGACTAGACAAGTCGATCTAGCCATGTTCGTCTCTCAGTTTTAAAGCTATCAGGCTGAAACTTTCCCAAAAGTCTTAAATCTTTTGCAGGTAGTATATAAGTCGGTACCAGCCGGATCGGACAACTATATCCTATAGCTCCCATAGGAATAATCGAAAAAAAAAATTTATAAAAATTATATCTTTGGTGTTTTTTAACATATAACCTCCTACGCTTTAAAATTACATTTGTATACCCTTGCAGAGGGTATATTGATTTCAGTCAGAAGTTTGCAAAGCAGTGAAGGAGACGTTTCCGACCCCATAAAGTGTATATATTCTTGATCAGCATGACTAGACGAGTCGATCTAGCCATGTCTGTCTGTCCGTCTGTCCGTCCGTTTCCACGCAAACTAGTCTCTCAGTTTTAAAGCTATCGGGCTAAAACTTTCCCAAAAGTCTTATATCTTTTGCAGGTAGTATATAAGTCGGAACCAGCCGGATCGAACCACTATATCTTATAGCTCCCATAGGAATAATCGAAAATAAAATTTAAAAAAATTATATCTTTGGTGTTTTTTGTCATATAACCTCCAAAGCTTGGAAATAACATTTTTTAATTAGTTTTGAATTTTGAATAAAATTTTATCAAAATCGGGCTACTATATCATATGGCTGCCATAGGAACGATCGAAACGTTTGTGGAAAAATAATATGAAACAAATTATAGCTTCGGTGTTTTGCAACATATAACCTCCAACGCTTGCAAATAAAATTTTTTAATTAGTTCTGAATTTCGAATTTAATTTTATCAAAATCGAAAGACTATATCATATAGCTGCCATAGGAACGATCGGAAAATTGGTAGGAAAATAATATGAAACAAATTATAGCTTCGGTGTTTTTTAACATATAACCTCCTACGCTTGGAAATAACATTTTTTAAATAGTTCTGAATTTCGAATTTAATTTTATCAAAATCGGACGACTATATCATATAGCTGCCATAGGAACGATCGGAAAATTGGTAGGAAAATAATATGAAACAAATTATAGCTTCGGTGTTTTTTGACATATTATCCTATACTATTGGGAATATCATTTTTTGTGTTTTTAAATTTAATAATTATAGCTGCAAGGGTATATAAGCTTCGGCTTGCCGAAGCTAACTTTCTTTTTTGTTTAATTAGATCTGAAGAAGATTGAAGAATGTTAACAAAAAAACTAAGGCCATTGGGGCACTAATAGTAAACTGGTACCGGACGATGAAATGTTGAGAATACTAAATAATTTCTGTTGCGAGGTTAAATCTCCTCCAAGCTAAATGGAAGCCAACTCTCATTCTCATATAATTTTTAAGAGTTTTGGTTTAAACGTGCTTTTTAAAGTAATATCTTTGCTAATTTTATATATGAAATATTAAACAGTTGGAATTCTTTAACAATTGCAAAAACAGTATTTCTTGAAAACGTAATTTTTACAGGAGCTTATATTGTACTTTTAAAAATACAATATCTTTTTTTCAAAAGTCGACAAAGAATGAAAGAAGATGTAAGAGAATGATTCCACATTCAACTGACACATGACCGACTTAGATCTGCAAACAATGGGACCCAAAATTCGAAGCAATTGAAACAGCAACACCAGCCACTCACATTGTATTGTGCGAGTATATGCACTGGAAAATTATGTGAGAAATTTATTAAAATGGTTGCGACAGCGAAATGCAAGCAAGCAATTTGACAGTAGCCCTTGAGATACCCCCTTGGGCCCTCACCCCTGGTCGAAGTCACGCAAATGCTTGAGAATGCAGCGCGGTCAAAGTTTGCTGCAGCTGCAACAGTTGTTGCTGGTGTTGCAGTTGCTGCTTCTGCCGTTCTTGTTTGCTGTGTGTGTCATCTTCTGTAGAGGATTTCAATGAACTCATGGCGCCCTCAGCGTAAGGCGGAGTGGTGATGGTTTGACCACAAATGCTGACAGGCCGCCGATTCAAATGTGTAGTAAGAAAACTAGAAATGATTTTTATTAACTAACACCTTAAACAATATCTGTCTATACGGCGGCTTTGCCCTTCCGAAAATTTGTCAGTTTGCCCGCCATCCAAATCTGGCAGATTTTTAATGCCATATTTAAGCAATAGTTTATTCTTCTTTTTAAAGTAATCATTTCCATCCCATGGAAAAATCTTTTTCAAATATTAATATTTGTAGGTACTATTAATAGCTATATACGTTATTAAAATTCACTCTTACAATTAAAAATTATGTACATTTCTGAAAATCTTGTTTTAATGATAAATACTGAGAAAACTAGAGAACGAAAACAACAAGAGCAAAGCTGATTGTTTTTATACCGTCGGAAAGTATGTAACAGGCAGAAGAAAGCGTTTCCGACACCAAAAAGTATATATATTCTTGATCAGGATCACTAGCCGAGTCGATCTAGCCATGTCCGTCTGTCCGTATGAACGCTGGGATCTCGGAAACTATAAAAGCTACAAGCAGAGTGCCACGCCCACTCTAACGCCCACAAACCGCCCAAAACTGTGGCTCCTACAGTTTTGATGCTAGAATAAAAATATAAACTGAAATGGATTGTTCTCATCAATACCTATCGATTGACCCAAAAAAACCGCCCACAAACTTCAAAAAATCGTAAATATGAACGTGGATATCTCGGAAACTATCAAGGATAGAGAACTGGGATCTCAGACTAAGATGCCGTAGCCTTATACGCAGCGCAAGTTTGTTACGCGTATATGCCACGTCCACTCTAACGCCCACAAACCGCCCAAGCCTGTGGCGCCCACAATTTTTATGCTAGATACAAAATTTTATCTGAAATGTAATGGTCTCGCCAGTACTCCCTTTACTCGTAGAGTAAAAGGGTATACTAGATTCGTCGGAAAGTATGTAACAGGCAGAAGGAAGCGTTTCCGACCCCATAAAGTATATATATTCTTGATCAGGATCACTAGCCGAGTCGATCTAGCCATGTCCGTCTGTCCGTCTGTCCGGATGAACGCTGAGATCTTGGAAACTATGAGAGCTAGGCCATTGAGATTTGGCGTGCAGATTCCTGAGCTTCTTACGCAGCGCAAGTTTGTTTCAGTAGAGTGCCACGCCCACTATAACGCCCACAAGCCGCCCAAAACTGTGGCTCCTACAGTTTTGATGCTAGAATAAAAATTTTAACTGAACTGTTTTGGTCTCGTCAATACCTATCAATTGACCAAAAAACAAGTTTGCAACGCCCACCCTAACGCCCATAACGCTTAAATCTGTCTACCGCCGGTAGGTGGCGCATTTCAATCTCGCTTTGCTGCTTGCTTATCTCCATTTCCCTTTGGTCCCTTTAGCTGAGTAACGGGTATCTGATAGTCGAGGCACTCGACTATAGCGTTCTTCCTTGTTTTTTAGTTAAAATTTTCTTAAACCAAGAGCAGTTTTTTTTTATTTTAGTAAAAGCGCGCTCGGCCCACTATTGAGCACGAAAGTACTGAAATCGAGTCTGGTGTATAACGAGAACAAGATATAGCGAGTATCAGATACCCCTTACTCAGCTAGCCATCTTCAAAATAAATACACTTCTTACATTTTATCTACATTACATCCTACACGGTGCTCTTGCTAAATAATGGCGTAAAATCACAATTAAACAATTTTTGGCGTGCCGGTAGGTATTATTATTATATTATTATTATATCATTATCAAGCGAAATAAAATAAAATTTATTTTCAATTTTAATATCTGAAAATGTAGGCGCCACAGTTTTGGACGGTTTGTGTGCGTTAGAGTGGGCGTGGCATCTTGATGCAATAAACTTGCGCTGCGCAATAATTTATAGAAATACCATGCCTAATCCAAAAATTCTAGTTTTTACAGTTTCCGAGATCACAGCGTTTATACGGACGGACAGACAGACGGAAGTGTCTAGATCTATTTTATAGGGTCGGAAACGCTTTCCTCTACCTGATATATACTTTTGGACGAATCTTCCATACCTTTTACTCTACTAGTAACGGGTATAAAAAGTTCCCAAATTGTCATGAGCCCCGGTATCAAAACGTCCGCGGGCTTTATGACACCCTCAAAAGTGTCGCACCATTTTAAAGAAACAAAATGGTGACCTGCGCTGTAATTTAAAAATATATTGAAACAAAAGTTAATTTTCAACTATCTGTCTGCAGTACGGGTAGAGCAATAGAGAATTTTTTAAGCGCTGTTCCAGACTTTGGTAGCACTCAAAGCATATTTGAGCCTACATGGCAGAAGAACCGCGTCCCTTGGCCTTTTATATATTCCTATTTTGAATCAAAATAGAAACTTTACTCCTGATTTGTGCTTTCCCATTTAAGTAAGTCATTTTTTTGATTTATGCAACACTTAAACAATTCTTTTGAAAAAATTTTTGACAAACAGATCTCGTAATTCTTTTTTACATTTACTTTGAATACACTTTACAAATTTTAAGAAGTTAAACACGTTATTCAATTTTTTGAGTGGGCGTTATGACACTTTTAAAAGTGTAAAAGTGTAATAACGCCCGCGGGCGTATTGACACTGAGCATTATGACACGCACCATTTTACAAAATATAAAAAAATGTGGGCGCTAGAACAGTTTTTTGGGCTATGGGCGTTAGAGTGGGCGTGGCACCCTGCTGAAATAAGCTTGTGCTGCGCACGAACCTCTAGAATCTGCATGTAAAATCCCAATTTTCTAGCTGTCATAGTGATCAATGATCATCAAACCCATCTATATGCCAAAAATGGTTCAATAATCCAGCAAACAAAGTGTGCAATCTCGGAAAGAAACGATTCAATTTTTGCGATCGGAAGCGCTTAGTACGAGGAAAAACAGTACTCTAAAAGGGTAAACCAGTATTTCTCTCTTCAAAAAATTGTTGTTGAAAGTGAGTAAATTACATTCAATGTGAGACTCAAATAATTCTCTCTGTGTGCGTTTAAGAATTATGAACGCATCTCATAATTAGGATAATTAGCTAATATATTTTTCAAAGTGGATCAAGTAATAAAAGAAACAACGCCATCAGCATTGGAAGTTTTTAACTTTGAAGCGGTCAATGGTTTTTTGGTGCGAAGCACTTAATTTGATGCTGCTTATAATCAAGGTGTGCGGAAAACAGAGACTGGAATTCATTGGTGGCCAATATCCACTATCCAATGGCAACAGGCCAGTGGATCACGACCAAGCCTTCTGCGGACGTGAGCGGGCGAACTGGCTGCAGACATGTGACGGCAACTGCAGAAACAACAGTGATAAGCGCAAGCATAGAAAGTTTAATGACTCCAGTGAACTAAGCAACGCAGAACGACCTCTTCTTGGTCTAATCGGAATGGAAACACAAAACTACTTTGAGAAAAGTCGAAAAATCCAGAGAAGGTAAATAATGGGGGAAAACAATTTACGAGCCTGCATTATTCAGTGTGATACACTGCAAACATAGGATTTTCTTCAATGATAAAGTATATGCACCTAAAGCTTTACACTACAACAACTAAGATATTATTTGCAGTATTGAATTCGTTTTTTCACTTTGTTGAGTCAAAAACCGATAGAGATATAGAGAGTATACATACATTTCTTCAAAAAGAAGATTGCATCGCCATGTTTCTATAGATCGCTTTCATATGTCATCGTTGATAATAAATGTGCCTTAAGCCCCACTCCACTGCCTTTTGGCGCGCAGAGAACCGCCACATACGACTCATGTTTTTGGGTACCCCTGACATCGGAGCTGGTTTATTCCATCAGCTACAGACTATAGAATATAAGCGATGATGATGATGGTGTCTCCTTGACATTATCAATAAGTCTTAATTGAGCTTTAATCGTGTCTTGGACGCGGTTCTTTTCTTTCAGTCGGAGGAGTTCAAGACCTAAGCTGTGTCCGCAACTAAATATATACACAAATTGGGAAATATTAAAGGTGGAATTAACAAAGATTCGAAAATTGAGGAATGCTGTGCAATTGGAATCAGAGACTGGTATAATGTTGGATAATACTGCTCAATATATCAGCTTTTTATCAGTTTTAACCGTTTTTGTTAAAGGTTTTGGATGGCTTCTTAGAAATTGCAGGTATTACATTGCATTAATTAGAGAGATAGAAAGGAAATTTACCTAGAACAAGTCCATGCAAATTAATAACGGATATCATAAGTTTATTCGTCCAAAAATCTGTCTTGGTCCCGAATAAAATAGCTCGTTAAGTATCTGAGTGTGAATTCACTTAACGTTTTCTTTTTCTTACTTCCCGTGGTATTTTTGTAGTCGTTGAAGTTTTCATTGTTCATAAATTTTAACGGACTTATAATCATTATCATTTAAAAGTCTTCGTCGCCAACTCGTTGTGATTGTTGTTATTGCAGTTATTCCCCGTTTTTTGTTGCCAAAAGAAAACAAATAAAAGAATTGCGTTTAATTTAAACATTTTTTGCATACGAGCGAATTATGAACGGCAGTAAAAACAAGTCGAAAAAAAAACACAAAAATTAATAACAACGTCTGACGATTGCAACAGGCGCTAATTTGATTTTTGTTGCTGTTACGACGCCTCGGCAACTTGCAATATTGCAGCAATTGTTTTTGCCTCTGGGTTTTATTTTCGTATATTTATTTTTTTCGTTACCGTCTGGCAGTTACATTTAAACTTGTTTTTGGCACTTGGCGGCATTTCTCACTCGTTTTATTTTTATTATCTTTTTTTATTTGCTCTTCGCTGGCTTTCTTGATTACTCGCTTGATTTCTAGACAAGTTTTACCGCTGGGGCCCTAACCACCGAAACCCGACTGCCGGGTGCCTTATGCCGCCCGAATAGAAAACACGGATTCAATGTTTAATAGGAGAAATATAACATTTTTTCATGCCTCTGTGCAAATTTCTGTTCAGTTATTGAACCGCTTATGCTAGGCGTTTTGTAATTGCACTCATTGAAATTTTACCATAAAATCGCCCTAAAAACGAGGAAAATCGATGTAAAACGACGGACAATGTCGACTGGCTAACAAAATATGGGCAACATTTTCTAAAAAAAGGCTTGTATTGGTCTTACATTTAGGGCGATTTTTCCTTAATCTAGGTCGGTTTTTCTGTTTTCAAAGGTAAATACAGTATACATATGAAAAACGTGTTAAAAACTAACGGCGATATTTCTTAAAATGATGGTGACTTTCTTATTTGAATGGTAAATTGCCTTAAATAAAAGGCAATTGTTTCTTAAACGTGTTGTGTTTATATGTTTCAAAGGTAAAGCACCTTAAAAACAAGGGCAAGTGACCTAAAAATTAGAACAAATTTTTATCAAAAAATCGTGTTTGGACATGTTTGCTGGTTCTCGGCAAACATTTTCTGCGGGGTACTTTTCCTGGAATTTTTTAAGGATTATTTGACTCAGTGTCCTTTTTTATCATTTTAGAGGGTGAGAAGGCAAGGCAAGGTGATTATTCGGCCGCTCAACGCATGTTGGTAAAGCGCTATTTACTCTGCACTCTGCGGCTTTAATTTGGCTTTGCTTCTCTTGTTTAATTGCAGAATTACCCCAACACGCAGCAACCATAAGAAGTATTGGGCATCCTGTGAAAAGATTATCTGCCAGATTGGAAAGGACTTTTTTCATTGCCTCTCGCCAACTTCATATATCATTTGAATTTATGTGACCTGATTTAGGGTGAGTACTCGTTTAATGGCCAGATATATTAACGAATAGCAACAGACAGCTCCATTTTTTTAAGTGACCCTTTTGATTAAGTTTGGGTCAGTTCATCAAATTTCCATTCACAGGAAGTTAACTTTTTTGAAGACCCTTTATTATGTGAAAGCATATGCCTGTTATTTGAAATTGAAATAAAAATGGTCTTAATATAGTAATGTTTGTAAGTTAATATACCCGTTACTCGTAGAGTAAAAGAAAAAAATTCCGTAGCGTTGTACGCAGCGCAAGTTTATTACGCTTACAAACCGCCCAAGCCTGCAACGCATACAACTTTCATGCTAGAGTCAAAATTTTAACTGAAATGTATTAGTCTCCTCAATACCTATCGATTGACCCACATACCCATATATTGAGGTCGCGGGTAGGTAGCGCATTACAATCTCGATTTGCTGCTTGCTTATGTATCTCCATCTCCCTTACGGTCCCTTTAGCTGAGTAACGGGTATCTGATAGTCGAGGTACTCGACACTAACGTTTTTCCTTGTTTTGAATTATGTGGGATTGACTACTTCAGTTTGTATACCCTTGCTGAGAGTATTATTATTTCATTCAGAAGTTTGCAACGCAGTGAAGGGATTTCCGACCCCATGTAAACGGACATCCGGCAGTCTGTCCATCTACCCGTCTGTCCATCCGTCCGTCGATCCGTTTCTGGTCTCTCAATTTTAAGGGGTTATGTAAAGGAAATGTTTTATTCAAATTTTTTTTTTTTGTGTTTTAAAGTTCGGGACTTATACTTTTTATGCCCGTTACTCGTAGAGTAAAAGGGTATACTAGATTCGTCGGAAAGTATGTAACAGGCAAAAGGAAGCGTTTCCGACCCCATAAAGTATATATATTCTTGATCAGGATCACTAACCGAGCCGATGTAGCCATGTCCGTCTGTCCGTCTGTCTGTCTGTCCGTCCGGATGAACGCTGAGATCTCGGAAACTATGAGAGCTAGTCTATTGAGATTTGGCGTGCAGATTCCTGAGCTTCTTACGCAGCGCAAGTTTGTTTCAGTAGAGTGCCACGCCCACTCTAATGCCCACAAGCCGCCCAAAACTGTGGCTCCTACAGTTTTGATGCTAGAATAAAAATTTTAACTGAAATGTATTGTTCTCATCAATACCTATCGATTGATAATAAAAAAAGAAGAACGCTATAGTCGAGTACCTCGACTATCAGATACCCGTTACTCAGTTAAAGGGACCAAAGGAAAATGGAGATATGGAAGCAGCAAAGCGAGATTGAAATGCGCCACCTACCGGCGGTAGACAGATTTAAGTGTTGTGGGCGTTAGAGTCGGCGTGGCAAAGTTTTTTTTGGATCAATCGATTGGTATTGTCGAGACCAATACATTTCAGCTTAAATTTTGTATCTAGCATTGTGGGCGCCACAGGCTTGGGCGGATTGTGGGCGTTAGAGTGGGCGTGGCATATTCGCGTAACAAACTTGCGCTGCGCTCAAGTCTACGGAATCTAAGTCTGAAATCCCATTTCTCTATCTTTGATATTTTCCGAGATATCCGCGTTCATATTTACGATTTTTTGAAGTTTGTGGGCGTTAGAGTGGGCGTGCAATTTTTTTTTTTCGGTCAATCGATAGGTATGGATGAGAACAATACATTTCAGTTAAAATTTTTATTCTAACATCAAAACTGTTGGAGCCACAGCTTTGGGCGGCTTGTGGGCGTTAGAGTGGGCGTGGCACTCTACTGAAACAATCTTGCGCTGCGTAAGAAGCTCAGGAATCTGCACGCCAAATCTCAATAGCCTAGCTTTTATAGTTTCCGAGATCTCAGCGTTCATCCAGACAGACAGACAGACGGACAGACGGACATGTCTAGATCGACTCGGCTAGTGATCCTGATCAAGAATATATATTATTATCCATCAGCTACAGACTATAGAATATAAGCGATGATGATGATGGTGTCTCCTTGACATTATCGAGTGCCTCGACTATCCCGACCATCAGATACTCGTTACTCAGCTAAAAGAAACGCGAAGGAAATGAAGACATACATGCAGCGGTTTAAGTGGACCTGGCCACATTTTTTTCTAGAGCAATCGATAGGAATTGATAAAAACAATACAAAACTGTGGGCGCCACAGTTGGACTCTTACTCTAATGTTTAGAGTATGGTCTTCAAAACATTTATTGATCACTGTGGACGGCCGTCCACGTAGTGGCGAACGCTCACAAAGAGAGTGTGCGAAGCCGACTACTGTATATAGTCGCAGAATTGAAAATCTGTAGTAATGGTCCGATCATAACAAGTAATAGACCAATCGAAAGGTATTGCAAAAACTGAAAATATTGTTTCCGAAGACTTTAATAATCTTAAATGGTTTGGAAGAAAAACGGTGAAAGTTTATAAGTGAAAATTTAGAAGATTGGAGCTGTTGGGGCCGGTGGAGAAAAAAGCGCCAGGCTAGAAGGGAAAGTCCATTTATTTGGTCAAATTTACAGGTATTTTTTGTCACAAAACTGATATCAGAACTTTATTAAGTTAAAGGTGCGATCGATTAAGAGGTATTTTAATTTGAATAAATTTAAGGCCAAGTTATAAATATGTAATCAGTTCTGACATTACAGAAGAGATTTAAACGCTCAAATACACCATATTTTTAGCCAGTAAGAGACTACGGTTTTATATCAATATGTGTCTTTATCTTGTGCCTAGTTAATATTACAATCTCTAAGTATATATAGGTAATATTTTTTGGTCCCTAAGAAACAGGCAATTATATGTTAAGCCTTTT
The DNA here is from genome assembly GCF_014743375.2 of Drosophila subpulchrella. Taxonomy (NCBI): domain Eukaryota; kingdom Metazoa; phylum Arthropoda; class Insecta; order Diptera; family Drosophilidae; genus Drosophila; species Drosophila subpulchrella. The sequence continues at coordinate 980,401 of NC_050613.1, forward strand.
ACATACAACCAATAAATATGTAAATCTGTTAAACATCGTTGGGCTTTGAACCCATTCAGCCGCATCATCAATTTCAGTTTGGATAATATTCTCGCATTTTGTCTCGGGTTCAGTCGATTAAATGAAATAACAATAAACATTATTTATCAATTAAGCTGTTACATTAAATATAATTCAATTCAGTGCTGTTCATATAATTTTCCATAAAAAACAGCACAAGCCGTGGAGTTCTTGCCACGACAATTTATGCGAAAAGTTCAATTGCGTTCAAATGTGAATAATTCGAGGTTATTGTTCTTGCTGCCCGTTATCGATGCGACTGATGTATTTTAAGAAATTTACTCATGAATTTTGTATGTGACAATTTATTTATTTATTGATTTACTTTGCATCCAGCAGCGGACCGAAAAGCGCGAGCTTTGCCCATCCTGTGATAGGCTGGGGCATTGCAAATACATAGATGCGCACTGTGAGATTGTTTTTACATCCCCATTGATTTCCATTCGAATCGTGTCAAAGGTGTTGGCAATTTTGCAGTCAATTGGTATTAATTGAGTGTGAACACAAAAATATTTTTGTAAATTGCCGGGGCTGTCGAGAGGCTAGGAACGTTTTGTGACCTCTTGGGGCAGCTCCCAATGTTGTTGTTAGCCGTGCCTGTTGTTACCGCAAATGTGCCGCGCAATATGCAAATTGATTTGCCGAACAATTCATTTGAAAATACGTTGCGTAAGCCGCAAAGCTGCAGCCCGCAAAACACAAAACAGAAAAAAATCGGACAAAATCGAACTAAAAACCCAAAAAATGTTTCCAGAGCCAAAGCAAAATTGGCCAACTGAAAAGGTCACAAGCAGATCACGAAACTGTTTGCTAATTAATAAATCGATATTGTTCAATTTTTTGTAATCATCCTTTTCACTTATAGAGTAAAAATGTATATTGTAATCGTTGAAACGTTTGTAACAGGTAGAATGAAGCAGTTGCGACCCTACAAAGTATATGTGTATGTTGTTAATCAGGATCCCTAGCCGAGTTGATCTAGCCTTGTCCGTGCTTTGTATGTTTGTCTGAGACCTCGGAAACCATAAATGCTAGGAAAATTGAATTAAGCATTCAGATTATGGCGGGTCGAATTGAAAGCCTAAAAATCGTATAGGGGTAACGTAATCCTTAAAGGGCTCTAAGAAATATTGCCGAACAAGCTTGTGGTCTAAAAGGTTATTACTTAATTACTAATGGTCCGGTCTTAACAATTTTCGGCGTGCCGGTAGGTATTGACAAGCGGAATAAAATAATATTTAATTTAAATGTACATTTTTATAAAAGTGGTCGCCAAATTGGGAGGGAGGTTTGTGGGCGTTACAGAGGGCGAGCACATTGTTGAAACAAGCATGCGCTGCTTACGAAGCCATTTAATCAAAATCTGAAATACCAACTTTCTGTAGAAATAGCTATAGCTATTAAAGTTTCCGAGATGACAGCGCTTACACGGACAGACGGACACGGACAACCATACCGGTTGAAAGCGATAAGCTATAGGGTTGTTATGCAATCTTTCTCTGTGATTTGCATTCATTAGAGAATATCGACGGACAAGCTGGTTGAATTGCGCCATCATCACTCTTTTTCATGCGGCGCGCAATTGAAAATATCTAAACAAACGGGCCAAGCGCCGTTTCAAAATCTTTTTCTCCATTCAGCTCACATTGCCAGTTAATTTGGCAATTTTTCTATGTTTACACGACGTCGCCCACAAAACCAAAAAAAGCAATAACTGAAAATTTAAGCAATGACAAATGGCATAAATAAGGCTTGGCCTTGAATTGTGCACCACATACGCCAAAAGAAATACAAATGAACGACGACGAGTACGTAAATAAATAATAAACAATTGTTTTCCCTTTCCCATTTAATTATACCTGTTACTCGTACATTCAGAAAAAACAAAAACCGTTGGGCGTGTTTTACGCCCAAATGTGTTCAATATTGAAATTGACTATAGTTCGAAATGGTGTCATTTATTTTCGTGTGAAAAAAAGTAGGAAATGTACTTAAACCAAGCATTAATTTACACATATGCCGTTCTTTGAAATGTATAAATCGATTTTGGCCTATTTTTCGGCCTATTTTATTTTTATACCCGCTACTCGTAGAGTAAGAGCAGAGTAAGTAACTCGTAGAGTAAGAGTAGCGGGTATAAAAATAAAATAGGCCGAAAAATAGGCCAAAATCGAATTATACATTTTAAAGGGGTATAGTAGGTTCGACGGAAAGTATGTAACAGGTAGAAGGAAGGGTTTCCAACCCCATAATGTATATATTTTCTAGATCAGGATCACTAGCCGAGTCGATCTATCGATCGCGCTGTAGGCTAAGTGGCGCCATAGAAGAAAAAGATAGGTGGCCCCATAGGCTAGGTGTGTTGGTGAAAAAAGCAAAGTTGCGGTAAGCATATCTCTATTCGTCTCGCACTCCCTTAAGCTTAGGTACGGGTATCTAAAAGTCGAGGCCATCGACTATAGCGTTTTCTCTTGTTAAATCTTGCATGTTACTTTACGGCACAACTTCCAAATAACAGTCGATGTATCTTATTGCGCAGAAAATGAATATATATTCAGTAATATTAATAATCAGTCTCGGACTTTGCTCTTGAGATGATTTTGCCCAAAAAGTTGGTGCAAAAATAACAAAACCTATTCAATTTATAAGTGGGTCAGCGGTACTAGAGCGCAGATTTGAGGAAAAACAACACAGGTAAAAATGTATACGGACTTTTTTAGATATTAAGTAGCAGTTTCTTGCGACGTATGAAAGTGGCATCTTTATATTTCCAACAGTAGCTTGTAAGGAATGGTGACAAAGTGGTTGTAGGGTTAATTTTTATTCTTTTATTTTTTAAAGAGCTCAAATTTTTTCTAAGCCAAAATAACTTTTATATACATAAAAACACTTTTTTATACCCGTTATTCGTAGAGTAAAAAGTTGGTTGGTTTCTTTCTATGCGTTAAGATCTGCTTTCCTTGTTTAAGCTGCAAAAGCTTGTAACGGGTTACAATTTTTGTTAAAGAAAAACAAGGTTACAGTCAAATATTTTGCTTTTTATACCCCTGAAGAGGGTATTTCGAATTTCAGAATTTCGCAATACAATAAAGGAAACTTTTTTTACCTTATAAGGTATACATATTTTCAATCAGCGTTACTAAACGAGTCGATCTAGCCATGTCCATCTGTCCGTTTCTACGAGAACTAGTCTCTCAGTTTTAAGGCTATCGGGTTGAAACTTTTCCTAAATTGTTTTTCTATTTCTAATCTGGGGTACAGCCCTTTTTTCCGAAAATGCGTTATAAAATTACGTATAGAGTAAAAGGGTTTTTTTAATTCGTCAGAAAGTATGTAACAGGTAGAAGGAAGAAAGTTTACGACCCTATAATGCTTGTACATATATTCTTAATCAGGATCACTATTCGAGTCACTATCCCGTCTGTCCGTATGAACGCTTTGATCTCGGAAACTATAAAAGCTGCAATACTCGGACTAGGCATGCAGATTCTAGAGATTCCTGCGCAGCGCAAATTTGTTTCGTCAGTGTGCCACGCCCACTGGTACAGGTTTAATGCTAAAATAAACATTTTAACTGCATTGTATTGTTCTTATCAATACCTATCGATTGACAAAAAAAGTTTGCCCACAAATCGCCCACAAACTTAAAAAAGTCGTAAGTATGAACGCGGATATCTGGGAAACTATCAAAAATAAAGAATTGGGACTTCAGATTTAGATTCCGTAGCCTTGTACGCAGCGCAAGTTTGTTTCGCGAATATGCCACGCCAACTCTAACGCCCACAAACCGCCTAAGCCTGTGGCGCCCATAATTTTAATACTAAAACAAATTTTTACTGAAATGTATTACTCTTGTCAATACCTATTGATTGACCTAAAAAAAAGTTTGCCATGCCCACAGGCCGCCCAAAACCTGTGGCCCCGTCCGTTTTCATGCTAAAACAAATTTTAACTGAAATGTGTTTGTCTCGTCAAAACCTGTCGATTGAACAAAGAAGTTTGCCACGCCCACTCTAACGCACATAACGCCTAAATCTGTCTGCCACCCACATAACCATTTATTAATATCGCGGATAGGCGCATTACAATCTCGCCTTGCTGTTTGCATTTCTCCATCTCCCTTTGGTCCCTTTGAGCTGAGTAACGGGTATCTGATAGTCGAGGTACTAGACTAAAGCGTCTTCCTTGTTTTATGATTAAATCTGCTGAATTTATTCAGATTATACAGTTTCCGTTTTACGATTAAAATAGCATAATGTGGTTTTAGCTACAATAAATAACTTCAGTTTGCCAAAGTTATCTAATTTTCTTGTTTAATTATATTTATTAACATCCGTTTGAAAAGTTAAAACTTCAAATCACTCGACAAGTTAGAGTTTGGGTTTTCGGTTTAGAAATGTATTGTTTATTACCATTTTATTAAGTGTACAGAACGTGATTGCGCTCTTTTTAGTCCTATTTTATTTTCTATAAATCAATCTTGCATAGTTTTGGGCATTCAAGGTACAATAGCATGAAACTTTTCATCGCTCAACTTCTTACAAACGGTAATTTGTATAGCAAAAAGTGATAAAGATAAAAAGTCAAGAAATCTTATGGGCTATATAGCTTGAAAATTTAAAAAGAAATCGTTCGAACCAATTTTGAGAAAATATGTAATAAGTGGTTTATTATTATTATTTTTTACATTCGGCACGCTGCAATTCAATATGCCTGTATTTAGCTGTACGATTTTGATAAAGCGTGTCGAATGAGAAAAATTTAGAATGTGTATTTATTTAGTAGATCGTATAAAACATTTTTGTCACAAAAGTTGATATCAGAACTTTTGTTTGTTGAAGGTGTGATCGTCACTAGATTTGTACCTCGTTAAGAGGTGTTTTTGTTTGATTTAACATAAATATATGCTAAACATATATTCGTTATCTCTCAGAGACTTAGAAAATATTTTTTTTAATAGCCGACCTTAAAGAATCTACACTAAAAGACCGCATGCCTCATTGATCTCAGGATGTGCTCAAATTGGTTCGCCGACTTAACCAGTAATGAATGCATTATTAAGTCGATTCTCACCTTTGTTGCATCATATAATTTGTTCCGTTTTCAGAAATTGGACCTAACCAGCGAAGAAAAATAGCCAAGAAAAGGTGTATGATATAATGCATTTTTATGGCCAAGTTTGTTCCTCTTTCGCTTGCTCGGTGCTATCAGCAGAGGATGCAGTACGGATACGTATACTTGCGCTCGCTTGGCAAGGACGCCCTTATCGCTCTTATTAACCATGGGTTTCGCACTGTCTCCCCCTGTAACAATATTATTTCTAGGCTGCCCGGCAGGTAGATATTGAAGATAGATACCAGATAAGGTGTTCTACCTGTCCTAAGGATCAAAACAAACAAGTGCGGCAAAGATTTACCGCCAAATCGCCAGAGCACAGATATACAGATACCCATTCCGGCACAGATACTGTTGCAGACACAGCCACAGCTACATGCCACAGGTTCATATTCAGACACTTTCCCATAGCGGGTTCTTGGCTCTTTGGTTCTTTATATTGCGTAAGTTTATCTTCAGCGTTCTCTTTGTATCTCTCACTCATGAAAATCGATGTATCTACGTATCTTTGTATGTGCTGTGTACGCTCGCTGCTCTCGGCCAAGATTTTGTTTTGGTTTCTTTGTGATTTTTCTTGAATTTTCCACTCAGTCTGTATTCAGATCTTCAACTATACAAGTCGCTCAAAATAAAATTTTAAAATCTCGAGCTAGAAATCTGGACTTTGCGCTTTATTTTTAAGTGAAATGTTGTGAATGGACGGACAAAAAATTCAACTACCACTAATTGGACCATTAAAAAAAACTATAACCCTTCTCGATCGAAATCTAATGAATCTAGTTCAATTTTAAAATATCACTAATTCAACGTGAGTAAAATGGGAAATGTGCGTTTGTCAGCGTAATAATAATAATAAAGTGGTTTAAAATATGCATGTTAACTTAGCCGAATCTGTAAAACAAATCTTCTAATTTTACAAAAATATTTTAAATTGTTAAGTTAATTTTAAAACCTTGAGAATATAAGGCTGAAAAACCAATACTTGATTTTCAGTTTCTGCTTGCCAACTGTAAGAATCTTTCCAATGAGCTGAGCTAAGAACCGAAGTCTTTCTAATAATGAATAAAATCGAATCTTATAAAATCATGCTGCGTTACCTTCTTGGGTCCTTTTATAAATATATTAACCTCGTTGGTGTCGCCACAGTTTTTGTATATTCTAACCGTAACGTTTTCATTAGTTTTTTTTTCCTAAGCTACATTTGCATCGATTTCTAACCGTGGTATTTTGTTCGTTTATTTGTTCGGTGAATACCGATTTTTTTTATCCGCTGGTTGTTGTTTACCTTTTTAGGCTTTTCAGTTAAATGGGATCAACTTTCGTGCTTGTCATGACGTTTTGGGGGTTTCATGTCGTGCTCTTGCCTAAGTGCTACCAAAATGTAAATCGATTCGAGTGCGAATGCGTTTTTATGATTTCGGCACGCGTCTGCGTGCGCATATTAGTCAGCTTGTTTGCGGCCTGTGCCAAACCAAAGCGTAGAACCCATTGGCACCGCCGACACTACTCTATCTACAAGTCCATGGCCACACCCACAACACACAATCCACACGACGGTGTCATAAACAATTGTGCCCCCAATTAGATCAGCTTTCCTCAGGTTTCTTTGGGATCCTCAACCATTTAGAACTGCATTATCTATTTATTATCGATAACTTTCACTTTCAGCCTGAGGTTTGGCAACTGCGAACTTATCCCGCCCCTTTGCGACCACCTGCTGCGTTTAATTGAATTGAATTTTGATTTGATTCGTTTTCCCACTCGCCGCGTGGTAATTGAAAACTAATTGCGTTTCTCACGCCCGATTTTCAGACGCATTTCGGTTTGTTTGGAATTCAATTCACGATTTGAATAGTTTATGATGGGAAAGAAAAACATATTGGGGAAATTGGCGTGTGAAGTGTTTGAGCACGTAAGAACAAGGCGATGATGAGAGGGTAATGGGCTTTTCATTTCTGAGCAGCGAGAAAGGGAAGCAGATAAACATGGAAAATGAGAAATGAGATTTGCAATTGAACAAACACCATCGATTGTGCGGGTCTTGGAACTGTGAAATGTGCTGGCACTAACCCCAGAAGATGATGTCAGAATGAAGATTATTTCTACAGATAGGGCCAAGTGATCCCAAGCGAATTCAGGAAACCAATTTCGTACTGTTTTCAGTTCAAATTAATATTCCAGTTAAAATAAATATAAACAAAATTTTAAAAAATGTCCGCTGTAACGAGAAAGCCTCTTCGTTGCTTTGACACACCTTTTGGCAACTGAGCCAAGGCGTAAGGTGGTCGATTGATTGTCCATTTTGCCAGAAAAAGCAAGGAAGAATGCTATAGTCGAATGCCTCGACTATCAGATACCCGTTACTCAGCTAAGGGGAGTGCGAGGGAGATGGATAAATGATAGCAACAATATTGCGCATAGCTTTTTAGTGGATGGTCCGATTTGGACCATTTTTATCATAAAGATAGATAATGAAAATCATGGAAAGGCAAATACACCTGCTTTTGATTTACCTAAATCGTGTCTTCCGTTCGCCAGATATAATAGTTTTTGTGTAAACCATCTTATGTGGATATTCGGCGAAAGAGTGGTAATATTGTCAAAATAGGTATGAGCATAAATATTGGAAACGATGTGCTTGGATCTCAAGGTTGTACCGTGGACTTCAAAGCTAAACAAGGAAGAACGCTATAGTCGAGTACCTCGACTATCAGATACCCGTTACTCAGCTAAAGGGACCAAAGGGAAATGGAGATATGCAAGCAGCAAAGTGAGATTAAAATGCGCCACCTACCGGCGGTAGACAGATTTAAGCGTTATGGGCGTTAGAGTGGGCGTGGCAACATTGACGAGACCAATACATTTCAGTTAAAATTTTTTATCTAGCATAAAAATTGTGGGTGTCACAGGCTTGGGCGGTTTGTGGGCGTTAGAGTGGGCGTGGCATATTCGCATAACAAACTTGCGCTGCGTACGAGGCTACGGAATCTAAATCTGAAATCCTAATACTCAATCTTTGATAGTTTCCGAGATATCCGCGTTCATACTAACGATTTTTTGAAGTTTGTGGGCGGTTTGTGGGCGTTAAAGTGGGCATGGCAAACTTTTTTTTTGAGTCAACCGATAGGTATTAATTATAACAATTCATTTCAGTTTAAATTTTTACTTTAGCATCAAAACTGTAGGAGCCACAGTTTTGGGCGGTTTGTGGGCGTTAGAGTGGGCGTGGCACTCTACTGAAACAAACTTGCGCTGCGTAAGAAGCTCAGGAATCTGCACGCCAAATATCAATAGCCTAGCTCTTATAGTTTCCAAGATCTCAGCGTTCATCCGGACAGACAGACAGACGGACATGGCTAGATAGACTCGGCTAGTGATCCTGATCAAGAATATATATACTTTATGGGGTCGGAAACGCTTCCTTCTGCCTGTTACATACTTTCCGACGAATCTAGTATACCCTTTTACTCTACGAGTAACGGGTATAAAAACGGGGGTTATAGGGTCGGAAACGCTTTTTTCTACCTGTGACATACATATCGACGAATCTAATGCCCTTTTACTCTACGAGTAATATCGAAGAATACGTGCAATCCATTTAGTCACCGGCTTAAAATAATTTTAATCTCTGAACATTGTCCTCTAATTTTGAAAAGTTCATTAGTTGCATGTCAATTGCACCATTTGTGATCTAATCGACAAAGTAGTTCAATTAACCGCAAGTGCTTTGTATCACCAAATACTTGGCCATACAAAAACACAGATACTTGTACGCGTTAAAAAAAATGTGTGCAAATGCACTGCTGCATACTGACTGTGTTAATACCTCCGACTTTAAGTATCTTTCAGGAGGCCATTACCCACGCACGTGTCCACTCTTTACAGTCTCAACCAGTTTTTGAACTCGGGTTTCTTCGCGATAATTTTGGTTGGTGGGTAAAAATTAAAAATACAAACTGAAACAGAACGAATTGAGTCAGAGTGAAGCACAAGTGACTGCTGTTGCTGTGGTTGATGTTGCTTATGCGCAATAAGTGGTTACAGTAGCAACATGCAAAGCAGAAATGGCAGCACCAAGTGGTTCGGGCTGGTGTCATTAGTTTTTATTGCCGCTGAACTGCTGCCCTAAAACTAACTCCTTAAACAATTTTGAAGGAATTGATAAAATTTGTTATCTTCTCGATTACATTATATAAATAATTTAATTAAATTTTATGCTAAAAAAAATATTTGAATAAAACATTTAAGATCATTTTTAAAGACATTGAGATCGCGGATAGCTTACGCTTTACAATCTAGCTTTGCTGCTCTACCTTTTTTTGACAATATTACCACTCTTTCGCCGAATATCCACGTAATGTTTACACAAAAACTAAGAAAGACACGATTTAGATAAATCAAAATCGGGAGGATTTGCCTTTCCATGGCCGATTACGAGAAAAATAGTGGATTTTATGTAGCCAGAGATGACCACGCAATATCATATTTTAAGTCTAAAAGGATTTCAGCCAAGGGGCCAGACGGAAAAAATACCATTATATTTCTCCCAAAAAGTTCCACTTCAACGCATTTCATTTCACTTGTTTCAAAGTGGGATCTTTGCCGAGTAATTAGATATGATTTTATACCCTTACTCGTAGAGTAAAAGAGTATATTGTATTCGGGGAAAAGTATGTAACAGATAGGAGGCAGCGTCCCGACCCCATAAAGTATATATATTCTTGATCCGGATCATCAGCCGAGTCGATCTAGCCATGTCTGTCTGTCCGTCTGTCCGTATGAACGCTGAGATCTCGGAAACTATTAAAGCTAGAACGTTGGGACTTGGCATGTAGACTCTTAAGCTTCATGCGTAGCGCAAGTTTGTTTCAACGGGGTATTGCATTTTTGTTTAGATTATCATCGGACCATCCACTAAAAAGATATGCGCAATATTATCGCTTTGTTGCTTTTATTTGTCCATCTCCCTCGCACTCCCCTTAGCTGAGTAACGGGTATCTGATAGTCGAGGCCGTCGATTATAGCGTTCACTTTTGTTATCACTTTAAAAAAGACAAAAAATATCTATAGTTCTTCTCTTAAAAATTTTAATCAATACCTATTATATTTAACAAGAAAATATATTACATTTTTATAACTGTTAATCGTAAAGAAAATAGGCCTCTCTGTGCGTTTAATGAGTGTGGCACACAAATTTTAGTGATTGATTACTTCCCTTTAAATGCCTGTTAATTTAATAATTTGACCATTACTAAAAAGTCAGTTATATTTGGTGTTTATACCCGTTACTCGTAGAGTAAAAGAGTAAATTAGATTTGTCGGAAAGTATGTAACAGGAAGAAGTAAAAGTTTCCGACCCCATAAAGCATATATATTCTTGATCACTAGCCGAGTTGATCTAGCCATGTCCGTCTGTCCGTTCGTCCGTATGAACGCTGAGATTTCGGAATCTGTCTACCGCCGGTAGGTGGCGCATTTCAATCTCGCTTTGCTGCTTGCATATCTCCATCTCCCTTTGGTCCCTTTAGCTGAGTAACGCGTATCTGATAGTCGTGGTACTCGACTATAGCGTTCTTCCTTGTTATACCCGTTACTCGTAGAGTATAAGGGTATACTAGATTCGTCGGAAAGTATGTAACAGGCAGAAGGAAGCGTTTCCGACCCCATAAAGTATATATATTCTTGATCAGGATCACTAGCCGAGTAGATCTAGCCATGTCCGTCTGTCTGTCCGCCCCGATGAACGCTGAGATCTCGGAAACTATAAGAGCTAGGGTATTAAGATTTGGCGTGCAGATTCCTGAGCTTCTTACGCAGCGCAAGTTTATTTCAGCAGAGTGCCACGCCCACTCTAACGCCCACAAACCGCCCAAAACTGTGGATTCTACAGTTTTGAAGCTAGAATACAAATTTTAACTGAAATGTATTGTTCTCATCAATACCTATCGATTGACTCAAAAAAAGTTTGCCACGCCCACTTTAACGCCCACAAACCGCCCACAAGCTTCAAAAAATCGTAAATATGAACGCTGATAACTCGGAAAATATCAAAGATAGAGAAATGGGTTTTTAGATTTAGATTCCGTAGGCTTGAGCGCAGCGCAAGTTTGTTACGCGAATATGCCACGCCCACTCTAACGCCCACAAACCGCCCAAGCCTGTGGCGCCCACAATTTTCATGCTAGATACAAAACTGAATTAACTGAACTGAATTAACTGAAATGTATTGATCCAGAAAAAACTTTGCCACGCCCACTCTAACGCCCACAACGCTTAAATCTGTCTACCGCCGGTAGGTGGCGCATTTCAATCTCACTTTGCTGCTTGCATATCTCAATTTCCCTTTGGTCCCTTTAGCTGAGTAACGGGTATCTAATAGTCGAGGTACTTGACTATAGCGTTCTTGCTTGTTTTAAATATATTGTATTGATTGACGGATATCTCGTCATAAACATCCATAATATCTTAGGGTTGCATATTTTGGAAATGATTGGTTAAGTGAACTAATGTTATAATTAATTATTTATAACTTTACTCACTTTTAGATTAGGGCTGACATCCTAACAAATGGTTCTGTAAAGATAAGAAAATACGTGAAAAATTAATTAAAGTCCAGATTAAAGCTGTCGACTGTCGAACACGGCTCTTCCAAGCTATTTTAATGCCTAGTCTATATTGGGGCATACACTTCTGGGGCACTGCGTGTAACACGTCTATAAAAAGGTTTGAATTCTGCCAAGCCAAAATATGAAGACATATGATAAAGAACTTTTACAAGAAACACTACAATTTTTCAAAATCTCAAAATTAATTCTGTTTGTACATCTATCAGTAAGACTGCAAATCGCTGCAGATCAAGACTCGCCTCTTACACAAACAGACTTGCTCTCACATTTTTCACACCTACGAACAGAAGAAGAGTTAAAAGGTTGCAACCATCAGACAATCGAATACTTGAACGGCCCCGCAAGTGATACACTCATTCCAGACATAGACGCATAGACTGTCACACTGCCCAATTTATGTGATGGGTTTTTTTTTAATTACACTACATGTTAATTTTACCATAAGTGAAATTGATTTAAGTTTCACATAACACTAAAACTTATTATTTGTTTATCGAAAAATAGTCTGGAATAATTTTGTGGGAGTCGATTAGACTTAAAGTGATCGATAACCGATTTTGATCCCCTATAGGTTTTGGCTGTGGTGTAAGCTGAAAGTCCCTATAAGCCGAATCTTGTTAAGCTTGAGAATGTTATATATGAACAATGTTCATTGAACATATATGTACATATACGAACATAGACTCAGAAAAAAATGCTTGAAAGAAGAATTTTCGGTGACAAAACTTTGCCAAGCATGGAAAATACAGAACTCGAGAACAAAATTCAGCTTTCAAGCACGAATTTTCAAGACCGAAAATTCTGGATTTCAGAACCTTTTCGTCTTTAATTGAGTATAAATAATTCTTAAATCTAGTTCTATTTGTACTAAAAACAAGAACGACTTAATAACATAGTAAGAAAGTTGGAGGCATGATTTAAGGAAGAATAACTCTTAAATCAATATGAAATTTTTGCGCCTTATATACTATATAACGATCACTTTTAGAATAAACAGTTGAGAATTATTAGATGCTTAAATCCAAAATGTGCTCAATGTGTGATCTTTTACAGCACGAACGTTCCTAAATGGTAAACATGAAATCGTTCTTAAATCAAGGCTGTTTGTACTTGATTTAAGTACGGTGTTTTTCCCTGGGTGTAGGAATAAATGGTGGCAGCAGGCGGGTAAATGATTAAGGGGACAGGACGCGCAGTCCGAAAAAGTCAAAACCTGAGGGATCATGTGCACGCATTCGTTCAGTTACGTAGATGCGGGAAATCCAGGATGACTGTGCGTGTCTGCCAGTATACTAGAACTCGGGGTATGCACTACGAAACGCAGGACACCGAATGCGGGATTAAATCATTGAATCGAATTGAATACGTGCCGGCACGAAGCACCCAACACCGAATCCTACGTGTTGCTGTTTTGTATTAGCAAGATGTCAATGTATGTTTGCGGAATTATGTACAAACAGCTGACACATCCATATCCACATGTCCAAATGCCTCTTTTTATCTCTATCTCCATGTCCGCGTTAAAGGCATCAAATGTTGTCCGAATTAACAAACAACGAAAAAAGAGCAAAACAGAAAGAGAGCTCCTCAAAATTGACATCAGTTGCTGATTTTTAATTAAAAATGTGCGACGTGTGATGTTGATTTCAATTTGGGCCCCGCCAAACTGACAGATGAACTGATATAGGAAGCTCAACTGGGCGCTGATGCGAAGCACCCCGGATGTTCCGAAGTTTAGGACATGGAAGATGGAGTGTCCGACCCGCCACGTCCGTTTATTGACCACAATGGAAGCGGCACACAGAGGGTTTTTTGTGAGAATTTCACGGAGAAATTTTGGGGTTTCCCCTGTTTCCTATATACAAAAAGAATGAGATGGAGGTTTAGGGAGCTTTTTATGGGACTCTTGTGGCTGAAATAACAGTTGATGCTTTGTGACAGCCTGGAACAGCAGTCATCACATGTCCGCCAAAAGCCAGGATTCCATGGGATTCATATCGTTGCTTTGGTCGGTGTTCCGGGGGCTTCATAAATATAGATAAGCAAATCTAAAGTGGAAATAGAGCATCACATTATTGGGCGGCAAGGAGTGATGGGATAAGTTAAGGTTTTTGAAGGCGATACACGATTACACGATTATTGATTGCAGCAACTAAAATTTTAGGCAACCAAAGATAGAATCGATAAATGGTGCTTCTTACCAAATAAGTACAGAAAAAGTACCACAGAAAATGTTTGCCGAGAACCAGCAAACATGTCCTCCCTCGATATTTTTATAAATTTTTTTTTTTTAATTTGTAGGTCACTTGCCCTTGTTTTTAAGGCGCTTTACCTTTGAAACAAGAAAAACACCTTACATTCAAGAAAAAATGCCTTTAATTTAAGGCAATTTACCATTAAAATAAGAAAGTCACCATAGTTTCAAGAAATACCGCAGTTGAGATCTCGGAAACTATAAAATCTAGGAAGCATTCAGGTTTCCTAACGCCTAGAAATCTGAGGCGCCCATATTTTTTAAATAAAAACTAAAATTATAATTGGAATGCACTTATTTGTTCAATACCTATTGAAAAAATAGCCATGCTCACTCACCCCAGTTTTGTGGTTAGAAGTGAAATTTTCACTGTAATGCGTTATTTTTTAGTTATATAAAAAATGGCTAAATTCAGTCAGTAACGTCACTTTTAAGTTAACAGCGTGACGGGTACAAGGTCACTTGACTAAAGAAAAGTATGTAACAGGTATAAGGAAGCGTTTCCGAACCTATTAAGTATACATATATAATCTTGATCTGGTCCGTGTGAGCGCTGAGATAACTTTTTAAAAGTGTAAATGGGAATTTGATTTGTTTATTAATTTTTATATATCTACGCACAAATTTAAAGTTTAGAAACTAAAATTGGATAAAATATTCGTCGCTAGGTGGCGTCCCAAAATCTCGGAAAAAGCCAGTTTGCTGCTTGCATATCTCTATCTCCCTTGCGCTTTCTTCCTTGTTATTTTTAGCGTTTTATTTGTAAGATAAGTAAATTGGCATTATCCTTCGTTTAAGGTGAAGATGTAAATGCCGAATATGTGCTAAAAAATTTCGAGTCCACCGGTTTCCAAAACATGGTTTTTGAGAAAAACGCGATTCACATGAGTTGCGTCAGACCTAACGAGGTAAAAACTTCATGTGTGATCTTTAAAAAAAATGTAAGCTCTTAAAAGATAAATTGCAATTTTCGACCTACACAACACAAATTGGGTAACCGTACAGGTTGTTTAACAATAATCACATTTACAGTAATTAGTTAACCAAACAAACGGATTTTTCATGAAAAATTGGAGATTTATAACTGTACTTCGAAGTAATTTAGCCCACTTTAGCCGGGATACAACGTGCCAGGTGCCATCTTTCGCATATTCTTCCTCATTTGCTGCGGGTGTCAAAGTCATTGTGTTATTAAATACCGTTACACTGGTAACATTAACCTTATCGGGCAGGGCCACCAACCCACACGACCACCATCTACTAGGTACTTGACATTAGACACGGGTCCCGAAAAGAAGAGATGAGGCTCTAGATGTGCTCGGCTTTTACGACCGATACGCGACCCAAAGACAGCAACACTCACGCACTTTCCGATTTTACATGGCTATTAACAAATACCCACGACATTGACAGCAGCAACCCCATAACCATCAGTGCAACAGTTAGAAAAGTCGCGGTCACAGCCCTCACACTTGAACTTATAAATTCCAAGAACCCCCGATAACCTACATATGAATTTATATACGTGCATCATACACATGCGAGTGCCTCCCTTTCACTCTTCCGCTCTTAGTGGTTCCATCTCGCTTTCTCCCGACGTCCTGTAGAAATAAACACTTGTGCGTGCTCAGGATTTCGAGCACACCTTGGGCCAAGTGCTTCAGCAACATGGACAATCTCTGCAGCAAAAGCAGCAACCGTTGCAGATACAACAGCAGCAGCGATACCAGTAGTTTCAACAGAAACATCCGCCAAATTGGAGGTACAAATGCATCAGAAGCGACCATATCAACAAAAATTGCAGTTGCAAACAGCAGCTATAATATTTGCCACAACAGCAACAATATCTCCAACAAGCTCAACGGCAGCAAAAGTATCCACTACAGCACCACCTACAACTGCATCAACCTCAGCGCCCAATGCGACAACAACAGTAACATGCAGTTGCTGATATGCTGCCGCCGACGGTGTTGTTGTCATTCTTGCTGTTGATGATGATGATGATGACAACAGCAATGACTGATGTGCAATATGGCCTGGACATGTCTTTGTGTGTGCGAGTGGAACCGTTGACAGAACCATTAATGCGATGCCCAAGCTTGCAATTGTGCGACGCCGCCAGCAACTACTTCTTTATCTTTCAATCCAATTGCTTTCAAAGCACAGTGGTTGCGGTAATGTCAAATTCTATAATAATAAACCGTAGGCTCTGCTAGGTGTCGCACCTCTTCAGGAATATGATCTACGTTACATGCACCACAAGTGTTTCCTTTAAATAATCAGAACCAACAAGAAGTATACAAATACTTTGTCTAAGCGATGTTTATCAAAATATTAACTGAAATGTATGGGTCTTGTTAATACCTATGCTTAAATCTGTCTGCCGCCCACATTTCCATATGTTGAAATCGCGTGTAGGTGGCATCTCCTTTTTGCTCACCTTAGCTGAGTAACGGGCATCTGATAATCGAGGCACTCGACTTTAGCGTTCTTTCTTGGTTTTTTTAAAGAATGTTGAACTTTTATTGATTAAGAAAACAATTGCCATCCGTTTTTTTTATTGGCTGCAAACTGTACTATCACAAGTGTTGCAAAAAGTTTCGATTAGAGCACTAATCAAACACTATTTCTAAATTCATAAAAGTAATATATTTATGAAATAAATATTGAGCAAAACGATACCATCACATTTAATTTTCATAGGTAACCTTCTACATACACTGTTGTGATTATAAAAGCTGTAGATGATTAAGAAATATCTGTGTTTTTTTTTTTTACTTATCCCTCTTGCTTGGTAAATATTATAAAACCCCAGAGATTTGGTCGAGCAGTATCACGGAACAAAAGTGCGTCGGGTAGCGAAAATGATTTTTAGAATAAAGAATACAAGCAAGGAGACTTTAAAAAAACATGAGAGAATACTATAGTTGATGCCATCGATGTCATAATTTTTGGCATTTAAATGGACATTGATAATCAAAGCAAAATCATTTACATTTTTCATCGCCATAGGCGTTTATAGGTGTGGCACCCTGCTGTCCAAGATGCTCAAGAATTTACATACCAAATCCAAACTTTCTAGCTTTTATAGTTTCCGAGATCTCAGCGTTCATACGGACGGACAGACAGACGGACATGACTAGATCGACTCTGCTAGTGATTCCAAACAATTCTATAGGGTCGGAAACGCTTCCTTCCTGTTACATACTTTCCGACGATTCTAGTACACACTTTTACTCTACAAGTAACGGATATAAACACAATAACTAAAAATATTTATTCTAGTCTGAACCATAAATCTCAGAAATTCTTATGAAATATGGAATCCTATTCGCCCAATGTTCATCGACACTCTGTGTGCGGCCACTAACCCAGTGTTCCGTCTTGTTCTCCCGACCACAAAGAAGGCACTTTGCAGTTGTCGAAGAGATATTGGGGCTAGGGGTGATCCGGACATTAAAATAGCTGCTGGGATACAAAGGGCATTGTGAGCAGTGTTCGCTCTGGGCGAATTCTATTTCATTTTATACTCCTTCATACTGGGCTCTCCCCCATCACTGCATTTTATTTACCCAGTCCCCTTTTTGTGTCTTTACAGCGCTATCCAGGAGTAAGCGAGCGATCGATCCCGAAGAGATGGCACCGCCTAACTGCCTGCTGGCGGTCCTGGCGCTAACGATTTTCTTGGGGGCCAACAACGGCCTGCCGATCACCTCGCGACCCATCGAGGGCAATGTCCAGCGAATGGTTTGGAATGATTGGGTGAACCTAGACCCGGAGCAACGGAGCTTGACTAAGGAGAAGAAAGTGACTGCCAAGTCGATATTCACGCTACCCTTCCGTCACTGTCCGCAGGGCCACACACTGTACAATGAGCTCTGCATTCCCCAATCCAACATTGATCCCACGGATCTAATCAAGCAGGAACTCATTTTGGCCGGTGCCACAAATGGCAGTCCCCCACCGCCACCCATTTTAGACTACGACTATGGCGATGACGGAGAGAGCGAAAAGATCGTGTACGATGTATCGGTAATACCAACCGCCGTGCAAGATAGTGTGCCGCCCCGCCTTGGTGCTGAGGACCAAGCCCTGCCCAGCGAGGATGCACCGCTGAAATTCAATATTTTCGAGAAGAAATTCCCCACGGGCACGGGTGAGCCCGAGGACTTGCCAATGCCGCCGGACTTGTTGGCATCAATATATGGCGGCAACGGCAGTTCCACAGCAGCAACGTCAACCAGCACAGCGGCAACGTCAACCAGCACAGCGGCAACGTCAACGACGACCATGAGCACACCAGCTGCACCTTTGGGGGATGCCAGCAACCGCATGGTTGGTGGTGGCGATTTGATGGCGGCTTCTAGCGATGCCCTGTCCACGTCGGCCACATTCAACCTGCCCAGCAGCAACACCAACGCCAGCAGCACCAACGGGGACATTGGCCAGGTGGAAGCCATTGTGTTGCCAGCGGGACAGGCGCAGGATGGCGCTGGGCACCTGGTCACCAGTTCCCTCATCGATATCGAAAATTCCTCCACTACAGCGAATACATTTATTTCGGGGGCGGATCTGGTCCAGCTTCTCAAGGCAGACGCCTTTCTGCCAGCTTACGATGGCAGCATTGAGCTGTTGCCGCCGCTTTTTAGTCATCGCAAGGTGTCGCCGCCTTTAAGCGCGGACCAGGATGTAAAGACCAAGCAGACAGATGAAAATGTTGAGCCAGAGGGGGTGGGAACGGAGCTAGAGGGGGATGAAGGGACCACCACGGATTCAGTGCTAAGTGTGGAGGAGGAGTATATTACTGAGACAGAAACAAATACAGGCGGCACAACGGTGTCGACAGAGGTGTCAATGGACACATCTCCTGCCCCCTCCATTTCAGGCCTAACATCACCACATCCGCCAGAAGAATCCGAGTTGGATGAAGGTGAAAATCGCCTGGTCTTGATAAAATCGAAAGTGCAACCGGTTCAGTTGACGACAACGACAACAACATCGGCAACGGCAGCATCAACAGCATCAACAGCAACAACGGCAGCTGATGTTGCTGATTTGAGCTCCTCCACCGACCGGTTTCATTATCAGCATTTTGTAGAAGACGTTGCCGCCAGCAGCACGACAGCAATACCAGAGCCCAGCAGCAGCACTGTCGGCGAACTGATTGACCAGAACGATATGCCGGCGAGTGACAATGACAATTTAATGACAAATACAATTGCCGGCCACGCCGATGATGATGGGGGCCATAAAGCCAGCAGTGAAATTGATGCCCAACAGGAACTGCGGCTCATCAACGAGCTGGTAAAGGGTAAGCAGGGTAAGCAGGGAGAGCAGCAACAGAACCAACAGCAGCTTGAGCCAACCAACGCAGAAGGAACATCTACATCAACTGAGGATGCAACCGTCACAACAGCAGCAAATTGGTCAAAGGTGATGCCGCAATTAGGCCAGGGCACAAGTGAAGCAGCAACATCGACCCAGGCTAATGAGAGCAGCTCGACAGTAAAATCAGGAGCAGCAGAAGAGCAATTAAGTATTACCAATCGTAGCAATAGAAATAGTAAAATAATTAGAGTAGGACAGATTGCCGAAGAGCCAACAGCAATAGCGGCGACTGCAACACCTCCGACCACCAGCAGCAACCCAGATGGCTATACGCCTTTTTGGTGGCTCCCGAGCATTGGATGGCGTCTGGAGCGCCAGGTCGACGGCAATGGTGAGGATCATTCGCTGTTGCTTCGGTTCTTCAGCACGTTTCGCGGCAGCGACATGGCAGCAACCACACGCTAACGGCCACATTAAATGCAGCGCCAGCATCTCCTGGCTCTGGCCACCGCCTAGAGCCACAGGATGTCGCTGGGTGCCGTGTAGTCTAGTGTAAGATAGTGTCGTGTCAGCAACAGCGTTTCAATTGCGTGTTGAAGTTTGTTCATAGTTGTCTCACCTTTGCACTCGTCATTTGTCTAAGTAAATATTTATTATCTTTTTATGTTTTAATTGAATGCCAAATTGTACATAGTATATCCCAAACACACTTCTTAGCAACAACTTTCGCATTTTTTTTTGCCCTGGCGTTATTTTGTGGTATTTAAACTGCTTTCTTTTTTTAAGTTGTTGATTTAATTTTAGGGGGACTTTTTTTTTATATTATGATAGTTTTATACATATGTGCGTACTGCTGTCGTTGTTGCGAGCCCTAGCAATAATTAATTGTGATTATTTAGGCTTATGAATTGATTGTTAGACTTAGTTAAATGTATACTCTGAATCTTTTTTTTTAATACTATTATCACAATTACCCAATTTATATGTGTATTAGCGGAGCACTTGTAGATGTCTCTGTGTATAAACCCTAGTGAGAAAGCTATTCAAATCTAGGCATTTGTAATCGCATTCAATAAAAAAAGCCTGTGTTTCTATACCTATATATATATAGATATAATAATGTGCTAACGTTTGTAACCTGAAATCAAAACTAAAGCCTAAACTATAGTGTAATGCATTTAATTAGTTATAACAATGCGTTTCGAACCACTTACTCAAAAAAAAACGAACCGAATCAGGCAAGCAATATGTTTTTGTCAAATGAAATTTAACCAACAACCAAAGTTCTGAAGAAAAACAAATACGGAATTGCAAAAACAGTGTATTTTCTGGGGCAGTGGCAATTGTGCGGCTTACGGTTTCCTCACGATTTGATAGCTGGCCAAAGACTGCGGTAAGTATCGATTATGCGGGAATAGGTAACAACTTTGGAAAGGAGTCCCGGGCAAAACGCATTCAACCGCAAGTAAAATGCCAGCAGAAGAGGCTTTAAGAAAGATTCCCTCGATGTTCGCCTCGAAAGTCTGACCGAAAGTCTGGTGCTTTCCCCTTTGCACACTGGAAATACTGGGAATACTGTTGACTAGAAATAAACTAATATCTAGCTGGTAGGCCGAGAGGTGGATAAAAGGCTAGGTAATAGTTTGAGTAGCAACTGGCATAAAGAGTTCACAAAGGGAACTCCGTTGCATCATTTTTAATGTTGCACGTACATTGGTCTGAAATTTCGGTAAAGAGACACACACAATTATTGAGTAAATTTTATACATTTAAGCAAAATGGACTTGCACTTATAACTGAGCTATTCAATAAAAAACAAGGAAGAACGCTATAGTCGAGTACCTCGACTATCAGATACCCGTTACTCAGCAAAAGGGACCAAAGGGAAATGGAAATATGCAAGCAGCAAATCGATGTTGAAATGCGCCATCTACCGGCGGTAGACATATTTAAGCGTTGTGGGCGTTAGAGTGGGCGTGGCAAAGTTTTTTTTTTGATCAATGTATAGGTATTGACGAGACCAATACATTTCAGTTAAAATTTTGTATCTAGCATGAAAATTGTGGGCGCCACAGGCATGGGCGGTTTGTGGGCGTTTATTTGCCTGACAAACTTGCGCTGCGTACAAGGCTACGGAATCGAAATCAGAGATCACAATTCTCTATCTTTAATAGTTTCCGAGATATCCACGTTCATATGTTCGATTTTTTGAAGTTTGTGGGCGATTAAGTGGGCGTGGCAAACTTTTGTTTGGGTCAATCGATAGGTATTGATGAAAACAATACATTTCAGTTAATATCTTTATTTTAGCATCAAAACTGTAGGAGCCACAGTTTTGGGCGGTTTGTGGGCGTTAGAGTGGGCGTGGCGCTCTGCTGAAACAAACTTGCGCTGCGTAAGAAGCTCAGGAGCCTAGCTCTTATAGTTTCCGAGATCTCGGACAGACGGACATGGCTATATCGACTCGGCTAGTGATCCTGATCAAGAATATATAGGGGAGAGTGGGGATAGGTGAACCACTTTTTTTTATTAACATTATTATGTCTGAACAATTTGACGTAAGGGTCTGCTGTATATAGAAATCTAAAAGAGCCCACATTCCTTGGAATATTAAGTATTATGCAAAAATACTATCTTTTGTTTTGTAAAGTTTATTTGCTTTCCAAATTTTTGTCTCAAATGGGTGGGGATACCTGAACCACCCTATGGGGATAGTTGAACCACCTATCAGGATAACACAAAAACTACAATTGTATAAAAAAAGAGTAATTTATTTCTTTGTGCATGCCTTCTTTCTGTTCGAATATAAACATTGCACCTTTACAGCATGAAATCAAACATTACAATATTGGTATTTATTCTTATTTTTGTTTTTATTCTTTCTTTTTTCGAAGGTTTTCTTGAGTTTTCTGATTGTGTTTTTCCGCGATCAATTTTTCTGCGGTGAGTCTGTAGCAATGATACTCCTTCCTCGTTTTCTTCCCCGAGTCGTCTGTTTTCGTGGTTTAGCCTTTGGGTACCCTCGTAAGTCCTCCTGGTTCATGTATCCCCACAAGTCATCAGCCAATTAGAAGTGATTTGAAGAAAACATGAAATATTTAATCTGCGTGAGCTATCCGTGGAAATATCATAATTTGCGTCTACTTACGATAAAATACAATTTTATGAAGTTCAATGCCACTGGCGAAGCACGATAAAATTTTTCCAAGAAAACGTTAGGTCACAATTGAAGCTGCAAACGGCGAATACAAACTTCGATTAGCGATAAAAACGACAACAATCGTTTGACGCGACTGTGCGTGCGTGTGAGGTTAGGATATCGACTAAGTAAGCAACACACATAAAGATGGCGCACAAAATCATGACAGAAGGTGAAATATTTGTAGTGGTTCATCTATCTCCGTGGTTCACCTATCCCCACTCTCCCCCATACTTTATGGGGTCGGAAACGCTTCCTTCTGCCTGTTACATACTTTCCGACGAATCTAGTATACCCTTTTACTTTACGAGTAACGGGTATAAAAACGCGGAGATCTCGGAAAATATAAAAGCTAGAAAGTTGGGACTTCGCATGTACATTTTTTAGCCCGGAAACGCCGAAATCTATCTATCGCCTACGTTTTTGAAGGTTTTTAAAAAAGGAAATGTGATTTTTTTTAATACTAAATATCCATATACATGTTGAATATTATTAAAAATGGACAATTCATTAAATAGTTATAAGCAGTTATAAAGTGTACTCAAACAAAAAAAAAGACCGTTTTCAATCTCAAATGAGAACCCAGATCGATTCATACTCAAATTCTCAAGACCGAGATCGAAATCTCTGTTTCAACATCGAATCGATCTCGATTTCGAGATAAACTGATCTCGATTTAGAGATGAATCGTTTATGGATTCAAGCATAAATGCTGAATTTTTTTTATAACCATATATATTTTAGACTTACTACTTTCATTTCAACATAAAGTTCATATTCATGGATGGGTGGCGTTACAAATTCGGATGACTTATAAATTTAGTTCCACGACAATCGGTGGAATAGCCTCTTTTATTTCGTCATTCCTTATGTACCTAAGGCACTCTTAAGGAACTCCGGCGTCTAAAAAAATATATATTATTATTATTCTAACATATATCTCTTACATTGCATCGTGCTTAAGATGAGTTGCTAAAAACAATCACACTATATTTAATACATGTTCAATATTACAATATATACATATGTGTAAGTTTGTGATTGTGTAGGTGTGTCATTGTGTGTGCAGTTTAAAGTCTGTTAATTTTTCGACACAAGTTTATTATTCAATATGTACGCAAATAAATATGTTTGTTCACATATGTATGAAAAACAGTTAATACAACGCATTACCGATTTAGTTTTTTTAAGAAAAACGTTGTCGAATAAAAAACAGAATAAAACAAGAGAAAACGCTACAGTCGATGCCATCGACTATCAAATACCTGTTACTTAGCTTAGAGGAGTGCGATGGAGATGGGATATGCAGCAAAAAGACTGTTCACAATTGCATACCCCGCCACCTAGCGTCGATTTCATTATTTGCTTATAACTTTTTTTTAACAATTTTGATCTCAAAATTGTTGGCATGAAGATAGATATTGATAACCAAAACATAATGGCATTTACACTTTTACCAAAATGAAATAAACTCGCGCTGTCCCAGAACCTCAAGAACCTGCGTTCTCAGCGTTCATACGGACGGACAGACAGACGTACAGACGGACTCTACCTGTTACACACTTTCTGGCAAATCTAGTATACTTTCTTAGTCTACCCAAAATAGTTTGCCACGCCCATTTTAACGCCCACAAACTTCAAAAAATCGTAAGTATTAACGCGGATATCTCGGAAACTATTACAGATACAGAATTGGGACTTCCGATTCAGATTCCGTAGCTTTGAGCGCAGCGCAAGTTTGTTTCGCGAATATGCCACGCCCACTCTAACGTTCACAAGCCGACCCAAAAACTTTGGCGCCCAAAGTTTTCGTGCTAGAAAAAAAATGTTAACTTAAATGTATTTGTCTCGTCAATACCTATTGATTGGAAAAAGTAGGCCACGCCCACTCTAACGCCTACAAACGCACATATCGAATTAATATGGGAATTTCTACGGAAAAGTTAATTAGTTAATAGCTTTCAATTGATTTAAAGAGTGCATATATACATAGATGTCCGCACGAAACGGTTTCTATATTTGTCTCAAGCGAAAACTTCAGTTTGCAACCGATATCTTAAAATCAAAAAGTGGAACTAAAGTAAGTTTATTACACAAAATAAAGAAAGGGAAATCCATGGATATAATGTAATTGAATTTCAAAGTTTACGGGGTTTGCTACACAACATTTATTAGGCTTTTTTATCATCTGCAATAAATTTAAATATACATTTTTTTTGTCAAAATAAGACTTATTTTAAAATTTGAGTTGTATTTGGAAGGTCAACCTTAAATCCGCCAATTAGACATCTTCGATGTAAAGCGATTCCTTCAGAACTCGCGTGTCTATAAAGACAATTACACACTTTTGTTCGGTTTGTAGGAATAATTAAAAATTTGAAAACGAATGAAAATCCTGTTGTTACGAACACCGCCAATTGGCGAACAGAAAGACAGATAAAGATGACGGCAGAAGCCATCAAAATTGTTCAATAAAACTGAAAGCAGCTAAAGTAATATGAATGCGAGCGACGAATATGAATCCGCGAGATGACACTAGCAGAATCCAGAAGTAGGTCAGTTGCCTAAAACAAATGGAAATGAGTACCTAGATGGGATAAGTTAAGTACATATGCTTAGAGCCGGGAAGCAAATCTCGCCTATGATCCATCTTATACCCACTGTCGGCCAACCTAAGACTAAACTTACGGCGAATGTTGTAAGCAGTCGCAGAACATGAAAATGAATCGTTATTATTTTATCACCGTCAACTTTATTACTAATGTTGAAAGACTACTACACAACGATGAAATAGACAAAGTATATAACGTGTTGTCCCTAATCTTATCCTTCGAGGATTAAAAATCCTAAAATTTAGACATATAAAACAAGAAAGGAAGTTAACTTCGGCAAGCCGAAGCTTGAATACCCTTGCAGCTATAATTATTAAATTTAAAAACACAAAAATGATATTCCCAATAGTATAAGATAATATGTCAAAAAACACCAAAGCTTTAATTTGTTTCATACTATTTTCCTACCAATTTTCCGATCGTTCCTATGGCAGCTATATGATATAGTCGTCAGATTTTGATAAAATTAACTTCGAAATTCAGAACTAATTACAAAATGTTATTTCCAAGCGTAGGAGGTTATATGTTGAAAAACACCGAAGCTATAATTTGTTTCATATTATTTTTCCACCAATTTTTCGATCGTTCCTATGGCAGCTATATGATATAGTCGTCCGATTTCGATTAAATTTAATTCGAAATTCAAAACTAATTAAAAAATGTTATTTTCAAGCTAGGGAGGTTATATGCTAAAAAACACCAAAGATATAATTTTTAAAAATTTGTTTTTCCGATTATTCCTATGGGAGCTATAAGATATAGTTGTCCGATCCGGCTGGTTCCGACTTATATACTACCTGCAAAAGATATAAGACTTTTGGAAAGTTTCAGCCCGATAGCTTTAAAACTGAGAGACTAGTTTGCGTAGAAACGGACGGACAGACGGACAGACGGACATGGCTAGATCAACTCGTCTAGTCATGCTGATCAAGAATATATATACTTTATCGGAAACGTCTCCTTCACTGTGTTGCAAACTTCTGACTGAAATCAATATACCCTCTGCAAGGGTATAAAAAAACCTTTACAAACAACAACAATTTATTTATTATTTGTTTTTGATCTGGTGTTTTAACAAAAATGCTAGTTTAAGGGAAAATATCTGTAGAAATATGGTGCATGCAGTCAACAGGCATAAATACAAAAATATTTTTAAAGTGAATATACCCATATAAGTTTAAAATAAGATACAAGATTATTTATTATGAAAACGATTAATTATAAGGCCTAACAAGTACAGTAAAGTACAGATTCGTAAGGACCGACCGAATTACGGGACTACTTTTGACAACTTGCAACTCAATACGGCTTTTGCGACTTGATTCTGTGGCGACTTATTTTCTCCTTTATATTTAATCTTCGGCGCTGCTCACTTCTTATCTGACCAAATTTAGCACATTTGCATTGAGTGCGAATGATGTGTGTGTCATCTAGTGGGATGATTGTAGCGACCTTACATAAATTTGTATATGTTCAAGTCAAGAAAATTCCCCAACCATCAGCAATCCGTACTAAGAGCTCTCACCACTGGAACATAAAACAAGAGAAAACACTACAGTCGAGGGCCTCGACTTTTGGATACCCTTTACTTAGCTAAAGGGAATGAGAAATTGCACACCACACAAAAGCGCTTTTGTGCAATCTCGCACTCTGCTGCATGTATATATCTCCATTCCTCTCGCACTCTATTAAAATGACTAATTTTCGGTCCAGTTTAAATACAAAAAAAAACAAAATCGTTCTTAAATTTTTGCAAAAAATTTAAAAAATATGGGCTCTAGACGGGTTTTAGAGTTAAGGGCGTTGGTGGGCTCAATCTAGCTCTTAAAGCTTCCGAGATCTCAGCGTTTATACGGACAGACGGACAGCCGAACATGGCTAGATCGTCTCGGCTTTTGCTCCTGATCAAGAATATATATACTTTATTAAGTCGAAAACGCTTTCTTCTACCTAATCTAATATACCCTTTTCCTCTACGGGTAAATGGTTTTAAAAAGGGAGTACGTTTCACACAAGCCGTAAACCATATTAATATACGTAACCTTCACATACATATATGTATTTCCATGCTTTTGCTTTAAAGAAAAAAAATCCCTAATGGAACTAAACTCAATATATCGTACAAAAATTTTAAACATTTTTTACTCTCTTAATTTAATATTTCTAATCTGTAATAATTTATTTCATTTATGTTAACCAAAATGTATGTTATTTCACACAAGACATAAGTATATAAATTAAGTGCCCTTTTTCAACGCTTGCACATTCAGATAGACCTTATAATTAACTTATAATGTGAACCAAAATCCAATAATGTCTTGGTAGAAACCCATTTAAAAGGTAAAAGTGGAACGGAACATTTTTTAAGAAACCATGTTTTAAAAACCAACACAACTTGATTCAATGCGTTAAGAATAATTTGAACTATAACAAGGGAGAACGCTTTAGCCGAGTACCTCGACTATCAGATACCCGTTACTCAGCTTAAGGGACCAAAGGAAAATGGAGATATGCAAGCAGCAAAGCGAGATTTAAGTGCGCCACCTACCGGCGGAAGACAGATTTAAGCATTGTGGGCGTTAGGGTAGGCGTGGCAAATCGATTTTTTTGGATCAATCGATAGGTATTGACGAGACCAATAAATTTCAGTTAAAATTGTTTATCTAGCATGAAAATTGTGGGCGCCACAGGTTTGGGCGGTGTGTGGGCGTGGCATATTCGCGTGACAAAATTGCGCTGCGTACAAAGCTACGGAATCTAAATCTGAGATCCCGATTCTCTAACTTTGAGAGTTTCCGAGATATCCACGTTCATACTTACGATTTTTTGAAGTTTGTGGGCGGTTTGTGGGCGTTAAAGTGGGCGTTTTTTTAGTTTAATCGATAGGTATTGATGAGAACAATACATTTCAGCTAAAAATTTTATTCTAGCATCAAAACTGTAGGAGCCACAGTTTTGGGCGGTTTGTGGGCGTTAGAGTGGGCGTGGCACTCTACTGAAACAAATTTGCGCTGCGCAGGAATTTCAGGAATCTGCATGCCTAATCCCAGTATTGTAGCTCTTATAGTTTCCGAGATCTCAGCGTTCATCTGGACGGACAGACAGACGGACAGACGGACAGACGGACAGACGGACATGGCTAGATCGACTCGGCTAGTGATCCTGATCAAGAATATATATACTTTATGGGGTCGGAAACGCTTCCTTCAGCCTGTTACATACTTTCCGACGAATCTAGTATACCCTTTTACTCTACGAGTAACGGGTATAAAAATGTGGTTCTATTTTCCAGAACATGGGAACGTCAGAATTCTTTCTGTGTAGGTGTGGGAGGCTCGTCGTCTGTCGCCGAAAGAAATGTCATTAGGAAAATATAGCATTCCCATTCCCCATTCCCTCGAAGCTCCCTGTCCTTGGTAAACAAATGCAGACGGCATGTTAACATGGCGAATAAAATCATGGTTGCCTGTGCCTGCGTCTGTGTGTGTTGCCTAACGAGCTGCATTAGTCGCTGATTGCAGAATCTGAGTTGTGCTGACTGTGGGTGCAGATAGAGATGAAGATGCAATGGCGTCCGGGAAATACGCATATTTTTTCCGCCCCGATCACCTGCCTTCTGTTGCCACCGTTTGCTTCAAATTTAAATTGTAAATTGCGGCTCACGCACGCCCCATCTGTTGGCGACCTGCCGAACGCTTTGTGGAATTGCATTTTTGTATTGCATACTTTTGGGCAAACAATGGCAATTTGGGAAAAAATTGATACTAAACAAAATTTGGAGAAAAACGAATAAAGAAAGTTTTGTACGGATTCGGGGTAAATGTTCTCCGATTATAAAGACATTTTTTTCTAAGCATATATTTAAATAATAATTTTGGGACGATTTTTGTGACACCGATCATTGCTTTTTGGGGAAAATATTTTTGAAAAAGATTGCTGGGACATAAGTATTACAACACTTATGTTTTTTTGCCTTTTTACTTTTTACAATAATTAATTCAAAACTACATGTGCGCAGATATAATTTTTGCAGTCAATTGGATGGGAATCGCTTCTAACCCATTCCTTAAGCACATGCAACCTTACCAAAAGTCTTAGTTTTATTGCAGGTAGTATATACATATGTCGGAACGAGCCGGATCATCTCTGACATAGGGGATAGAGCCACCCACTTCGGTTAAAAAGTATATATAATTTATTCCACATTTTTTAATTCTACTCAATACATTTTTTTGATATCCCCCTTACAACGAAATTCTGGATCCGCCACTTTAAAAGTGTATATTAAATTAGTCGTAACAGTTAGGTGAAGGGTTTCCCAACCTATAACAACCTAGTATACCCTTTTACTACTACTATAAAAAGCGACTGGAAAATTTATTTGGTTCTTATTTCGAACAAAATCAATTTGCAAGTCCACTTTCATGTTTTATGTATAATCCACTTTACTTTATAAAATATAGTTGCCTTATTCGGCATTGGGCTCGCTCGGAAAACAAAATTTTTATCTTTGAAGCATATT
The DNA here is from genome assembly GCF_014743375.2 of Drosophila subpulchrella. Classification (NCBI taxonomy): domain Eukaryota; kingdom Metazoa; phylum Arthropoda; class Insecta; order Diptera; family Drosophilidae; genus Drosophila; species Drosophila subpulchrella. The sequence goes on from NC_050613.1 coordinate 1,010,117, forward strand.
GTTGATTAATTTTGAAACCTATTGTTATCTGATTCTACAAATGGCGTAAATATATAATTTGAATAGACTCCTTGAAACTTTTGTAATAATTGGTTGAATAAAAAAGCATCAAAAGTGTATGGACTATTTAAATCCTAATAACTGTAAAAGGCTTTTTATACCATTGTGTATGTGGGATGCGAAATTGGACTTAAAAGCGTTTGCGTGTGTCTCCTTTTAGCTTGCCGATGCACACTGGGTTGAAACACTTTTTTCAGCGCCATGCTAAAAATACCTTAAACCTAGTTTTGATAAAGTTTAACAAATTAAAATGGTACTTTAAACTTTAAAGTTTGAAGTAAACATTTTTGGATTTCTGTTAAAAAGAAATTAGGTCATGTGGTGACTTAACAAAATATTCATGAATCTTCTAGGTGAAACGAAAAAAGCAAGCAGTGGCGTTCTTGAAATTCAAGATTCTCAAAGCAACACTTTAAATACCACATTTCCTTTGACTTTTAGCCAAAGTGGGTGTTCTAGGTACATTAACCATCTTAATAAAAATGGGTTTCCCCCAATTTGTCAGCAGAAAAGTTTCCCAGTTTAAGCATTTTTTCAAGCTGCCGATCCCAGCTCTCAGTTTGAGATAAGGAAGTATTCATTCTCAAGCAATGACTGCAAATACTTCTTGAAACTAGTGCCATTTATTTATACACATGTACAATATAATGTTATTCTAGAAATACAAAAGTGATCATAAAATTAGTATTGATATTAAATAAATTTGCGCTTTAAGTGGATATTTACGTTAATGAATTTGAAAATGACTACTTTAGTTTTTTGAACTACTGTTAAATGCAATAACTAACGTAACAGAAAAGAGCACAAAATAAACTCTAGTATCAACATTCAAGAAAAAAAAACGATTACAAAACAACTAAATATAACTTTTATTTTATTTTAATCAAACTTTTAAGAAGGTAGGGGTGAAATGCTAAATTTTCGGTAATAATATGAGCCACTGTACGATGGTAAAAGGAAAATTCTGTTTATTTAAATATTAAGAGTAAGTGCACACACAATCACACAGACACTTAAACGCTTCGAAACTGTGTATGCTCGTAACTGAGTGTGCATAAAATATAACTGAAACGGCGCCTAATGCTTTGCAATGCAAGGTTCCAATGTGTTGTACAGTATTTTAGTTTTCAATGCCTGAGCATTTATGCAAAGTAAAAAAGCCAGTCACACACAGAGAGAATTTTCAGAGTAAATTTCACTCAATTTATATATTTTAAACCAGAACTAAATATAAATTGAAGTTGCCCTCTCGTTACTCGAGCTTTGTACTCTTGTGTTTCTATTAGTTTTGAGTAAACACAGCTCACTTTAGTGAACAAGATCAATTGCTCACTATTAAGTGAAGGAAGAAACTCACTCAGTTTGCTTACTCACTTGTTTGGTTGCTCACTTATTTCTTTTACGTGCCTATTAACTTAGTTTTGCCAATTCCATAATAGATTTTGTTGTTTTTATAAATAAATAGGAGCGAAGTCAGCAAGCACAAGAACGATAGAACCATTAGACACTGGGCCAACTGATCCAATTTTTGGAAGAAAATGTTGCTTTTTTGGAAAAGCATTTCTATTGCAGCGCTAATAACTTTCAAGAGTGACTTTTTTACAACTTTTAAACGATGGTACTTAGACAAACTATGTCAGTAAGGCGTACACAGTATTTAACAAGGAAGAACGCTATAGTTGAGTACCTCGACTATCAGATACCCGTTACTCAGCTAAAGGGACCAAAGGAAAATGGAGATATGCAAGCAGCAAAGCGAGATTGAAATGCGCCACCTACCGGCGGTAGACAGATTTCAGCGTTGTGGGCGTAAGAGTGGGCGTGGCAACATTTTTTTTGGGTCAATCGATAGGTATTGATGAGAACAATACATTTCAGTTAAAATTTTTATTCTAGCATGAAAACTGTAGGAGCCACAGTTTTGGGCGGTTTGTGGGCGTTAGAGTGGGCGTGGCACTCTGCTGAAACAAACTTGCGCTGCGTAAGAAGCTCAATTGTACGCCTAATCTCAATAGTCTAGCTTTTATAATTTCCGAGATCTCAGCGTTCATCCGGACGTACAGACAGACGGACAGATGGACTGACGGACAGACGGACAGACGGACATGGCTAGATCGACTCGGCTAGTGATCCTGATCAAGAATATATATACTTTATGGGGTCGGAAACGCTTCCTTCTGCCTGTTACATACTTTCCGACGAATCTAGTATACCCTTTTACTCTACGAGTAACGGGTATAAGAATATATTTGCGACGACATAAAGCACAAGACTGTAGCTTTAGTAGTTCACAAGTTACGGGCGTACAAAATTTACCTTTTTATAGTTGTTTTCCCGCCAAACTAGCGAGTTTTTCAAAAAGTGGTAGAACTATTGTTTCTTATATTAAGCTGTTTAACAACATCTTTAATTTCCAGATCCCTAAAACAACGTTTTGGGACAAACTGACAATCTGACAAACAAAATAAAATGTTCATTTTGACAAGTCTGCCAAAATCTTGTTTTGCGTATAACTGAACGGGAAATCGGATTTTGACAAATGAGGTGTCTTTGCTTTCATAAGCTTTCATTCCCACCGGCCATAACAGCCCCATTTTAATACCCGTTATTCGTAGGGTAATGGGGTATACTAGATTCGACGGAAAGTATGTAACAGGTAGAAGGAAGCGTTTCCGACCCCATAAAGTATATATATTCTTGATCAGGATCACTAGCCGAGTCGATCTAGCCATGTCCTTCTGTCCGTCTGTCTGTCCGTCTGCATAGAGTAAGAATCTATATAGAGACACCATTTGCTCTGCCGCTCTCTTTTGAGACTTAGCCAATGATACCAACTAGGCGAAAAGAGATAATATCCCTAGTTTTTGAAATGTTCGATGGGACCTTTTAATACCTATCTTCGTTCCCGCGGTGAGTTTTGTGGGAAATTATATATCTGCACCGCTCTTACTCACTGTTTTGCTTTTGTAATTAATCCTCACCACTATTGCTGTTGCTTCGCACTTGTTGGGTGTGATGAAAAATCGAAGTTAGCTTCAAACTTGACCTTGAATGGGCTCTCAGCAGAGGTTGGGCAGAGGTTCGGGCAGAGCAAATGGTGTCTCTATATAGTTTATTACTCTATGCCGTCTGTCCGCCCGGATGAACGCTGAGATCTCTGGGGATTGGCATGCAGATTCCTAAGCTTCTTACGCAGCGCAGTTTGCTTCAGCACGGTGCCACGCCCACTTAAACGCCCACAAGCCGCAAAAAACTGTGGCTCCTACAGTTTTGATGCTAGAATAAAAATTTTACCTGAAATGTATTGTTCTCATCAATACCTATCGATTAAACTAAAAAAACGCCCACTATGACGCCCACAAACTTCAAAAAACCGCAAATATAAACGCGGATATCTCAGAAAATATTAAAGATAGAAAACTGGGATTTCAGACTTAGATAGCGTAGCCTATACGCAGCGCAAGTTTGGTACGCGAATATGCCACGCCCACAAGCCGCCCAACCCTGTGGCGCCCACAATTTTCATGCTAGATAAAAAAATTTAACTGAAATGTATTAGTCTAGTTAATACCTATCGATTGATCCAAAAATAGTTTGCCCCGCCCACCCTAACGCCCACAAAGCGCCCAAAACTGTGGCGCCCACAATTTTAATGCTAGAAAAAAGTTTTAGCTGAAATGTATTAGTCTCGTCAATACCTATCGATTGACGCAAAAAAATAAGTCTACCGCCCACATAACCATATATTGAGATCGCGGGTAGGTTGCGCATTTCAATCTCGCTTTGCTGCTTGCATATCTCCATTTCCTTTTTGTCTTTTTAGCTGAGTAACGGGTATCTGATAGTCGAGGTACTCGACTATAGCGATCTTCTATGTTTTATTATATTTGTATTAATATTATACTTATAAAATACTATTTACCAGTTGAAGTATTTGCCATTGTTAAGAGTCCACAAAACAAATACTCCTCCTTATTCCACCTCTCTTTAGGGAACCGTTCATCTCCCATCCACTCTGCCAGACGCCCCTTTTAACACACCCATGGCCACTGAGCTGAAGCTTTACAATCTGCTCAATGAATCTCAATAAGTTTGTCATGGCTCTATGGCTAAAGCACGAGCATATGAGTGCCACAGTGCGGGTGTGTGCTGAATCAAGCGGTAATTGGTTCCTCGCCTGCCATTTCCATTGCCAACTGTTCGTCTTTGCCGTTGTTTATATAATTGAAACTAACACAAATAAAGTGCAAAAGCTTTCTGATTATGGGGATTTGCGCCTGCCACAAAATGAAGCAAGTGTCGGCCCAAATGTCCCAGTTTTCCACATTGCCCCAAACCAGCAGCTCTGCGAGCGGGAGTATCCGTTCTGCAACTTTGCAGCCATCAGGGACAGTGGTTCGATTTCAAAGGATATATAAATTTGTCCCCTATGAAATTTTTATAACATTTTCTGTTAGTATATACACAGATGTCCTCGTTGGTCAACCATTTCCACCATGATTTTTAGCTTTGGTTATTTATAATGTTCCTCAAAAAAATCCATGATAACAAAATAAACAAATAATAAAGCTCACACTAGAGAATCAGAGTTTCTGTCCAGATGTTTGATGAATTTTGAACATAGTTCAATAAAACGAATTATATTCGGCCTGTGCAACCTTGTTCCTTGATCACAGCTTATAAAAGAATGTACTGTACCGGGAAATGAACTTGCGGGTAGGGCGACTATATCCTACACTCAGAGAAAAAATCTGGTATTCGTGCTTGAATCGAGTATTTTCAGTGTCAAAACTTCGCCAAGCATGAAAAATCAAAAAAGACAGAAAATACACGATTTTTGTACGTTTTTAGAGCCTTTCGGTCTACAATCAAGTATAAATATTTCTCAAGTCTTGTCATATTTGTACTAAAAATGGTGAACTTTATTAATAAAGTAAGAAAGATGCAGGGCAAATAATTATTAAATCAATATACATATATTTTAAATTTAAATTGGGTTTTAGTTATATGCTAGTAAGAGAAATAAGAAGTGGAAACTGAAAATGGATAAAAGAGATATATAAATTACATTAATCTTGCCGCTCACGAGCACTAACTCCGAGTATTTTATGCGCCCTATGTATATACCGAGCACTTTCAGAATAAACAGTTGGAAATTTTAAGAGTTGACAGATATTTAAATCCAAAATGTGCTCATTGTAAGACCTTTTTCAATACGAACGGTCTAAAAATGGTTAGCATGAAATCGTTCTTAAATTAAGACAATTTGTACTTGATTAATGAGTTCTGAGTACAGTTCTCATAGGAATAATCCGTACAAATATGCCAAATTTTCTAGTTTTTAAATGAATTTGGGGAGCTTAAAAGCTTAGCACAAAAACCTTGCCACACAAAATCTCGGTGTACCTGATCACTTTATCCTATGCCTACCAAGAGAGCAATAAATGAAACAGGCTAAAATGCTATGATTTTCAAGATGCTTATCAATTTATATTATTTATATATGTTATATATATAATATATTCTGTATGTATACTCCTTTAGTACCATTTTGTTTATTTATTTTGATTATTAGTATCTGGCTATGTTCTTACATACTGACATCTTTAAAAAAATTTTTTATCAACCTTTGACTTAGAACTCATTTGTCCAAAAAAAATGTGCTATATAGCTTAGCATATATCTTACAAGCATTAGATTATTAACTTCAAATATTTCGAGTCAGGTTATTAGGCCAATTGTGAATATTTGCCCACTGTGCGGCCTTAATGCCAATATTTGAAGGCGTTTGTGGAGAGTAAGTGTGTGCTTGATTACTGTCGTAAGCATGAGTGCGTTTGCTTACTTAAGCTGCTGTTAACTTAAGTATAACAATGATAAGGATAACATTGGGCATTCAGTTACCTGCTCCTGTTGGCCCCTAACTCCCGGTCCATTTTCCGCCTCCAAACACGTATTTGCACCTTTTTATTTGCCTCCTACTCCATTGGTTTGAGCCCCTTGCATGGCATTTCACCTAAGTAATTGGAATAGCTAAAATTGGCCTTAGTGCCAGATGCCACTCTCTGTAATTTTCCAAGGAAAGTCCGTGCATACCCTCATTAGCTCATTACCCAAAAGCTCACTGATCATTCGAGCCATATACCCCCCTTGGCACTGCATCTCAATTAGTGGCAATAAATCTAAGTTGCACTTAAGTGCGAAGCATAACTCTGAATTCATTGTTTTGTTAGCTACAAACACACACTTGGCATCTACAGCTTTGTCTGTCGTTCGGAAAATTGGCAACTTCGGAGGGATCAACTAATGGCAGTTCACAATTACCACATGGAGATTTTCGTGGACGGAAGGCGGCCTTCCTCATCAATTAACCCATTTCATTGACGAGACGGAAATAATCTCAGCTCTTAAATCAAGATGACACTGCGCCTATTTACCCTCGTCGAACTTATATTTCCATTTTAATATTAATTCTGAATCAAATAAAAGCACCTCTTAACGAGGTAAGGGGTGGTGACGATCGCACCTTCAACTAACAAACGTTCTGATATCGAATTTTGTGACGAAAAATTCTTGTAAATTTGACTAAATAAATACACTTTCTAGAACTTTCAACTAATAGCCTTTGAAATCCAGTTTTTTTGGATTTCCCGATGAACTAGCGACAAACGTTTTCTATCTAGAACTTTTCTAATATACCAATAAAGTCCCCAAGACCTTAAGTGATCTATTCAAGCCCACAAACAAACGGACAAACATTTTTATTTTGGAAAGTCCCCCAACATCTTGAATAAACGTTATGTATTTTCATGTTGAAATTATGTGGTGTATCTGCAATGATCATTTGATTTCACATCATCGAAATGTATTTATTTGTATTACAGTATGTCTATTTGTGATGGACATTTAAAATGGTTAATATTAACGAACCCCAATTACTTCAATTCTGAACATAAAAGAAACATTTTCCCTCCGTACAAATTAACATTTTGCATAGTCTTTTGTCCCCGGGTCATTTGGATTATTTGCAGCCATCACTTTCAAGGCTCGGTGTTTTAATTGAGGATAAAAGCTGTCCGGAGAAGAGTCCGGTGAAAAGTGGATGGGGCGGCTGCAAAATGGGGGGAAGGGGAAAACAAGCGTGTTGAGCCTGCTGTGTTTTGCGTCATTTTGGGGAAAAACCAAAGCCCAGATATCTTATAATGCGTCGTCGCATTCATTCGTTTTTCGTTGTCCGGTCGGAAAAGCCACGCGCCCCCTTGTCCCTGGCCACTTGTCATAAATAAGCAGTGCAGCTTGCAGGACCTTGTTTGCCACCCAATTTTACTCGCCGCTTTTCCACCGCCAATTTCCCATCCACAATCCTGCCCGCACTTCGAATCCCTGGGCTCTCGCATCGAACGAGCGAATTCAATTTAACGAGAAATTGCAACAATCAACGCTTCTCCTGTGTCCTGTGTCCTCTACCCCTCTCAACCAATGATTTTTCACCCACCCATTTGGATTTTCCAGGCCCTACTCATTCCCCCCGACCGCACATTCTGCGGAAATTCGTCGGGTGGGGAAAAAAATGGCCAAAAATCAACACACACAAAAACACAACTGTTCAGACAATGGCAAGGATTCCAAGCAACAGGGGCGGATCCGCAACACCAACAAACAGAACAAGCCTGAGAATGCTGAAAGGGGGTGTATGTGGCAGATAAAGGGGATGGTAGGTGTGGCAGTGCTGGGTTGCAAGAGGCATACAGAAATTGGGGACGGGTAAGGGCAGCGTATGCCAACAATGTAACTTTGACGCTTGATCTCGACGGACACACATGCATCGCTACACACCGAGAAAATATCTCAAAATATGTCGGATCAAGGAGAAATGTATTCCTGACAACATTAATTTTAGAAGAGACTTTTTCTAATTTTGTATTATCTAGTTAGTAACAGAATGTTTAATTTTAGAATTGGTTACCACTCAACTATATATTTGTTTATCGTTTGCGACGTTTTTTTATTTTTGTTTGTTTTAAGTTTGCCGAGTTGTAGCTTACAATATACTAAATGTAGCCCACTTCAATTCATCGTCTAAATTAAAGGGCGACTTAAGCATATATTACCTAAATTGGTTAGGCTCAGCTCAAAATATACTATTTAATAGTTAAGCTACCATTAACATAGTTAAGTTCACGTGATGTGTGTATTTTGGTATTGAAAAAATAGGTATCCTAGTCATCCACACAAAAGTTTGCAACAATAATTTTAAAGATTTTCACCAATGTGTTCTTTAAAATTCCCCCATGGGTCTAGCGTCTCGTACACCTATATTTGTAAATTTTACCAACCGATTTGTTTGTGTGTAGTGGTCCAATTCTACCAGGAACTACCCCCATCCTCCATGGAGCCTTTTCCTAATGTTGTTTTGTGTTATTGGTCTTGAAAACTAGATTATTTTGATTTGTTTATTTTAATGTCATCAGTTAGTTATTGCGGTGCACCTTCATATGAGTAGCAACTGCAAAATGGCAGATGGAAAACTCATTCGTTTCACAGAGCAGTATAAAAAACTTCGCAGATAATGGACACCGAGGAATTCGGTGTCCGCAATTCAAAAAAAAAAAGTGCGCTTTTGAAAAAAGAGAAAAGTACTAACGCGTTAAATACGCTTTAAAGACGTGAATTACATTCTCAACATGGTAAATGACTTTAGATAAAAACAGATCAACTATATATTTGTGGTTACTTTACATACTTCTTGTTATTCGTGCTCAGTTTTTTATTTATAACTTTGTTAGGCAAGAACTATTCAAAGCAATTAAATTGGCAAAGCTAAATTAGTTACACTGATATAGAATAAAAAGTTAAAGCTATATAATTTTAAAGATATTAAAAAAGGGCTTGAAATATATAAGATAATAATATAATATAATAATATAATATATAAGAAGATATCTTAAATATATAACTCTTGCCCTTTGATAGAGTATAACCCCGGAGAGGAGGAAGTATGCCTGACCATGTGGGTCAGTGCATCTGTGTGTTGGTATATGAAAATCCGTGTGTGTTTGTTTGGAGGTTTTGCAGCTTTTTGGTACGTTTTTCATGCGTTATTCGTGCGACTTTCGTCTGGTGCATTATAACTGCCAAAACGCCACCAGCTTCCACACTTTTCCCACCCACAAAGCCTCATAATATTTCATAGCTGTTGCAGATTGTTGACATTTTGGCTGCTTTGCACCTTCAGGCTGTGCCCCTTTTTTTAATTTTTTTTAATAGAGAGTTACTGTAGTTGTTTCGATTATGCGGCAAAAGGGGCGGTTTTAGAGGTGCGGGGTCTTTTACAAAGCAGCCGCGTATGCAAACAAACGCAGCCAGAAGCGCCAGGAATATGTTGACATAGGGGTGGGATTTTTGTGGGCTGACTGGGGTTGTGGGTTTCCGAAGCTAGGGCATCCAGAGTCGCGAGCAAACAGGATAAAAAGTGCATCTGCCGCAGTGTCCATCATCATCATCTCCATCATCGCAAAAGCGTCCTCGTCATCAGGATGTTGCAACGGACATGTCCGTTGTTTTGATGTGAGTTTTGGCTTAGTCGGAAATTAGGCGGGGCGTATTCCGGATATCCTACTGAAGAACTACTTTAGTGGTAGATATCCATGGCCATTGAATTATATTTAAAGACTGTGCCAAGAGCGTAAATAGTATACCTTAGTTCGGCACTTAATTAGGATTTCAGCGAGAGAGCTTTTCTTATTAAAACTACCTTACTTAAAAATTGGAAAGGGTAGAATGATTTCAGTCAGAAATTTGCAATGCAGTGAAGGAGGTCCTTTTTACCCCATAAAGAATATATATTCTTGATCAGCATCCCTAGGCGAGTCGATCAAGCCATGTCCTTATCTACGCGAACTTGTCTCTCAGTTTTAAAGCTATCGCTATGAAACCTTACCAAAAGTCTTATTTCTATTGCAGGTAGTATATATGTAAGTAAGAACGAGCTGAATTAGACAACTATATCCTATTGCTCTAACAGCTGGACCACCAAAATTTTCAAGTACGGGCAGTCGGGACAGTAGAATTGCATACATGTTTTCATGAACGTTGTTGATAATTTAAGAACGGTATTCTCTCCATTTCTGTCGATACATTTTTCAGTGACGTCCACGTGACGTTCGTTTTTTATGAACGCAACATAGCGAACGGATTGTTGTCAAATCATGAAAAATGTTCTTGATTTCTTCCGTTATTTTTTACTGGGATTAAAGCTTCGTTATTTTTTCTACTCCGGTATACAAATTTGTTTAATGTTTTAGAATTACAAATTCAATTTAATAAAAATCGGAGTACTATATCATACGACTGCCAAAAAAATTAATGACAAAATAATACAAAAACCTTTATATTTTGTTTTCGTCAAACATATACTGCAGTAAATGGAAATGGAACATTATCTTAACACTTCTGTAATTATTTTTTAGTTTTCTAAAAATGGGAAAGCTTAGAATATACAATGCTCCAATAGGAAAGACCTGCAAGGCTTTACAAACTTCGGCTTGCCAAAGTTATCTTCCATACTTTTATCCTTTCGGCTAAGAGTTTCACTAGTCAAAAATTGTATTCTTTGGAGTGTGATCGAAGTTTTCAAAGTTCAAAGCAATTGGGTTGGTTGCCCAACGGAAAACAAGTCAATTGAAGCAATTTTAAAAAAGAAGAGTCTGCTGGTGGACAAAGAAATTTTATTACAACAAGGAAGAACGCTATAGTCGAGTACCTCGACTACCAGATACCCGTTACTCAGCTAATGGGACCAAAGGGAAATGGAGATATGCAAGCAGCAAAGCGAGATTGAAATTCGCCACCTACCCGCGATCTCAATATATGGTTATGTGGGCGGTAAACAGACTTAAGCGTTATGCGCGTTAGAGTGGGCGTGGCAAACTTTTTTTGGGTCAATCGATGGGTATTGATAAGAACATCACATTTCAGATAAAATTTTTATTCTAGCATCAAAACTGTTGGAGCCACAGCTTTGGGCGGTTTGTGGGCGTTAGAGTGGGCGTGGCACTCTACTGAAACAAACTTGCGCTGCGCAGGAATCTCAGGAATCTGCATGCCTAATCCCAGTATTGTAGCTCTTATAGTTTCCGAGATCTCAGCGTTCATACGGACAGACGGACATGGCTTGATCGACTCTAGTGATCCTGATCTGCCTGTTACATACTTTCCGACGAATCTAGTATACCCTTTTACTCTACGAGAAACGGGTATAAAAATTGGAAGGAAGACTCCATAAACGCTTGCAGAAGCTCAAAGCAGATGAAAAATGACGCCTATTTCAAGCTGTTGCATATTATTGTGGGACTTCGCCGACGGGAAGCAATTCCACAACAGGGCAAATCCGCACAATAGTTGAAATATTCTTGATCAGCATCACTAGCCGAGTCGATCTAGCCATGTCCGTCTGTCCGTCTGTCCGTCCGTCCAGATGAACGCTGAGATCTCGGAAACTATAAGAGCTAGGCTATTGGGATTTGGCATGCAGATTCCTGAGCTTCTTACGCACCGCAAGTTTGTTTCAGCAGAGTGCCACGCCCACTCTAACGCCCACAAGCCGCCCAAGTCTGTGGCTCCTACAGTTTTGATGCTAGAATAAAAATTTTAACGGAAATGTATTGTTCTCAGCAATACCTATCCATTGACTTTAAAAAAAGTTTGCCACGCCTACTTTAACGCCCACAAGCCGCCCACAAACTTAAAAAAATCGTAAGTACGAACGTCGATATCTCGGAAACTATCAAAGATAGAGAATTGGGATCTCAAATTTAGATTCAGTAGCTTTGTACGCAGCGCAAGTTTGCTACGCGAATATGCCACGCCCACTCTAACGCCCACAAGCCACCCAAACCTGTGGCGCCCACAATTTTCATGCTAGATAAATAAAATAATTTTAGCTGAAATGTATTGGTCTCGTCATTACCTATCGATTGATCCAAAAAAAAAAATGTTCCACGCCCACTTTAACGCCCATAACGCTTTAATCTGTCTACCGCCGGTAGGTGACGCATTTTAATCTCGCTTTGCTGCTTGCATATCTTTATTTCCCTTTGGTCCCTTTAGCTGAGTAACGGGTATCTGATAGTCGAGGTACTCGACTACAGCGTTCTTCCTTGTTAACTTTTTAATTCCAAACGGCTTTCGCACGAACACCGCCAAAAATTAAATTTCTTTTTCTTTGGGACGCGGCCAACTGCGTTCATCGAAATTCACTCGCTAAATCTGGTATTTTTTCCTTAGCTCATCTGAGTACCGCGCTGAAAAACAGACCGAACGAAAAGCGTTAGCCGCGTATTTGCCTCTCGCTCACTCCTATCGTTAGCTCGCGGTTTTCGTCGATGTGAGTACTAGGCTTAAAGTAAAATGTTGTGTACTTATCTATATGTTATGGTATGTTTTACCAAACAAATTGTTTTGTGTGTAGGCAATAGCAGGGCATCAGTTGATAAAAAAACAAATACAAATATTATCCACAATTATTTTCCTAGGACTAGTTGTGTATGGTAGAATGTGTACCTTTGCTATACTGAAGGCAATAATATATGTGTCACAGAAATCTCTTCCAATCAAAAACGGTTGGTTGTGTTCATTAATGCACATAATAACCATAGCTGATTTTAGTTGGAAAAGATTACTGTGACCCCCCTAGTAAAACATAATACTTAACGCCAACGTTTGCAATTGAATCACGAATCCAGATGAAACAGGTTTGCTATTGTTCGTTATAATAATAATTTATTACTATTGTAAAGTTGGTGGTGTTTATGAACTGAACCCAGTAGTCCATCAGAGATCCATCGAACCAGATCACTTCTGTTTCTGTTCCTTTTCACACACCCACACTAAAGTCCGACTTCGAGCTTCAGATTCGCGATTTAGGATTGCAGGCAAGACCTAGGAGGGAACCTGAACCTGTCCCCATGTGCGCCGCCGTCTGCGTGGTCGTCACGGTGCCCACCGAAGCTGAGGAGCTGAGGATTAACCCTAGGCCATTGGTCAGCACCCAATGTTGCTCCAGTTGCGGTGGCTGCTTGAGGAGCAAAGACTCGGAAGTGTCCAGCTCCGAGGTGTGCGAGCGCTGTTGGCGATTGGGTCAGATAGCCGGGAGCAATGGTTGTGAGGTCGTGGCGCCTGCGGTCCACACAGCCCCTGCTCCAAGGTACCACAGCAGGGCACTGCAGCTCCCTGACCTTAAGGAGGATGCCTCCCTGGAGCAGCTACTAAGGGCCATAGCGGAGGAACTGCGACTGGAGGACGTCTTCTGGTCGCACGACGTCCCGGGAAAGCAGCTCCAGGCCCGGTTTGACCTCCTGCAGGATGAACGCTATGAAAGACTGCTGTGCACCCTGCAGGACTGGGGAATTGGGGAAAGACCTGGCACACATGTGTCCGCCCTCACCTGCCTGGAAACCCGGGCTAAGCCCAGCTCCCAGAACCCTTGCCAAGGCCATGGCGATTTCGTGGATCAGGGTCAGGAGCAAAGCCAGGGCTGGCAGAGCTTTATGGACTCGGTGAGATGTAGACTAAACGTTAACCAGGTAGTGCGACAGGTGCGTCGGGATGCCACATTGACCTTTGACTTCGTAGTGCTGCTGATGGCGGCCGCCCTGCTCTCCTGCGTCGGTCTCGTTGAGAATAGCTTCCTGTTCCTCTCCAGCTCCATGCTGATCTCCCCACTCATGGGTCCCATTATTGCGGCCATTTTTGGTTCGGTGATTGGCGACCGGGAGCTACGGTGGTTGGGCCTGAAGAACGAGCTCCTGGGCATAGCCGTGTCCGTTGGCATAGGATTCTTCTTCGGGGCCATAGTCTGTGGCTTCGGCCATTTCTTCGCCATTTCCACGGGTCTTACAGAGGAGATCGTCTCCCGATGTGACACACACTCCCTGGCCATCGGAGTTTGCACCGCCTTGGCTTCGGGGGCGGCAGGTGCCATTGCGGTTTTGGGAGGCAATACAGGGTCCCTAGTGGGCGTGGCCATCTCGGCTTCCCTACTGCCGCCTGCTGTGAACGCCGGACTGCTCTGGGCCCTGGCCATTGGATCCCATTTACTGCCAGCCGATCACGAGCTCCTGGCCAGTCTGATGAAGCACAGGACGTACTCCTCGCAACTCTCCGTGGAACTGCTGATTTGTGCAGCTGTCAGCATGGCCTTGACTCTTCTAAATATAATGTGCGTCTGGATAATGGGCGTGGTGGTCCTGAGGATTAAGGAGGTGGCTCCGGCAGTTCAACGGCATCAGCAATTTTGGCGCCACGACGTACGCACTGCCCGCGAGGTGGGGATACTAGATCCTGCACTGCAGAGCGCAATAGACCGCCTGGACGAGTCGCAACTGGATGTTGAGGCTCCGCACTACCAGCAAACTTGGTCGCCGGGAATGGATTGCCACGCCGTCTTGCACCCTGACATGGCCCTGGCAAGCCTCAAGGATCAGCCGGACAACTATCACACGGTGCACGGTTTCCATGAGTTCTGCATCACGCTGCACCGACTAAGGTCGGAGCCCAAGGGAGCCCAGCCGCCGAGTGTGATGGAGCTGTTTGCCCGGCCGGAGCCGAGTTCCGCCCAGACCACCACGAACACCGGGGGCAGCTGTTTCAGCAGCTGTCGAAGTCTACCGGATATCAGCAGCCATTCCCGACTCTGTCCCCACGGGCTATCCAGTGGCATCAGTATCCAAAGCTTGTGTCTTAGTCCCAACAGGGACATAAGTTATGGACCCATGGTACCTACGGCATCGAGTGCGGGAAGGGACGGCGGGAAACGGAATGTCCACTGGCAGGAGAAGCAACGGGAAAGGGCTCTGGGCAGGAACACAGAGAGGGACCTCGTCCTGAGAAAAGAGATCCTAAGCAGCAGGGAAAGCAGTCCACTCAGAAGAACAGGTCAGGTTCTAATACCCCTGCCCAGCCTACAGCCCACAGTCTCGGCTGATCGACCTCTACAGCTGCTTCCCTACGCCAGACCACAGGTCGAGACCCACGATGAGGAGCAGAACGAGTTCCAGGCTTAGCTCCCCAAGCTACCCCCTAAATTATCCCACCATCAGCCGCCAAGCCCCCTCAAAAGCAGCGCAAACATCCAGGGTAAAGGCTCGGGCTGCGTGCCCAGCTTTGATTACTTTCCAATTCGGCGGCAATGTAATTGTTTGCCAACCACTCCAAGCCGCGAGCACCAGCGGTCGTATAAAATGAAAAAGTATATAAGTACATTTACTCGTATAAGCTACATAAAAAACTAGTAAAAATTAAGATAAGAAAATACGATAAAATTAAATAAAAGCAAATGACCGAGACAAAATCAAAAAGTGGAACTTCGGTCAAACTTTCAAAGCTCGACTTCCTTACTCGAAGTTTCTCCAATAGCTGGATTCCATTGGCACATTTTCTGGCAATATAAATGTGCCTGGTTCCATTGGCTCATTTCCGAACAACCAAGACAAAAAGAATTTGGTAACCGGTAAAGGGACTGAGCCCGGGACCACATTAGCTGCCAATATTTGGTGTCCAGAGACATTTACTTCATAGACTAGAAGTTTAGAATTAATTAAGAATTAATTTGATTTATTTCAAACGCATCATGATCACAAGAGAGAACGCATTTGTAGAGTGCCTACACAGATAAAATAAAAAACTAAAACTGGTCATCAATCGGGTATTTTTGTGTATCCATTTTGGTCTCTTATGTTGCCATATCACATTGATATTTTCGAACATATAAATTGGTATTTTTCCTACCAGATTGATACTCGCACATATCAAACTTGTGACAAAGCAAAGGTATTTTTAATACCAGTATGGTATTTTTAAATATCAAACTGATATGCTTTCATATTAAACTGGTATTCTTTCATATCAGATTGATATGTTTGTAATATTAATATTAATCACTTTTGTTTTTACTTTTTTGCTTAAATAAATATTTAAATCGAACTTATGGGTTTTTAATATGTGGATTGTGGTCGCCACAGGTTTGGGCGGTTTGTGGGCGTTAGAGTGGGCGTGGCATATTCAAATAACAAACTTGCGCTGCGTACAAGGCTACGGAATCTAAATCTGAAAGCGTTCATACTTACGATTTTTTGAAGTTTGTGGGCGGTTTGTGGGCGTGGCAAACTTTTTTTTATGTCAATCGATAGGTATTGATGAGAACAATTCATTTCAGTTTAAATTTTTACTCTAGCATCAAAACTGTAGGAGCCACAGACTTGGGCGGTTTGTGGGCGTTAGAGTGGGCGTGGCATTTTACTGAAACAAACTTGCGCTGCGTAAGAAGCTCAGGAATATGCACGCCAAATCTCAATAGCCTAGCTCTCATAGTTCCCGAGATCTCAGCATTCATCCGGACAGACAGACAGACGGACAGACGGACATGGCTAGATCGACTCGGCTAGTGATCCTGATCAAGAATATATATACTTTATGGGGTCCTTCTGAATGTTACATACTTTCCGACGAATCTAGTATACCCTTTACTCTACGAGTAACGGGTATAAAAATGAACCGTCTAGGTCTTATAGTTTTCGATATCACAGCGATCACACGGACAGACGGACATTGCTACATCGACTCGACTAGTGATCCTGATGGAGAATATATATACTTTGTGGGGTCGGAGACGCTTCCTTCTACCTCTTACATACTTATACCCGAATACAATTTTTATACTTATTACTAGAAGGTAAGAGTAAGAGGGTATAACTCTACAAGTAACAAGTATAAAAATCAAGAAAAAATACTTAAAGGAAAAAAAAGAAAATATCGATTCCTATAGGAATAGGTCTTGGTAATAAGTTAAACTTAGATTTTCCTAAATTGAGTTAATTGTATCCCTGCATGTAGAATATGTACAATTTGTTCATATGGCTTAACATTTTCTAGTTGAAGGCCCAAATATCTACCAGGCTAAGGCCGAACATTCTTGAAAACTTTATTTTGTATTATTATTTTACTCCTATGTTTTGAAATTCGAGCGTTTCCACAGATTGATTGTTTTATTGTTTGTTACCTTTTGTAACCCATTGCAAGTGCTATTATCCTGGCCGTGTATCCATTCATTCGAACGCCCATTAGAAGGCGACAACATTTAAGTGTTGCTCTTTTATTGCGACCAGCTGGTTTGTTTTCTTACCCTCTCCTTCGATATGCATCCTAGAACAGAAAGAGCCTGGGACAAGTACAATACCGCCACGTGTGATTGCCCTGATGTGCCCCTGCTGTTGTTGTATTTTCTCTAATGTTTATTTGCCATTTCAGCGCCTGCTGTTTGCTATGCCACCTATCCTTGATCCTTTTCCGCCAAGCTCTTTGCTGCGCTCACATCCTGCTCTCCAGTTTGCCGTTTGTCCTGTTTAGCCAGGACAGGTGCGACATTTGGCATGTCCACGCAATTAGCGCCCTTGTCCAGCCCGCTTTCGGCAGTCTATATTCCATGCCCCACACTCGCATCTCTTGCCCACACCCACTCGTCCTTGCGGCCCTCGATTAACTCGTTTTTACCGACTAGGCCACTAACGAGGGCACATTTGTCCGGTCATCGAGAAGCGGACGAGGCCAAACCAAACCAAAAGTACACCTAAAAAATGTATGTGTTGGCTTGGGATTCTAAATTATGCACTTAAATATTTGCACTAAAAAGAAAATAAAGCTCAAATTTTAGAAGTTCGACAATAAAATGTATTGCTTTAAATACAGAATTATTTTCTTAGGTCGAGGACATTTTTAGAAAATGGTTACCATGAATTAAAATGGCCTAAAAACAAGAAAAGATGTCCTTATATTTTAAAAATGTTTCCTCAAAAATAAGAAGACTAACGCAATCAATAATTTATTGGCATCACCTTTTCTAAGAACTAATACGGGTAGTGGTTAGAGAAACTAGCCCGAAGAAAAAAAGTATAAGGTATACATAAACAATGAAGAACGCTATAGTCGAGTACCTCGACTATCAGATACCCGTTACTCAGCTAAAGGGACCAAAGGGAAATGGAGATATGCAAGCAGCAAAGCGAGATTAAAATGCGCCACCTACCGGCCGTAGACAGATTTAAGTGTTATGGGCGTTAAGGTGGGCGTGGCACATTTTTTTTTTTGATCAATCGATAGGTATTGACGAGACCAATACATTTCAGTCAAAATTTTTTATCTAGCATGAAAATTGTGGGCCCACAGGTTTGGGCTGCTTGTGGGCGTTAGAGTGGGCGTGGCATATTCGCGTAACAAACTTGCGCTGCGTACAAGGCAACGGAATCTAAATCTGAGATCCCAATTCTCTCTGTATGATAGTTTCTGAGATATCCACGTTCATATCTACGATTTTTTTAAGTTTGTAGGCGGTTTGTGGGCGTTGAAGTGGGCATGTCAAACTTTTTTTTGGGTCAATCGATAGGTATTGATAAGAACAATTCATTTCCGTTAAAATTTTTATTCTACCATCAAAACTGTAGAAGCCACAGTTTTGGGCGGCTTGTGGGCGTTAAAGTGGGCGTGGCACGCTGCTGAAACAAACTTGCGCTGCGTAAGAAGCTCAGGAATCTGAATGCCAAATCTCAATAGCCTAGCTCTTATAGTTTCCGAGATCTCAGCGTTCATCCGGACGGACGGACAGACGGACAGAGGGACAGACGGACATGGCAAAATCGACTCGGCTAGTGGTCCTGATCAAGAATATATATGTATACTTTATGGGGTCGGAAACGCTTCCTTACATACTTACATACTTTCCGACGAATCTAGTATACCCTTTTACTCTACGAGTAACGGGTATAATAAAGTATAAATATTGCATGCTCTGGAGTATCAAAATATTTAGTTCCAGAACTTGTCAACGGCCAGTTGCTGTGTCCGTAGCACAGAAGATTGAGCCCTTGGTTAGACATCGAAGCGACGCAGGTTCGAGTCCCCAATGCCACCCTGCTTCTTTTTATACCCTTGCAGAGGGTAAATTGATTTCAGTCAGAAGTTTGCAACGCAGTGAAAGAGACGTTTCCGACCCCATAAAGTATATATATTCTTGACTAGACTAGACGAGTCGATCTAGCCATGTCCGTCTGTCCGTCTGTCCGTCCGTTTTTACGCAAACTAGTCTCTCAGTTTTAAAGCTATCGGGCTGAAACTTATCCAAAAGACTAATATCCTTTGCAGGTAGTATATAAGTCGGAACCAGCCGGATCGGACAACTATATCTTATAGCTCCCATAGGAATAATCGGAAAAAAAATTTAAGAAAATTATATCTTTGGTGTTTTATAGCATATAACCTCCTAAGATTGGAAATAACATTTTTTAATTAGTTTTGAATTTCGAATTAAATTTTATCGAAATCGGACGACTATATCATATAGCTGCCGTAGGAACGATCGGAAAATTGGTGGAAAAATAATATGAAAAAAATCTAGCTTCGGTGTTTTTCAACATATAACCTCCTACGCTTGGAAATAACATTTTTTAATTAGTTCTGAATTTCGAATTTAATTTTATTAAAATCGGACGACTATATCATATAGCTGCCATAGGAACGATCGGAAAATTGGTGGGAAAGTAATATGAAACAAATTATAGATTCGGTGTTTTTTTAACATATAACCTCCTACGCTTGGAAATAACATTTTTTAATTAGTTCTGAATTTCGAAGTTAATTTTATCAAAATCGGACGACTATATCATATAGCTGCCATAGGAACGATCGGAAAATTGGTGGGAAAATAATATGAAACAACTATAGCTTCGGTGGTTTTTGACATATTATCTTATACTATTGGGAATATCATTTTATGTATTTTTAAATTTAATAATTATAGCTGCAAGGGTATACAAACTTCGGCTTGCCGAAGTTAACTTCCTTACTTGTTTTTATTGATGCATATCCCCGTTACTCGTAGAGTAAATTAACCATTTACTAGATTCGTCTGAAAGTATGCTACAGGTAGAAGGAAGCTTTAAAGACCCTACAAAGTGCGTTTATTCTTGATCAGGATCACAACACAGAAAAAATTTTAGAAATTGATCAGCGCTGGTCAATTTGATCTTTTTTAAAGATTAAGACTATATTGATATTAGAATACACGTTACTAGTAAAGTAAAAGTCTATACTAAAATCGTCGGAAAGTATGTAACAGGTAGAAGGAAGCGTTTTCGATCCGATAAAGTATATTTATTCTTCATCGGGATCTGTAGCCGAGTCGATCTAGCCATGTCCGTCTGTCCGTATGCCAGTCTGTCCGTATGAACGCTGTGATCTCGGAAACTAGAAACGCTGCAATACTGGGATTAGGCATGCAGATTCAAGAGATTCCTGCGCAGCTCAAGATTTTTTCGTCAGTGTGCCACGTCCACTGTAACCCCCACAAACCGCCCAAAACTGGCTCCTACAGTTTAAATGCTAGAAAAATATTTTATCTGCATTGTGTTGTTCCTATCAATACCTATCGCCCAAAAACTTCAAAAAATCGTAAGTATGAACGGGGATAACTCGGAAACCATCAAAGATGGGATTTCAGATTTAGATTCCGTAGCCTTGTACGCAGCGCAAGTTTGTTCCTCAAATAAGCCACGCCCACTTTAACGCCCACAAGCCGCCACAAAATGTGGCGCCCACAGTTTTCTTGTAGATGGCTCATTACAATCTCGCTTTGCTGCTTGCCTGTCTCCATCTCCACTTGGTCCCTTTAGCTAAATAACGGGTATCTGATTGTCGAAGCAGTCGACTATAGCGTTTTCTCTTGTTTAATAATAGTTTTTCCAAATAAAATACTACATATTAAATGTCAAGCTTTCGTCATTTCGATTTTAAGCCTAGTACTCAGATCGGCTAATACCATCTGCAGACATCAACTTAAGCGGATTTCTGTTCACATACACCCAAAAAAAAATCTTCGGGTGTCAATTTGATAAGTGTGGGTGAAAATGACACTACACCTAGGATCAAATTTTTGGGATCAATTTGATCCTAAGTGAGTGTCAAAAGTATACTACATTGTATGAAAAATCTTTTTGATCCTAATTAGTGTCATTTTGACCAAATCCAGGGTCTCGTCGATACCAATAATTGTATTTTTATTTTCGAAATTCGAACTGCGCTTATCGTGCAAGCAAGCGCAGTTATCGATAAATCATTGTGAGCTCGACATTGCGTAAAAGAGACAAATATTTCAGTGCAAGGTGCTAGTGTTTATTGAATCAGGTAAGTACATCCCTAATAATATAATATGTAATATGTAATGTACTTTGCGGTTTCATACATACATATTTACGCTGGAATGTGTATCTATTCGTTACAGCGATCTTCGAATTTATAGATACACACTGCACATATATATATATGTAAGCATGTAAGCACTGACGGTGACATCGCTTGCAATTTTTGAATGCAATATTTTTTTTTCTCATTTAAGTTCACTATGGAGGACAACGTTTCTATGCAGATGGCCCGCCTATCCACGTATGTACACCTGGTCGACGGCAGCAAATTTATAAAATTAAAAATATACATATAACTTCAAAAAAAGCCAAATTTGTATTTAAAAAAATGATAAATAAATTATTGGTCTTTTTTTGGGTGTGAAATCAACTATTTATTCGTTTCATATTGATACTAAAATCGTATCAAGTTGACCCTAAAAATGGCCCTTTTTTACCCCGAATGAGTATCAAATTACTGCGAAATATTGTCAATGTGACCACATATTCTTACTAAAAAATGCCAATGCGTAGTGTCCTTTTGACACCAAAAAGTGTCAAATTGATATTTTCGAAAATATCAAAATGACACCAAAATAGTGTCAATAAGATGTGCTTCGTATCAGAGATTTTTTGACACTCAATAGTATCACATTGACACCTAAATAATGGCATATTGATGACGATTTTTTTTTGGGTGTAGTGAATCGCTTAAGCGAACAGCTGATCGGTATAAGCAAACTGAATCCCAAAGGGGGAAAACGTGCAAATTTAGTTGCTCCGAAAAAAATGGTAAGCAATACAAAGCTAAAAACGATTTAAACGCTAGCATGTGGAATGTTGTTAGCGCCGAATGATTATTTTATTGCTATTAGCAAATCGGAAAAGGTTGAGATTTCCATTCATGCAAGCGTTGTGGAAATTTAAGAGGGACTTTTGTAGGCCAACAGTGACGCCACCAGAATTGTCAATAGTTAGAACCGTTTGGACCCTTTAAGGTATTTGTAACACCATCCTCGCATAAGGTTTTTTGACTATACATATTTTAAGAAACAATTTTGGGAGGTCAATCCTTTTACAAATGGGTTTTGTTTTACATAAATAATGTATGTTTTTATGTAAAAGGGGCAGGTCTTGATAAGAAGAACATAAGCTGGAAGGTCATTTCGGCCTGCACTAAAAACAACTTCCTTATGCAGTTCCTTCTCAACAAAATCCCGAAACGCCAAGCATAAAAATTAACTAAACTCGCAAAAAACGATGAAGAAAACACTGGAATACTGAATCGATTTGCACGTGCGATCCCATTTTCCGCTGCAGCGAGTTGTAGCGACTATTTCCCATCTCTTTCCTACACACGTATTTCTTATGGAGGAAAAAGCGCTGAAGCGGAATTTGGTCGCTGAAGCAAAACCCCCCTGTGTCTGAATAGGGCAGAGAGTTCCACTAGTCGAAAGTCTTATTCTTTGAAGTGTGACCGAAGTTTTCAAAGTTCACCCGCAATGCTTGTAGAATGGTCTTACTGTAAAGCAGCTGCGTTTGTTTTGTTGACGATTCAAAAAAGACGAATCTGCTGGTGCACAAATAATAATATGCCAGCATGGGCCGGATTGGGAACGGGGTTGTTCCGTTGATGCTACAGAAAGTCGCCCAGCATCCTGGTAATGGCTCCACCAGCAGTCCCTTAGCGGGCGGCATTTTTTCTTCCTCCCTATAGAAGCCAGGGCGTCCTCCAGCTCGAAGGAGCTGCCAAGAAGCTGGTGATGATGGAGGTGAGTCCTGCGATTATGCAATGCAAAAATACGTTATTTTAAGGAGAATGACCAAACCGAGTATGGAGTCCTTTTTATTATACATTAAACTAATTTATGCCAAAGTTTCACAGAATTCGGGCAGGTAGTTTTCTTTTACTGTATTTTCAAAGTGAAAAATTCATCAAATATTGATGAAAATTAAGAAAAATCTGGAAGTCAAAGATGCTGATGTAGCTGTTCGACTTCTTCACAAAACTTTTATAAGTCATTATTTTCAACAAAAAAAATATAAAATAGCTAATATGTCTTACTCGTTTCCTAACAAAAAAATGTATTCGTTGATTTTTACGGCTTTTTTTTTTAGCAAATGAGTACTTTTCTTATCGAGTGCTTTTAAGTGCCATCCCCAAATGAAGTCATTACATCAAAAATAAATTCTTTGATTAATTTACTAAAATCGCTCATTGCCGAATCTCTCGTTTTGCCAAAGTTTTCAGTAATTTTAGTTTTAATTGAAGGCTTAATTTGAGGTTGACCCATGTTAATAAACTTTACTAATAATGCCCACAAGTATGCCGTATTTTTTTTCTTCAGGCTTTAATGTACGTTTTGCGCGACAAAATTTGATTTTATTTTGCCTAACATCTAAAATCTATTTTTTTCATTCATTCCCGCTTCTTTTATTTCTGAAACCAAACAATCGAATGTAATGACTTTTTTGGCTCTTCTCTAAATAATGTTCACAATTTCTGTCATTCATAAGGGAGCACTTGAGTATGCCCAAAGGTATGCTGCATTTCTTGTACTTCCTTCGGATGAGAACTAAAATATATTATACAAATATAAATGCAGCGTACTTTTGTGATGCCTTCAGAATATGTCAAATTAACATTAAACAAATTAAAAAACCATATTTTACAAAAAATTTATTTCTAATAATATGATTATAAAAATCTAAAAAGATAACGAAAAAATAAATAGAAAATTTTGCTAGGTCGATTATTATATAAACGTTGAAGTGGGAGCCTCCGAAAGTAGCAATTTTTAACGGTTCAGAAATCTTAAACGACATAATATTTTTTAAAGGTGTTAGTTTGGTTTAATTTGTCTTCTCTCATACTTAGTCATGTATGAAAATGGATTGAATGCTTCTTCTAGTTATTAAAAAAAAACACCGAAAAAAACCTAAAATTTTCCGATTTCGACTTGGATTATCTAAGCCATATAAAATTCTTATAAATTTTACTTTTAGTTCGTTAAAAATTCTAAAGTTTAAGAGAAAAATGCAAAAAACTGCATCCTTCTAACTATCCTAGGGAAGAAATTAGAGATTTTTGGCCAAAAAATTAACTTTCTGGCCCAGTGTGCAATGGAGAGCTCGTCGGAGATCGTTTTACTGGTGGCTCTGCTAGTACAACGCACACAAAGGCTTTCTTTGCGTGGACCGGTCTATGTAGGGAGCGAAGTCCCACTCGACATGCTCCTTCCCATTGGGCTTCTCGATTGGATTATCCGCAGCACTTCCACTATTCTGCGGATTTGCCCTGTTGTGGTATTGCTTTCTGTGGGTCAAGTCCCACAATAATGGGCAACCTTGATAAGGCTTGGATTAGACGTCCTTTTTTATCTGCACTGACCTCCTGCAGGTGTTTTGGGTGTTTTGCGCAAGAAGTTCAGGAATCTGCATGCCAAATCCCAATAGCATAGCTCTTATAGTTTCCGAGATCTCAGCGTTTATACGGACAGATGTACAGACGGACATGGCTAGATTGACTCGACTAGTGATCCTGATCAAGAATATATATACTTTATTGGGTCGGAAACGTTTACTTCTGCCTGTTACATACTTTCCGACGAATCTAGTATACTCTTTTACTCTACGAGTAACGGGTATAAAAAGTGAATTTTTACAAAAATGTGTTGTATGTCAAAAGTTAACGATGAAACCGAAATCTTTTGAGCCATTTTTTAGAAATCAAAGAAAACTTACAAAATAAGAATAAAAAACTTTTGCCAAAAATTTTTAAAAGGTAATGGTATTTCAAAATACCATTCTAACGACATTAAAGCCTGTAGCTTTAGTAGTTCACAAGTAACGGGTGTACGAAATTTAGCTATTTATAGCTGTTTCCCGCCAAACTATCGAGCTGGATTCTTATATTTAGCAGTTTACCATCCTAAAAGCAGTTGGTTAATTCCATAATCTTGTATATAAGAATAGTGTAACTGAATAAAAAAGACTAGTCTCATTATTTACCATAATTATTAAAAATTGATTATCTCTCCCGACATTTTTTTACGGTTGCCTTCGCTGATAGCCCAACAAAAGTGGCCAAAGCCCAACAGACAAGCAAAAGTCTACCAGGCCAATAACAGTAAAAAAAATCTGCTGGAAAGGGGTGGGAACTTGGGGCTAAAGTCGAGAGTCTCAGGCAGCTGAATAAGGCAAATCGTTTAATATTAATGGGGCTAGGAGCAGGGCCAAACTTTGATCCTGTTGTGTACGGCACTCTCTTGTGCTACGCTGCCCCACCGGAAACAGACGACGAGGCTATTTTTCTTGCTAAGGGCCGTTTTCTCGTCTGCATGTTAAACTAAAAGTAGGTTTTAAGACAAGTAGAGTTTAAAACGTACTTTTAGTTTAACATGCGGTTAAGAAAACGGCCCTAAGAACAATTTTAGTCCTTCCTTCTAGCTATAAATAATGTGTGTAATTTTAAGGTTATGCTTTTCTTTATAAAATATTTCTATCATTTGTATAATGCGATTGATAATACTAAAAAAAATTATAAGTTCCATATACATTTTTTTAACATTCATTTTGAATCATGCACTTTTCCTCAGTGCACTTAATCCGCTTGCCCTGTGGCAGTTTTAGTGCCTTAAATAGTTGCACCTTCGGCCACTCCAAGCCAAAAGAAATCCAGCGCAGTGAGCAAGTGGGGTAGACTGGAGTACAGTCAAGGAGAGTGGCTGACAGTGGAGTGGACTGGATTGTTGTGCTATTTTCTGGTATTATTTTTCGTTTTTTTTTTGTATTTTAGACTCTGCTGGCAGACTATGGAGCACATGCTTAGTGCCTATTGTTTATGGACCCTTGAAACTGCAGCATCTGCAGCGGCCGCCACAAGAAGCCATCGCCACAGCATGGTCAATTGATTCCTGGGCTCTTTGTCGTGCGTCCATTGTCAGGCATCCTTTATTCGGCTGAAAACAGATCCCCCAACAAAGCAACAGCAATCAAATAGCCGGTAGCGTCGTATTCGGTCCGGCAATAAGGTGTTGTGCAGCTTCCTTCTGGTCGAGTTAATATGAGAACTCCTTTCTTAATTTTAGTCGGATTATTATGCTTTGTTGTAACCTAATTTTTGAGTAAGCCAGTAAACAATTGTAATACGAACTTAAAGTTGTTTGTGATTAACTATCAATTGTAGATGTAACTAAATTGACAGATATGCTTTAAGTTTCTTAGCAGGGGTGCACATAAGAAACTTGCCCATCCAGTCTAACTGGTCTTCAACTATAAGCAGAGACTGCACGAGTAAGTTAAAATATACTTGAATAGTATTTGTTGATGCCGATGCCAACTATCATTTGCCATCGTTAGAATTACAAAAAGGAATCGTTGCATGGGATCGCATTGCGTAAATATCTATTATACAGACAGACTGTCTATACAGAGGGCGTTTATGAGCGTCTGCTTAAACTGATTGCTGCTTAAGAACCCCTAGAATCTGTATGCCTGCACACAATTCAGTCTTGATTTAAGAACAATTTCATGCTTAACATTTTAAAACCGTTCGTGAAAAGGTCTTAAATTGAGCGCAATTTGGATTTAAATAACGATCATCTCTAATCATTAATATTATTTAGATATATCTCGTTTATTCATTTTCAGTTTCAAATTCTTGTTTCTCTTACTAGCACATAATTAAAAACCAATTTAAGTATTCGTGTCTTTTTTGATTTAAAAATTATTCGTCCTTAAATTATGCCTGCACTTATCTTACTTTATTAATAAATCGTTACTCCTTTTGGTACAAATAGGATTAGATTTAAGAATAATTCATAATATATTGTAGATCGAAAGGTTCTTAAAAAGTACTGATGTCCATTATTTCATTACAGTCCTAACTTTCTAGCCTTCATAGTTTCGAGATGTCGTGACTGTAAGTCGTCTGTTGACATCGTAAAAACTTAAAAAAAAATTCAAAATTTTCAAAGTTTGCCGAGTTGTAGCTAACAATTAAAGTCTCACATTATAGTTGTAAATTTAAACATATATCACCTAAATTGGTTAAGCGCAACTCGAGATATAATTCAGAACACGGAGATTCCAAACCTTTTAAAAAAACTTAAATAAAAATTTTAAATTTTATTTTATTTCTTTTTTGTGATGTAGAGGTCCAACTCTACCAAAAACTGCCATCATCCTTTCCGTAACTCAGCTAACAAAGCTTAAAACAAAAACATTGTAATGCACGTTGACCACTTTTATAATTAAATTCCCAGATGGCAGCGGTATTTCTGACAATGCAAGGCCTTTACCACTTATTAACTTAGAAATTTATTACATTTTAAATAATATTTATTGCGATTTGTATGGTTTTTGGATTGTTGATAGGTATTGATCAATAAAATCAATTTAAACTTACGCTGAAACAAAATCTTCAAAATGTGGGCTCCAGACAGACTCTAGCGCTATGGGCGATTGAGTGGGCGTGGCATACCACTCAAGCAAACTTGTTATACCCGTTACTCGTAGAGTAAAAGGGTATACTAGATTCGTCGGAAAGTATGTAACAGGCAGAAGGAAGCGTTTCCGACTCCATAAAATATATATATTCTTGATCAGGATCACTAGCTGAGTCGATCTAGCCATGTCCGTCTGTCCGTCTGTCCGTCTGTACATCTGTCCGGATGAACGCTGAGAGATGAAACTATAAGAGCTAGGCTATTGAGATTTGGCGTGCAGATTTCTGAGCTTCTTACGCAGCGCAAGTTTGTTTCAGCAGAGTGCCACGCCCACTCGAACGCCCACAAACCGCCAAAAGCTGTGGCTCCTACAGTTTTGATGCTAGAGAAACAATTTTGACTGAAATGTATTGCTCTCGTCAATACCTATCGATTGACCCAAAAAAAGTTTGCCACGCCCACTTTAACGCCCACAAACCGCCCACAAACTTCAAAAAATCGTAAATATGAACGTGGATATCTCGGAAACTACCTAAGATAGAGAATTGGGATTTTAGATTGTGATTCCGTAGAAGAAGAAGATTTGCCACGCCCACTTTAACGGCCACAAACTTCAAACAATCGTAAATATGAACGTGGATATCTCGGAAACTATCAAAGATAGAGAATTGGGATTTCAGATTGTGATTCCGTAGCCTTGTACGCAGCGCAAGTTTGTTATGCGAATATGCCACGCCCACTCTAACGCCCACAAACTGCCCAAGCCTGTGGCGCCAACAATTTTCATGCTAGATTAAAACTTGTATCTGAAATGTATTGGTCTCGTCAATACCTACCGATTGATAAAAAAAGACTTGCAACGCCCACTCTAACGCCCATAACGCTTAAATCTGTCTACCGCCGGTAGGTGGCGCATTTCAATCACGCTTTGCTGCTTGCATATCTCCATTTCCCTTTGGTCCCTATAGCTGAGTAACGGGTATCTGATAGTCGAGGTACTCGACTATAGCGTTCTTCCTTGTCCTTTTATTATGTATTTTTTACTTCTGTACTTGGTGTTTCGGGATTTTGTTGAGAAGAAAGTGCATTTGAACTGCATTGGCGACGTTTATTATTGTTGGTGCAGGGCCAAGAAGCCTCCTAACGGCTCGGAACCCAACAATTGATCTCATCTAGAAAATAAATATTGCTATGCTTTTTTGTAAGAAAATTACCAACCTGCAGCTTATGTCCTTCCTGGCAAGACTCTCAAGGAAAGCCATTTAAAGGCGCATCCGCCTCCCAAAATTGTTGCTTAAAAATGGATATAGTCTAGGAACCGTATGCGAGGGAGGTGTTACAAATACTTAAAAGGATTCAACGGCTCTAAGCTCTCGTCTCTTGAAAACTCTCGTCGCTTCACTGTCACAATAGCCCCTATTCAATTTCACTACGCTTGCCAAAATGGTAGTGGCATCCTTAATCAATTTACTAGTAGTAAATAATAAGAGATATGCAAGCAGCAAAGTGAGATTGTAATGCGCCAGCTACATGAAAACTATGGGCGCCACAGCTTGTGGCGGCTTGTGGGCGTTAAAGTGGGCGTGGCTTATTTGAGTAACAAACTTGCGCTGCGTACAAGGCTACGGAATCTAAATCTGAAATCCCATCTTTGATGGTTTCCGAGATATCCCCGTTCATACTTACTTTTTGAAGTTTGTGGGCGATAATTGATAGGTATTGATAAGAACAACACAATGCAGATATAATTTTTTTCTAGTACTAAAACTGTAGGAGCCACAGTTTTGGGCGGTTTGTGCGGATTAGAGTGTGCATGGCACACTGACGAAACAATCTTGAGCTGCGCAGGAATCTCTCGAATCTGCATGCCTAATCCCAATATTGCAGCTTTTCTAGTTTCCGAGATCACATCGTATATACGGATAGTCTGGCAGACGGACATGGCTAGATCGACTTGGCTAGAGATCCTGATCATAAATATGTATACTGTTACATATTTTCCGAAGATTTTATTATACCCTTTTACTCTACGAGTAACGTGTATTCTAATATCAATATAGTCTTTACTCAAAACTGACAAAACTTAATCCCTAACAAGAAAAGAAGTTAGCTTCGGCAAGCCGAAGTTTGTATATCCTTGCAGTTATAATTGTTAAATTTAAAAATTTTAAAAATGATATTCCCAATAGTATAAGATAATATGTCAAAAAAAACCGAAGCTATAAATTGTTTCATATTATTTTTCGCCAATTTTCCGATCGTTCCTATGGCAGCAATATGATATAGTCGTCCGATTTTGGTAAAATTAAATTCGAAACTCAGAACTAATTAAAAAATGTTATTTTCAAGCGTAGGAGCTTATATGTTTAAAAACACCAAAGAAATAATCTTAAAAAATTATTTTTTTTTATGAGCAAGTTTCACTACCCACTTTCCGTATTAGTTCTTAGAAAATGTGATGCCAATAAATTATAAATTGCGTTAGTCTTCTTATTTTTGAGGAAACATTTTTTAAATATAAGGACATATTTTCTTCTTTTTAGGCCATTTTAGTTCATGGTAACCATTTTCTAAAAATGTCCTCGACTTAAGAAAAGAATGCTGTATTTAAGGGAATACATTTTAATGTCGTATTTATTAAATTTAAGCTATATTTTCTTTTTAGTATATAAAAGCATTACGAAAAGTTTTATAAATTTTACATTATGCTAAATTAGACAAAAATCCTTGATTTGATCTATATTATATAGCCGAAAGAAAAATATTACAAATGCATAATTTAACAAGGAAGAACGCTATAGTCGAGTACCTCGATTATCAGATACCCGTTACTCAGCTAAAGGGACCAAAGGGAAATGGAGATATGCAAGCAGCAAAGCGAGATTGAAATGCGCCACCTATCGGCTGTAGACAGATTTAAGCGTTATGGGCGTTAGAGTGGGCGTGGAACATTTTTTTTTTTGGGTCAATCGATAGGTATTGACGAGACCAATACAGTTCAGTTAAAATTTTGCATCTAGCATGAAAATTGTGGGCGCCACAGGCTTGGGCGGTTAGTGGGC
The DNA here is from genome assembly GCF_014743375.2 of Drosophila subpulchrella. Taxonomy (NCBI): domain Eukaryota; kingdom Metazoa; phylum Arthropoda; class Insecta; order Diptera; family Drosophilidae; genus Drosophila; species Drosophila subpulchrella. The sequence continues at coordinate 1,040,912 of NC_050613.1, forward strand.
GTTAGAGTGGGCGTGGCATATTTGCGTAACAAACTTGCGCTGCGCACAAGGCTACGGAATCTAAATCTGAGATCCCAATTCTCTATCGTTGATAGTTTCCGAGATATCCACGTTCATATTTACGATTTTTTGAAGTTTGTTGGCGGTTTGTGGGCGGTTTGTGGGCGTAAAAGTGGGCGTGGCAAACCTTTTTTTAAACAATAGATAGGTATTGATGAGAACAATACATTTCAGCTAAAATTTTTATTCGAGCATCAAAACTGTAGGAGCCACAGTTTTGGGCGGTTTGTGGGCGTTAGAGTGGGCGTGGCACTCTACTGAAACAAACTTGCGCTGCGTAAGAAGCTCAGGAATCTGCACGCCAAATCTCAATAGCCTAGCTCTCATGGTTTCCGAGATCTCAGTGTTCATCCGGACGGACAGACAGACGGACAGACGGACAGACGGACATGGCTAGATCGACTCGGCTAGTGATCCTGATCAAGAATATATATACTTTATGGGGTCGGAAACGCTTCCTTCTGCCTGTTACATACTTTCCGACGAATCAAGTATACCCTTTTACTCTACGAGTAACGGGTATAAAAACAAGGGAGAACGCTATAGTCGAGTACCTCGACTATCAGATACCCGTTACTCAGCTGAAGCGACCAAAGGGAAATGGAGATATGCAAGCAGCAAAGCGAGATTTAAATGCGCTACCTACCGGCGGAAGACAGATTTAAGCGTTGTGTGCGTTAGGGTAGGCGTGACAAATTCATTGTTCAATAGAATAAGTTAGCCGCGCACTTTGCTCTCTCTGAGCGCCGGCAGTGCTTTTTTCTTTGCCGCTAAGTTCGGCCGGCAACTATTTACATACACACACATACACGCGTAAAAACATTTCGCACTGTCTGGCTCTGACGTCATAGCTTTTTTTCTTGGGAGGTTTGTGGGCGTTAGAGTGGGCGTAGAAAAATTTTTTTTGGGTCAATCGATAGGTATGGACAAGACTAATACATTTCAGTTAAAATTTTCTATCTAACATCAAAACTGTAGGAGCCACAGTTTTGGGCGGTTTGTGGGCGTTAGAGTGGGCGTGGCACTCAACTGAAACAAACTTGCGCTGCGTAAGAAGCTCAGGAATCTGCTCGCCAAATCTCAATAGCCTAGCTCTCATAGTTTCCGAGATCTCAGCGTTCATCCGGACAGACGGACAGACGGACAGACGGACAGACGGACAGACGGACATGGCTAGATCGACTCGGCTAGTGATCCTGATCAAGAATATATATACTTTATGGGGTCGGAAACGCTTCCTTCTGCCTGTTACATACTTTCCGACGAATCTAGTATACCCTTTTACTCTACGAGTAACGGGTATAATAATTTATAAAATAATTGAATTCTTAGGAATTCTTTTTATAATAACCGCGGATTCGTGTAATTTACTCAACCTAAAGATAATAAAGTGAAGCCTCTTACTCTTAAGAATCCGCGGTTGCCAATTTAGTAATAACCGCGAATTGTTATTAAAATTAAAAATGTTTTTCATAAACATGTAAACTTGTTTCGTTAGGCCTAAAGGATTTCCCTTACTGATTTAAAAAATAATATCATCTGCACGTATGCAGGAGGCCTATGTAAGCATTTTGTTTTCCAGGGGAAATACTTTAGTATTAGTTTTAAAGGTCTGTGCAAAAAATATCTATATCTGTATCGCGGAGAAGCTGTTGTTTCAAAATGAGCTTTATATTTAACGAAGAAAATAAATATTTTGTACTTTTGTTCTGAAACTCAAAAATGTTATTTATTGTTTAAAAAAAAAATATTTTTGGAGAATATTTTAAAAATTATAAGTTTGAAAATCATGATGAAAATGGATGAACTGATTAAAGATAATCACTATGGTATGTTCCTTTTCTTCGTGTGTCGATCCTAAGTGCTTGATTTTGTGTTTCAAAAAACAAGTCAATAATCATTATTTACAGTTCCTGATTTGAACGGTAAATCTCGGTCTCCTCAACCCACAAGGCAACGCTGCAGTACAAAATAAATTTTTGGTCAAAACAGCATTTTTGGATTGATAAAAATAGTTTATATTTAAAAAAAAATTCCAACCCACTTTTTCGAAAGTCTTCTAATGGCTACAATGCAGCCGAAAATAACTTACTACGATTGCGAACTTCTCAGAATTCTCCTTTTATGCCATTTTGCCTTTAATATATCCTGAGCTTCTTGACGCAGCTTCTGAACAAATCGCTTTTTTTGTGAACTTGGAACTCAGGGGCGAACTTCGCTTTGGAAACAAATTACACTAGCATTGTCTTTGGGATGCGTTTTAATCTGCCCATTGTTCTTCGTCCCTAAGACTCACCGCTCCTCCTTGCGCTTTCCTCTTCCTGTAGCTCAGCCTTGTGAATTATGTGTTTTAATATTTTACAAAGACTTTGTTTATAATCTTATGCCCGTTTTTGCAGCGCTTTTTCTCTTCTTGGGCATTAACAAGCCCAATTTGAGTACACTTGAAGAGGGTGATAGAAGCTCTAAATTTAAACATGTAGTATACAAGATTCTGATTGGTGACGCATAGAGTCGCAGTTTTTTCTGTAAAAATCGAATCGAATAATTTACCAAAAAATTACCCCGATGAACTAGGCATTTGCCTTATTGCTATTGCTATATGATTTTTCCTCGATATTAGTTTCTGGGTGGTTTGATTGCCAATTTAGCAACGCAACTTGTATAAAATCTATTTTTCTTTTTTTATCTTTATATCAATATCTTCAAAAAGTATTTTTTGGTATTTTTTAGTCCTCTCTTCTGTTGTTTTAGTGGTATAGTCGTTTGTGGGCGTAAGAGAGGGCGGGGCATCCTGCTGAATCAAACATGCGCTGCGCAAGAAGCTCACGAATCTACATCCACAATCCTAAATTTCTAGCTTTTATAGTTTCCAAGATCACAGCGCTCATACGGACGGACAGACGAACATGGCTAGATCGACTTGGCTACACAGAGAAAATTATGACGTTCTCAAATAGAGTATTTGTATTCTCAATTTAAGGATGTTCTCAATTTAAGTACAAAATTTGTGGAAAAAACTCATGTTGAGAAAAGCTGGATTCATTTTAAGAAAAAGGACTTGAATTGATCCCAAAATTCTAAGTTTGAGGAAATATGTTCTTCAATTTCCAACTTGAGAATTAATATTCTCATTATGAGTAACCGATAAACTCAAAAATGAGTTGCGAATTCTCATAAGGAGTTCTAGAGAACTCCGTTCTGCGAACGAGACGAGAGATGAGCGGCCTTTAGATCGTTGCGTATATGGTTGTCTCTCTCTCACTAATGGGTGTGTAAAGTGGTGCGCGCCGCATTTGTGTGACTGTCATTTGCCGTGTGATTTAGCAAAGTCAAGACGTGCGCGTAACACAAAGCTAAAAAACTATTTTAGTCGATTGGACATTCGTGCGACCCATCCGTACCTCGAGGGTAAGTTTTTAATTTAAACTGTGTTTATAATGTGCTAAATAATGATACAATAAACAAACACTACAAAAATATTGCCTAAGCATGTACATCAATATGTATGTACATATGTGTGGCGTGAAGCACGTGTCTAGTTTTCTTATATAATTTCCACATTTCTTTTTAAATGTACATTTAATAAAATTCTATTTTTATTGTTTCATGCTTATATATGCATATATATTTACAATGTTTGCTAACAATAACGTTTTCTTTTTCAGCCTTTTTGCTCTTCGCTAGACGACCAGACAGCTAAGGGAAAAAATATTACAACATAGAACATGAAACACAAACTTAAATAAAAAAAACTTATTACAAAATAAAATGAAAAAAAATATTTTACCTTTTTTTCTGGGAATGGGTGGAGCTGGTTACAGTACAAAAGTTCTTCATTTGAGAATTTAGAAGTTCACTATCAAGAACTTGTTTCTCATTTTGAGCGCTTGAAATTTCTCAGTATGAGAAAAGGGGATACTCGTTTCTAAAATTCAAGCTAAACTATTTCTTAAAATGAGTGCTGTTTGTACTCATATTGAGGAAAAATGTTAAAAGAAGAGCACAAATGTACTCAATGTAAGTACAAATTTTTTGAGAAATTTGTACTGGAAGTGAGTATTTTGCACTCAATGTGAGAATTTTTGTTCATGCTGAATTTTTGAGTACAAAAATACTCAATTTGAGTGCAAATTACTTGAATAATTCTCTCTGTGTAGTAATCCTGATCAAGAATATACATATACACTTTATATGGTCGGAAACGCTTCCTTCTACCTGATACATACTTTCTGACGAATTTAGTACACCCTTTCACTCTACTAGTAACGGGTATTAAATCTGTTGGTATTATTGGACTATAGACTTTACAGAACGTATGTTTTATGTGAAGTCCTCAACTTTCGAAGGTTGACATGGGAGTCTTCGTGTGCGGGACGCAATACCCAGTTAAGAATTATACGAAACACATTGGAGAATATTTGTAAAGTAATTATAAGTTGCATACTTTTGCATGGAAGATTAGGGTTTATGTTTTGATAGTGTGATTTACTATTGCAACATAACTACGTTAATAGTAGTTTAACTGTTAAAAAGTAAGCAATGCAATAAAATTCATGTAGAACATATTATATAGTAAATTACTATATTGTATAATTACATAACTATCAGCAGTGGTTAACTTGACAAAGAAAATTTTTTTGTATGTAGGGGGTGCATATTTGTAGTCATAATAGGATTTCCTTGAAAATGTAGGAGCAGTAGAACTGTTATAAAAATGTTGCATGTAATTTGCCCGACGTTTCAATTAATTTATACAGTTCTCATTTATTCCTTTTTTGTGTATTTTCTGCTGCTTAAACCTCTGGTGACTCAACGAGGCTTGTTTATTGCCAGATTCGCACTCGAATCTTAAATGTGAGATTCACACCGAAAAATCGATAAAAAGTCCCAAAAAGAAATAGTTTAATCGGGCTTAAACACATACAAATGTAAATTAACTTATAATAAACATAAAATATTGAGTACAAAAAGGTATCAAGAGTGTATTGTATCTGAGGGAAAGTTACAGTTTTTTGCTCTGTGCTCCCTAAAATTGACAAATATGTTTGTATCCTGGTGAAAGGGAAGTTGGTAGAAATAGTTTAGCCAACTGCCTTTTCCTAACCATTTTCCTTTTTCCAGGATGGTCTTTTAATGGGCAGAACCGTTGACCTGGAGAGAGCTCGGTACTGACTTACGAGCATTAGCAACTTAATTATCTGCGACAATTACAAGTGGGCAACGAATCTAAGCAGGAATGTCCTGTGTACATGACGTGTGTGTGTGGGCTGTCAGCACATTTGTCTACGTGGCGTATGAATAATTGCAAATGCTAACAATGGGCGGCATTTGTCGTTGTGGTTGTCGGCTGTCGTTGTTTTGTCCTTGTCTCTACGTGGGTCCTCGTTGCTCCTGCTTCTGCACATTCCTCATTTGAAGTACAACTCACATGTATACCTTGCTCGGTGATCATTTAGCTAAATAATTCCAAATGTTAATTGAGTGCAAGGGTTTCACAGGCGGACAAAAGTTTTTGGCCTGGTCAGTGTGAAAATTAATTAACTAAATTATTAAGTGGTTGGCAAAGGCAAGAGTCTGTCCGGCCAAGACGAATATTGTAAATTATGCTTTTATTATTGCCGCAAGTTGTTCAGCACGATAATAACGATGTCCTGGCCATATGCCGGCATTTGGCATTAATTGCGGCCTAGTGGCCAAAAATTACCTGACCCAAAGTCCCCATTCCTGGTTAGGACATTAAGCTATATTTATGACAGGCACCACCCCACAAATTGCAACGCCAAATGCTTATTTAATGAGTTAATTATTTTTTGTATTTATTGCAATGCCAAAATATGCGAATGAGCAAACGTGAAGGCATGCGCTATTAAACGCTTGCAAGAGAGCGGTCGGGAAAAACACATTAGAACTTTTGGGGTTTTCTTTTTGATGGCAGGCTTAATTAGAGAGGGTTCTTAATGGTTAAAAGGCTGTGGAAAATGGAAGGAAATACCTGGAACAAACTGCAAATCATGCATGTAAACCTTGTCAATTTCCTTAGTATTTTTGTTTATGTTATGTTTTAACTACAATATTAAAAAAAAATTATTGCAAACATTTTAGGGCTTCTAATGGAAATTAATTTATGCTTTGAAATTAAAATAAAATTCGAATGTCCCTTATAAATACTAAAGCAGCGGTTTATGTTAGTTAGTTTATTTGTTATTCCTAAAACAACAAAACTAATTAAACATTTATATAAATTATATGAGCATGAGAGATATAAAGTAAGTTCTTTAAACTTTGAACTGTAAGCCCGTTTTCAAATCTACATGTTAAAGAATAAAATAAGACTTAGGCCAAGAAAGCGTATAGAATAACCCTAAAGTCTACTTATAGTATACATGCGGACAAGCAAACGGTCCTAACAGTTTAAAGTCGGTTTTTTATTTTTTAAAAAATAACTAGAAGACCCAATGAATCCATTTTCATACACGATTAAGTGTGAGAGAAAACAAATTTAAAAAAATTTTATCCACTATAAAATATTATGTCGTTTAAGATTTATGAACCGTTAAAAACCGTATTTATGTAAGCTACATTTATATTTTTATAATATATTTTAGTTCTTATCCGAAGGAAGTGCAAAAAATGCAGTATACCTTTATGCATACTTAAGTCCTCCCTTATGAATGACAGAAATTGTGAACATTTTTTAGAGACGAGCCAAAAAAGTTGATATTTCTCTTTTCGAAATATCGATATTTCATTCGACTGTTTGATTTCAGAAATAAATGAAGCGGGAAGGAATGAAAAAAGTAGATTTTAGATGTTAGGCAAACTAAAATCAAATATTGGCGCGCAAAACGTACATTAAAACCTGAAGGAAAAAAAAAACGGCATACCTTTGGGCATTCTTAGTAAAGCTCATCAAAATGGTTCTACTTCAAATTAAGCCTTCAATTTAAACTAAAATTACTGAAAACTAAGGCAAAACCGCATCGAGTCGGCGATGAGCGATATTAGTAAAGTAATCAAAGAATTTATTTTTGATGTAATGACTCCATTTGGGGATGGCACTCAAAAGCACTCGAAAAGCAAAGTACTCATTTGCTAAAAAAAGCTGTAAAAGTCAACGAAAAAGTTTCTTTTAGGAAACAAGTAAGACGTACAAGCTTTTTAATATTTTTTACTTGTTGAAAATAATGACTTATAGAAGTTTTGTTAAGAAGTCGATCAGCTACATCTTTGACTTCTAGATTTTTTTTCATTTCTATCAATATTTGATGAATATTTTACTTTAAAAATACGGTAAGAGAGAACTACTTGCCCGAATTCTTTGAAATTTTGGCATAAATTAATTTAATGTATTATAAAAAGGACTCCATACTCGGTCTGGTAATTTTCTTAAAAAAAACGTATTTTTAGCCAAAAATCGGATCGGCTGGCCTAGTGTGCAGCGCCAGGAAGTCCTTCTTCTGTCCTCGATAGAAGTTTCCAAGCGAAGTGGTGGACGCCAACTTGCCCAGTTCGGCATCTTGGCCAGCCATTTGACTTTGTTTAGTGCAGTCTGTGTAGTCAGCCCGCGAAAAGCACGTTACAGTGTCCAAGAAATATATATTTGAATTAGACAAACATCAAGTACAATTGAAAATGTGATACTTACCATTTGCAAAAAAAAAAATAACCAACATATGTAAATGTTTCACTTTTGTACACTTTCACTTTTCGTCGAATGTTAGAGTGACCGCGGCAACTAAGTCAAAAAATATCTTTAGTACCATACTTAATACCATAAATACACAAATAATACGAAGGCACAGTCATACTTTTTTTCGAAGACTTTTCGATGTTACGTTTGATATGGAAAACATATCAATTTGATACGAATTCATATTAATATGATATAAAATCATATCATATCAACCATCAAATGTTAAGATGAATTCGTATTACGTTGATATGAATTCGTATCAATTTAATATAGGAAAAAAAATATGTGTAAATTGAGGAGACAATATCAAACGGGTATTGTTCCGTTTTTTTCTCTGTGTAGAAACTCCAAAAATACGCGAACTCTTTGGATTATGCAACAAATGCAACAGGCAAAATGGTTTGACAAAAACAAAGACACCAAAATCATTTTTTAAGGGGTTATATACACTTGTACCGGCAAAAAATTGTAGTGTATAAATTTAAGAATACGAATTTAAAAAAATCAAACCGATCGGGCCATTAGAACCATAGAAATAATATTTTATAGCTAACTACCTCTGGATACAGAAGCAAGAAAGTTGAAACTTTACAGGCGACTATCTCGGAACGGTGTTTCCGAAAAATTGTTTTGCGGTGGACACGATTCCGGAAAAACATTAATTCAGATTACCATTTTTTTGCTACTTATAAAAAAAAACATTCCTTTTCGCTGAACGAATTATATGCTTATGTTTTTTTTTATAGCAAAAAACGACTTTTGAACATTGAAAAAGACCGCCTTGTGTTGAAACTTGCGCCGTTTCCGACAAGATAATTCTTGGTACAGCGAGAAGATAATTGATTAAACTAACTACATTTTTTAGATTTTCCATTTCAGATATACCCGGAATCGTGTCCAGAACGAGGTACTTGAAATAGATAGGGGTCCGGTAGGTTGGCTAAAATTCCGTTATTTTTATACTTTTTTAATTTTTTAAATTAAAAAAAAGTTGAAATAATGTACTTGAGACACCAAAAACAGAATTTTAAAAAGAACATTTCCTACATAACAAATTCCAGAAATCGACATACTCAAAAAGTTATTTTGTAAGCTAGTGTTTTCTGAAAAAAAGTAAAAAGCAATGACAATCTGGACCTGACCAGTGGAGTTCAAATGATGGAAGACCAAGAACCAGGCGACCGTTAACCCGAATTAACTTGTTTAACTCATTCGTGGTCGGCCGCAGAAATGAAAGGCAAACATGATATGTTTTCGGCTCCACAGACAAAGGAAACTTTTCCAATTTTCCGAGCACATTGTCCCGATTGCTGCGCGCGTCAATCAATCAATCACGCAATCGTTCAAGCGCACATTAATTTATTCATTTTAGCGGAATCGCAACGAGAAATATTTTTCCCATTTAATTGCTCTCTTACCAATTTTCGTGCAGAGCGGGCGCAAAACGCTTTTTATTACTTAACCGGAAATTGGCAATTAAAGCGATTTAACGGCCCACATGAATGCGGGTCACTGAGAATACCCCAAAAGCCGAAGCAAACATAGGAATTTTGGGAAGGGGAGTCAGCAGTCTCCTTTTTAATGGGTATTTTCTACGCTCCTCCTCAGTTTCTCATCAACTAACGTCATCGTTCAGGGCCTTAATCAAGTTTTAAATGGCCACAACCGCCACTACCCCCAGTTTTCCCGGCCCCCTCGAGGTGCTGCCAACTCGTTCATTGTTATTTATTGTGTGTTGTTGTTATTGCCGAAAATTTATTTCAATTTTCGCCAAGCTCAAAGTTTTGTATTGTCATTTTGAACGTTTGCCTTTTTCCAATTAGAGGTGGTTGTGAAGGGTGTTCAGGGGGACATTTAGAGGGTGGCTGCAGAGAGTGCTTGCCAGGGGGAGCATAAAAACTCATTTAACTTTTTTGGACGGCGAAACGCCAAGCGACCAGCTTTAGAGCGATATCTGTTGCATAGTTCTCGGGAACCTGCATAATTAATTATTTGGACTTAGCGGAACGCAACGATATAGAACGAAAGCGGGGGCGGAGTGAAACGAAAACGTTATTTCCAGTATAGGTTTGAGGGCCGGTTTACTCAACAGCACCGAATTGAACTTCTTGATTCAAAAGGAATTTCAACTGAAGGTGGAATGTGTAATAGCTTTACTTAAAATAATATAATTTTTTTTGATTAAACTTAATTGTCTGATCCTCCATTTTTGTCAGAGTATTTCTGTAACTGTAATAAATAGTACTAACCTATTTCAAATAGTTGTACACATATCTGTTTTTGCTTTGATTACTATTTAAAAGTTAAACTACTCTTAACATAGTAACGTTTATGTGATGACTGTGTTTATTTATTTGGATAAAAAAATGTTTTAGTTTTAATAACGCAAAAAAAAGATATTGTTTTGCCTAAACCGAAGCACAATTTTTTTTTTTTGTTTTAAGAAAATAGCAAAAAAAAAATTCCCTAAGAAATATGATTTTAAATACTGAATGTTTAAATTTTTTGATTGTCAACTAGTTGTATTTAACAGATTTAAGAACAAGTTTGATAACACCGGACTGGGTGCTATATGGAAACCCTAAAACTTTGATTTGGTTTACATAGTCTGTCATGGGAACTCTGACAGAACTCCATGCAGAACCATTGTCTACAAACACACAAAGGGACTTGCTCAGCCTCTCAAGGTTTATCCTGATCGGGTCGCTATAATTCATATCCGATTCTATACAGAAGCTGCTTTGCTTCCTTTGTTGTGGGTTAGCATTAAGTTGGCATTAAATTGATATTACACCTAAGCCTGCTCTTGACATCGAGCTAGTTGTTTTAAATTTTAAAGGAATTTTTAAATGGACTTTAACATTTTTGGCACCGAAAATACCTCCCTCCCGCCCAGTGGCGGATCCAGAATATGGCTGTGGAAGGAATGAACAATATTGAGTTTAAGTCAAAATTTTTTTTATAAAATACATACGGTTGAGGGTTCTATTCTCTATATCCCCCCCTGGATCCGCGCATGCTTAAGCCACATTTTTTAAGATGTTGTTTTAAAATAAATTGTAATTTATTTTGTTTGTCGATCGCCTTAAGATAACTGATAGTCGAAGCACTCGACAATAGCGTTCTCTCTTTTTTTATACCCGTTACTCGTAGAGTAAAAGGGTATACTAGATTCGTCGGAAAGTATGTAACAGGCAAAAGGAAGCGTTTCCGACCCCATAAAGTATATATATTCTTGATCAGGATCACTAGCCGAGTCGATCTAGCCATGTCCGTCTGTCCGTCTGTCCGTCTGTCCGTCTGTCCGTCTGTCCGTCTGTCCGTCTGTCCGGATGAACGCTGAGATCTTGGAAACTATGAGAGCTAGGCTATTGAGATTTGGCGAGCAGATTCCTGAGCTTCTTACGCAGCGCAAGTTTGTTTCAGTAGAGTGCCACGCCCACTCTAACGCCCACAAACCGCCCAAAACTGTGGCTTCTACAGTTTTGATGCTAGAGTAAAAATTTAAACTGAAATGAATTGTTCTCATCAATGCCTATCGATTGACCCAAAAAAAAGTTTGCCACGCCCACTTTAACGCCCACAAACCGCCTACAAGCTTCAAAAAATCGTAAATATGAACGCGGATATCTCGGAAACTATCAAAGATAGAGTATTGGGATTTCATATTTAGATTCCGTAGCCTTGTACGCAGCGCAAGTTTGTTATGCGAATATGCCACGCCCACTCTAACGCCCACAAACCGCCCAGGCCTGTGGCGCCCACAATTTTTATGCTAGATTAAAAATTTTAACTGAAATGTATTGGTCTCGTCAATGCCTATCGATTGATCCAAAAAAAAATTTGCCACGCCTACCCTAACGCCCACAATGCTTAAATCTGTCTTCCGCCGGTAGGTGGCGCATTTAAATCTCGCTTTGCTGCTTGCATATCTCCATTTCCCTTTGGTCCCTTTAGCTGAGTAACGGGTATCTGATAGTCGAGGTACTCGACTATAGCGTTCTTCCTTGTTTTATTTTGAAAAGATCATCACAGAATTTTTTTTTTTAATTTTGAATGGAACGTCGGACCTTAACATTCACTTAACACATTTTATGTTCGCCTGTGGCATCTCAAATTTGTATTTCCATACGTTTGCTAAAAACACACTTAGCCAAAAACTGGTCAAATATTTCATAGTTTTATAGAGGGGAAATGGAAAACGGAGAAAGAGGATAACTTGCGGGTGGACGCTTAATTTTCTGTCTTTGCCAAGCATCCAATTTGCCGCCACATTGCAGCTAAAGTTATTCGCGAAAAACTTGAAACTTTGCCACCATTCATCCCCCAAAGTGAAGTCGCCCTCCGATTACCGCACTAATTTCAATTGCTCTCGGCTAATGTGGGACAAGTCGCAGACTCTTGGCCCTCCACGCGCTAGTTTATGGCGAAAGTTAAGCTGAAAAATGCGCGGAGAAAATGTCAAGTGCAATTTATACAAATTTCACGGTTACTGCTGAAGTGTCGAAAACTTTTTCACGGTTACTCGGCCAAATGACGGCCACGGAATCAGCTTAAGTCCGTTGGAGTTTTAGTGTTTCCTTTTTTTGGGTTCACCGGCCACACAAATTCCAGGGCTTTTCAAATATTGGCGCAAATTTCTCAAGTTTCATTCAGCGCGGCTGGCTGAACAATTAAACGATTGTTAATCAATCGATACCATATATGTATTGAGGTGCACCTTTGGGGCAATCACAATATACCAACTTTTTGCGCTCGCATTTGAAATTCACGATTGGCTATCTAAATACTCTCGGTACTGGGGTATATTAGTTCATAAATATGGAGACGTTGCATGGCAATACGGGTCATCCATATGCCGCTATTATTTTGTAGAGTGGATAAATAATTTGATTAATTTAAAAATGAATTGTCTTAAAGACATAATTGAGTATGTAATCGATTGCTCTGACGTACTATTATTTTATTTTGTAGGCTATCTGTCGGTCTACCCAAATGCTCAAATATATTTCCCCAAATTATTTTTGTGTGCCGCATATTCTCGTGTGTGTGTATATATTTATAAAACATTTCTTGCGGAGCTAAAAATGTTTGTGCATTCGGTGAGGAAAACAATCGCTGGAGTGGTCAGGGGTTCTGTATTTTTTTCGCTGCAGCTGAATGCTTTATTTCGCCCGCTGCGCTTTGGGGGTTTTGTAATATTCCCCGATGTCAGTTTGATGGCCAACAATACAAACTTTCCGCAACAACAAACAAGAGGGCGAAACCAAAAAAACTTTCACCATTTAATTGGAAAATTAAATTTAACGCTGCTGCAGCGCGGAAGAATGCGGGCGCATAGTTTCTCACCTTCGCCTGATTTTCCGTCCCACCTCGAGTTTTCCATCTGCCATGTATTATCTAAAGCGAAATGCATTTAAAACATTTTGCTTGCTGCATTCCGGGGATTTCCCGGGCCACTCCAAGTGTCATGTCAAGTGTCTCCAGTTCCCTGCGCTTTCTTCCACATTTTCTACTTATGCAATTTTCCAAAATGACTCGGAATTCATTTGACAAATTGTCTGTCTAGAGTAGAGAGTGGCCAAAAGTGGGTCCAGAGGGCAGATGCCTCATTTCACTCCTCGGACTGCTGTCGTAATTCGTTTTGTGCCCTGTCATTGGTTGGGCAAGTGGCAAAATTAAATTTAACAAGACGAGCGCCAGGACTGCCACATTGTTTAAAGTGCTTAACAAGCGGCAGGATCACAAATACGTCGGGCAGACACCACAGCTCAGCCGGAGCCAACACCTTCCAAGGGCCGTCAGCCTTCAGCCCTCAGTCCCCAGCCGGGGGCCACCGCCACCTCCGATGAAACTGCAGCTAGCAAAGAAGTGGCATGAAAAATGAAATGAAAACCAGCAAGTAACCGCAATCATTGCTCGACTCGCCGCTCGTTAGGAGCCGCCGGCAAAGTGGGAAAAAGCGGGATGAAAATCGTTGGAAAGCGGTAGGCGGGTGCGGGTTAGTGGTCGTTGTCCGAACAACCTCAGCGAAAAGCGTCCAATGCCATTTCTTGCACTCTGATTCGAGCTGCATTTTTTGTACAATTTTCCTGGCATTCTAAGGGTTTATATACAATGTACCCGCCACAGGAGTGGTTTTTAAAAATGTAGGTAATAGTTTTAAGAATTTATAGTGACCTAAGCAGAAAACTTTAAACGCTATTGCCTGGGGATAGCGATTTTCTGAAAATAAGGTTTATCTTGCTGAACGATAGGTACTCTATATTTTTGCAAATTCAATATTTTCAGCAAAAACAAGAAAGGAAGTTATATTCGGCAAGCCGAAGTTTGTATACCCTTGCAGCTATAATTATTAAAATTAACTCGAAATTCTAAAAAATACAAAAACTGATAGTAGTATATATATATTATAAGATAATATGTCAAAAAACACCGAAGCTATAATTTGTTTCATTTTATTTTCCTACCAATTTTCCGATCGTTCCTATGGCAGCTAATATCATATATATCGGAAAGTCGTCCGATTTTGATAAAATTAAATACTAAATTCAGATCTAATTAAAAAATTGTATTTCCAAGCGTAGGATGCTATATGTTAAAAAACATCAAAGATATAATTTTCTTAAATTTTTTTCCCGGTTATTCCTATGGGAGCTATGAGATATAGATGCCCGTTCCGGCTGGTTCCGACTTATAGATTACCTACAAAAGATGTAAGACTTCTGGGAAAGTTTCAGCCCGATAGCTTTAAAGCTGAGAGACTAGTTTGCGTAGAAACGGACGGACAGACGGACAGACGGACATGGCTAGATCGACTCGTCTAGTCATGCTGATCAAGAATATATACTTTATGGGGTCGGAAACGTCACTGCGTTGCAAACTTCTGACTGAAATCATAATACCCTCTGCAAGGGTATAAAAACGAATAACCTACAGTTTTGACTTGGGATTACCCATTTTCCCGGAATAACTTCCACAGCAACTCACTTGAAATCGATAAAGGGCTGCAGTTTTCCTGTAACTCATACATTTTGGAATTAAAAAAGCTGTTACGTACAATAAATCAAACTTTGCTTTTATGTAAAAAAAACCCGTGAAGTGTATATAACCACGTCCAAGCCAGTAAAAAAACACCTGCAGGGAAAATAAAAGCATGTTTAAGAAACAGCTATTTGTATAAATAGTGAAACGAAAACGGGATCGGTCTGGATGCATTTGGACTAGAAAATTCGTTCCCGTTACTAAAATTAATATCACAAAACAAGTAACAAATTGAAAGATAACAAGGAAGAACGCTATAGTCGAGTACCTCGACTAACAGATACACACCTACCCGCGATGTGCCACCTACCCGCGATCTCAATATATGGTTATGTGGGCGGTAGACTGATTTAAGCGTTATGGGCGTTAGAGTGGGCGTGGCGAACTTTTTTTGGGTCAACCGATAGGTATTGACGAGACCTATACAGTTCAGTTAAAATTTTGTATCTAGCATGAAAATTGTGGGCGCCACAGGCTGTGGCGGTTTGTCGGCGTAAGAGTAGGCGTGACAAACTTAATTTTGGATCAATCGATAGGTATTGACAAATCTTATACATATCAGTTAAAATTTTTTATCTAGCATGAACATTTTTGGCGCCACAGGTTTGGGCGGATTGTGGGCGTTAGAGTGGGCGTGGCATATTCGCGTAACAAACTTGCGCTGCGTACAAAGCTACGCAATCTAAATCTGAAACCCCAATTCTCCATCTTTGATAGTTTCCGAGCTATCCGCGTTCACATTTGCGATTTTTTGAAGTTTGTGGGCGGCTTGTGGGCGTTAAAGTGGGCGTGGCCGCTTTAACACCCACAAATTGTAATTCTGTAGCACACCCAATTTTTGATGGTGGAATTTAAATTTAAATGCATTTATTTTCTCAGTATCTGGACTTTTTAAAATTGTTAAACAAAACCAATATTAAAGTCGTTATATCACTGCAAATAAATCCAGGCGGCCTCGCGCCATTTTCTTGTAGGGCGAATATAATGCATTTGCAACCAGAAGAAATAGATATATTAAAAAACTTATAATGCTTTAAAGTTCTACCGAAAAACAACCTCGGCTTAAATCGTATTCTAGGTTTCTGTGTGCAATTTATGGCCTATACTTTAGGTAATTGGCTGCCTAAAAATACTATACTTAGTACAAAAATCATTTGCTTGAACTTACAGAAGCATTTTGTCACGAAAGAAAATCATGTGGGCTCATGGGAACAAGTGGTGCGTCGTTTTTGGATCTTATATGGCTCGAGCTCTACAGCTCTACATCTCACCTCATAATATTAAAACATTATTTTTCTTAAAATATAACCTTAAGTAATTGTTGGCTATTCGTGGCCTAAAATGTAGGGCAAAACTCCAAAAATTGTTAAACAGGTTATGCATGACCCTAAATTGGGTTCATCATTTTTCTGGGCTTACTTATATGTGCTACTACTGCAGAACAAATAATTCTTAAGTGAATGGGCTAGGTATTAAATCGGTCTGCGTAGCCAGTAAATCTATGGCTTGTAGCTAACCCTCCTTGGTTTTCCCAAACTTTCCCCGTTTTCTGCTAGTTTCCCCGTCCGACTTCCCTTTGCCATTGTCCCTCTTTTATCTCTGCCTGCGGGCAGTGAACTCATTTGGCTTTGGTGTCGGCCTGCTTAGCAGGAGAATGGTTACAAGTGCTGGCCACCAGGACGAAAATGGCTGAAGCCATCATCCAGTCATCCAGACATTCAGTCATCCAGTCATCCAGTCACTCAACCTGTGATCCTGCTGTCCGGCATTTTGCTTGTGTACCCTGGGTGTCTGTTTGAGAGGAAAGGACGCTGAAGGAGCTTTGATTTTGCGGTTGGAGAATGTGACATGCCCATCCTTCTCCGTCGTCTCCTTTACATTAGGTAATTACTTCTTTGTGACTCTCGATGAAGTGAAAATTCATTAAGCTGATGCACTCAGTGTTTCAGATGCCGATTGCGTTTTTACAATTAATCAATATGCAGCGACGTTTATAAAATCAAACAAGGGAGAACGCTATAGTCGAGTACCTCGACTATCAGATACCCGTTACTCAGCTTAAGCGACCAAAGGGAAATGGAGATATGCAAGCAGCAAAGCGAGATTTAAATGCGCCACCTACCGGCGGAAGACAGATTTAAGCGTTGTGTGCGTTAGGGTAGGCGTGACAAATTCATTGTTCAATAGAATAAGTTAGCCGCGCACTTTGCTCTCTCTGAGCGCCGGCAGTGCTTTTCTCTTTGCCGCTAAGTTCGGCCGGCAACTATTTACATACACACACATACACGCGTAAAAACATTTCGCACTGTCTGGCTCTGACGTCATAGCTTTTTTTCTTGGGAGGTTTGTGGGCGTTAGAGTGGGCGTAGAAAAATTTTTTTTGGGTCAATCGATAGGTATGGACAAGACTAATACATTTCAGTTAAAATTTTCTATCTAACATCAAAACTGTAGGAGCCACAGTTTTGGGCGGTTTGTGGGCGTTAGAGTGGGCGTGGCACTCTACTGAAACAAACTTGCGCTGCGTAAGAAGCTCAGGAATCTGCTCGCCAAATCTCAATAGCCTAGCTCTCATAGTTTCCGAGATCTCAGCGTTCATCCGGACAGACGGACAGACGGACAGACGGACAGACGGACAGACGGACAGACGGACATGGCTAGATCGACTCGGCTAGTGATCCTGATCAAGAATATATATACTTTATGGGGTCGGAAACGCTTCCTTCTGCCTGTTACATACTTTCCGACGAATCTAGTATACCCTTTTACTCTACGAGTAACGGGTATAATTAAATCGCTCGTGACGCTTTTTGTAGGTTAAATGTTAAATAAAGTTTGATTTTGCATCGTCAGATGTCACAAAAAATTCTGTGCATCAGGTGCATTTGTCACAGTTATTTTTGCTAGAGACCTGATACTCCGATGTCCATTACAATAAATTCAAGCTGAATGGTATTAGGCAAAAATATGTTCGAATGTGTCCTTTACACATGGTGCATTTTCATCAGGAGAATTCCTCTTTAAAGAAATAAGGTTTAGTGTTTGTGCATTTATGTTTACGACACATAAATGGGTTCATTTAAGAGTGTTGGTAAAAGTTTTAGCATAGATTAGCTATAAGCGTACCTCCCGGGGTAAAAATCATCTTGCTTGAACTGGAAATTATTATCGACAAACCAGAGAGAACGCTGTCGTTAAGCGCATCGACTATCAGATATCGTATCAGATTTCATAATTCGCTAATAACTTTTTAACAAATGGTCCGGTTTTTGGCATTTGGTTGGTTGATCGGGTGATTGATAATCAATACAAAAATATTAAGTCTGTAAGCAAGTGGGCGCCAGTCAGATTGAAGCGATAAGGGCCTTTGTGGGTGGTGGCCCACACAAATAGAAAGACATTGTCAGACAAATATATGTTCTTTAAATAATCTTTTAAAAATCGGAATGGAATTTAAATTACATTGTTGTGATCAAGGGGTCTTACTCCAACCTAATTTATCATCAACGGCTTGGGAGCATTTCGGTTGTAAAGTATCATTGAACATCCCCTTCATCCAAAGACATCAGAAAAAAATTCCCTTTTGCGCAAAGATCTGTAAATTTTATATTTGTTTAAATTTAACCAACGAACTTTTAAAAAAATTTCTGCGTATACATTTCTGCAACTTCCAAATTTTAAAATTTTATAAATATTAATTTTATGCAAGAATAGTATGATGGGCAGTTTTCAATCCCCGAACGTTCTAAAAAATTGTATTGCAATTGTATCGCAAGTTAAAAACTAGAAAAAGTTTAAATAAGAAGGAAAGCTTTAGTCTAGATCCTTTATTAGATACCCGTTTTTCAACTTACAATTTTCAAACAAAATAAGCCATTAGAACGTTTTCACCACTCGAATTGGCTGCCGATTGTTATGTTAATGCTCCCTTGTGATTTTAACACAATAGGATATATTGTATATAAGTATATCTAGTAAATAAAAAAAGGAATTTTAAAAATATTGACATGTGTAAATTTGTCAGCAATTTCCAAAGAAAAATTTCCAAACAATATTACTATTATATATTTATCACTTAATAATCGTTAAATTAACTTATCACGTTGTTCACTGTATTATGTTGAAATAATGCTGGAGACCAAAACTCAAGTCATAAAATTGAAAACTTTTTGAGTTTAAGTGCGTACCGATTTCAAAAGCCATTTTTCCAGAAAAACGCTTTTAAAGTCTTAACAGGTGTTTTCGGGCTGATTAAATAAAAAGTGCACAAAGAGCCAAGTTTATCCGCGTTGATCTTAAGCCAGAGCGCCCCTCCTTTGCCGCATCCGTCTTTGTATGCGATAGGCATTAGATTCAACACAAAAATAATATGCGTGTGAGCCAATATCTAGAATACTAGTCAATCCACCAATAGCGTTGCATGTTTCTACACACGGAAAGGGTTTACTTGGTCAAATGACCAATGTATACATACAAAATAGTACTTTTCTTTTTTTAATAGTTGTAAAAGTACTTGTTTTTGCCTTGTTCCATCAGTGATCAGGTAACATGTGGTTCTGTTGAACGCGGCCATTTTTGAGCCGTAACCATTTTAAATATGGCTGCTCTATCTATCAAAACTATTTGAACTATTCTTTGTGAATTGTAAAAAGGTGGCAGTATGCTAGCATCTTTCTGCCGCGGCATTCATCGACCATAACCATCAGCTAGGCTGTCTATGGCTCTTTAAAAAATGCAGGGAATCGGCACTTTTGCATGCTTGCATCGAAATTTGACAGGGAAATGCAATTTGCGGCTGAGACCCCTTACTCAAGACCGAAATTCGAACACAAAGCAAAGGATCTGGTCAGCTGCTAACGAAGCCGTATTTCAAGTATGCGCTTGCCCGTTTTTACCCTATCTTTCCCATTGGCCTCCTCGGCGGCAAAGGAATAAACTTGCTTATTGCTTTGAAATGCAATTCCAACTTGCTACATTTATGAGCTGAATAGACTGCACAGTGTTTGGGCAGCGAAATACGTTTTTTCCACAGCAGCAGCAAAAAGATCGGAAACTTCCCTCATAATTTCGTTGGGTTTTATAATAAATAACTTTTCACTAAAATTCCAGTACACAGGCAGAGGATAGCCACTCAATAAAAAAAAGAACACGAGCGGAGCAGAAAAAGACGCTCGACAAGCACAAGCAGAAGCAAAAGAACGAACAAAGCTGAGCGTAATACAAATATATGCTAGTGAGGGCAAAAAGGGGAAAAATAAGAAAAGGATAGGGGAATGTAGTAAGTGCATGCCAGTTACAGAAACACTCAAAGTTTATGAAAGGCGCGTCGTTGTCGGCACCAAAGTTTTCCCAATACCCTACATGAAGCAAAGCCCAAAGGGATGCAGTTCACGGTGGTGTTAAGTCAAAATAGTGAATATCTTGGGAAAACGTCAGACACTTTAGATGTTAATGTGTTATACACGCTTAAATATGATATTTATACCCGTTACTCGTCGAGTAAAAGGGTATATAAGATGCGTCGTAAGGTATGTAACAGGCAGAAGGAACCGTTTCCGACCCTATAAAGTACATATAATCTTGATCAGGGTCACTAGCCGAGTCAATCTAGCAATGTCCGTCTATCCATCTGTCCTTATGAACGCTGTGATATCGGTGATACAAAGTACAAACGCACATAAAGCTAAGATCTGTCTGGCGCCAACACTTTTGAAGACGTTGTGCCAGTGTGAGGTAAAGTAGATTTGAATGATCAATACCTATTTAAATGCAAGCAATCGTACCAATCGCAGTACGAGGCTTTGGCATGGTCAGTAGTGTCGCTACCGTCCGCTAGGTGCCGTGGCGCTGACATCAGTGCTTTGTGTATGGTATGTTTCTTATCTCGTTAAGAGGGGGTTTTGTTGGATTATATTTAAAACAGAGCAACGGGTATCTAAAAGTCGACTATTATGAATCTTTCAGTTTTTTTAAAATTTGTATTCTTAAAGCGCTAAAAAACTATTATGTTTACCCTCGAAAAAGGACCTTTTTTATTAGAAACGTTACTTTTTTTATAAGCGGTATGACGTTATATATAAAACTCCTTAAGTAACCTTGATTTTGAGCAAAAAGCGATTACATTTGTGTATTTGATATACATAATAAGTGATTGCCGTTAACCAGAGTTCGTTCTCAGCTTAACCTGAAAAATCAATGTGAATTTTAATATTATAAAATGGACGGAGTTTGATTTGAAAATTATCGGTATTGACAAAAAAAATATTCAAATATTCATTGAGGGCGTCTATGGAGGTTAAAGTGGACGCTTTAAAAAACAAGAGAGAAGGCTATAGTCGAGTGTCTCGTACATTTTAGACTTTTATCCACTGACTGTGACGTTTAAACCGATTTTAACAATTTTCGGCGTGCTGGTAGGTATTTACTAGCGATATATAACACCCTGCTGAAATACACTTTCACTGTCCAATAATCTCTCAAATCTAGATGCTTAGTCCCAACTTTCTAGCTTTCATAGTTTCCGAGATATAAGCGTTCATACGAATGATTTTGGGCGGATTGTGGTTCGCTAAGCTAAGGAAACTAAATCTGAAATCCTAACTGTATAGCTTTTTAGTATCTGACAGCTGTTACATACTTTTCCCCAAATACAATATATTCTTTACTCTACGAGTATAGCAAAATTTTATTTTATTTAACATTTTTTTGTTTTAATTTTTATTTCGATATGGGATAATGGGATAATTCTGCTCGGTATTTTATAATAATTTCCAAGACATTGCAATAATCAGTTCATCGAAAATAAACCGATTATTCCCTGAAAGAACACCCAGCTGTCGGTTACTTAGACCACAAACATATCTAGAATAATGTAGTATACTGCCGACTGCCACGTGAAACAAAGTAGGGGTATTCCACAGAGCTGTACCCTGTGTGTGTATCGCCAATTACTGTGTCTGTTTGAGCGTACAAAGCGTTTTATAAACCAACTCCGACTTTCGAACGGCGACCGCGTAGGTTTTCCGATGCCAGTCACGCTTGGACTTTGACGGGGAACTTTTCCAGCCCGCGCAAGGCCACCGTTCTATTCATCCCCCAGATTTTCCGCAGAAGCTGTCGTTGGTCTTGAACTTTTTTCGCTTTTAATTTTATTGCCAGTTGACCAAGTTTTTGGGTCGATTGCTTATGTTATCGTAAGGCGGCTAAAAGAAAGGGCCAAGAAACGTTGGGGAAAGTGGAGTCCGGTCACTTAAAATGCCAAGGCAGCTGTCTCGGATGAGTATCTTGGCCTGGTATTTCAAAATGTATCTGCAGACGGGTATCCGTATCTATATCTTAGCTGTCGGGCAAATCTCTAGTTGGGTGCAGCATATTTGCAATGCCTTCAACTCACCTTAACGGTCACGTGGGATCCACCGAGCTGCAAGAGAGAAAAAGAAAGAAAATGCCGATGGTGAATTATATGAATAATAATGAACATTATTATAGTTTTAATTAAATTTAAAAGTGAAAGTGTTCGACAAGTTGATTAATTAAAGAAACTGTCTGATATAAACGGATATTTTTTTGTCTGTGGGCCCTATAAATTTGGCTGTCAATGTTAAAGTTCGCGAATTGGTTTCTTTGTTAATTGAATGAGCTCAAGGTTTGAATGACCGTTCAAGGACAAAGTGTGTTTTCTGTGTTTTTTTAAGCAAATATCACTGTTAACGGGAGTCCACATAGTGACGAACTACCAAATAAAAAACCGAGTGATACACTAATCGAATGGTAACACAAAGGGTTAAAACCCCAATGAAAAAATAGATGGCCATGGGAGAAAAAAAAAGTGTGTTTAGACTGGTATCATCTTTTTCGAAAATTTTAAAATCATGCGAGGAGCTTTTAAGTAATCAAATGTTTTAATTTATAGAAAACTGACATTAAAATCAATCGTTATACTATTAATTTATTTTTCATTTTCTTACTACCTTATTTTCAGACATTCGTTCCAATCAAAATCATGCCGATCGAACCGTAACCGAATTACCTCTGGATGTTATTTTTCCAAAAAAAAAGGTTTTGCGGTTAAAACGATTCCGAGAAAGCATTATATTTAATCGCCTTAACTTTTGTGTTACTTTTAGGAAAAACAAATCATTTTTCGCTGTACGAAGAATAATTATTGATCAAGATCACTAGCCGAGTCGGTCTAGCCATGTCTGTCTTTCTGTCCTTTCCTGTTACATACTTTCTGACGATGGCTGTTTTCACTAACACTCCACCTAGCGTTTATTCCTAAGCTGCACGTGGTGTGCAATCTCGGAAACAGCCGATTTGCATACACATCCCTCTCGGACTCCCTTTGGCTGAGTAACGGGTATCTGATAGTCGGGGCCATCGCCTATAGCGTTTTCTCTTGTTTTAATTAAAAAGCAAGGAATAGTGCTATTGTTGAGAGCCTCGCCTTTCCGTTATTCCACTAAAGGGAGCGCATGGGAGATGGAGATATGCAAGCAGCAAATCGATTTGTTCTGAGATGGCAGGGCGCCACCTGGCGACAATTACAATATGACACGCGTTGAAGTAGTTCTAAAAACATTTGTAATATTATTTTAAATTTAATTTTTTGAATTATTTTAACGATTGTGTTTTAAGAAACTAATTTAAAAATGTTGTTTACAAAACTTGGGTCAAAAACACAATTTGGCCCCTCGAGGGCTTAGACTCACATTGACCGCTAGGCTACCCATTTTCGAACGAAAAGGTAAAATCACCCAAAATATTAGAAAGCTATACTCAAACAAATCTCTGAGTGTCAATTTAATAAAAGCGGATCAATTTCTTGGCATTAATTTGATCCTAAATAACTGTTAAAAGTATAATTGGTATTTTCTTAAATATATCGCGTTGACACCACAATAGGTATAAATTTGAAGATCTTAGTATTACAGATATATTGCCACCCAGTAGGGTCATATTGACACCTAAATAGGGGCATATTGATGACGATTTTATTTTTGGGCTCAGAAATATTAACTTTAAAAAGTTTTTTATGGTGACCTGACATGAATTTATGTCAAATTTTTCGAGAATTTTAATTCGGATCGATTTTCTTAAATAAAGAAAATTATTTTTATGAGTGTAATAGTCGTCATAATTTATCGCCCGGAAAATGCATCAACTGAAAGCAGGCAACGGCAACTCCGGTCAATCCCACTGCGATAACTTTGGTTAAGTCAACCACAACAATGCCACTAATTATCGACTTAAGGGCATTACCATGCCTCTTAGCTTATTAGACGGCGAACCCTAGGTAAAACAGCAGGCGGTCAAATAGCCGCAACATGGTCAAGTACTTTGCGCCAATAGGCACTTCCCTGGGACAATAAACCGGAAGGGTGAATTTGGGGCTTTCCAAGGAGACACACGTGTGGCTGCGCAATCTGTCTGAATTATAGCAATAATGATCAATTTCAGGGTGAGACCAAAAAACAAACAGATAAAAAGAAGGTAAATACACTGTGAAAATGCAATAATAAATGTTTCGTAAGATTGAGTGAATTTCACGTTTTTACTTTATCTATAGAAATCCCGATGCATATATTTAAAACACCTAGTTTTTGAAAACAATGTGTTGTTTTGTAATAAAAACACATTTCTATGTTAACGTGAAATATTAAATATTTATTTATTTATTTATTTGAAATGATAGTAAAGTTTACAAAAAATATTAAATATAAAAGTATAGTTACAAAACAAATTATTTGTTTCAAATAAAATAATTGGTTTCCATAAGGTTGCAAAAGTGTACTCTTTGTAAGTTTGCTAGATTTAAATAGAGAACGGCCTTTTTATACCAGTTACTCGTAGAGTAAAAGAAGGATGCGTTTCCGACCCCATAACGTATATTCTTGATCAGGATCACTAGCCGAGTCGATCTAACCAGTCCGTCAGTCTGTCCGTATGAACGCTGTTATCTCGGAAACCATAAAAGGTGCAACACTGGCATGCAGATTCTAGAGATTCGTGCGCAGCGCAAGTTTGTTTCGTCAGTGTGCTACGCCCACTCTAACGCCTACAAACCGTCCAAAACTGTGGCTCCTACAGTTTTGATGCTAGAACACAAATTTTAACTGAAATATATTGTTCTCATCAATATTTATCGATTGACCCAATAAAAAGTTTGCCATGCCCACAAACTTCAAAAACTTGTAATATTGAACGCGAATATCTCGGAAACTTTCAAAGATAGAGAATTGGCACTTCAGATTTACATTCCGTAGCCCTTACGCAGTTTGTTACGCAAATATGCCACGCCCACAACGCTTAAATCTGTCTGCCGCCCACATAACCATATATTGAGATCGCGGGTAGGTGGCGCATTATAATCTCGCTTTGCTGCTTGTATCTGCATCTCCCTTTTTCCCCTTTATCTGAGTAACGGGTATCTGATAGTCAAGGTACTCTACTATTGCGTTTTTTCTTGTTTTTTTTTAAGACGTTGCAAGATAATAATGTACGAAAAATGTGATTTGGTACAGCTCATTGTTATTAGAAAAAAGAACTAAGAAGAAAGTTGTTTTAAATTCATTCGCCTCCACCGGTCTCCCCAGCTCAAATTTTTTAACATTTTTTTTTACTTTTACCTTAATATCTCCTAGAACAATCGACTTATAAAAGGTTTTAGTACATTTGAAGAGAACAAAATCACCTTTTGATCGGCGTATGACTTGTTTCGATCCGACTATCGAAGCAGATTTTCAATTTTGCGGCTGTACATTCATATGTACATATGTATGTATATAGTATATATAGTAGTCTCCTCGTGCGGTTTGTCAGTACGCGGGCGTTTCCGCGTCGCTGCAAATTCACTTCTTGATTGTGAAACAGAAAGTGATAAAATATTGTAGGACCTGCTCCCCAAGCTCAACTTAACAAATAATAACAATGAAGAACGCTAAAGTTAAGTACCTCGACTATCAGATACCCGTTACTCAGCTAAAGGGACCAAAGGAATATGGAGATATGCAAGCAGCAAAGCGAGATTGAAATCCCATTTTAAAAACTAGGGAAATTGTCTGATTTCGCCGAGGTGGCATCATTGGCAGTATCAAAAGAGAGCGGCAGAGCAAATTGAGTCTCTATATAGATTCTTACTTTGCCTTCAGCGCTTTGTTCGAAACGAAATTTTCGTTTTTCGCTTGAGTGGCATCACTGGCAGTCTCCAAAGGGAGCGGCAGATCAAATGGCGTCTCTATTCTTACTCTATGGATGTGGCACTTCCTTTTCTGGTACAACGTTCACGGCAGAGTCCAAAGTCCGATGCATTCTGATATTTCCCTATGCACACGCTCTGCCCTTGAAGTCTCCACTCTCTCCAAACTCTCTTTCTCCAAACCCTCTTTCTCCAACTTCTCGTTCTCCAAACTCTCATTCTCTATTTTCTCACTCTTTAACTTCTCTCTCTCTCCAAACTCTCATCTTCCAACTTCTCAATATCCAAGTTCTCATTCTCCAAAACCTCTTCGCCTTGCCGTTACTACGCGCTAACTCGCCGCGAATCTGGTAACCGGCAGGCCACCATGCATATTTGTCGCTGCAAGTTATTCAACTCCTCCCAACATATGTGTAAGAACACGTGTGTCTGTGCTCTATCTTCTTTAATTCAGCAAACTTTATTAATTGTGCATTTCATTCAAAGATTGAAGTGAAAAGTTTCGCCGCCTGAGAGTGACACCCAGGTTCACTTTAAATAAAGGGGATTTTTCTGCACCGCTTACCTTTCGCACTGCAGTAGCTGTTGACTTAAAATGGCCACGGGCCCATTTCGAAATTAAAAAATTGGCAGCGATAGAAACTTCCTGTGGGGGTATTTCTTTCCCCCTCCCCCTTCCGGCAGTTTGAACCACTTTTCCAACAGCCCGCAAGCCCAATGAATCTGCATATGCAAAAAGAACACTGAAACTCAACAGGAGCCCTTAAAACGCGCTCATGTCGCAAGAGTGCAAACCTTTATTGCGTCATACTTTCTCGAGCAACAAAAACACACATATGAACAGGTTCACTGAGAAAAAGTGTGCTACATTTGAGGGTTTGGCTTATAAAATACATTTCGTCAGAAAGGAATCAAAATTTATTAAGTCAACACCACCCAAAAATGTAAAACCTACACAAAAAGGTCCGTTTTCGATGTACTATATTACCATATACAATATCCAATAAAATATCGGAACTCACGTGAAATCAAGAACGTACTAATTAAACAAACTATTTCACTTTTCCCCTGTGCATGTGCGCATGCCATTTTCATCAGCGAAGCAGCGAAAAACATTTGTTCTGATCCCTTTTGCCATGCCATACTTGTTGGGTAACTTTTAATACCCGTCGCACAGTGGCGCCATTGACTTTTATTTGGTAATAAATTATACCTTTTTGACCCGATAGAGATAGTATGATACATAATTATTTAGCCTGTAAATTGCATACTTTCAAATCCGCAAATCAAAATCGATCATCTTTATGGAAGTTTCACACAAATAGCTTTAAGTCTAAGGGGCTAGTTTTCGTAGAAATGTAGAGGGAGATAGTTATTAATACTGATGAAGAACAAATATACGGCACAGTGCTGAATATATATTCCAACATACGGCTGAAACAGCAATCTTGTGAAACAGAGCTATTTGTGCACTCGCAAATATCCCACAGCATGCTTTGAGTCATTGGTGATTATTTGCTTCAATAGGCAAGAATTTAATTCTTATTTCGACTTTTTTGGACCAAAAGTGCAAAGGGCTGTGTCGACGGGTACGAAAGTTAAACATATCTTAATCACGAATCACTTTTTTCTATCAACAGGAACCGAACCAGACCGCACAAATCAAGTGGCCCAGCGCAACACATAATGGTCATTTGGCGTTCAATGCGGCGTCGCCAGCTCCACCAACAACATTTTCAATAGGAATTGGAAAGAGTTAAAGGGAGTTAGAGTGCTGAATTAATGCTTACGGAGAGGTGCGTCGAAAGGCAGCTCAATGAATTTGCAATCCGGTTACGGCCAAGTGAAGTGTTAACGATTCAATATTGCTGCCAATTGGGTCATACAGAAATAAGAATACAACATTAGTGCAACGTTTAAATTATTCTCTATCAAAATATCAAGTAAGTATAGAACATATGTGTCACAAAATGCATCTTCTCCTACCATTAGGGCATGTGTTTTGAGTAGAAAAACAAGGAAGAACGCTATAGTCGAGTACCTCGACTATCAGATACCCGTTACTCAGCTAAAGGGACCAAAGGAAAATGGAGATATGCAAGCAGCAAAGTAAGATTTAAATGCGCCACCTACCGGCGGTAGACAGATTTAAGCGTTGTGGGCGTTAGAGTGGGCGTGGCAAAGTCTTTTTGGATCAATCGATAGGTATTGACGAGACCAACACATTTCAGTTAAAGTTTTTTATCTAGAATGAAAATTGTGGGCGCCACAGGCTTGGGCGGTTTGTGGGCGTGGCATATTCGCGTAACAAACTTGCGCTGCGCTCAAGCCTACGGAATCTAAATCTGAAATCCCATTTCTCTATCTTTGATATTTTCCGAGATATCCGCGTTCATATTTACGATTTTTTGAAGTTTGTGGGCGTTAAAGTGGGCGTGGCACTCTACTGAAACAAACTTGCGCTGCGTAAGAAGCTCAGGAATCTGCACGCCAAATCTCAATAGCCTAGCTCTCATAGTTTCCGTTCATCCGGACGGACAGACAGACGGACAGACGGACATGGCTAGATCGACTCGGCTAGTGATCCTGATCAAGAATATATATACTTTATGGGGTCGGAAACGCTTCCTTCTGCCTGTTACATACTTTCCGACGAATCTAGTATACCCTTTAACTCTACGAGTAACGGGTATAATCAGTTACTTTTACTTAGAAATACTTAGAATCAATAATCCTTTTTTGGTATAAGGTTTCTTAGCTGCAATGCTAATTTTGAGAAAACATACTTCGAGGCCGGGTAGTCTCACTTTTCTTGGCTTTTCTTGTACTTTATTGATCACTGATTACGAATAACTGATTACCGACTAACATCTCTGGGTGGATGCTGCACATTTCCACCATTTGGACTCAAGTTCATTGTTGTGATTTTGTAAGGAGTGAGCGGAACACAGATCGGTTCAGTTTTGTGTGGCGACATTGTAATCAACAGGAACCGCTTAAAGCAGACTTCAGCGCTGCAAAATGGGTGTCCTTTTTACAACTTTCTTTACTCTACCCTTATTTCTTTCATCCCTTTCTCTTGAATGTCCTCTATTGTTCTTCTTATTTCTATACCCGTTACTCGTCAAGTAAAAGGGTATATTGTATTCATGGGAAAGCATGAGACAGGTAGAAATACATTTCTATAAATGACTATAGCGTTTTTTCTTGTCTCTGGTTATACCCAAAACTCGTAGAGTAAGAGTAAGAAAGGGGAAGAGGTAGAAAGAAGCGTCTCCGACCCCATAAAGTATATATATTCTTGATCAGGATCACTAGCCGGGTCCATCTAGCCATGTCCGTCTTTCCGTGTGAGCTATAAAAGCTAGAGGGTTGAGATTTCAGATTTAGATTCTTTATTTTCGTACGCAGAGCAGTTGGCTACGCAAACACGAAGGTCCATATGAACGCCGATATGTCGGAAACTATTAAAGATAGAGGGTTGGTACTTAAGATTTAGACTCTTTAGCTTCTTACGCAGCGCAGGAGCCACACAATAACAAATTTATTTATGCATGTTTGAGTGTAAATAATTGCAGGCCTAACAGCGCGGCAAGCGAAAAGCGCTGCTAACTTATTCTATTGAATAATTAACCGTTTAAGCAATTTGTCCTTTTTGTCTCCCCTTTTATCTCTCCAATAAATTCAATACCAATTTCAATTATCCGATTAGGTTAATGTAAACTGTATATTGCTTAAAAACAAAGGTAAGGGCGTGGGAGGGGAGATTCTCGATGAATTACCCCTCTCTCCATTCTGACCTGCAGCGAATTCACATAAGAAAAAAAAAGATACGGAAGATCGTTTACCTAGTGTTGAAAAGCACTAGAAGGCAGTAAAAGGACCGAAAATTTGTGCACGAACAGCGCTGTAAATCTTTCTGTTTACCCATTTGGCTACGACTATCTCTCGTATGGCGAAACCCGTGTGCCTAATGCGATTTTTTGCAAATCTTCGAGGCGTATTCCAATTTTAAAGCGGACATCTTAACATTTTTAATTAACTTTAATTTTCAATTTCAAAGCTGAGTAACGGGTATCTGATAATCAAGACACTCGACTATAGCTTTATCTCTTGTTTTTACTTTAAATCGAAGCCATCTTAATTTTGAACTTGGTTAGGGGTGTAACGTGCGTCTCGGAGTCGAGGCATTCGATCACATCGTGCCGATTTGATAAATTTATTATACCCGTTACTCGTACTCGGGTATATTAAAATCGTGTTTCCCATTCTACAAAGTTTATATATTTATCAAGATTACTAGCCGAGTCGATCTAGCCATGTCCGTCAGTCTGTCTGTCAACGTTGCGCAACGCAAGTGTATTTCAGCAGTGCGCCACGTCCACTCTAACGCCAACTAACCGACCAAAACGGTGGCGCCCCTTTTTCAATAATTAAAATTTAAAATAAATTGTATCTTATTCCGCTTGTCAATACCTACTAGCACGCCGAAATTGTTAAAATCGGACCATTAAAATGACCTTATGCCTGGGTCTAGCAACTCATCGTTAATAACGTCATAGCCATTGCATAAAAGCGAAAAGTGTAAAATGTTAAAATGTAAAGTACGTAATAATATAAAAATTCAAAGTTCCTTCGACTCTACTCGAAGTTACATACATATGTATATTTATTTTGAAGTTGGTTAGCTGAGTAACGAGTATCAGGTTCTCGAGGCACTCGACTATAGCGTTCTCTCTTGTTTCTTGTGTTTCTGAAAAACGATTTTTTTCTTTGCTTTTTTATCATTTTCTTTAGTTCAGCTTAAGCGGATTGATTGTGGCTAATAAAAATGGTAGCAACAACAGAGCTTTACAATGCGGTTGGGCCTTTAATGTTGCATGGCATGTAGTCTTCTCTTCTTTCATACCCTCTCCATTCCTTTTTTCCCTTTCAGAACTCCCTTCCTTAGCCCCTCCCATTTCCGTTTGCACTTTGGACACAATCCACTAAAGGAGCGAAAAGAGAGCGGCTGCGAAAGAGTCGGAAGTGGCTTTCTTCGATGCCTTCCTGTCGGAAGCTCAGGGGAATTTTCTGAAGCGGGGCCATCGATGGTGAAGGGGGCTGGAAGGGTGTCTTCAGGGAGCTGAGGGTGGCTTGAGAAAGCTTCAGTTTCCTCCATCAGCAGATCACATAATGGCAACAATAAGGAAATCGCATGTGCAAAGGCCGCAGGCATCTAAATTGAGGAAAGGGGCCTAAAAAGTGGAGAAACGGGTGTGGGAGTGAGAAGAATGGGAAAAATGGGGTAGACGAATTCCCGGCTTGCCGGCTGTTGCGTTGTCGTCAAATGTTTATGAACAGTAAGTCGCGTTACACAGCTTTGCGATGGGCAGGCAACCGGAAGAGGTAAACGACGGGGAAAGTGAGGAAGTCGCGGGAAAATGGCAAAGGATGTTTGGCTGGAGGGACTGCCGCTCTTCGCCGAGCAATTTTGAAGGCGTTGAATTCAGGCGTCAAAGTCAAACTCAGATTCCACAAACTACTTCATATTTTTCTTGTATACATTTTTGATACCATACTTGTGGATAATGCGATTTAGCTTATGCCTGGAAGTCCGGAAAGTATATGCATTGTATTCGAACGTGAAGTCTTATATCTGCCTTAAATAAGCTGGAGTTTATGTGTTCTTAACAAAAAGATTAAATTGAAGTGATATTAAGGATCAATAAAAAACTAAATCTTTTATAAAATTTCTTAGTCTTATTGAAATACCTTTGAAATGAGTGAATTTTTCACCGAAAGTGGCTATTCAGTGTCATTTTTCCATCTCATACTCATAATAATAACACAGCTCGACAGTGCTTTTGGTGCATGCATTAAATTATA
The DNA here is from genome assembly GCF_014743375.2 of Drosophila subpulchrella. Lineage (NCBI taxonomy): Eukaryota > Metazoa > Arthropoda > Insecta > Diptera > Drosophilidae > Drosophila > Drosophila subpulchrella. The sequence goes on from NC_050613.1 coordinate 1,072,777, forward strand.
TTAGTACAGACGTATATAAGCATGTTTTCGTATTTAGTTTTTGGTCCTAATGGGTGGTATTTGTGAAATAGCGGCTTGAAAAAATAACAACATTTTATGTTTGGATTAAAGTTATCTTCGAGAGCTTGCACTTAATTTACTCATATGTTGCTTAGATGCCCTTCTAGAGATTTGCATTGAAGGAAGCATCATATCTTAAGTCGATCACAACTTATGGACATTGAACATAAATTGTTGTGAGCCGGCATTAAAAAATTCAAAGAAAAATATGAGCCCCATAATATTGTATATGCTTTTAGAGGCGTCTTTTCCCGACTAACGACTATTATACGTCGAAAAAAAAGAAATATTTTTTACAGAGCAATAAAAAGTTGTCCAGTTTTAATAAGGAGAAAACTTACAATTCGAGAGTACCATTTTTGTGTCCGAATAACTTCCCTTCATCCCTAACTTTGATATTAAGGGGCCATTTCCACGCTGACTTTCTGTGACTGTTGCCGCTTTTCTTTACTGGACCCATCGGCAGTTCTTTCATTGCTTTTAAAGTGGAAACAATATTTCTTGATCTTCTTTCTGTCCGCTACCACTGCTCCCTCCTTCCGCCACCACTTGCCATATATTCTCCGTCTGCTGCTGTCACTTGGTTGGCTTTTCCCGCCCAAGTGGGTGGCTGCTAATGAACGAAAACTCATTTAAGGCACTCTCGCAGCCCAACCACCCAACCATCCCCACACACGCGTAGGTATAATTTCATTTGTATTTCGATTGAAAATTTTTGCAACTTTCTTAGGCCCGGCGAGTCCGGAAAAATATGCTATGAAATATTGCAAATGCGCGAGGAGCACAAGCTTTTGATGTTTTGCATGAATGGCTTTCGTACCCACATACACAGACGCAAAAACACACTTTCCGTGTCATTGTGTGTGTGCGTTCTTGGTCTTGGCTTTTCCTCGACGCTTTTTCATACATTTTAATTGCATTTTTCGTATCAAATACATATTTATTATGTGAGTGAGCTTTTCCCATTAACAAGAGGAAATTAAAACGAAAAACTCATAAAGCAGCCCGCACACACAAACACTCGCACACATGGCGGGAACAATTTATGATTGCCCCATCCAAGCCGCTAATTGCGTTATTTTTGTGTGTTTGATTTTCATAAAATTGATATTTTGTTGGCCTTTCATGTTGTTGTGTGTTTTTTACATTTGGCCGAAATGAGAGATGCCCGTCCAAACATAAATAATTAATACAATACATCGTTTTATAAAAGCAAAGTAAATATAAAACAAACTAAATTTAGATGAAAATTCAATAACAATTATCTGGTAAAAAAAGTATGGTGCAACATTTTAAATAAACAGAGCTTATTGGCCTTTGCAAAGTATAGTTAACTGAGAATTTTCAATAAAATAACAGCGAACGTCAACTTCAAGTGAATATGTTTCAATTGTTTGCCAAAATATTTACTGGGCTCTTAACTTTTTACTTAAGACTATTTAAACTATTTAACGGTCAATAAAGAACCGTTTACTATTACTATAATTTACTCTTATAAAAACGCATAGTTCTGGAAATTAGCTCATTAAAACCATAGTTCCTCCTGTAATTTCTGATAACAAATAGGTAGATGCAGGGCACAGAAAAAAAACCTATTAACCCCACCCTTCGATACCCACCAATGGTTGCTGGTATCTTAAAATCTGTAAAATCGTCTAACTATAACATATAGTTAACAAAAAAAATTATAAAATTATAATAAAAAAAACAAGGAAGAACGCTATAGTCGAGTACCTCGACTATCAGATACCCGTTACTCAGCTAAAGGGACCAAAGGAAAATGGAGATATGCAAGCAGCAAATGCGCCACCTACCGGCGGTAGACAGATTTAAGCGTTGTGGGCGTTAGAGTGGGCGTGGAAAAGTTTTTTTTAAATCAATCGATAGGTATTGACGAGACCAATACATTTCAGTTTAAATTTTTTATTTACCATGAAAATTGTGGGCGCCACAGACTTGGGCGGTTTGTGGGCGTTGGAGTGGGCGTGGCATATTCGCGTAATAAACTTGCGCTGCGCTCAAGCCTACGGAATCTAAATCTGAAATCTCGTTTCTCTATCTTTGATATTTTCCGAGATATCCGCGTTCATATTTACGATTTTTTGAAGTTTGTGGGCGGTTTGTGGGCGTTAAAGTGGGCGTGGCAAACTTTTTTTAGGTCAGTCGGTAGGTATTGATGAGAACAATACATTTCAGTTAAATTTTTTGTTCTAGCATCAAAACTGTAGGAGCCACAGTTTTGGGCGGTTTGTGGGCGTTAGAGTGGGCGTGGCACTCTTTTGAAACAAACTTGCGCTGCGCAGGAATCTCAGGAATCTGCATGCCTAATCCCAGTATTGTAGCTCTTATAGTTTCCAAGATCTCAGCGTTCATACGGACAGACGGACAGACGGACAGACGGACAGACGGACAGACGGACATGGCTAGATCGACTCGGCTAGTGATCCTGATCAAGAATATATATACTTTATGGGGTCGGAAACGCTTCCTTCTGCCTGTTACATACTTTCCGACGAATCTAGTATACCCTTTTACTCTACGAGTAACGGGTATAACAAGGAAGAACGTTACTCAGCTAAAGGAAGCATAGGAAAATGAAGATATGCAGGCAGCAAAGCGATATTGAAATGCGCCACCTACCGGCGATAGACAGATTTAAGCGTTGTGGGCGTTAGAATGGGCGTGTCAAATTTTTTTTTGGATCAATCGATAGGTATTGACGAGACCAATACATTTCAGTTAAAATTTCTTATCTAGCTTGAAAATCGTGGGCGCCACAGGCTTGGGCGGTGTGTGGGCGTTAGAGTGGGCGTGACATATTCGCGTGACAAACTTGCGCAGCGCTCAAGCCTACGGAATCTAAATCTGAAATCCCATTTCTTTATCTTTGATATTTTCCGAGATATCCGCGTTCATATTTACGATTTTTTGAAGTTTGTGTATCAATATAAATTTTATCATAAAACAAGGAAGAACGCTATAGTCGAGTACCTCGACTATCAGATACCCGTGACTCAGCTAAAGGGACCAAAGGGAAATGGAGATATGCAAGCAGCAAAGCGTGATTGAAATGCGCCACCTACCGGCGGTATACAGATTTAAGCGTTATGGGCGTTAGAGTAGGCGTGGCAAATGTTTTTTTGGATCAATCGATAGGTATTGACGAGACCAATACATTTCAGTTAAAATTTTTTATCTGGCATGAAAATTGTGGGCGCCACTGGTTTAGGCGGTTTGTGGGCGTTAGAGTGGGCGTGGCATATTCGCGTGAGAAACTTGCGCTGCGTACAAGGCTACGGAATCTAAATCTGAGATCCCAATTCTCTATCTTTGATAGTTTCCGAGATATCCACGCTCATATTTACGATTTTTTGAAGTTTGTGGGCGGTTTGTGGGAGTTAAAGAGGGCGTGGCAATTTTTTTTTTTTGGGTCAATTGATAGGTATTGATTAGAAAAATACATTTTAGTTAAAATTTGTATTCTAGCATCAAAAGTGTAGGAGCCACAGTTTTGGGCGGTTTGTGGGTGTTAGAGTGGGCATGGCACTCTGCTGAAACAAACTTGCGCTGCGCAGGAGTCTCAGGAATCTACATGCCTAATCCCAGTATTGTAGCTCTTATAGTTTCCGAGATCTCAGCGTTCATACGGACAGACGGACAGACGGACAGACGGACAGACGGTCAGACGGAAAGACGGACGGACGGACAGACGGACATGGCTAGATCGACTCGGCAAGTGATCCTGATCAAGAATATATATACTCTGTGGGGTCGAAAACGCTTCCTTCTGCCTGTTACATACTTTCCGACGAATCTAGTATACCCTTTTACTCTACGAGTAACGGGTATAACAACACATTGGTGAAAATTTGTAAAGTTATTGTTGCATAGCTCTGTGTGGAAGACATTACGTCAGGATAACTATTTTTGATAGGTTATCAACTATTTACTACTGCAATATCAATATACATACATCACGTGAACGTAACTATGTTAATAGTGGCATAACTATTAAATCGTAAACAAAGCAACAACAAATACATATACAACCATTTGAAATAGTAAAGTAAAATTTTTTATAATTACAAACCAATTTGCATTGGTCCATTTTACCCATCAAATTTACTTGTGTGCCAAAAATACTAAAATCGTCTCGAGCCAAAATAATTTCTGCGCCACTTTTTCCTAAGCGCTCTGTACGCCATTTTTGATTATTTTGCTGTGTGGGTTTTGATGTCTTCTTTTTTCCTACTCGATTTTCACTTTTTTTATGGGCGGTGAGTGTGAAGGGGGCGGTGAGTGTGAAGGGGGAAGGGGGTTGCGGGCGGCGGAGATCGGTGCTGCGGTTTCATCTGCAGCCGACACGGGGCGCCTCTTGGTCAGCCCTCCCATTTTTCGCTTCGGTCACATGTTTCATGCCAGTTTCAGCGGATTGGCAGGGGTGGGGAATGGAGGTAGGGATAGGTATACACTTGCAAAAATACTATCCCCATATTGTAACATTTTCGACAGTGATTTCTTTTGGTTAGACAAGTAAATATTAATCTAACCGTGTGCGTTTAAAATAAAAACAAAAAGAACGTATCGAACAAGTACAAAAGGTATTTATATTGAGACACCGCTTGGTGTGCTCCCGCGGTGCTGAAATGTGGAATTAATTTTTCTCTGGGTGCATTGGGCAGGGGGTGGATGAGCTCCGCTCAGCGAACGGAGGAACTCATAACTTATGCGAAAGGCCCCCGTTCCCACCCTACACTTCGTTACCAAAAATGGCAAATGGCGGGCCGAAGTAGCGCATTTGTTTCTACGGCCATGTTGTCAAGCACACACATCTACTGACACACATGGCCTGGGGGTATTGCTAGCCCCCGATGCCGCCAGCTCCAAGCCCCCTTCATCACTATCATCATTCCCCTTGCTGGCTGCACAATCCTGGGGCGTCAGTTCTGAAACATTTACTTTATGTTGTTCACAGGAAATTAGATTTTTTTCCCTTCATTTTTTTTGTCTGCTGCTGCCTCGCCTCTCTTTTCGGCGGGCGATGGGAAATGTGTCCAGTGTTGGGCAGCGCATTTAGTTTTTATAGTCAACTTGTCAATGACAGGAGCAGCAACAGCAGCAGCGGCAACAGCATCCCAGCAGCAGGAACTATGTCCTTGCGGACAGGAAACAAGCTCATTGCGGAAACAGGTTTTTAGCCGTTACAAGCCGCACACCAACACTCTGCCAACTTGTTTGCCATGCTAATTTATTTATAGACAGAATGTGAGGGGACGATAAAATAAGCTACTTGTTTTTTCCTCTGTTCGTTGGTTCTTCTGATTTCTCCGATTTTTTTTGGATTGGCTTCCATGTAAATTTCCGCCGCAGACGACAAATTGCAAACGTGGTACGCCCATCTGGTGAACGGTGGGCAGCTTACCCATTCAGTCGCCCCTTTTTCCGTCTTTAATTCGATTTCGTGCCGTGCAAACAAATCATTTAATGCTCGCCAAACTCATTTGTGCAAACATATTTGGGTCACTCTTCCCATCCATCGTTTGCTTTCCCTATCTTACTGGCCACGGAAAAACCATGAAAAAAATGTAACGTAATATGTTAAGCTGGTTTTTTCGAACACAGCAGGTAGCGTAGTGAGTCCAATTTATTTTTGATAAAATATTGTGAGCCTACATCTTACCGCTCAGATGGGAATTATATACCAGTCACAAGGAAATCATAATTGATTTTAGAAAAATCCTGCTAGCTAAGGGGGAAAGCAGCTTCTGAACTACTAAATCAGCAAACTTGTGCTACATTTCATTGAAAGGGTATCTTAAATACTATAGCCGCCTTTTTAACGTAATTTTTCTAAATACCTTATTTTATAAATTATGGCCAAAAGTTCTGAAAGCTTTTTTTTGGTTGTTCAAAAACGGCTCTAACAATTTCTGCTAAAAATTTAAGCTGTTAACTATTTAAAAACAGTTTTACCGATTTATTTTTTAACTTTAAGCTGTTAAGCCTTAAATTTTGGCACATATCAGTCAAAGCTTTGTATGTTGCTATCTCATAAAGAGGTCATTTAGTTTGATATCACAAGATTTAGTTTTAAACATCAATTATAAAATGGGAGTTATATTTACTTTTGTTGTAATACTCATATGAGCTATTGTTATAGCAATAAAATTAATACATATATTTCCGTTGGCAAGGCCAAGTCGACATGGTTACTGTATGCCGTACTACACTTAAGTATAGAAACAGCTTTCTAGGAACTCAAAAAGGTAATGTAGTTAGGCATCGAAAATTAATCCCACAACATTTTTATACCTATACTATAAGCAATCGAAGCTAAGAAGATGGGATTTGGAATGCATATTCTTAAGCCTATTACGCAGCGCAAGTTTGTTTCAGCAAGGTGCCAAGCACACAATCGCCCATAACGATAAAACCCGTCTAGCGCCCACATTTAAAAAAAAATTCGAATTAATAATTATCATTATCATTATGATTACCTCCCTACACCCAAAAAATTTTTTATATCGGACCATTCATTTAAAAGCTATAGCCAAATTATAATCACTATTTTTCAATTCAACCGAGATTGCACATAGCATGCGACCGAGGCGCTAGGGGCGCATTGAGCTCGTTGGGGCTATAGACAAGGTGGCGCTATAGAAGACAAAGATAGGTGGCGCTAGGTGCCGCTACAGGCTAAGTGTGTTAGTGAAATAAGCAGAGTTCCTTTAAACATGCCTGCATCCTTTTCGCACTCCCTTAAGCTGAGCAACGGGTATCTAATAGTCGAAGTCATCGACTATAGCGTTTTCCCTTGTTGTGTCAATAATTACCTCAAAATAAGTCCATATGTCCCAAAAACGCAGCGCTAGAGAACTCTTAAACTGGAATTTGACTGTGCCCCTAGAAAAATTATTAGGTTATGTAGAGGTTAGCGAATCGGACTCTCACGCGGAAGACCGAAATGAATTCCCACCGCGGACACAACAAAATGTTTGTTTTTTCAGAAAGGTTAAATATTAACAGATCATATTATAATAAACAATTAAAATAAATAAGTAGTAATACTATCATGAGTAAGAATATTTATACCCGTTACTAGTAGAGCAAAAGGATATGTTAGATTCGTCGGACAGTATGTAACAGGTAGAAGAAACCGTTTCCGACCCCATAAAGTATATATATTCTTGATCAGGATCACTAGCCGAGTCGATCTAGCCATGTCCGTCTGTCCTTATGAACGCTGTGATCTCGGAAACTATAAAAGCTACAATACTGGGACTAGGCATGCAGATTCTAGAGATTCCTGCGCAGCGCAAGTTTGTTTCGTCAGCGTGCCCAGAAACCACCCAAACTGTGGCGCCTACTGTTTTAATGCAAGAATAAAAATTTTAACTGATATGTATTGTTCTCATCAATACCTATCGATTGACCCAACAAAAAGTATACCACGCGAAAAAACCGCACTCAAGCTTCAAAAAATCGTAAGTATGAACGCGGATGTCTCGGAAAGTATAAAATATATAGAATTGGGATTCCAGATTTTGATTCCGTATCCTTGTACGCCGCGCAAGTTTGTTACGCGAATATGCCACGCCTTCTCTAACGCCATTAAACGACTATTGCTCTAAAATCCGTCCAGCCCCAACATTTTTTAATATTGTGTAAGAATTTAAATGAGAGTTTGTTCTTTTTATCAAAAACCGAAAAGCTATTGGAATCGGAGCATTCATTAATGCAATCAAGATTGCACACCCCTTGTAGCAAATCAGCTGTTTTCACTAATACGCCACAAAGCAGCTAGGGGCGCTATGGGTTACCTGGTGTTAAAGCCTATGTGGCGCTAGCCACAAGCAAGTATATCTCCATCCCTCTCGTACTCTCTTACTAATTTATATTCACCAGCAGCATTGAAGTGAAAAAATAAAAAGAATTTTAACAAGCACAGCACTTGCTTAACCAAAAAAAAATTACAACATGCCAACCGGGAACAAATATTGCTTAAGTTGAATAAAACTTTCAACTTTTTTTTTGGATTTTTAAGATATCAACTAAGGCGTCTGTCACTAAATTGTTAAAAAAATTTCGCATTCTAAAAGTTTGCTAATTTGTAGCTCACAATATACCCAATGTAGCCCATTCATTTTTTTGGCAAAATTAAATTAATTAAAATTAAATTAAATTAATTTTATTATAGTAAAAAATCATATTTCACCAAATATGGATTAGCGCAACTCAAGATATAATTAAAAAACCAAAGATACCTAAAACAAGAAAGGAAGTTAGCTTCGGCAAGCCGAAGCTTATATACCCTTGCAGCTATAATTATTAAATTTAAAAACACAAAAAATCATATTCCCAATAGTATAAGATAATATGTTAAAACAAGGAAGAACGCTATAGTCGAGTACCTCGACTATCAGATACCCGTTACTCAGCTAAAGGGACCAAAGGAAAATGGAGATATGCAAGCAGCAAATGCGCCACCTACCGGCGGTAGACAGATTTAAGCGTTGTGGGCATTAGAGTGGGCGTGGCAAAGTTTTTTTTAAGTCAATCGATAGGTATTGACGAGACCAATACATTTAAGTTAAAATTTTTTATCTAGCACGAAAATTGTGGGCGCCACAGGCTTGGGCGGTTTGTGGGCGTTAGAGTGGGCGTGGCAAACTTTTTTTTAAATCAATCGATAGGTATTGACGAGATTAATACATTTCAGTTTAAATTTTTTATCTACCATGAAAATTGTGGGCGCCACAGACTTGGGCGGTTTGTGGGCGTTGGAGTGGGCGTGGCATATTCGCGTAATAAGCTTGCGCTGCGCTCAAGCCTACGGAATCTAAATCTGAAATCTCGTTTCTCTATCTTTGATATTTTCCGAGATATCCGCGTTCATATTTACGATTTTTTGAAGTTTGTGGGCGGTTTGTGGGCGTTAAAGTTGGCGTGGCAAACTTTTTTTTAGGTCAGTCGGTAGGTATTGATGAGAACAATACATTTCAGTTAAAATTTTTGTTCTAGCATCAAAACTGTAGGAGCCACAGTTTTGGGCGGTTTGTGGGCGTTAGAGTGGGCGTGGCACTCTTTTGAAACAAACTTGCGCTGCGCAGGAATCTCAGGAATCTGCATGCCTAATCCCAGTATTGTAGCTCTTATAGTTTCCAAGATCTCAGCGTTCATACGGACAGACGGACAGACGGACAGACGGACAGACGGACAGACGGACATGGCTAGATCGACTCGGCTAGTGATCCTGATCAAGAATATATATACTTTATGGGGTCGGAAACGCTTCCTTCTGCCTGTTACATACTTTCCGACGAATCTAGTATACCCTTTTACTCTACGAGTAACGGGTATAAAAACACCGAAGCTATAATTTGTTTCATATTATTTTCCTACCAATTTTCCGATCGTTCCTATGGCAGCTATATGATATAGTCGTACGATTTTGATAAAATTAAATTCGAAATTCAGAACTAATTAAAAAATGTTATTTCCAAGCGTAGGAGGTTATATGTTAAAAAACACCGAAGCTATAGTTCGTTTCATATTATTTTCCTACCAATTTTCCGATCGTTCCTATGGCAGCTATATGATATAGTCGTCCGATTTTGATAAAATTAAATTCGAAATTCAGAACTAATTAAAAAATGTTATTTCCAAGCGTTGGAGGTTATATGTTGAAAAACACCGAAGCTATAATTTGTTTCATATTATTTTTCCACAAATTTTCCTATCGTTCCTATGGCAGCTATATGATATAGTCGTCCGATTTCGATAAAATTTAATTCAAAATTCAAAACTATTAAAAAATGTTATTTCCAAGCTTAGGAGGTTATATGCTAAAAAACACCAAAGATATAATTTTTTTAAATTTTTTTGCTCGATTATTCCTATGGGAGCTATAAGATATAGTTGTCCGATCCGGCTGGTTCCGACTTATATACTACCTGCAAAAGATATAAGACTTTTGGGAAAGTTTCAGCGCGATAGCTTTAAAACTGAGAGACTAGTTTGCGTAGAAACGGACGGACAGACGGACATGGCTAGATCGACTCGTCTAGTCATGCTGATCAAGAATATATATACTTTATGGGGTCGGAAACGTCTCCTTCACTGCATTGCAAACTTCTGACTGAAATCAATATACCCTCTGCAAGGGTATAAAAATTTTCCTTAAAAAACGTATTGTTCAAAAATGTGTTTTTCTTTTATTATTGTGATCTAGGGGTAAAACTCTATCAGGAACTACCATCATCATTCTTAGAGCAACTAGTGTTATATATATATATATCTTTGATATTTATGCATATCATTGTGCTAAAAATAATTGGTTAGCTGAATAGCGGGTATATAATAGTCGAGACATACAGTCGTGTAAAATGTTGCCTGAAAGAACAAGAAAAGTGTTTTAAGTCGGTTTGGTGGAAAAGCTGGGCTCCGCTATGTTGGGTATTCAATGGTCTGAAGATCCCCTGCTTCTTCCTCGCTTTTTGCGTCCTTTTTTCACGCTACCGTTGTGGCCAGCTGGCCCCTATTCTCGAATTCCCCTATTTTTTTGCCTACTTTCCATTTGTATCGTGACTGCGCTTACTGCAGTTCGTTGTAGGACATGATAAGTAGCAAAACCATTAAAATCAAAAGCAGGCAGTGCCATTTGCAAATGGAACGCTGGCCACTTTGCTTAATGTTCGGCCTGGTAACACGGTGAATGCATTGCCATCGCCACCCACCTCAGGAAAAGCGCGGAACAGCGAAAACCCACCAGTCCAGAACCCACGGACAACCCATGGACAGTCATTTTGAATGGATACGCGGAGGTGGCCGCAGTGGATCAGGTGGACATAAATGGAGAGTGGTTGTCCCAAGGTAAAAGCACCATGGAAGCCGTCAAACCCGAAACACGCGGCGATGAAAGGGTATCGGTAAAGTGGACTGTGCGACTGCGGTGGGGAAGGCGAATGTGGTCGGCAAAAGGTTAATGGGTGAATGTCGCGGCGGAAATAAATTGTACGAATTAACCCATTTATGTGTAAGCTTATTCAAGCCCTATTCATTGTTTCACGCTATTAAACGTGAATGCGCAAATTAAATCATTTACAACTTTATTTCATCATGTGCAGACACAATTTAATTCACATTCAACATATTATAAGTTTACAGCGGATTAATTACGTAAAATTAATGCCTTTATTTAGTACACAGAGAAAACTGGTACCATATTTAGATGCAAGGGGCTGAAACATGTTAAAAGTGAACTCCATCATTCAAAACTTTGTTTGGGCCTAAAGCGACGCATTTAACGGTATAATTTTCTCTGTGTAATTGTATTTCGAATCAATCAGCATTTCGTTAGATTTTCCTTTGCCTGATTTGCTTTAATTTCATGCTTCAATTGCAGACTGATGGACATTCAAGAGCATTCTAGAGCTCAAATTAAATTTTAGTCGAATTCATTTCGCATACGCTACTCTCAATTTTCGACGGTCCTTTGGGATGGAAAGTATTAGGACATTGATATTTTGCAATGCATTCCATTTGGGTTGTTAGTATATTACGACGCCGGATCGGGAACTATCATCGACCCACGCGTTTTTCCAGATTTTAATAAAGAACGAGACGCAACATAGACACGCTCACAGGGCAATGAATGGCATTAATGGTAGTACGAATGATGAATAAATTCACTTTTGACCATATCAAAGATTGGCTCATTACAACTGCATTGAAAGGACCCATCACGAGTCCTTTCAACTCTTATGCTTTGAGTTAGAGCAGTACTAAGCCAATAACCAATAGCCACAAGCACATTGGAGATTATGATTATGCCACTGCCATTTCTCTGACTTTGCCAACCATTCATGCAACGAGCTGCCACCGCACTCCCTTTTTTCCTGGACAACTACCTGGCTACCACCATTCACTGCTCGTTGCTCATTCGTTTTCTTTCATTTTGCAGGAGGAAATGTTGTTTCAATTTGTAAAACGTTTTATTTTTGTAAGGGCGATGTCGTCGTAGTGGTTAAATTTCATATTTTTTAAGGCCAGTCGAAACTGTAGCCTCCGCTCGACGGAATGACAGCTGTTGCCGGGCAGCCATTCCCACTCCTCTCCGGCAATCCGCACTTTTCCAGCTCACCCCGCTACCTTGCCCGTTTTCCTCCTTTCCTACTTTGAACAAATGAAAAGCAATTTACGCCGCTAAAGGTATGATAGGACAAGGGCTGGAAAAGTCCGGGGAGTGGTGCCACAAGATGCTACCCGTGCGGAACAGGAAAAGCGGGGAAAATGGCATGGGGCGATGGCCAAGTGAATCAAGGTACAGAAATCGCTCAAAAGCATTCAGCAACCGCCATTCATGCGAATGACCAACACCAGATGCCCCGCTGACCCCTGATCAATGGTTGTTAACCCTTGCCACTGGCCATCCCTGATTTTCATTTTCCGACTGTCGCTGTTGTTGTTTACAACACTCTAAGTTGCTTTAATGGACGGCGAAATCAACATTTTTGAACATTAAAATGAGGATTCTTTGAGCGACAGCGGCGGTAGCAACAAAAGAACAAGTTTGCTGGGGCGAAGGGGCGAAGGGGGTGTGGTCGTGGCTCTGTGGCTCAGTCATAAATAAGAACATTCTTAGCGAATTTCAGACAGTTGAAAAACTTTCCCGCCACATTCGGTGAAGCCAGTACGTCTTCTTGGCCTTTTTAAGTGGGTGGTGGAGAAGGAGTGGGTTAAAGAAAGGGTTCGCGGTTGTGCACCTTTTGTTGGCCTAGTCCGGAATTTATATTTTATTTTATTTCACATTTCACCGCTGCCATTTTAATCTACAATATTACGTTTTTCCTGTTTTGCGTAAATTTCCCTCTTTTCCTTTAGCATAACAGGTTAAAAGGAGGCGGAAATAACCGCAGCAACAGTGACACGCTTTTGACATTTTTACCATAAGAAAACATTTAAATTGAGAGACGTTTCGTTGGGAGCAATGTAGGTAACGTTAAATGTGGAGTTTGTATAGAAAATCGTAAGAAAAATGTAAATGAGTCCCGCAATTATTGATTTTAAATTAACGCTTTAACTTTTGTCCATCTTGAAGTGCCAGTTATGAGTTGACAAGAGGGACTTCCTCACGATTATTGTTTTTATGGAACCTCCCAGCAAAGATTCACCCTTTATCGCTTTCTTGCTGAACCCAGAACAGAATTCGTTACTCAAGTACCAAAAATGTGTACTGCGATATGACGGACATAAGCAAGCAACAAAGCGACTGCCTGAAACTGCGCCATCTAGCGGATATTTCAATATTTGCTCAGAAAACTTGCGCTGCGCAGGAACCCCTATAATCTGCGTAAGAAATTCCGATTTTTATACCCGTTACCCGTAGAGTAAAAGGGTATACTAGATTCGTCGAAAAGTATGTAACAGGCAGAAGGAAGCGTTTCCGACCCCATAAAGTATATATATTCTTGATCAGGATCACTAGCCGAGTCGATCTAGCCATGTCCGTCTGACCGTCTGTCCGTCTGTCAAAGGTAGAGAATTTGGATTTCAGACTTAGATTCCGTAGCCTTGAGCGCAGCGCAAGTTGTGTTACGCGAATATTCCACGCCCACTCTAACGCCCACAAGCCGCCCAAACATGTGGCGCCCACAATTTTCATGCTAGAAAAAAAATGTTAACTGAAATGTATTTGTCTCGTCAATACCTTTCGATTGACTTAAAAAAAAAATAATTTGCCACGCCCACTTTAACGCCCATAACGCTTAAATCTGACTACCGCCCACATAACCATACATTGTGATCAGGGGTATGTGGCGCATTTCAGTCTGGCTTTGCTGCTTGCATGTCTCCATTTAACGGGTATCTGATAGTCGATGTACTCGACTATAGTGTTATTCATTGTTTTTATACCCTTGCAGAGGGTATATTGATTTCAGTCAGAAGTTTGCAACGCAGTGAAGGAGACGTTTCCGACCCCATAAAGTATATATATTCTTGATCAGCATGACTACACGAGTCGATCTAGCCATGTCCGTCTGTCCGTCTGGCCGTCTGTCCGTCCCTTTCTACGCAAGCTAGTCTCTCAGTTTTAAAGCTATCGGGCTGAAACTTTCCGAAAAGGATGAAGCAGTAAAGCGAGATTGAAATGCGCCACCTACCGGCGGTAGGCAGACTTAAGCGTTATGGGCGATATGGGCAAATTTTTTTTTGGATCAATCTATAGGTATTGACGAGACCAATACATTTCAGTTAAAATTTGTTATCTAGCATGAAAATTGTGGGCACCACAGGTTTGGGCGGTTTGTGGGCGTTAGAGTGGGCGTGGCATATTAGCGTAACAAACTTGCGCTGCGTACAAGGCTAAGGAATCTAAATCTGAGATCCCAATTCTCTATCTTTGATAGTTTCCGAGATATCCACGTTCATACTTACGATTTTTTTAAGTTTGTGGGCGGCTTGTGGGCGTTAAAGTAGGCGCGGCAAACTTTTTTTAGGTCAATCGATAGGTATTAATGAGAACAATACATTTCAGCTAAAATTTTTATTCTAGCATCAAAACTGTAGGAGCCACAGTTTTGGGGGGCTTGTGGGCGTTAGAGTGGGCGTGGCACTCTGCTGACAAACTTGCGCTGCGCAGGAATCTCAGGAATCTGTATGCCTAATCCCAGTATTGTAGCTCTTATAGTTTCCGAGATCTCAGCGTTCATACGGACAGACGGATAGACGGACATGGCTAGATCGACTCGGCTAGTGATCATGATCAAGAATATATATACTTTATGGGGTCGGAAACGCTTCCTTCTGTCTGTTACAACTTTTCGACGAATCTAGTATACCCTTTTACTCTACGAGTAACGGGTAAAAACACAGATTGTTTGGTGACCGAGCACGGTCCTGTTTGGTTCAAAAACAGAAGCTCTACGCTCTAAGCTCTAGGCTACTTCGACCTAATTTAGCTCATGAAATAATCTACTATTTTATATTTTCCGAAAACTCAGCGTTCATACGGACGCACATACGGACTTCACTTGATCAGTGATCCTGATCAAAAATATCCTTTATGGGGTTGGAAACGCTTCCTTCTACCTGTTACATACTTTCCGACGAATCTAGTATACCCTTTTACTCTACGAGTGTTATTTTGACATTAATTATCGATCGTTCCTATGACAGCTATATGATAAAGTCGTCCGATTTCATTTAAATTTTATTCGAGTTCTAAAATAAAAAAAAAATAATAATAGCCCCACAAGTAAAAAAAATTTTTTTTTAAATATTTTTTTGATAAATAAACTATATTAAATTTATGTATTCGGCCTGCAACAGTACAGATTTATTTACCTACATGTACATTTTCTGTTGTAGCGTGCCGAATACATAAATTTAATATAGTTTATTTATTTTATCGAATGTAATATCATTTTTCGTCGCAATTGTTGATATCAGACATTTTTGTTAAAGACGCGTTCGCCACTACTTTCTATCTCGTTAAGAGGTGTTTTTGTTTGATATCAGAAGTTTTTTTTTGCTCAAGAGTTTAATTACCCCAATACCATGACTAGGAGTCGTCCCCATATGACTTGGCTATTGAAAAACCAAACACACAGATTCGACCCCTAATCTTAGCTGAACGCCACCTTAAATTAGGCACAACAAGTTTTATCGCTTCAATTACCTATTTCAATAGCACAAGTTTGGAATCTCAAGGGCTGTACAGTTTCAGATTCCTAGATAAATCTGTCGTTTCTTACATTTCCCGCCGAACTAGCGGGTTTTTTCAAGGTGGTAGAACAAATAGATCAAGTTTCCTATTACGATTAGCTTCTTGCAATTTAAGGACCCTAAAACCATAACTGATTTTCCGTTTGAAAAAATCTATAAAGAATTTTTTTCATCAAATTGGTTTTTTTCTTGGTTACTCGAATAAGTATGAAATATTACGTATACGGAGCTGAAACGAGTTGCACTTTTTATCGCTTAATATCTTCCAAACGGTAATTTTTAGGGCAAAAAGTGTTATAGATCAAAAGTTGGGGAATCTCAAGGGCTATATGAATTAAAATTTAAAAGGAAATCGTTCGACTCAATTTTGAGAAAAAAGTCAAAAAGTGGCTTTGAAAAATAAATTTTTGTCATAACTCTAAATGTATTATATTGAGACAATTTTACTATATGAAGAGTATTTAGCAAATTATCTTTTCAGAGATATATAGCACGTTTCTGTAGCATTAGTTGTTTAGATACTATAAGCATTTTAAATCTGGCTTTTTTTCTTATTTCCCGCTAAACTAGCGGGTTTTTCCAAAAGTCGTAGAACAAACGTTTTCTATTTTAAGCTGCTTTATACACCCATAGGGTTTCCAAAACCCTAAAACTAAAATGGGATGCATACAAACCCACAAACAAAGGGACAAACATTTTCATTTTGGGAAGAAGAAGAAAATCTTGTTTTTTGAATTACTTTTGAACGGAACATCAGATTTCAACAAATGAGATGTCATTCGACGCGTATTCTCAGTAAGAATAAAACTAGCTAAACAGAGGGGGGCTATTATCCCCACCGTATCCAGCAGCTCCAATTTTCTAAATTTTTACTTATACACGTTCACCGCTTTTTTTCCCAATCAAATCTATATTTGGAAAGTCTTGGTATGCAATCTTCTTAGTTTTTGCAATACCTTTCGATTGGTGTATCACTCGTTCCGATCGGACCATAATTGCAGATTTTCAATTCTGCGGCTATATATAGTAGTTGTCTTCGCACGCTCTCTTGCGCGCTTCGCCACTACGTGTACTGCCGTCCACAGTAATATATTCAAATTCTTTTATACAAATGAATTTGTTTTAAATTAATTGTCAGCTAACTTAACTAGAAAAGAAAAGGAAGCCAAATTCGGCACGCCGAAGTTTCTTTACCCTTGCAGGTTCCAATAAAGCTAGAAAGTTGGGACTTGGCATGTAGATTCTTGAGCTTCTTGCGCAGCGTAAGTTTAGCAGGGCGCTACGCCCACTCGAACGCCCACAAACGTCCATAACGCTAGAGCCCGTCCAGCTAATTTAAATTATTACTATCGGTAACATTCTACTTGCAAAAAGTGATTGAAATCGGACCATTAAAAAAGTTAAAGTCAATATTTCGCAAATTCAATCGAAATGGCACACCACATGCAGTTAATATAGGCGCTATGGGCTAGTTGGTGCCATGGGCTAGGTGGCGCTAGGTGGCGCTAGGTAGCGCTAGGTGGCGCTAGTTACAAGCAAGCATATCTTCATCCCTCTTGCACTCTCTTCAGTTGAGTAACGGGTATTTGCAAGTCAATAGCATCGGCATTCCGTTCTTTGTTAGATTCCTTACTTGTTTTATGATGATTGTGTGTATACGGATACATTTTTAGGGAACTTTTAAACATGCTTAAACCAACGTCGTGCAATGGGCTCTGTTGGTAACCGAATACGGGGCAGGGGGCCCAACTTAAGGACTGGACAGCCAAGCCTACAAGCATCTTGGGTTTACACCGACACTTCCTCAACCCACCCTCTCTTCACCAGCGCCACTGCCTGCGTCTCATTTCATTTCGTTCCATTTTGTTTAATAAATTAAAATGTCAACTTGATAAATGAAGGTTTCGTGGCGGCATTTTTGAATTCGTATCCGTATCCCATCCTCGTTGGCGAAAAAGTTGACGCACACACATGCACTCACACACACAGAGCCCACCAGGGCATACCAGGGCACCCCCCATAAGGGATCCGCTGGTCAGCAAGGAAAATTAAGATGGTCCTTTTTTGTGCGGAAGTCCCAAGTCCATTGCGGCACTAAATAATGTTCTTGTTAGCTTCACTTCATCTGCGGTCCGAATGCGAACGAGATGGGCACACGGCGACCAGAAAGCGGGGGCGAAACAACGCATGGGACGTGCCTTGCGGTCGTCGAAGTGGTTATGAGTTAATTTTACTTATTTATATTTTATTGTTATTATTTATACTACCATTTTCCGTTTCCCGTAAGTGTGCATTGTTTTGTATTTGGCTTCCTTCACTCGACGAGCAGGCTTAGACTTTGCAACGGACCCGGCCATTTTTATGGGACGTTGTTGTTTGAAGATGGAAGAAAGGTCCTGGGACCCAAGGTCCATAAATTTGCTTTAAACCGAAAACCGAAACAGAAATGACAGTTCCGCCTCTCATTAAATTTGTCTACGCCTTCATTTGTCAGCCAGTCGTAAAAATACCGGACACGAATTTTATTTTTAGGCCTTGTCCTTTTTTATCGTTTCCCGTGTCACTGCGGCTCCGCCCGTCTGCTTTTGGTGTCCGGGCACCTGTTTCTTTTTCAGTTTCAGTTCAGTTTCTGTTCCAGCCCTGGGCTTATCAGTAAGTCAATGCTAGGCATCAATTCATCCATCTGGGCTCACTGCGAGAATTTAGTCGAGGAAAGCCAAAGACATCGTAATTCGGATTGATAGATTCAAAGAGAATGACAAATTATAAGGAAAAATGCGTCAGACAACGGGAAAGCCATCTTGTGAACGGAAGACATCGATTAAAGCTAACTTGATGTATGCTTTTGATATTTATAGCCACACACAGATTGGGACTTAAAAATTAAATCGAAGAATGAGACTGAAGAACATTTTTCCTTGGATTAAATTCGAACCAAAACTGTCAGAAATTATGAATTTCAGCATTTTATTTAATTTGGGCCCAGCCAACCGATTTGTGTCCCACTTTGTTGATTAAAAGTTCGTGCATTTTTCATATGCACAGCCCAATCAAGCGCAGCTTAAATCTAAAATAGGAGGTATGATTACTTTCTTTTTACGAATTGTGTGCTTTTTGTTTGCCAAACTTTTTATATTTTTTCTTGGGGACAAACCCTGACTATCGGTGGCATGTAGCTGTGAACTCTCGTTGTTCTGGCCATTGTTAATTTTCCTTTGGCAGGACTTTGAGTTGGTCACAAAGCGAACTCCCCAAAGGAAAGCAAATGGATGAAGAGAAGTGAGGGGAGTTCAGACACTGACCCACCTGAATGACACCTGGGAGTTGTCAAGAAATATTTGCCCCCCGTTGCGCTCCCTCTCCCTCCCTTCACTATACCACCTTATTTCTTTCGCTTCTGTGTCAAATGCCTGCATTAATTGTCAAAAAAGGACGAGAATGAAGGCACAACCCATCGCTAGGGAATGTGGAATCTTTAATAGTGGTTGCCAGTGAAACAAATCAACAAACCTTACTTTAAATAAATGCACCGCCAATCCACTTGGATGAGCTCGAATTGCAAAAGGAGTCGCAGTTTCGCCACCGCCTATCGAAGTTCGTGTATTAAATTAAAACGCTCAGCGCCAAACTTTTCTGGTAACACACACATTCGTTCGCACGCAGATGCCCACAGTCAACTTGGCGTATGTCCAATGTGGAAGGATGAAGAAACGCAACGATAGGAACCTAGAACAGACCTGGGCCACTTTGGGAGGACAACTTTTGCACCTTTGCTGGCATTTTCTGCCGGTGCGCACTTTAGCCTTTTTACACAGCGGAAAAATATCACTCTTTCTGAAAAAACCTATTTAGGTAGTATACTTATGAATCCGAAAGCTGTTTAGTCTTGTAGAATTGTTGGGATGGTTTAAGATTACAGCTTTTGAAAGCAGGGGCAGGTTTTCTTAGACCAGCAGCAAAAAAATCAAGAGTGCTTAACCAATTATCTTAAAAATGTATGTAACGAGCTTCTGTACATAGCCAGGGCTTCGCCTTTTAGATAAAATTGTGGGAGGTACAGAGCCTGGTTCCGAGATGGAACCATTCATTTAAAAGATATAAGCAATTCACCGCTAGGTGGAGCCTTTTGAAACGTTTTTGGCCTGTTTTTGGGCCTATATGGTTTTTTACTTCGAGTTCTGATGATACACGGTCTTCTTGGTAAGTTGGTTAAATTAAAGAGGTAAAAAGTCTCTTATAGGATGGCCCACTAAAAAAAGGGTAGATAATTTTCAAATATTTTTTTATTTAAGGTTTATTTGCGAAAGACCACTTCATTCATTTGGCGGCCCAGGGATCCATCCGACCAATCCAATTTCGCTCATGCTAGCATCAATATTAAGATCTGGATCTCTTTATTGTGTATCGCTTTATTACCAGTAAAGCCCGAAATCGATTTATCAGAACTCAAGTTGAAACTAGAGAAAAAGCTATGGTCGATGCCCTCGACTATCACATTTCCGTTACTCTGCTAAAGGGAGTTCAAAGGAGAAGGGGATATGTAAGCATCAAAGCGACTGTTACCAAGATTGTACACCATTCCACCCAACGTCGATTTCTTTATTTGCATATAATTCTTAGATGAATCTTCCGATTTGAACAATTTTTGGCACGTAATTGGGTATTGGTAATCAAAACAAAATGTGGGCACTAGAAAGTCAGATTTAAGGTTATTAGCGTTTGTGGGCGATAGAGTCGGCGTGGCACTCCGATGAAGTAAACTTGTGCTACACAGGAAACCATGAAATCTGCGTACTTAGTCCGAGTTTTCTAGCTCTGATTGGCCCAAAATGAGTGCAAACTTTTTTAAACTTTAAATAAATTTCGTATCATATAAATGTTGTGGTCTGTTCCTAATCAGGAAGATCCACTTCAACGGAAAGTCCATGTCGCCAATGTGTAACATTTGGACAATTTTATTTTTTAAACTAGTGTTATTAAACATACTTTTGGTTTTTTACCAATTTTAAGAACATTTTTCTGAATTCAAGGTTTGTTGCCGTAAATGTAACAAATTTGTAATGTTTGCTACATAGACTTACCCTTACCATAAAGTCAAGAAAAATATTTACTTCAAATAAATCCCTGTCCATAGACTATGGGGAAATTCTTGAATCAATGGTGTAAATAGTTGAGGCTCAATACACACGCTAAAAATGTCTTAAAAACAAAAAAGTTCATTTAAAATGATTTTAATTTCAATGTCAATGGAAAGCAAATGTGTTACCTTGAATACTGAGCTTAAAGTTTTTCCAAATCCATAACTGGTTAAATGACACCTGTAACGTTTCACCCAGTTGTTTCTTACGGTGTTGTATTTCAACTATTATTGGCCGGAGCTCAAGAGTCAGATCAGGATCCGGAGGAGGGAGAGGTGGAGGCGGCTGAGCAGGAGCAGCTGCTACTCCTGTGGCGATTGTGAGACGTCTCTGAAGTGCAACTGCAGCTGTAGCCTTCTTCAAGGCGCAGAAGAACCGAAATTCCGAAACAAAACTTTTTCTTGCTACGCTGTTAGTTGAAATCGCGAAAATGTAGGAAAGGAGGGAGCTCAAGTACCGGAGTAAGTTTTCGGCAAAAATTCGAAACCAAAATAGAAGTGCACTAAAAAGACAATAGGAATGCTATGTTCTTCCATCTGGACAATAAGTGGGCCAAGTAAGTGGAAATCAAAGGGAGCTGAGCAGCATAATTATTTTCCTTTTAGTAATTTCTGTTTACATTTTTCGATTAATGGAATATATTACCTCCGTTAATCAGGAATAGTACACTCAGAGAAATAGTTTTTAAATTGAAGTCCATACATCCGCTAAAAGAATTGCCTTGACTCTAGTCCACTGACCTTAATTTAAAAAGTAAGAGATAAAAATTGCTATACATCCCTTTAAGATGTATATATATTTAAGGACTTAATGAAATTAAAATGGGCATAAGTCAGTTCGGACTGCTATGTATATGTTGTCTGGCATGTTTTCTGCAGTACCAGTAATTCATTAAAAACAAGAAAGGAAGTTAACTTCGGCAAGCCGAAGCTTGTATACCCTTGCAGCTTTATTAAATTTAAAAACACAAAAAATGATATTCCCAATGGTATAAGATAATATGTCAAAAAACACAGAAGCTATAATTTGTTTTATATTATCTTCCTACCAATTTTCCGATCGTTCCTATGGCAGCTATAAAATAAAAATATAAAATAAAAAATAAATAAAAAATGTTATTTCCAAGCGTAGGAGGTTAAATGTTGAAAAACACCGAAGCTATAATTTGTTTCATATTATTTTTCCACCAATTTTCCGATCGTACCTATGGCAGCAATATGATATAGTCGTCCGATTTCGATAAAATTTAATTCGAAATTCAAAACTAATTCAAAAATGTTATTTTCAAGCTTAGGAGGTTATATGCTAAAAAACACCAACGATTTTCCAATTCCTCCTATGGGAGCTATAAAATATAGTTGTCCGATCCGGCTGGTTCCGACTTATATACTACCTGCAAAAGATATAAGACTTTTGGGAAAGTTTCAGCCCGATAGCTTTAAAACTGAGAGACTAGTTTGCGTAGAAACGGACGGACAGACGGACAGACGGACATTGCTAGATCGACTCGTCTAGTCATGCTGATCAAGAATATATATACTTTATGGGGTCGGAAACGTCTCCTTCACTGCGTTGCAAACTTTTGACTGAAATCAATATACCCTCTGCAAGTGTATAACAAGGAAGAACGCTATAGTCGAGTACCTCGACTATCAGATACCCGTTACTCAGCTAAAGGGACCAAAGGGAAATGGAGATATGCAAGCAGCAAAGCGAGATTGAAATGCGCCACCTACCGGCGGTAGACAGATTTAAGCGTTATGGGCGTTAGGGCGGGCGTGGCAAATTTTTTTTGGGTCAATCAATAGGTATTGACGAGACCAATACATTTCAGTTAAACATTTTTTTCAAGCATAAAAACTGTAGGCACCACAGTTTTGGGAGGTTTCTAGCTTCTGTTGTTTCCGAGATCTCAGCGTTCATCCGGTCGGACAGACAGACGGGCAGACGGACTCGGCTAGTAATCCTGATCAAGAATATATATACTTTATGGGGACGGAAACGCTTCCTACTACCTGTTACTTACTTTCCGACGAATCTAATATACCCTTTTACTCTACGAGTAACGGGTATAAATATTTGCAGCATGTCATTGCGTGGGATGGAACTTCGCACTTTGCTCTCTTAGGGGAACAATTTTAATTCAAAGGACAGGACGTTCCTAATTTAAGAATCATTGTCTCTTTTGCACATATTTAACGCAATCTTTTTTTGTGTTTTCTCTCAAAGTAATCACTAACTTGCCGCTTATTTATTTACCTGTTCAACAGCTTGTATGCCAAGACTCAAACAGTAACTTGCACAACATCCAGCTAAATAGCTACCAATAAAATATTTACAGCAATTGCCTCATTGACAAATCCCGCTGTGAAACCAGTGAACTTAATATATCTTCAAATTTATCCCCGATCGTTTGATGGAGAAAAAGACGTGATAAGCAAACCGCACACCGTTGAGCGTACAAAAAAGGTGGAAAGCAACTCCCAAAGGACATTAGTTCGCTCGCGTGTGTGTTGAAATTGGCTAAAACGAATTTACACAAATTTATCAACGTGGCCAACTGAATGCCAACGAAGCGAGTCCGCCAAGAACTTGGTTGCACGTACAACCACACAACCAGACCGGAAAGAAAGTGTCAAGCGGAAGATTCCCACACTTACACCCACACAAACAGAGCCAGAGCGGAAAGCGGAAATGAATCATTTCATTAGAGTTGGCAACGCCTACGACTTGAGACACAAGAGCATTAGTCGCCTCGGAAAAAGCGTGTGGGAAAAACCACAGCGAACGACCCAAGAAATTGCCAAGCAAAATGTGTTTGACACTTAACGTAGGTCGCTTGACCGGCCAAAAATGGAGGGGGACATTTCCCCAGCTTGAACCAGGTGAGCTGGCTGAACGCCTTACATGTGTAAAGCGAACCAGCGAATCGGAAACCGGGCCAAGCATTGTCCCAAAAAAAACCCAAATTAGGATACATTTTCAACACCAAAAGTTGAAAAGCAGCTGGCTCATCGGTAAACCCATTGTCGAAATCCAATTTCCCTTCATCTGAATCGCAATCCTTGAGGCCACATAATTTTTACCGGTAAAATATGCTTACCCTTGACGGTGTCAACAGCCGCATTTTTATTTACAACAAGGGAGAACGCTATAGTCGAGTACCTCGACTATCAGATACCCGTTACTCAGCTTAAGCGACCAAAGGGAAATGGAGATATGCAAGCAGCAAAGCGAGATTTAAATGCGCCACCTACCGGCGGAAGACAGATTTAAGCGTTGTGTGCGTTGGGGTAGGCGTGACAAATTCATTGTTCAATAGAATAAGTTAGCCGCGCACTTTGCTCTCTCTGAGCGCCGGCAGTGCTTTTCTCTTTGCCGCTAAGTTCGGCCGGCAACTATTTACATACACACACATACACGCGTAAAAACATTTCGCACTGTCTGACTCTGACGTCATAGCTTTTTTTCTTGGGAGGTTTGTGGGCGTTAGAGTGGGCGTAGAAAAATTTTTTTTGGGTCAATCGATAGGTATGGACAAGACTAATACATTTCAGTTAAAATTTTCTATCTAACATCAAAACTGTAGGAGCCACAGTTTTGGGCGGATTGTGGGCGTTAGAGTGGGCGTGGCACTCTACTGAAACAAACTTGCGCTGCGTAAGAAGCTCAGGAATCTGCTCGCTAAGTCTCAATAGCCTAGCTCTCATAGTTTCCGAGATCTCAGCGTTCATCCGGACAGACGGACAGACGGACAGACGGACAGACGGACAGACGGACAGACGGACAGACGGACAGACGGACATGGCTAGATCGACTCGGCTAGTGATCCTGATCAAGAATATATATACTTTATGGGGTCGGAAACGCTTCCTTCTGCCTGTTACATACTTTCCGACGAATCTAGTATACCCTTTTACTCTACGAGTAACGGGTATAAAAATATTGAGGTAAACATAAAACAAACCGCCTATGCAATATTTAACAGACTGCAAGCAAAAATCATTGTGAACTCAGAAATGTATATTCAAGCACACCGTAAAAAAATATTTATTTCAGGGTGTTTTGTTAATTTTTACTAATAAACAAGAGAAAACATTCAGATACCCGTTAAAAAAACGACACCTATCGTGCATTCCTATCTGCTGCTTACGAGATTTCACTAACACGTCACTTAAGGCGAAGCTTAGTTGGCGCTAGTCGGATTTCGAAAGCAACCCATTTGCTGTATGAATTTATCTCCATTCCTTTCGCACTCTATTGAATTTGCTGATCACTATACATAGCCGCAGAGTTCAAAATCTGCAGGAATGGTCCGATCATAACGAGTGATACACCGATCGAAAGGTATTGGGAAAACTAAAAGGATTGCTTACCAAGACTTTAATATTTTAAATTGGTTTGGGTGAAAAGGCAGTGAAAGTGTAAAAAGAAAATTTAGAAAATTGGAGCTGGGGATAAATGCCCCAGGCTACTAGCCAAGTTTTATTTTTACCCAGAATACGCGTCGAATGATACCATATTTGTTTAAGTCCAATGTTCCGTACAGTTATTCCAAGACCAAGTTTTAGGGGAACTTTCCAAATGACAGTACGTAACAGGTAGAAGGCAGCGTTTTCGACCCAATAAAGAATATATATTCTTGATCAGGTTCACTATAGTGAACCGATAGGTTGCGTTCTGCAATCTTAGAAAATACGCTTTGCTGCTAGCATATCTCCATCTTCCTTGCGCTTCTTTTATCTAAGTAACGGTATTTAATAGTCGAGGCTCTTGACTGTAGCATTCTTCCCTGGTTGTTAATCAAATTGGATTTTGGCTCGGCTTAACTGTCCCAATCCTTTGGGCACATGATAGGGCGTATGCGACGTACTCACTCTTATGGCCCAATCACATACATTCTGTTACTTCTTTTTGCGCTCGGAATATATTGTGGGTACGTATAAAATACATTTGAGTTTTTTGATTCGTTTACGCGATAAAGACTCTGATAACCGTATTATGTTTATTCATTCCAAGCCACCAAGGAACCGGTCAACCTCCGAAATCTCCACCAAATTCCAATTTACCTTCCATGTGTTTTACCCTTTATACACATACACACTTGGAACGACTAGTATCTACCATTTTCTTATTTTTATACCCGTTACTCGTAGAGTAAAAGGGTATACTAGATTCGTCGGAAAGTATGTAACAGGCAGAAGGAAGCGTTTCCGACCATAAAGTATATATATTCTTGATTAGGATCACTAGCCGAGTCGATCTAGCCATGTCTGTCCGGATGAACGCTGAGATCTCGGAAACTATGAGAGCTAGGCTATTAAGCTATTACGCAGAGCAAGTTTTTTTCAGTAGAGTGCCACGCCCACTCTAACGCCCACAAACCGCCCAAAACTGTGGCTCCTACAGTTTTGATGCTAGAATAAAAATTTTAACTGAAATGTATTGTTCTCATCAATACCTATCGATTGATAAAAAAAAATTTGCCACGCCCACTTTTACGCCCACAAACTTCAAAAAATCGTTAACTATCAAGGATAGAGAATTGGGATTTCAGATTTAGATTCCGTAGCCTTGTGCGCAGCGCAAGTTTGTTACACAAATATGCCACGCCCACTCTAACGCCCACAAGCCGCCGAAGCCTGTGGCGCCCACAATTTTCATGCTAGATACAAAATTTTAACTGAACTGAATTGGTCTCGTCAATACCTATCGATTGACCCAAGCAAAAATTTGCCACGCCCACTATAACGCCCATAATGCTTAAATCTGTCTACCGCCGATAGGTGGCGCATTTCAATCTCGCTTTGCTGCTTGCATATCTCCATTTCCCTTTGGTCCCTTTAGCTGAGTAACGGGTATCTGATAGTCGAGGTACTCGACTATAGCGTTCTTCCTTGTTCATACCTGAGTTTTTGCTAATTCAACCATTTCATGGGAAACAATAAAGGAAGCTTACATCGGCACGCCGAAGTTTTTATACCCTTGCAGGTCGTTCCCGTGGGAGCATTGTACATATGTATGTACAAAAACTAATTACAGAAACATCAAGATAATGTTTCATTTCAATTTACTACCGTGTACGTTTACTAAAAACGAAATATAACGGTCTATGCATTATTTTGACATTAATTATCCGACCTTTCCTAAGGCAGCTTTATGAAGAAGTCGTCCGAATTAATTTAGATTTTATTCGAAATTTTAATCAAGAATATATACACCTTATGGAGTCGGAAACGTCTCCTTCACTGCGTTGCAAACTTCTGACTGAAATCATTATACTCTCTGCAAAAGTATAAAAATTAACGACATTTAAACTTAGTTTTTTAACAAAATATTCTTCTTTCGATTATAGCTCCGCAAAAATATTTTTAAATATGGGGTTAGAAAGATAAAGCGTGTCGGTTTTTAAATGTTTTGACGAACTAACAAACCAGGAATCCGCTCGCCAGCAATTGCCGCTCAAAAAAATTAAAAACATAATTTTAAAACTTTGGGGTCCTTTTTCTCAAAATCCGTGCGTAGGGGAACATTTTGTTGAATAGTGTTCACTGAACTCAGTTCATTTTTGGACCCCATAAAGTATTTATATTCTTGATCAGGATCACTAGCCGAGTCGATTTAGCCATGTCGGTCTGTCCGTATGAACGCTAGGATCTCGGAAGCTATAAAAAATAGAAGGTTGGGACTTAGCATGCAGATTCTTGGGCTTCCAGCGCAGCGCATATTTGGTTCGGCAGGGTGCTACGTCCATTCTAACGCCCAAAATCGCCCATAACGATTTGGTTGTTATTATCAATACCCATATATATGTCAAAAATGATTGAAATTGCACCATTCATAAAAAAGTTATAACCAATAATATTTATTTATAACCAATAATAATAATAATCATTATTGTGCAAGTTAAATCTAGATTGCACACCACTCTAACGCCCACAAGCCGCCCAAACCTGTGGCGCCCACAATTTTCATGCTAGAAAAAAATTTTAAATGAAATGTATTTGTCTCGTCAATACCTATCGATTGACCCAAAAAAAAAATTGCCAAGCCCACTCCAACGCCCATAACACTTAAATCTGTCTACCGCCCACATAACCATATATTGTGATCACGGGTAGGTGGCGCATTTCAATATCGCTTTGCTGCCTGCATATCTCCATTTCCCTTTGGTCCCTTTAGCTGAGTAACGGGTATCGAGGTACTCGACTATAGCGTTCTTCCTTGTTTTTTCCCCGTCTTGTAAACTTAAATTTTTTGATGCAAAAAGTCTCTCCAAACAAAAGCAGTAGAAACTACAACATTTTTTTTTCAAAAATCAGTTTGATTATATTTTTAATGATTTTTTCAAAATGCTTAGAAACATGCATTTGCGACATATTTTTCTCTTTTTCATAAAAATTTTTTCCGACATTGTCACCTTCAAAAAATCATAAAAAACTTGAGCAAAATGATTTATGAAAAATTCTATTTGCAGTTACTATTAATTTTGTTTGAAGAAACTTTTTGCATCAAAAAATTTAAATTTTCAAGCCGAGGAAATAAGTTCAAAAAGTAGATTTTCACACAAATTCGTCCTTTTCAATAAGTACTGAATGGGTTAAAAAATTTATTGTATCATTCAAACGGCATTTAAATTACCTTTCCATTGATGCCAAAGTTAACAAGGGAGAACGCTATAGTCGAGTACCTCGACTATCAGATACCCGTTACTCAGCTTAAGCGACCAAAGGGAAATGGAGATATGCAAGCAGCAAAGCGAGATTTAAATGCGCCACCTACCGGCGGAAGACAGATTTAAGCGTTGTGTGAGTTAGGGTAGGCGTGACAAATTCATTGTTCAATAGAATAAGTTAGCCGCGCACTTTGCTCTCTCTGAGCGCCGGCAGTGCTTTTCTCTTTGCCGCTAAGTTCGGCCGGCAACTATTTACATACACACACATACACGCGTAAAAACATTTCGCACTGTCTGGCTCTGACGTCATAGCTTTTTTTCTTGGGAGGTTTGTGGGCGTTAGAATGGGCGTAGAAAAATTTTTTTTGGGTCAATCGATAGGTATGGACAAGACTAATACATTTCAGCTAAAATTTTCTATCTAACATCAAAACTGTAGGAGCCACAGTTTTGGGCGGTTTGTGGGCGTTAGAGTGGGCGTGGCACTCTACTGAAACAAACTTGCGCTGCGTAAGAAGCTCTGGAATCTGCTCGCCAAATCTCAATAGCCTAGCTCTCATAGTTTCCGAGATCTCAGCGTTCATCCGGACAGACGGACAGACGGACAGACGGACAGACGGACATGGCTAGATCGACTCGGCTAGTGATCCTGATCAAGAATATATATACTTTATGGGGTCGGAAACGCTTCCTTCTGCCTGTTACATACTTTCCGACGAATCTAGTATACCCTTTTACTCTACGAGTAACGGGTATAACAAGAAGTAAGTTCAAATTATGAGTATATTTTACTTTTGTTTTGTGACAATACTTTTGACTACCCTCGTATCTGTACACAAAAAAAATCGATTGGTAAAATTGACCAATATAAAACGGTCCCCAACCATAAAATTGTACATTTTACCCATTAAATAGTTACTTTTACGTAATACGTAAGAGTAAGGGTTACATAAAAACAAAGTTATGTAACTTTAAACAAGAGAAAACACTTTTGTCGATGGCCTCGTCTATTATATACCCCTTACTCAGCTTAAGGGAGTGCGAAAGGGATGAAGATTTGCTTAAATCTTTTCGCTCTGGTATTTTCACTAACACACCAAGCCTATAGCGCCACCTATCTTCTTCTTCTATATCGCCATTTGCCCTACAGCGCCAACTAGCCTAAAGCGCCCCTAGCGGCTTGGTGGCGTATTGCAGTCTCGGTTGAATCTGCAATATATTTATTTTTATTTGGTTAAAACGTTTTAATGACCGTCCGATTTCAAAAACTTTTGGTATGTAAGATAGGTATTGATAATGAGAACAAACTTTCAATTAAGTTTGCACAAAATATTAAAAAATGTGGGCGCTAGACGGGTTTTAGATTTATGGTCGTTTGTGGGCGTTTGAGTGAGCGTGACACCCTGCTGAAACAAACTTGAGCTGCATGCCGAGTCCCAACACTCTAGCTCATATAGTTTTCGAGATGTCGGCGTTCATACGGACAGACAGACATGGCTAGATCGACTCGCCTAGTGATCCTGATCAAGAATGTATATACTTTTTGGGGTCGGAAAAGCATCCTTTTACCTGTTACATACTTTCCGACGAATCATGTATACCATTTTACTCTACAAGTAACGGGTATAATAAAGCAAAAACGAGTACACATACAACGATTTTAAATAGTAAGGTATTCATTTTTTATAGTTACTAAACTGTCTGCATTGGTCAATTTTACCAACCAAATTTTTTTGTGTGTATGCTAACATATAAGCTTACAGGAAGTCAATTGACATATACATATAAATACGGTCATATTTGCATGAAATTGTTTTAGATTTAAGTGTAAACAAATTTCCTCTTATCAAAGGTAGCTTCCTTTTTTGTTTAGTACCGATACCCTTACTAAAAACTAAGCATGCTTATGCAATAATATAATTTCTATATAAATTATGCAACGCGACAAGAAAAAAATCTAGCAGCAGGGGTTTCGTGTAGTCTGCAGCTTCTTAATCCTACCAGAGCTTGCAAAGAAACATCTTTCAATATAAATTTCAACGGCTTGTCAAGCTGTTTCCTGCAATGCCGCTGGCTTCGTTCGTCCTGGCCTCTTCGCTCTTCCTCATGATTCCACAATCCCCCATCCGGAGGAGTCTAGTGTCCCTAGACCTGTGTTCTCAGTCCGAGCTCGGCATTTGCAGGCGTTGTTGTCCTTGTCGTCGTCTCTATTACATTACTGATTGTTTTCGTATCTGTGTACTGGCATCCTGCCCATCGCACCACTCCTTCGACTTTTAGTCGTAATTCTGCAATATTTTTCTCTGCTCATCATCAATCCCTGGCTCCGCGTGTGAGTGTGTTATTTCAACTGTCGTTTACCATTCATTCTGGATAAATACAAAATGAAGATGATCCTCAGGGAGCTTTAGTTATTCAATTTGAAATGTAGTAAATTTAATCTAGCAAACAACCGTCGCGTTCTGCTTTCTCTTTGGGTAATTCCCAATATTGCCTTGGCCTCCCACTGACCCGAGGATACATATAAAACACGCTACAACTTCTGGAGCAGGCCAACTATTTACTCTATGCGCACGGAGAAAAACTTGAGAAACATTTGTAAGAAATTTAGATTTTGTCTTATAGAATTAAGAAAAAATCTATTTTTTTAATATTCAAAAAGTTACAAATTTTTGATTTAGCACCCTCATTTTTAAATATTTTTGAAAAACTTAAATGAGATTTTGTTTTGATTATCATTGTCCAACTACATGCCAATTATTTTTCCCCATTTATTAAACTTACTTACCGTTCTGCATTTCTATTTTAGCTTGAAATTAAACTTGGTTGCAAGCATCGAATTAGAGCATACAAGCCTTTAGGCCACTAAAGAATAATATTTTTGAGGAAAATCAACGAATTAAAAACGACATTAATAAAAATAAAACCATTAGCTGAAAAAAGGAAAATTCAACCCCCTGATTTGCGGCAGACATTATAAGGGCTAATATCTCAATGCCATTTTTAACATTTAACGTATCATTTTTAACATCAACATAAAAAGAGCTCGGAATACAAAGCCATTCAGCCTAATGCAAAACTGAATATGACATTAATATATCGGTCCTAAGTGCAGTACCATTGTTTTTTTACAATTCAAAACTATAATTTTTAAAACAATAAAAATTTTATTATAAAATACATTAAAAAATGGTTTTGTTATGATATGAATAGTAGTGTTACTATTCAAAATTCAGAAAAACAAAATACGTGAAAATTTCGAAAATAGTTATACTCGTTACTCGTTTAGTAAAAGAGAATGCTATATTCGTCGAAAAGTATGTAAAAGGTAAAGGGAACCGTTTCCGACCATATAAAGTGTATATATTGATCAGGATCACTAGTCGAGTCAATCTAGCCATGTCCGTATGAACGCTGAGATCTCGAATATAAAGGATTAAGCATGCGGGTTCTTGGGCTTCATGCGTAGCGCAAGTTTGTTTCATAGTAGAAATGAATGACAAGTAAGTATGGCTTCGTTGTTTTGATTATTATCTATACACTATCGGTAGATTTATATAAAAATCTTCTGATTATACGAGTTCTTTAATATACGTATGATTTTCGTTAAATGATATGCTTTCATCTGCAAGAGTATACATACTTTGGATTGCCGAAGTTAGCTTCCTTAACATTAAGATACATGAAAATTTTAAAGCACAAAATGTTGAATTTCAATTTCAACTTTGTTCTTTTACAGTATGTTTGTCTGCTGAATTCCCAATGGAATTTCCAGCTTTGAAATCTATCTATTTTGCCGTGTATCGGGCTTGGTCTCCTGCTCATGTCCTGCTGACAGGCTCAGTCACACAAGCGGACAGTTGGCATTTTTATGCGACTGCCTCCTGTCTGCACTCTGTCGCTATGTTATTGGATTGGTGAGCGTCCTTCTGGCTGTTTCTCATTGTGTTTTCCAAATGCGTTTTGCCGGCTTTGGCACCCTTTCACGAGTGTGTGTATGCTGGCTTGTTTACCCATTTAAGTCGAAAGCCAGAAACTGCAGCCAGCACATGGGATAGCAGTAATTTTAAACTATGTGGAAAAAACTAACTATGTTATGAATACATTAATTGAACTATAAATCGGTCCCAAAAATCATTTGTATAAGGTAAATAAATTATACACTCGTAAAAAACGTAGTTTGTTTTGTTGTTGTTAATATACCCTTGTAGCTTAAACCATGTCATGCAATTAAGATCATACGACCGATTTTACAAAAAGTGAATCAAAATTCTCTAGTATGAAAAATTCTATACCCCAGAATAGAAAAGAATATGATCAAAAACAACGAAGGTATTACTGTTTTTCTATTATTTGCCGACCATTCCTATGGGAGCTATAGCTCTAATTTACAAAATAATATTTTAAAGATGCCCCAAGAAGGATGACGGTAGTTCCTGGTAGAGTTGGACCCCCTTTCTTTGTACTTATATTT
Organism: Drosophila subpulchrella; assembly: GCF_014743375.2. NCBI lineage: Eukaryota > Metazoa > Arthropoda > Insecta > Diptera > Drosophilidae > Drosophila > Drosophila subpulchrella. The sequence continues at coordinate 1,105,850 of NC_050613.1, forward strand.
ATTAAGAGTTGATCAACCACTTAATGGCTATGAAACGCATGGAAAAAAAAAATTAAAATGTCATGTAATGTCATTCGTAATCGTACGTAGCGCCCGGTTTTGCACTCTTTGGACCCTCATGACATTTAAGTCTGAAGCGGTACCCAATATTTGGATGCAGTATGTCAGATAAAATGTCATGAAATGTCATTCGTAATCGTGCGTAGCACCCGGTTTTGCACTCTTTGGACCCTCATGACATTTAAGTCTGAAGCGGTACCCAATATTTGGATGCAGTATGTCATTAAAGGAACCACAATCGACTTGAAAAGCAAAATCTTGTTGCTGAGGCTGAGTTTATTCGATCATTTAAGCATCCAATTTAGCTTCCGAAGCATAGCACGATAAGTTGCTGTTATCTTTGTTATGTGCTGCCTCCACGTAAGCCGTTTGTCCAAAATCAAGCCCAAGTACTGAGCCTGGGAAGATTGCGGTATGGCTGGGTCCTGGAATTTCACTTTGGGGTGGATTTCACTTCTAAGAGAGAAGTTGCTGTGCTGAGACTTATTTCCGTTTATCGAAACGGTCCATCGATTCGTCCATTCACCATACAGGTCCATAAAGTTTTGAATGATTCGACGACCTTTCGCCTCTCACATCTACCATAAAATTTCATTCTGAAGGATACGATTTCAGGAGAAGATATTGTGCAGTAGGTAGGAGAGTTTTCAACTTAAACAGCAAGCCATCAAGCGATCAAAAGCTTATTTGACATCAAGGAAGACTGCTGAACTGTACTGCTTACTCTCGAAAGCTCCAATTTGCTGCGTTACCCGATGGGCTTGCTCTGGGGTACCATGGTGACTTCTAAAGCCAAACTGGTGGTCTGGAATGGCGTCCTATATACTTCTTACTGCCATCATTCTACTAAGGAATATTCTTTCGAATATTTTAGAGAAGGTGGGCAGCAAACTCATTGAATTTCGATGAACACCGTTAGCCGCAGCCCAAAGAATAAGAAATTTAATCTTTGGCGGTGTTCGTGCATAAGTGGTGTGGAATTTAAAAACTTTAAATGAAAAGAAAACCCCACGCACGCACGAGGTTATTACAAATGAAAAAGGATGCCTAGTCCAAGCTGTAGCCCATTAAGTGGGACTTCACCGACAGGAAAAAATATCACAACAGGGCGATTCCGCAGAATAATTGAATTGCTGGAGGAGATCCACTAGAGAGTCCCAGTGGGAAGGAACATGCCGAGTGGGACACTGCTCCCTACGTCGACATCTTGCCGGACGTGTCCTCGCCAAGAAAGTAAGTTCTGGTCAAAAGAATTTGGTTGCGTTGTACTAATAGAAGTATCTTTTTAGCAGAACCGCCAGAACGATCTCCGACGAGCGCTCCACTGGGGAACCACAGGACTTCACCTGTAACGGACATGGAGGACGCGCTGTATTCTGAAGGGAGGATGAAAAAAGGGCGCCCGCTAAGGGCCAGATGGAAGAGCCATTGCCAGGATGCTGGGCGACTGCCTGCAGCATCAGGAGGAACAACCCCGTTCCCAATCCGGCTCCCACTTCCTCAAGGTCCAATATCCTATTGGGATTCGAAGCTGGACTGCAGATGGCGCGAGTAAGATGGCGAAGCATCCGTGGGACGAGATGGAAGCTTTAAACTACTTATTTACATAAAAAAAAACATTCGTTGAACATTCCATTAATTATACCCGTTAATCGTAGAGTAAAAGGGTATACTAGATTCGTCGGAAAATATGTAACATGTAACTCCAACGCGTCCTTGTTATACCCTTGCAGAGGGTATTATGATTTCAGTCAGAAGTTTCCAACGCAGTGAAGGAGACGTTCCCGACCCCATAAAGTATATATATTCTTGATCAGCATCACTAGACGAGTCGATCTAGCCATGTCCGTCTGTCCGTCCGTTTCTACGCAAACTGGTCTCTCAGCCGTAAAGCTATCGGGCTGAAACTTTCCCAAAAGTCTTCTTTCTTTTGCAGGTAGTATATAAATCGGACCACTATATCTTATAGCTTCCATAAGAACAAACGGTAAAAAAATATAAGAAAATTATATCTTTGTTGTTTTTAACATATAACCTCCTACGCTTGGAAATAACATTTTTTAATTAGTTCTGAATTTAATTTTATCAAAATTGGACGATTATATCATATAGCTGCCATAGGAACGATACGAAAATTGGTGGGATAATAATATGAAACAAATTATGGCTTCGGTGTTTTTTGACATATTCTCTTATACTGTTGGGAATATCATTTTTTGTATTTTTAAGAATTTCGAATTTAACTTAACAATTATAACTGCAATTGTATACAAACTTCGGCTTGCTGAAGTTAACTTCCTTTCTTGTTTTTATTTAAGATTTGATACTTTCAATTTTGTAATGTTCATATTTGCATCGTGAGACTTGTAGAAAAGCATTGCACATTCTACTTATTATTATTTATTTTGTTGTTGCCTCAATACACGGTTAATGCTAATATTTAAGATTTCGGAAAGTCCGCTGGGGGCTTGGTTATCATGGTAGGCATAACAAAAAAAAAATTTTTTAAGGTGTGCAAAACGTTTGCGGCAGGGTAGTTTATGGCCGACCTCAAATCTTTTCTTCGGAAAAAAATATTTCTTTCGAATTTTGAAGCACTAGTGTGCAAATTATACAATACTGCTCTAAAACAGCTGCCATATATATACAAATATATTACAAGATGGGTGGACTTGGACTTTATGCATTAGATGTATACACAACAAAGGGAATTTCCCTAAAAAAATACCCAGCAAAATTGTATTATGTTAAAGGGAATTCCGAAAATCTTAACGAATTCACTTCCAAGTGGAAATTTGAAGACTTTTTTTAGGTGTAAGCCTCACACATTTACCCACCTCCAACTTGCACGTTTGTTTACTCATCGTGTTTGCCTACTGCTGCCTATTTATCTTCAGTCTGCATTTGGCTTAGGGTTTCCCCTGAGCTATTCCATCCAACTTGCCATTTCCCAGCCTCTCCTGGTCCCTTCACTTTGTTATTGCTGCATTATCTTTCAAATGGCATATTTATAGGATTTTGCTTGCCCTTCTCGAGATCAATGCAAACACTCAGCTATATATCTGTACATAAGTATATATATAAAGTGGAACCTGGAAAAGCAGAAGAGCAGGCACATATTTTATTGGCAGTGGCTCAGTGCGCCTGGTGCGCATTTCCTCAATCAGCTCGTCAGCCGTCCAGCATCGGCAAACAGTTAAACAAACCAGGCCAAAGGGAAACACGCCCAGGCCAAAAAGGACTTTGTTGAGTTCCAGAACAGGGAACGGAACCAGGAAAACGGCTAGGACGATGGCCAATTCTTGAAATTGGGACATGCTGTGCTCGTACAGTGGTCAAAATATTCAAGAGTGTAAACTTGAAATACTATGCACCCAGAAAACAAAATTACCTAAAATTTAAGGAATCATAACCTAAAATCGAGCAATTACCTAAAACTCAAAATGTAAGTCTCTTTGAAAACTTTAGCTTATGCGTCATCCAAAAAAATCCATTTTTTCTCGGTGCAGCAACACAGGCGCTCATTTATCTTTAAAATTTAATGCAAGCAAAAACATATACGGCCAACACAATATGGAGAATCTTGTTGCTTTATTATTCGACTAATCTTTATATTATATTTATCACTGTGGACTGGGAGTGTAATCGAGGAGACTACTATATATAAGGGATTTATATCGAGAGTAAAAGTCGGATGCTATATATCGGCAAAAATATCGCGCTTAATATCAAGACGTATATATAAAATAATTTTTGGTACCCTCATTGTTATAATTTCCAAAATTGTTAAGCTTAGACTATGTTTGCGCTCTGCTTTGGCAGAACGAAAAGCAGACGGCTTTTAATTTTTAGTCGTATATCGAAGCATAAAAATATCGATGTTTATATCGACTCTTGAGTCAAATATTTATATCGAAATATATATATGTAGCCGCAAATTTTAAAATTTGTGATAAATCGATGAAAAGGAGTCGTCAAGCTAAGACTTTTCAACTGATTGACTCAAGGGAGAACGCCATTGTCAAATGCTTCGACTTTCAGATACCCGTTTCTGAACTCAAGGGAGCGCAAGGAAGATAGAGATATGCAAGCAGCAAAGCGACTTTTCCGAGATTGTTGTTAACTTCTCAGTGAATGGACCCGTTATCGTTAGAGTGGACGTGTCAAACTTTTAGGTCATTCGATAGGTTTTGACAAATCGAATTCATTTCTGTTAAAACTAATATTCTAGCATGAAAACTGTGGGCGCGACAGTATATGGTGGTTTGTGGGCTTGGCAAACTTTGTTTAGGTCAATTTAAACCTTTTTTTAGCATTACAATTATGGGCGTGGCACATTCGCGGTGGGAGTCCGATTGAATAACCTCTGGAAGAACTTAAAGGCTCCGCGGCAAAACCGAAAACTAGTTCAAATATATTATTAGAATTATCTAGCACGGGGTTTTTATGACATGATCTTATTTTAATTTAATTTAATTTAATTTAATTATTGGTATAAAAATTGAGTTTCTATTAACCAAAAAAGTAGGAAAATAATCCCCAGTAACTTAAAACTAAAATTGTGGTCCAAAAAAAATTTAAAAATAGTCACACTTTTTTGTGGATGTTTTTCATCGGAATGTGGTAATTTCGAGTAATCGTTCTAGGGGAATGTTAAAGGAAGCAGAAGAAAGAAGCAAAATATCAGTAGAATAGATTGGTTTTACAATTTTTTAAGATTCTCCGAATTAGTTTGTAGAAAAAATATAAAACTACTGAATAGGACACGATTTTCTTGTTATTCAGAGAGAGTCACGTCGACACGTCAAAGCGATACAGTAGCCAGTATCGGCGAGCTGTTGCAGGATGTGAGAAATGAGTGTTGAGAAAAATGGGGATACTTATGGATTTGTTTTGTAGAAAAATTATGTCTGCAATAGAACAAAGCCTTACATCTAAACAATGATAGAATATTAAGGTGTTTTACTTCTGTCTTAAAATAAATAATCTTAGCGAATCATAGACTCCACAATTTTATCTCAACTTCCTTTCGCGTGTGTTTTATCCGTTTAAACCACTGTTATCGTTCGACTTTCAGCCACTTTATCTGTCTGCCCTCTTTTGGCTTCGATACACAAACTTTTACTTAACCATTTCGAACACAGTAAATTCATTTTCTCAATTGCCTCTTGCCAGTGTCGCTGTCGCTGGAGGTTCTGTACTTTTCCGTCGTCCTGGGCATTATTTTTTTTGTGTTTATTTGTATGCATGTGTAAATATTTAATTTTCCCTTGATTTTTATTATATTTGTCCGGCTCTGTCCGGCCTGCTGGAAGGCAATTCCCATTGACCGCCTCCCATTGGCCTCCATACACTCTGTGTTTTGTGTTTTATTGCGAGAAATCAAAGCGTCACACGTGGCGAATGATAAATGCCTCGGTAAAGCATATACACCATACGCTGCGTGGCCAGCATTAAATCTGCTAAGAAAGAGGAATAAGTAAAATGTTGCAGCTTTTAAATGCTGCCGCTTGCACGAATATTCGTTAAAACGATTATGGGAAATTCAATTTCCCATGTCCCAAAAACCATTCCACTTTTGCTGTGGAATGGCCACCGCAATACGCACACAAAACGTGGTAATGGGCATGGGTTGACCATGGCGATGGAAATGCTAATTGTTAATCCATCCCGCCAAATTAAAATTCAAATGCGAATTGAAATGAGGATGCGGATGTGAAAATGTCACGGTAATGCGAAAAGAGGAGCGGTGACACTGGTACTGGTGCTCCGCTAGCTCTTTCAATATGTCTTTTTCAGGAGAGATCTCTTTTTTTAAATGAAACAAAAGGGAACGCTATAGTTGAGTGCCTCGACTAACATATACCCGTTACCCATCTTATTAATTTACTTTACTTTACTTTAAGGGTCCGATTTAAATCACTTTTGGCTCGCCGATAGATATTGACAAATTAAATAGATTGTGGGCTTTTGAGTTGGCGTGGCACTCGACTGGTGAAAACAAATAGACTAAGTGTAAAATTTCAACTCTTTTATTTACAAATGTGGGCGCCACTAAGCGGCCATAACTTTAATTGCCCATAACTTGTTAATGTTTGGGTAGATGAGTTCATATAACCACACAAAGATCCCAGTTACACTTTTACAAAATCATTAAAAACGAAGGCACCGGGCAGATTTTAGCTTTATAAGCGTTTTTGGGCATGGCACATCGGGATAACAGTACCACCTAGAATCTGTATGCTTATCCCCTACTTCCTATTTTTTGAAGTTCTCGAAACGAAGTAAGAAGATTTATGCCCATTTTAATTTCAAAAAATCTGCTGTTACGGTAAACATGTATTTAGACTAAAACTCATCTAAAAGCGTTTGGTTCTGAAAATATTTTGAATTTCATACATTTACGCAATTGATTAAGCTGTTATATCGTTTGTACACCAAAATCACAGATACGACTTTAACTGTACCATTGTCTCTCCATATTAACCACTGTTTCAATCCATTTAGCTGACTTTGCCTCCATGCAGTCGTAATGCTAAGCAACCTCTTGAATCATTCATCGGATCATCATTCAAGAACCCCGTTCTCATCCTCAGTTAATAGCAATTCCTGATCAAACGTATTGAATCGGAGCTCACTTACATGCTTGGTTGCGGTGAAACACCTTTTAATTTAACGCCGACTTTTTTATTATCATGCCGGTTGCTAGATTTATTAACTTGTGGTGTCCTTGGAAGGACTACCCCCACAATTAGAAAAGCAGAGAGTGAGGGAGAGAGATGCTGAGGGTGGCCAGGAAATTATCTATCAAAGCCGAGCAAATCTTAGTGTAAATACATACAAACATATGTGTGTTTTCGTTTTCGGATCGGGACCATGAATTATTTATTTGTACGGACATGAATTATTGTTATGAAGTTTATTGCAAACAAATTGCGTCCTGGGACAGTGGAAATCAATAGCAAATAAATAAAAGCGCCAACAGTTTTTGTGGCTTCGCTGAAACAACAGAATGAAGGGTGGGTCGATGGGCGGCTGGGGTGTTCCGAGTTATATAGGATGGTCAAGATACGGATACGGGCGTGTATGGCTTTGGCCCTGGTCGAGGAGAGTTATGTTTGAGCAGACAACAATGGTAGATGATATGACCGTAGCCCCTCTCCGTGCCGTAGACCCCACGGCATTTTGTGGGCAGAGCCATCAACAACATGCACAGGATATGGCTGAGCACTGCGGGCGATTCATAAAATTTAATGAAGCAGGTCGTGGAGCGGGCTTCTACGGTTCGGCGACCCGAAGGGTTTGAGATTTTCACGAGATTCGCGTGTCTGCTTCGCTCGCGACGCTACACGCAAAAAAAAACCAAGTAAGACAGCAACCACAACATTACGTATATAAAAGATGCAGTATAAGCCGTATTAATGTGGCAGATTTGTATATAAATATACCGATAGTCCGCTTGTTATGTAATTGAATACGAAATTCTGAAATATGATCAAAAACCACAAAGATATAATATGTTTTACATTATTTTCTCATTTTTAGACCGTTCCTATGGCAGCTAGTCATCAAAAAACATCTTAATTTGAAATTCTGAAGTTTAAAAAAAAAATTATATTCCCCAGAGTAGAAGAGAATACGATCAAGAACAATTAATTTGTTTCATATTATTTTCGCTTCTGGGGCGGCTAAATGAAATTTTCGTCTGGTCAATAAGCAAATGAATACGAATTTCTAAAATTTTAAAAAACGATACCCCAGAGTAGAAAAGATTCCTTTTGATTTCTTCGATCCTTCCTGTCATATCAAACAAAACAGCTCTTAACGAGGTGAAATATCGTGACGATCGGACATACTATACAACATACAAAAGTTTTATTATCAAAATTTGTTACGAAGAGTGATTATACATATGAAATGCCTTAGAAATTTCGCTCAGTATACCTGCAACTTCACAGCAACGGATGTGGATGAGATGCGTTTATGAAGTTGACTTTTTAATTAAAATAAATATTTAATTGCAATTTTAATTAGGAATTAGTTGAGGGCAATAGGTCAAAGCGGTGACAACGAAAAAAAGGCAAAAGGATAGTATTCTGTATTGGAACGCGTGTTCTTATCTTCATCTGAAACTCGTTGTATCGCCCTCGATGGCTGTGAAAAAAGCAGCGCATCAATTTCTGATTAAAAAGGATAAACACAGGATGCTTCGCTGAACAGCCCCAGGGAAACCAAGAAGGATGATGATGAAGATGGTGGCGGCGGTGGGAAAACACGGTTTCGAAGATACAAGGACATTAAGGATATTAAAAGCAACCGCAACGCACTGGGGCCAATGGCAAGTGACAAGGGGACGTGTAGCTGCCCACACTGGAGGAAGGGGGCGGGCCAACGTATTCGATTTCAATAACATTTAGTGGCAATTTCTTTTCGCCCGTTTGGCGCATTTAACGACAGCGGCATTAAGCCAAAGTCAAACCCAAGAGCCAAGGAATCCGTAGGAGTGGATCGCAGGAGAAAAATCAGAGGGAAAACCGGCAGCAGGACTAATGCCGTGCCATTAAGAAGAGAGGATTCTTTTCAGATTTTGGGGCCATCGGCAGTTTCCAATTACATTGCGTGTAGCCAAACAAAAATTATTTCAAAACGCACTCATTTCTGTGCTGCTTTATAGGAAGCTAAGGTGTTTAAATATGGAAAGTGATTTAATTGAGCTTGGTACCAAATCAATGTCAAAATCATGTCAAAGTACGTAGACACTCAGTTTATATATTTCTGATGTGGTACCATCTTAAATAACCAATACGAACTTCAATTTTAGCTTAACAATTAAAATTGCGATAAAATAAAATTCAGTACATTCAAAGCTTAAAGCTAAGAGTATTTATTGCTTTCAAAGACTTACTTATTTCTCCGACTCAAAGGTGATTGCCAGTTAACCTGCAAAGATGGAAAAAACAAAAGCAAATCAATTTCCCAGCTGCTTTTCATTTTGGTTGAACTAATGTTAATTCCAGCGCGAAAGTGGCAAAGAAATGCAAAATGCAGATATTGCATGTAGAGCGTCTGGATAAGGAGACAGGATAACGCTGATGAATGCCTGCCAGGCAAAAAAGCAAGAACGGAAAACTGATAATCAGACTGACAGGTGGGCGTCGAAAAGTGGGAGAATGGGGCGTGGTCCCGCCAGTAATTGCAGGTTCAGCTGAATTTTAATGTATTTGCAGAAAGGCAACTCAAAGTAACTGTATCGTTGGTCGGGCGTGGCAATGGACGATGGGCGGGGCAGAGTAGCAGTCACAACAGCCACATCAAGGTAAGCTTGAGAGTTTTCCCATTTGAACAGAAGGTGTTTGCCTCAATCGCATATGTTGTGCGATACAATTGCAAATGAGGAAAGAAAATTTCAATCATTTAATGTATCGATAGGACGTGTGTGAATTTTATTTTAAGTTCTGCATTTCTTAAAAGGCAAAATTCTGAGCGATATCGTATAATATGAATGTTCAAACACTGGAATGAAACTTCCACTTTGCGAATTTTGCTTTTTTTCACCCATACATTTTAATTTGTTTAAAGATGGCATATTTTTCAGAAGTTAGCTGCTCAAAACTCTGTCGTTGAAGAACTCTCGTAACTATCAGACACACAGCGATTATTATATTACGATTATTTCGATACACGATAGCTTGCTTGTCACTTTTCTTAGCCGCCCTTTGATTATTAAATTAGTTACATTAAATGCAAGAAATACATCCTGTTGTCGTTGTCGTCAGATTACCGATTGCTGCAATCGGATGAAAAAGCGGTGACGGGGGACTTTTAGAGGCGCTGGGTGGAGGAAAAAGGAAGGGGAGACGGATTGGGTTAGATGGTGACACGCTAGCGGCGTTGGGCATGGATAAATCGTTGGTAAATTTTATATAATCTAATAAAAAATTGATGGCTTTGGAGTGCGACGCTGCGAGCTGGCAATAAATAGCAACAGACGGGCTGCCTCTGGTTTTAAGGATCCCGATCCCGGTCCCAGTGTCTGCCACAGCCTTCCCTGTTATCCACTTTAAGCGATGCATGCGAAGCGATGCCAATCCGTTGAAAAGCACTTGCCAATAAATGATGAGGCATCGATGACGACGGCGAGGCTGCGGGAAAAGTCGGGGAAGATGGCGGAAAAAAGGGGTTAAAGGAAGCGCATTAGCTCATCCTCTTTCCCCGTCTTTTTATGCAGCGCCGAGCTTAATGAAATGGGTTTGTCGAACTTATTGCGCACTGAGGCATGCAACATGCCATGCCTGCTCTTCTCCTTCTCGAGTTTTCTACTTTTTTTAGGACTGGATGGTGCCTGCACTTATGCAGATACAATTTGCCAGAGGGCCCTTAATTTCTTGGGTACATTTTAAGTTGGCTAAACAAGTTTGTTGCATCGATAAACGCTCGAGATTCCGGCGATTTAGCCAGCCAGAATTCTTACAGATGCAAGGATTATAATCAAAAGCTCGATTGGCAGCAAATTGAGTGAAATGGACCCATGTATTGGGTATCGATATTAAATTAATGGTTTCCAGATGAATCAAGCCTGGCTATAACTGCTTTAAATGTTTTCTTCAACTGCTTAAAAGAAAAATAAAATTTTTTTTTATTTTATACACTTACATAAGAATGTTGATATGCCCTGGCAGCTTCAACCATGTCAATATTTCCATTTATGATTACACATTTAGCAATCGCAACTCTCTAGCTCTTACAGTTTCCGAGATCAAAGGGCTCACACGGACAGACGGAGAGTCGGACATGGCTAGATCGACTCGGGAATGGATCCTGTTCTGTTCATGAATGTATATAATTTATATTTTCATAAGAACGGATGTTTACCATACTACTCGGACCATTTTGTTGAAAAGCTATAAGCAACTAAATTAAAAGACCTCGCATTGTCTTTGCCCACCACTAGGTTGCTCCAGCCGTGTGCAAAATTTCTTTGAAACTAATCGAACGAAAAAAATCATTTTAAGCTCCTTGGAATCAATTTATCCTATCTGGATTTAGTACCGTTTGCAATATGGTAACAAATTATACACACTAGATAACGGAAATAAATAGGTTGTTGTTAAACTTTTGACTTTAATATACTATTCTTTTCTGCACAACGATATATATACATGATATACGATATCACTGTGGACGGCAGTTCCCGTAGTGACGAAGCGCACCAGGAGAGTATTCGAAGGCGACTACAATACATACACGAAGAAATTCAAATCTACTGTGAACCGACATCAATCGAAGGGTATCGCAAAATCTAAAAGGATTGCATACCAGGATTGGCATATTGAATTGCAGCGTGCCAAATATAACAAATTTAGAAAGTGTATTCATTTAGTAGATCGAATATTACATTTTCGTCACAGAAGTTGATATTAGAACTTTTGTTTGTTTTTAACCTCTTTAAGAAATGTTTTTGTTCGATATGATAGTCGAGGCTTTCGACTATAGCGTTCTCTCTTGTCTGAAATTTAGCCTTCCATTCTTTTGCTTTCCCATAAAGCATGCTGATTATATCGATTAATGGGGCCCGACGGAAAACTTGAAGCATCGAATAACATTGACCCAAGTCCAACATCAACAGCAGGGTTACCCGACCAGATTGTAGATTGAATCTGCTAAAAAAAAAACTTGGCCACAGTATCTTTCTCCCTTTTCTCTCTTTTGGCCATCTTGGTTATCGGTTATCGCACTTGGTAGGGCGTGAATTTCGAGTAGCTTGCTGGCAAACTTGCAATATGCGGAGGGGGCAATAGTTTTAAGAGTGGCCAACAAATAAGTGGGTCGCCAGCCGCGGGTCGCGGCTCGTTGGCAAGTCAATCAGCCAATCAAGCAGTTAGCCCATGACCCACTCAGTTAGTCAATCTCTCAAATTGTCAGTTTAAGATAAAATCCAAAACAGAGAAAGAAAACTCAGTCCATTAAAGATACGTACCTTTCCTTCTTAATTAAAAAAGTCAAAAATAGTCTTAGAGTTGACCTATTTATTATTATGCTATCATGGCGCTTTAATTATAATAACAAATATAAATTTATTTTTGTCTAGTTTCTGTACAAAAATAAAACAGACTTTACATAAATATATCGCTTACGTGTAAAAATGATCGGAGATAATTTTAATAACGTTACTACGAATACTTTACAATTTAAAAATGTACAAATAATTATTCTGTTAAACACGGTTTAATCTTAATATTTACAATAAATCTTTACTTGCTTTTAGGACAACAACGGTGTTATCATTTCTCAGTGTAGGAGTTGAGGAGCTATTTCACCCAAAAACTTTTGCTTTGTTATCTTGCGAACATTTCTAAAGTTACACAAATAGACCAGTGGACTTGAATTCCCAAAAGGGGGTATGTAAACAGTTTCAAATTACAACCAAGGAACTTTTGTATATTAACAAATTGGCACGCGTCGCACTTTGGGCAAAAGTCTTAGCCTTAAAGGCGTCCCCCGAATCTGCTCAAAATGTTAGCCGAGAAAATATTTATTTATGACAAAAGTTCGCTGCCCAACTCGTCTGACTTTCATCACATGTGGGGGCAACGTCAATGTTTTTATTAGCAAGGAGCATGTAGTTCGAAAATCGAAGGGGTTGGTGGGGTGGTGGAGTGGGTGGTGTTGTAGTAGCGTTGTAGGACTCGGAAAAGTGGGAGGTGCGCTAAAAACTGTTAAAGACTTGGCAAACTTTATGCCACCACGTTTTATGTTCGAGTACGGCGCCAATGATGATGTTGGTGATATGCCAATGGTGACGACTTCTCTGCCGATAGTGATAAAGGCATCCACACAGTGAGAAAACTAAAGAACAAAAGAACTAAGAGCATATCTGCTTGGTCTCAGTATTTTATACCCTTGGAGAGGTTGTAATGATTTCAGTCAGAAGTTTGCAACGCAGTGAAGGAGTCGTTTCCGACCTCATTAAATATTAATGTTCTTGATCAACTCGTCTAGTTAAGTCTGAACGAGCCAGATCGGACAACTATATCCTATAGCTCCCATAGAAATGATCAAAACAATATTTTTTTTAATTTAAAAAAATTTTAGCTTCAGTGTTTTTTGACATATTGACTTCCACTCTTGTGGATATCATCCTAATAATATTTCAGAATTTGAAATAAAATTTAAATCAAATCGGAGTACTTAATCATAGTGCTGTCATACACCCAGAATAAGAAGAACTAAAAACCAACCAAAATACATTGGAGCAAACCAAAGTAAGGAAAAGAAAGTAAGGAAAACATCTATACCAGGAGTCCAAAAAAACTATCATGTACACAATTCGTGTTTTTTTATATATTCGTTCGGAACATAACCCTAAAGTTTCGGTCAAAATTTATGAACTAGTCTGTCCGTCTGTAAGTTTGTCCTGATGAACGCTGAGATCTCGGAATCTATTGAGATTTGGCGTGCAGATTCCTGAGCTTCTTACGGAGCGCAAGTTTGTTTCAGTAGAGTGTCACGCCCACTCTAACGCCCACAAACCGCCCAAAACTGTGGCTCCTACAGTTTTGATGCTAAAGTAAAACTGAAATGAATTGTTCTTATCAACACCTATCGATTGACATAGAAAAAAGTTTGCCACGCCCACTTTAACGCCCACAAACTTCAAAAAATCGTAAGTATAAGCGCGGATATCTCGGAAACTATCAACGATAGGGAATTGGGATTTCAGATTTAGATTCCGTAGCCTTGCACGCAGCGCAAGTTTGTAACGCGAATATGCCACGCCCACAAACCGCCCAAACCTGTGGCGCCCACAATTTTCATGCTAGATAAAAAATTTTAACTGAAATGTATTGGACTCGTCAATACCTAACGATTGATCCAAAAAAAAAATTTACCACGCCCACTCTGACGCCCATAACGTTTAAGTCTGTCTACCGCCGGTAGGTGGCGCATTTCAATGTTGCTTGCATATCTCCATTTTCCTTTGGTCCGTTTAGCTGAGTAACGGGTATCTGATAGTCGAGGTACTCGACTATAGCGTTTTTCCTTGACTTATTATAATATGTTCATAGTTTTACTTAAAAGGAATAGTGATAGGTAGTTCTGAATATAGTTTTAGGTATTTAATAGGGATTTAACAGCGTTTTTTGATTATTACTCGCGTTGTTATATTTCACGTCTTTCTTCTTTCGTCTCTGTCGTTGTAAGACTTCCTTTTTCACCTCGCGAATAATTAGTAGTGCTGTTCATCTGTGGTGGGTTCGGCTGACTAGGATGCCAGACTTATTCCCACAACTCGGCCATCCTTCTGAGGTGGTATGAGTGCTTGTTTTCATTCTGCATAGACAGGATCTGTTGCTTTGCAGCTTTGCGGATCTCGTCTCGATTGTCCTGAAACAATCATTTCCTTCAACTGGACGTCTGTTTTAGTGCGCATCTTGATGCCTACAAGAAGTTCGAATAGAGTTGTGTGTGTACTTCTGCAGTACGTCGAATTAGTTATCTGCTGCACCTGGTTTACGAACTTATACCACTTGCTGGGACCATCTAAGGACAGTTTGGATAGTACAGATACAATTGTGGCGTTGAGGCGTTCGACTTGACCGTTTGCTCTGGGAACTCCAGTTGTTACTGCGTGAAGTTCAATGCCCTCGTTCTCACAATACTTCTTGAAATCGTCTGAAGTGAACGCTGTGCCTCGATCGGATATTATTTGAGCAGGATTTCCAAATATTGCACTCTGAGCCTCTAGTCTAATGATGACGTCCTTAGAGGACGTTGATTTCGTAGGATATAGCCAACCAAATTTGGTGAATCCGTCAATGACAGCAAGAATGTGCTTGTACGCCTTGTGGGTTGATTCGAGAGGTCCCAAAAAATCAATGTGGAATGTTTGAAGTGGCTCCGCTTCCTTGGGCAATGAGTGCAACTCTCCTTCTTTTTTCCCAAGCTTGCGGTTGGATACGATACACGGAATGCAGCATTTAATCTGTCTTTGGATCTTGTCTTCAAGTTTCGGAATGTAATATTTCTTTCCGATAATCTCCTTGGTTTTCTTTACAGAAAAATGTCCTTTTTGAGGAGCCTGCCGAATGATTTCACGTTGAAGGATCGGTGGTACAACTATAAACTCGTCATCGTTCACCAATTTGTACAGCAATCCAGATCGTAAAATGATTGTATTGTGGATAGATTTTTCAGCAAGGATGTCTATTATGGCTTTTAATTCCTCGTCCTGCGATTGAACACACTTCAATTTGCTGTGCAAACTTTCGTCGGAAATCATCATTGCAGGGTAACGTCTTAGAGCATCAGCATGGCGTATGCGTGTGCCTGATCTGTGTTCGACTTCAAAGTCAAACTCCTGAAGTTCGAGGATCCAACGTGCGACTCAGGTGCAGACTTCTCTTTTCTCAATCGTCTTCGTGAAAGCATTGCAATCGCTGATCAGCTTGAAGTGCATACCCAACGGAATTTTCGGAAAGCTTCTACCACTGAAAGGATCTCCAACTCGTAACTATAAAACTTTCTTTCTGCGTCTGTAGTTTTCTTACTTATGTAATACACTGGATGAACTTGGTTATCCTTAGGAGATTTTTGGAGTAAAACTGCCCCAAAACCATCAATCGAAGCATCTGTGAAGTTCGGTTTCGTGCTGTGGATGAAAAGTTTTGAGCACAGGTTTTTGGGTAATCAAACTCTTAAGCTTGTTAAAAGCGCCAATCTCTCTGCCAGAAAAACAAAACTTGGCGTAATGCATCATAAGATCGGTCAAAGGTTTGGCGATGATCGAAAAGCTCAGGATGAATTTGCGAAAATATCTAACCAGACCTAGAAAGCTTTGTAATTGCTTCTGGTTTTTCGGGAGAGGAAACTTCGCCACAGCTTTCGTCTTGTCATCTGAGATGCTGATCGATTGATTTTCAATACAATGGCTTAGAAACTTGATTTTCTTTTTTAGGAAGCAGCATTTCTTTAGGTTGATAACTAAATCATACTCCTCACAACGCTTGACGACTGTTTTGAGATTGGCTACTGCTTCGCCTTCGTCTGCAGTCGTCCATATCTATGATATCGTCGACGTATGGAATCGCAATACCAGAACGGGTCAAGTCTTGGAAAATGGCGTTAACGTGT
This sequence comes from Drosophila subpulchrella, assembly GCF_014743375.2. Classification (NCBI taxonomy): domain Eukaryota; kingdom Metazoa; phylum Arthropoda; class Insecta; order Diptera; family Drosophilidae; genus Drosophila; species Drosophila subpulchrella. The sequence goes on from NC_050613.1 coordinate 1,122,041, forward strand.
CTTTGAAATACGCCTGGAGAATTCGTGAGGCCAAAAGGTACTTTCAGGAACTGGTACTGGCCATTATGAGTTACAAAGGATGTGAACTTGCGGCTTTCTTCATCGACATTAACGTGGAAAAATCCGATTTTGAGGTCCAGCGTGCTGAATTCATGGGTATCTTGCAGACGGTCTAATTGGTCTTCGATCAAGGGAAGGGGAAACATATCTCGTACTATTACCTTGTTAATCCTCCTGTAGTCAATGCAGAGTCGAGGTGTGTTATCGCGCTTCTTTACCAGTACGACCGGACTGCTGTACTCGGACTCAGAATGCTCGATGATTCCGTCCTTGAGCCATTTTCCGATTTAATCGGCTATAATACACCGATCGAAAAACGCGAATCTACGCGGGCGCGAATGTACGGGAGTGTCGTCCTTTAAAACGATACGCATCAAAACGTTTGTTGTTTTTGTACTTGTCGGCTTATAGTTTTTAATCAGATCGTAAACTTCGCGTTTTGCCTCAGTTGTTGCACTCTCGTCAATATTTATGTTTTTCGACGTTGATTTTCATTAGTGCACCTAATTCAGTTTCGGCATGCTTTTCCTGGCTTTGTATTTTTATTCCGTCACGATTAATTGTTATTTCAGCGTTGTTACAAAATTCGGCACCTAACACAACTTGCACGTCTAAAAAGTCAGATGAGACAACAAGAAAATTTTCTTCAAACACTTGATCGTCAATTTCGAATTCTTCTTTAAAAGAACCGAATGGTTTTACCCGGTTGTTCCCGAAACCGACAAGAAAAATGTTCGCATCACTCAGTTTTGGCTTGTTCAAGCTTACGTACGTTGTTTTACTTACAATGCTGTATTTGCTGCCTGTGTCAATAAGGGCTGTGTACTTGTTGCTTTTCATATAAATCTCTTTACACATTGAAAGTTTATCATCGGATACTTTACGCGTATTTTTCGCAGTTTCAACCGTTTCTATTTTGCCTGTGTGGCAGTCCTTCGATATGTGTCCAAAATTGTTACAGTTAAAGCACTTTCGACCACTGTTTCGATTGAGCACTGATTAGATGTATGGCCACCGGCACCACAGTTGAAGCAATGTACCTTTCTTTGCATTGACACTTCCTTATGACCCGCACTTTCTTTACCTATCGGGTATTTCGACTTGTCTTCGTAAATTTTAGGCTTTCCAGACCTTTCGCGAATTTTCTCGTAGCACTTCCATTTTTCCTTGAACTCCTTCAAGTCTTTGGCATTGTACAAAATCGATTTGTTAACACTTAAATCATTGATGCCATCAATAACATATTGCATGAGTGCACAGTTGTCTACAATGCCACGAGATGCAATTTCTTTTATTTTGAGAAGATATTCCTGAACACTTTCATTGTTTTTGATTTTCCTTTCGGATAGCAACTTATGCAACTGAGCACTATTTACTTCGGCTTTGAACTCTTTGATTAACGCGTTTTTTAACATTTGCCAATTTTTGATACCACGCTCACTCATAATAAAGACTTTAGCGAGACCTTTTAGAGAACGTTTCGCGAAGATGAGTTTTTGCAGGTCATCCCAATACATAATGGAAGCCATGTCCTCGAAATCGGAAATCCACACCTCAACTGCAAGGGTGTAATCTCCACTGAACGGCCGATTAGAGTCTTCTACATCGCGAAAGTTTACAGAAAAACGCGACGAATTCACAGAGAAACTTTGTACAGAGGCGGAATCGTTATTGTCGGACGCCACTGTGCCAGCCCGTACGTTGTTCAGTTTTTTCTGCTTCTCTGCGTTGCTTCGTACAGAGCGAAACTCGTCGTCGTCACCGTTAGAACTTTTCTCGTCGTTATCTTCGTCATTCTCTTCTCGTTCGTCTATTTTATCATCTTCGGTGTCCTCTTCATCTGCATCTTCCAGCAGTTTTCCTGTGCGCAAATTTCGGAAAATGTGAAGCATGAGATCACTTTTGTCATGTTGCAAGCCCAAAATCTTGAAAATTATGGCAAGGTCGCTGTTTGATAAATTTTGCGCAACGTAAGACACTTTCTGGTTGAAGAGCTCATCAGTTTCCGAAAAGTCAAACCCATCGAAACCCCGTAGTCGCTTTCGGTTATGCCGATCGCCTTCACTTTCGTTGACGAACTTGTGCAGCAGGTCAACGTTCTTCTTTTTTTCAGATTTCAGTGCCTGTAAAACCGACTCAAAATCAGCTAGACTGGACATGTTTGCAGAAACAGTTTTTGTAAATGCTCGTTGTTCTTCCTTACTCTCGTATTCGTCGTTCTCACTCACGTTCTCTACCCGTCGTTTGTATACACATACGCGTCGTTATATACCCTGCAGTTCCACAATTGAGTTAGGCGCCTAATCGTCACGAAGCCGACTGCGACGTCGGCAGAGCAGCCAGCGATGCCGGCAGAGCTGACCGCAACGGCGGCAAAGAGACGCGCTCTCAGTCGGCGTCCGCAAAGAGAACGCACAAAAAGTACTTTTGGGCTCTCCCTCTCTCGCAATGTCTCAGCTGAAGAAATGCGTGTGAGGGCAACGAGGCCCAGCAATTAAAATAGCTAACTTTCGTGCACCCTTGCCTTTTGAAGAATGCGAAATTTTTTCGTAAATGTTAAAACAACCAATTAAAATAATATGTTTGGGTTTTAAATTATTTGTATTTCTTAAAAAAATTTATATGTTTATTAATATTATTTATTAATATGTGAAGTTTTAAAAATATATATTTTTAGAACGATTTGCATAGTCGGATATGTCTATAAATACCCTGCTTCTAAGTGCAAGATGCATAGACCAAACGTTTCATGCCAAAAAAACAGAACAACAACGGATTAGCGGAACCGTTGTTGTTTTTCTGGAAGGCACGCGCCTTTTTTCGTCTTTTTCACTTGCGTTTACTTAAGTGAAGGAGTTAGAAGTTAACTTTGTTAAATTCAATAAATAGTGGCTTAAAAGTGATATAGAAACAATTCCCAGGTAAGTCGTTCACAGACCAATAATTTTGAAAACAGTGAGAGTAAAAAACAAGATAATCTATATTTAAATTTTAAAATAAGGGAAATACAAGATTCCCAAAAAAACACGTGGCGGAAAAAAAATAGCTGTGAAAAATATTAATTTTTGATGTGAAAAGCAATAAATGGTGCATATACTAAACAAATAAACAAATCTGTGAAAGCATTTCAAAATCTTATTGAGTGCAAAGTTTCTAGGGACAAAAAATAAGAGATGTTTGTTTTTATAACTTATGTTTGTGGTTAAAATTTGTTAAGAATTAATATTAATAATATTAAACAACAATTATTATTCTTGTGCACGTAAACAAACATGGCTACTTAAATATAAATTTCAAACATCTCTAATTTTCAGTCCCTGGAAAAGTGTTATTTTTTTCCTCAACTGCAAAATATATAAATGTTTTAATAAATAATAAAAAATACATAAATAATGTGTTGTATATTTTTCGTAATAATTGTTTTGCAATAAAATGCAATGTGACCGAATACAAAAGTTTGCAATTTCTACACTGATAAAAAAAATGTAGTAAGTCCAAGGATTTTTTATTGCATTTTAATATTTTTTGCCAAGTTTTTCATCCATTGCGGTTTTATTTACAATATTTATAGCAAACAAATTTTTAACAAAATAAATTATTTTTATGAAGAAAATAGTTATATTAAATATTTATAATGTAATATCAAGATATTGGAAACGAAACAAGTGCATTGTTAAAATAAAAATTAAATAATTTACTTATATATATATATAATTTATATTTTTAAAATGGTAAATTGAAAAATTAAAAATAGACGTAATAAATATATATATATAAATAAAGATATAAACAAATATTTATACGTTACGTTTTTTTTTTAAATTTTAATTAATTATACAGTTTTTTGTTTTGAGCAATTCACCTATCTCGATTCCAATATCTCGTTATTACATTATAAATATTTATTATAACTGTTTATTATTATTTATTATTCATAAATATAACAAGAAAGAAAGTTAACTTCGGAATGCCGAAGTTTGTATACCCTTGCAGTTTTAAGAAATAATCAATGTTAGTTACACCATGTTAAATTGTTAAGGATTGTTGCTAGCTTCAGTGATATTTGTGTAAAATTAAATTCGTAATGCTGAAAAGTTAAAATATTATATATCCCAGAGTAAAAGAAAATACGATCAAAATCAACAAAGAAACCTTTTTTAAAAGTAAATATTTCATTATTTATTTGACCGTTTCTTTGACAGCTATAAGTTAGAGTCGTCCGATTTTTATTAAATTGAATTTAAAATTCCTAAAATACAAAAAAAAGATATTCCCAATAGTATAAGACAATATGTCAAAAAACACCGAAGCTATAATTTCTTTCATATTATTTTCCCGCCAATTTTCCTATCGCTCCTACGGCAGCTGTTTGATATAGTCGCCCGATTTTGATAAAATTAAGTTCGAAATTCAGAACTTATTAAAAAATGTTATTTCAGCCCGATAGTTTTAAAACTGAGAGACTAGTTTGCGTAGAATCGGACGGACAGACGGGCATGGCTAGATCGACTCGTCTAGTCATGCTGATCAAGAATATATATACTTTATGGGGTCGGAAACGTCTGCTCCACTGCGTTGCAAACTTCTGACTGAAATCATTATACCCTCTGCAAGGGTATAAAAAGATTACTGAAAGCAATGAGTAATCAGTTGTTTGTAGTTTGCACTTCGAATTTTATATTTAATGTGTTTTTTTTTAACTTTTTAGACCTGCGTACAAAATTGGAGAAGTACAACCAGAAAAATAAAATGGTTTTTTCAACGATATGCTTCTTTTATTTTGTAAGCGGGTGTAAAAAGTTATAAAATCATTACATAAATGTATATATTTTTTTTTTCAGGGCTTTAAGGATATACAAACGTTTGAGTAAAATTAAAAACAAGAAAAACAAGCATAAAATGGTAGGATATAGGCAAATGCGTAGGTTAGTTAAAATAGAGCAGGAAAAATTAAAGCAGCAGATGAGAATTTCTACAGGAGTTACAAGAAATGAGAATAGTGTAGAAAGAGTAGAAGAAGTAGGAATTGCAATGGAAGTAGGTGATTCAAATACAGGGCCTGATAATATTATAGTTGAAGAGGTTAGTCATTTACATTCGCAGGAAATGTTAGATAGGGAAATGGCTGATGTTGGTAGTGACCATGATTTAAATGCCGAATTAAAAAAATGGTATTTAAAGCATAAGCCAACAAGAAATTGTGCAATTGAGTTGATTACAATTCTTAATAAGCACAATTAAAAAATAAAGCCATTTTATAAATTTAAGTGCTCTAATAAGCCCGATATAATGCAAATAAATGGGGGCTCTTATTTGCATATCGGCTTAACAAAGCAACTAAATAAAATAGCTGTCTTAAAAGATATTCCGGATTACTTGAGCATCGATGTAAATATTGACGGACTCCCGTTATTTAATAGTTCCCGTGCCCAATTGTGGCCAATTTTGATTAGATTAAATAATATTACAAATTTCCCTGTTTTGCCAATAGGAGTTTTTATGGGGTATAATAAACCCCTTGATTCTGATGAGTTTTTAGATAAGTTTACTAAGGAGTTGTCCGACATATTAAAAAACGGGGTCACCATATTAAATAAAAAAGTTTTTGTAGAATTTAGAGCCATTATTTGTGATGCACCTGCAAGAGCTTACGTGACAGGCACGCCTGGTCATACATCCAGCCATGGTTGTACAAAGTGCTTGCAGGTAGCCAAAAAAATTAATTATGTTTTAACGTACAGTACAAAGTGTGAGGATCCCATTTCAGACGAAGATTTTCGTGCTAGAAAGTATCCTACCCATCACACTTCAAAATATTTAAATGTTCAGTCCGCTTTTGAAAAGCTTGGAGTTTTAATGGTAACACAAGTTCCCCTTGATTGCATGCATCTGGTAGAACTGGGTGTCATGCGAAAGTTTTTACAAAGACTTTATAATAACAAAGTCGTAGAAAAATTGACCACAATTGGAAAGGAAACTATTTCGAAAACCTTAACATCAATGAGTAAGTATATTCCAAAAGAGTTTGCACGCAAGCCGAGAACATTGTTAGAGCTCCCAAACTGGAAAGCCACAGAGTATAGACAGATTTTATTGAATACTGGGATTGTAGCTCTTAAAGATACAGTCAGGAAAGAGCAATATTATGCATTTTTGTTATTACATTGTGCATATACATTGCTCTGCTCTGAAAAACAACGACAACGAAATGTTCTCATTAGCCAAGAAATGTTGAATGTTTTCGTTGAAAATTTTCCATCTGTTTTTGGCGAAAACAGTATTTCGTACAATGTTCATGGCTTGCTACATATATGCGAAACGATCACAGTAGTCGGAGATCCGATTAGTGGTTCGTCCTACGCATTTGAAAATTATTTGCAAACTCTTAAGCGTTTTGTCCGAAAACCCACACAAGTTCTGGCCAAAATAAATAGAAAAATTAGCGAGGATTCCCTACAAATAAAAGAAGAACAGCAGATAAAAATAGAAAAAAAAAGTATTAAGAATGAAAAATTGTATTCTGAGCGGGACTAGACCCGATAATTTTTGTTTTGTACAGGAAATAGTTCCAATTAAAGTGGAATCCTTTATAGAAGAGGAAGGAGAAATATTTATTTTAGGTAGAAAATTTTCAGAGCCTTTTAGTTTTTATAATGAGCCTATTAGTTCGTTTGATGTGGGTATATGTGAAGGAATTTTTGCAGAGGATTCAATATTAGAAAAGTTTCCAGTTTCACAGTTTAGTAGGAAAGCCGTAGGAATTCCTCTCAAAAATATTATAGTGTTAGTTCTCATGTTGCATTTTTCTTAGGTCTTGGCTTTTTTTTCTTTTAAAATGGGAAGTGTTTAGTCCGTGGGCGTTTTATAAAACGAATCGGGCATATAACAGCGACGGCGCTCTTTATATCTTTTGAAGATTCACCTACCCGGTTCGAAAACCGAAAAAAAAACGTTATTTACTTTTTATTTTAATTATATTTTATTTTTATTATTTAATTGTTTGTTTTATTTCTTTCTTACTTGTTTATTTATTTAATTATTTATTTATTTACTTCCTCTTTTAATTACATTATATTTTTATTATCTTATTGTTTGTTTTAGTTTTATTTATTTATTATTTGTTTTATTATTTTTCATTTTATTTCTGGAAGTTTATTTATTTGTAAGTTTTAAAAATGAGTGCCCCGAAACGTTTTTGCCTTTCCACGAGCGGTATGTATAATATTTTTCTTAATTTTTCTAGTTAGTAACCATTTAAATTTTTTAGAGGATTCCCAGAGCGCCCGGCTGGACAGTAAGTTTTTTTTTAAATTTGGATAATAATAGTAATATTTTGTATTTTTCTTTACATGTTATTTAGATATGGAAAAAAACATAGAGGAGCTTCTTGGGGAAGTGAGGGGTATCCACCAAGGCCTCAATGCCCTTACAGAGGCAGTGGGCTCCCTAACCGCCTACGTAAGGCAGTCGGGCAAGGTGGATACGAAGATAGTCGAGACCATGGAGCGCTCCTTCCCTCTATGCATAGCCGAGGATCTCCAAGGGATCGACACTAAACTAGTGGACGGAAATTCGGAGAACTATGTAAGTTATATTCTTGTTTTTTAATTATATTTATTTCGTAGTCGAGGCTTTCGTTCTTAGCTTTACTTCTCCATTTTTTAAAATATTTTCTTATATTTTTAGACAAAGCTGATGGTAACGCTACTCAAAAATGGAAGGCTGAGCCGTTCCATACTAAACGTTCTTTCAGAGGACCTTGTTCTGCCCCACAATTTGGAGGGGGGCCAGAACAAGAAGAAGCTCAAAGCTTACCCAAATTTCGTACGCGCCTTGTTAAGTAAGTTTTTATTTGGGCCGAAAGTAACTATTGTTTGTAAGTTTAATTTTTAAAAGACTTCTGGGATTTTAACATTGAATGCCAAAGATAACACATCTTTTAATATAAATAAAACTTACAAATAATGATTACTTAAACTCTTGTGCAAAAAAAACTTCTGATATCAAACAAAAACACCTCTTAACGAGGTAAAAGGTAGTGGCGAACGCGCCTTTAACAAAAATTTCTGATATCAACAATTGTGACGAAAAATGATATTACATTCGATAAAAAAAATAAACTATATTAAATTTATGTATTCGGCCCGCAACAGTAAATATTTATTTACCTACACGTAAATTTTCTGTTGTAGCAAGCTGAATACATACATTTAATACAGTTTATTTATTTTATCGAATGTAATATTATTTTCCGTCACAATTGTTGATATCAGAAATTTTTGTTAAAGGCGCGTTCGTCACTACTTTTTACCTCGTTACGAGGTGTTTTTGTTTGATATCAGAAGTTTTTTTTTCAGAACGCTATAGTCGAGTACCTCGACTATCAGATACCCGTTACTCAGCTAAAGGGACCAAAGGTAAATGGAAATGGCAAGCAGCAAAGCGTGATTGAAATGCGCCACCTACCGGCGGTAGACAGACTTAAGCGTTATGGGCGTTAGAGTGGGCGTGGCAAATTTTTTATTTGATTTTTTGTATAGCATGAAAATTGTGGGCGCCACAGGTTTGGGCGGTTTGTGGGCGTTACAGTGGGCGTGGCATGTTTGCGTGACAAACTTGCGCTTCGTACAAGGCTACGGAATCTAAATCTGAGATCCAAATTCTCTACCTTTAATAGTTTTTGAGATATCCACGTTCATACTTACGATTTTTTGAAGTTTGTGGGCGATAAAGTGGGCCTGGCAAACATTTTTGTGGGTCAATCGATAAGTATTGATGAGAACAATTCTTTTCAGCTAAAATCTTTATTCTAGCATCAAAACTCTAGGAGCCACAGATTTGGGCGGCTTGTGGGCGTTAGAGTGGGCGTGACACTCTACGGAAACAAACTTGCGCTGCGTAAGAAGCTCAGGAATCTGCACGCCAAATCTCAATAGTTTTCGAGATCTCAGCGTTCATCAGGACAAACTGACAGACGGACAGACGGACATGGCTAGATCGACTCGGCTAGTGATCCTGATCAAGAATATACTCGTATATACTTCATGGGGTCGGAAACGCTTCCTTCTGCCTGTTACATACTTTCCGACGAATCTAGTATACCCTTTTACTCTACGAGTAACGGGTATAAAAAGGGAGTCATACAATCCCACAAACATTTTCATTTTGGAAAGTCCCCCAAAATCTTGTTTTTAGAATAACTTTTGTGCGGAGCATCGGATTTTAACATATAAGGTGTCATTCGACGTGTATTTTTAGTAAGAATAGAACTAGGTAAATAGCCGGGAGCAATAATCCCCACCGGACCCAACAGCTCTCATTTTCTAAATTTTCCCTTTTACACTTCCACCGTACTTTTTCCCAAACCAATTAAAATTTCTGAAGTCTTGGTATGCAATCTTCTACATTTTTGCGATACCTTCCGATTGGAGCATCATACGTTATACGTATCAGACCATCACAGCAGATTTTCAATTCTGCGGCTATATATGTATACCATCGCACACTCTCCTGGTGAGCTTCATCACTACGTGGACTGCCGTCCACAGTGACAACCCCAAGCAAAGAATCAAATCCAAATCTTCAGTTCACAGATTTAAAATATTGTTAAAATAAAATCAGCAGAAACAAGAATAAACGCTATAGTCGATGGAAACGCTATTGTCTACTATTAGAAACCCATTACTTAGCTTAAGGAAGTGCGAGTGGGATGGAGATATGCTAAAAGCAACTCTGCTTTTTTCACTAACACACATAGTCTATAGCTCAACCTATTTTCTTTTTCTGTAGTGCCACTTGGCCTACAGAGCCAACTAGCCTATAGCGCCCCCAGCGGCGTATTAGTGACATCAGTTTATTTGCTGCATGTGGTGTGCAATCTGGAATTGCAAAATATGTATTATTACTTGGTTCTAACTTTTTAATTAAAAAAATTTGGCATATAGATAGGAATTGATAATAAGAACAAACTCTCAATTAAATTTTTACAACATATTAAAACACGTAGGCGCTAGACGGATTATAGCGATATGGGCGATTGTGGGCATTCGAGTGGGCGTGGCGCCCTGCCGATACAAACTTAGGCTGCGCAGGAAACCCATCTGCATGCCGAATCCAAACATTCTAGCTTTCATAGATTCCGAGATATCAGCGTTCATACGGATAGACGGACACGGCTAGATCGGCTCGGCTGGTGATCCTCATCAAGAATATATATACTTTATATACTAGAATATATACTTTATGGGTCGGAAACGCATTCTTCTACCAGTTACATACTTTCCGAAGAATCTTTACTCTACGGGTAACGGCTATAAACATTGCTAATAATGCGACTAAAATAACTCGTAATTCTTAACTCATATTTACAAAGAACAAATGATTTTAATCGCTCTCCATTGGATGGTTATTATTTTAACAAGTTTTTAATTAAAACATTTCAAAAACACAATCTAGACATCAGTCATAATTGGAAAAAAATAACTCGTAATTCAACTGCATTGTCTTGAAGCGTACTTTCCACACTACGCATAAACCCAGCCGGCCATATATCTAGTGCCTCGAATTTCAACTTTTTGTAGGCCTGATGGAAAGCTTTGTAATTCAGCAAGCTGTCAGTTGCAGGGTGAACTTTTCGTGAGCGGTGCGATTGAAAAAAATAAAAGTTTAAACGGAAATCATAACAGTTGATCCAACACACACCCGCAGTTCCACTTCAAAATATTGGAAGTGGATTTATATGGGTTGGAACACATGGAGTTCATTGTCGCCGCAGTCGATGGAAATGCATTTCTGGCTTATTACGAATGCCCGATGGCCAATGCAAATTTCAAATTCGAATTTCTGAATGCCAAATGGTATGGGAAATGCAAATGCAAGTGCCGCAGTCCAGACACAAAACTAAAAACTTGATTGTCGTCTGCCATTTGCATAAAATGCGATGCACTAAGGCATTGTCAATCAGTTAGTCGGTCAGTCAGTCAGTCGGTCATTTAGCCATCGGCCATGGAATCTATCATTTGGCCGCAGACTGAATTCATCGTGAGTTTGTTGATCTATTGAAAATCGCCCCTGGACCCTGGTCAGGCCCAACCGATGTCTATATCAAATGCGTTGCCATTGCATTGCACAGACAGTCGGAGTTAGAAGCATGCATCAGTCTGTTGGACGCGCAAGACACACAATCAATGTCTGTATATCAACAGCAGTGCACTATAGGCTGGATGACCACTTTTTGTGGCACTAATTAAAAGTAAAGAAAAAAAGATTCTGTAAGCCGAAGTTGATATACCCATGCAGCTTAAACCATATCAAGCAATCAAAATCACACGTATAATAAAAAAACCGAATGTTCCGAAAATTTTTATACCGATAGTTTTTATGACAGCAATATGCGATTAAAAAATAGTTTTATTCGGAAATCGTAAAATGAGCTGTATCCTATAGTAGAAGAGAATGTGATCAAAAAGAGAGTCGATGCCATCGACTATCGAAGACCCGTTACTCAGCTAATGGAAGTTCGACGAAGATGGAGATATGCAAGCAGCAATGAGACTCTGACCAAGATTGATCAATTTATTTGCTTATAACTTTTTAATGAACGGTCCGATTTGAGCATGTAGATAGATATTAATAATCCAAACGCATCCTTTTACCTGATACATACTTTCCCAAGAATCTAGTATACCCTTTTACAATTTGTATACCCGTTTCTCGTTATAAGTAGGGATCAAGGGGTTACACTTGTACCGCGAAGTTTTTCAAATTCCTTTTTAAGTGTCTTAAGTACATTATTTCAACGTTTTTTTTTAATTTAAAAAAATTGTTTAAAAAACTAAGTTATTGCCAAACTGCCGATTTCTATCGATTTCAAGTGCCCGGTTGAGGATACCATTCCGGTAGAACGGTTTATATGAAATCGAAAATGTAAAAACATATAGTTAAATTAAACAATTATTTTGTCGCCGTACGAAGGAATTTGGAAATTTTCGATTGTACCGCAAAAGGTTGAAGCTTGAACGAAAAAATGCTTTTTCGATGTACAAAAATTGTTTTTTGGCGATAAAAAAATCCAAATTTCTTAAGAAAAAATCCTTTGCTCAGCGACATTACAATTTTTTTTGGTGAGAAGCATAAAAAAAAGAAAGTGATCGGACGTAACTACTTTTGGAAAAACACTGTTTCGAGATAATCGTGGTTAAAGTTTCAAGTTCATTGCTTTTGTACCCAAAGGTAGTTAGCTGTAAAATTTTAATTAAAAAAAAAAAATTTTTTTTTAAATTTTTGCGCAGTGCAAGCTTATTACAGCAAGGTGCCACGCCCTTGCGCCTACAAACCGTCCAAGAACCGTGATGCCCATAGCTTTAATTGTAGAATAAACATTTTATCTGAATTGTATTGCTCTCGCCAATACCTGTCAATTGACCTACAAAAGAAGCGCTTAAATCTGTCTGCCGCCCTTTCGCTTCCATTAGCTGAGAATCGGGTCTCTAATAGTAGATGCTCTGTTCTTCCTTGTTTCTATTATTTTTCGGATCATTCCTTGGGAGCCATTTAGTTCAATATAACTTGAGTTATATTATTATGCTTACTATAATTAATGATTGATTTTTAATTGACTTAATGAAGTAAATTGCATCATAGCCTTTAAAATTTGTAACATTTTCGTTCTCCCTAATGTTACTGCAACGTAATTTAGGTCGAAATATTAAAAATGCTAAGGATCCTTTTTATACCCTTGCAGAGGGTTTATGATTGCAGTCAGAAGTTTGCAACGCAGTGAAGGAGACGTTTCCGACCCCATACAGTATATATATTCTTGATCAGCATCACTAGACGAGACTAGCATCGATCTAGCCATGTCCGTCCGTTTCTACGCAAACTAGTCTCTTAGTCTTAAAACTATGTGGCTGAAACTTTCCCAAAAGTCTCCTTTCTTTTGCAGGTAGTATATAGGTCGGAACCAGCCGGATCGGACAACTATATCTTATAGCTCCCATTGGAATAATCGGAAAAATAAACTTTAAAAAATTATATCTTTGGTGTTTTTTTACATATAACCTCTTAGCCTTGGAAATAACATTTTTTAATTAGTTCTGAGTTTCGCATTTAATTTTATCAAAATCGGAAGACTATATCATATAGCTGCCATAGGAACGACCGGAAAATTGGTGGAAAAATAATATGAAACAAATTATAGATTCGGTGTTTTGACATATTATCTTTTATTATTGGAAATATACTTTTGTGTATTTTATAGAATTTCGATTTAAATTTAATAGTTATAACTGCAAGGGTATACAAAGTCCACAAATTGTCCACAAACGGGCTTACGCACTATTTGACTGGGCTCAATTTTTGAACTTTTCGAACGAATTTTTTTCCGAGTGTATTCCAGAACGATCATTTCCCACAGTATGGAGGATGAAATCGCACTTACGAAACACAATGGGTCAAGAAATGTTTAATAATAATAATACTCGCAATAGTGAATATAAGGCTTTAAAGGAAACTGACGTTTAGAATGTTATACATATTTGAATTAATAATTTCTTGTCTTTACTTTTTACACCGATAAAGTTAAATAAAACAAGTTTTTCACTTTCACTCTTACGCTCACAAGCCGCTGCTTGTATATCTCAATGTCCCTCGCACTCTCTTTAGCTGAGTAACAGGTATAATATCTAATATTTTAAAAGTATATAAATATATTTACTTTGCATTAGTTATTTATATAATTTAATAAATTTTAAAATACCACTACTCCATTATAAAATAATCTTAAAGCTTAAAAACAAAAAATCTTTTCTTTGCAGGTTCCAGGTACCATTCCATTTTTCGTAATCCTTCCGTATGTCAAATGATACGAGCAATTTATCTACCTCATTTAAGCAACTCACGGGGCAATGGGTTATGCTAAAAATACAAAATAAAGAAAACAAATAGCAAGGGAGTCTGTTGCCATTGTCAAGCCCGGCCTCCAATTGTCACCCTTGTTCTTCCGGAAAAAATGCGTGGGATTTTAGGAGGTCAGAAAGGGAAAAGTCAAATGGATTGAATATTGAGTTTATGATGTTGTCACTGGCAATATTCGTTGGCTTTAGGCGGGTTGGCATTGGATGGCTGGCGAAGTTATTGTGTAGGTTGCGTATACGCAATATGCCCAGCGTATGCGCAATATGTGTGGCGGCATGGGTGAGGCGGATATGGGTGTTTGTGTGTGTTTTGTCGATTATATGCTTCACAGAGCTGCCAGCACACGCAGACCTACACGCTTCACTGGCTGAAACGCGTTTTCCTCTTGTTTTTGTTTTTGCCTGGTATGTGTACGGGCATGTTATACTCGTGTGTATGTGTGTATGGAGTCATGCAGTAAATTGAATTTTGCCCACAACAACGACATTAGCCATCTCAGAGGCTAAGGGCGCCCAACGAAAATAAATAAAGAGCAAGCCTGCCACGAAATTGTTCTAATTTTTTTGTATGGAACTTTAGTTTGTGTTTATAATTTTTTGGTGTTTTTTTTTTGGGTTTGCGCCTTATTGTGATATTTGGATAAAGGAGTGTTGTTGCGTCCTTGTTCCTTTCCAGTTTCTCATTTCGGTCTTGGCTTTATTGTCAAGCATTATTTTATATGCGAACGCGTTCCTCGCATTAGCAAAGAAAGGATGTCTGGTCTTTTAGAGATATGACATTCGGTCCTAATTTCTTATTTTCAGGCAGAGTTTGCATTTAGGCAAATGTCAAGGAATATCAATAATTTGTTGGGGTAAAGGAAGTTTTGTGGTCTTTTTGAGTTCGAATCTCTAAAATTTACCGGACACCTTGGATATAAAGAAAGGATTCAGAGAAAAATAACTGCAAAGTTGAAGAATTTGTTATTTATCTAATTAGTTGTTATTTTATTTTAAAAATAATTTAAAGTTATTTTTAATGGAGCTATTAGCGAAAGACTAACATAGTCTGAAATGCAATTTAAAAAAAAAAATAAATTGTAAATAGCAAATAAACGGTGTATAAAAGATCCTTTTAATGGGGACTAAAAATGAATTTTGAATACTTCTCATACGCTATTTATAATGTTTAGTCCCGGTAAAATTAAGGTTTGAAATCAATTTTGCACACATTTGAGAATTACTCAATAACATTTTTAGTAAAAATCCACTTTAATCCCATAGCCTTACCAGATGTGAGTTTATTTTTCCAAAAGTCTTTTTAATGAGGATTAAAAATGGCATTTGGATACATTAACGTTTTATGTTGCGCCCCAGTAAAACTTAAATTTAAAACCTATTTTATTGTCAATAAAAGCCGAAATATACTGGTGAAACGTGTTATTTATTCCATATTTTGATCAAAACTCATATTTAATGCCGTGGCCTCACCAGAGCTGAAGGTAGAATTTAACTTTCTGGAATATGTATACCAAGGATAATATAGACTACAAGATGAGTAACCACTATACATCGGAATGCACGGCAAAATTTTTCGTGTGGATTTTTGATGTGGATTTTCAATCTTTCCAGAGTGCGTTGTTCGTGTAAAATTCTTTGGTTGTGTTAGTGTATCAAACAACTTTTGTAACGAAAATGTATTATACGATCTACTAAATAAATATACTTTTTAAATTTTTCTCATTCGATACGCTTATCAAAATCGACAACGACGGTATTTAGACAAATCATGTTAGGAAGGCGTACTCAGTATTTCAATACACCTTTCCAACGACACATAACACAAGTTACGGGCGTACGAAATTCAGCTGTTTTTAGTTTTTTAACCGCCAAGCTAGCGAGTTTTTTCAAACAATAAAATATCCAATTTCCTAATATTAAATTCGCCTACCTTATTTTAAAATGAATATAAGTCAGAAAACTACACCCAGAAAAATAAATGACCTAAAATGCCCAAAAATGGCCTAGAATTTAGTTAAAATTGGCCTAAGCCTTCTTCTCGCATCAGAGGCAGACGCCTTACCCATTGGGCAATCGCACCATGTAACGCATGGTAGTGTGAGTTAAGTAACGTATCGGACTTTCGCGCGGAAGAGCCCGGATCGATTCCCACGGTGGACAAAGTTTTTTTTTAAAGTGAGATAAAATATTATTAGAGAGATAAATAAAAATAAATAAAATGATTAATTATGAGCAATACAATTAATATTTGGTTAGGTAAACATCATCAAGTTTAAAAGGTTTTTAGCTGTCAAATATTTTTAGGTAAAATGCAATCATTTTAAGGCCCACGATGACCTTAAATATTAGGCCATTCGTAACCCAAAACATAGGGCAAAAAGTAAAAAAATATAAATTTTTAGGCAGTGCACCCAAAAATGAATTTTAAGTCCATTTTACACTTTTTAGGCCATGCATAAAATATGTTTAATTATTTTTCTGGATTTATGATCGATCGTTTTGATCGTTTTCTCTTGTTCTCTGGGATATACGATTGTTTTAATATTTCAGAGCTATGAATTAATTTTAACAATTTCTTATACCTTGCGTTGAGATGAGGATAGAAGAGGGAGGTTCTAAGTCAGCTGTCGGCACATAATATCCCTGCAAGCATTTTCTATCGCACAAGACACTATTTTGTGACTTCAAGAAGTTAAATACGGAAGTAATGCCCGGCGGCCAATAATTAGCCACTTGGGCGACACTTGTGCCAAATTTATTGTAATCAATTTATAATTATGTTTTTACATTATTTGTTAATGTGTTTTTCATTTTTTTTCACGTTTTGTAACACAACCTGACATCATTTCGAGAATCTCTTTAAGCGCTTTTAATTTTCTAACAGCTTGGACTACTGGCACGGCACGGCCTTCCCTTTACGCTGTGCTTCTAACGCCCATCGCTAAGGTAATTTGAATCAAACTTTATGCGAAAGTTGCAAGTTGGCACCGCAATTTGAGCAAACTTTTCCAGCTGAGCATTGAAATGACATCATCATCAGCAGCAGCTCATTGCAATCGAAGAGGAGTGCAAAGCAATGAAGGGAAAATAGGAGAAAAGTGACGGAGAAATAGTGGAAAATAGGGGAAAAGAAAGAGGAAATGGATGAGAAAATAGGGATGATGGAGGAATGAAGCCTGCATCAACAAAAATCAATTTGCCTTCGTCAAAAGTTTTGCCAAGTGGCGCATTTAAAAGTAACTTGACTGACAATTATGTCAGCTATAAAGCGTCACGACCACTGTGCGCCTACCAGACTGACTTGCATTCGCATTCTGCAATTTCCCCATTTTCCTACCAATTGCCCGCAACTTTTGGGCCAAGTTCGCCACCGCATTTCACAGTCCATTTGCTGTTTGTTGTTTTTATTTTAATATCCCTTACTCGTAGAGTAAAAGGGTATACTAGATTCGTCGAAGAGTATGTAACAGGCCGAAGAAAGCGTTTCCGACCCTATAAAGTATATATATTCTTGATCAGGATCACTAGCCGAGTCGATCTAGCCAAGTCCGTCTGTCCGTATGAACGCTGAAATATCGGAAACTATAAGGGCTAGAGTGTTGGGACTTCCTGCGCAGGCATGTTTGTTTCAACAGGGTGCCACGCCCACTTTAACACCCACAAGCGAATAGAACACTAAGTTCCGTCTAGTGTCTAGTGTCACTAAATTTGATATCAGAACTTTTATAAATTAAAGATGCGATCGTCACGTCCCATTGCCCAGTTAAAAGGTGTTTTTATTAGATGTCCGAAGCTTTTGTTTTAAAAATCAATTATAATGTGGGAGTTCAATTTACCTTTTCTGTAATCATTCGCGATCCACGAAATGATCAGGAGGATAGATCCCACACTCGGTTAAAAAAGGATTTGTAATATGTATTTTTTTCCAAATTTTTGATTTCTACTCAACAATTTTTTATATATCCCCCAAAACCAAATTCTATATCCGCCACTGGCTGTAATGCTCATATCAGCTATTGTAAAAGCATTAAAATCAATATATATATATCCTTGGCCAAGCCAAGTCAACTTGATAACTGTATATCGCACTTAATTATAGAAACATTTATACGAATTAAAAAAAAGTATTTGTTAAACATTTAAAAAAAATTTTATTACAAAAAGATTTAGTCGATGACAAGCTTCCAAGTGTTTTTTATACCCTTGCAGAGGGTATATTGATTTCAGTCAGAAGTTTGCAACGCAGTGAAGGAGACGTTTTCAACCCCATAAAGTATATATATTCTTGATCAGCATGACTAGACGAGTCGATCTAGCCATGTCCGTCTGTCCGTCCGTTTCTACGCAAACTAGTCTCTCAGTTTTAAAGCTATCGGGCTGAAACTTTCCCAAAAGTCTTATATCTTTTGCAGGTAGTATATAAGTCGGAACCAGCTTGATCGGACAACTATATCTTATAGCTCCCATAGGAATAATCGGACAAAAAAATTTTAAAAAATTATATCTTTGGTGTTTTTTAGCATATAACCTCCTAAGCTTGGAAATAACATTTTTTAATTAGTTTTGAATTTTAAATTAAATTTTATCAAAATCGGACGACTATATCATATAGCTGCCATAGGAACGATCGGAAAATTTTTGGAAAAATAATATGAAACAAATTATAGCTTCAGTGTTTTTCAACATATAACCTCCAACGCTTGGAAATAACATTTTTTAATTAGTTCTGAGTTTCGAATTTAATTTTATCAAAATCGGACGACTATATCATATAGCTGCCATAGGAACGATCGGAAAATTGGTAGGAAAATAATATAAAACAAATTATAGCTTCGGTGTTTTTTGACATATTATCTTATACTATTGGGAATATCATTTTTTGTGTTTTTAAATTTAATAATTATAGCTGCAAGGGTATATAAGCTTCGGCTTGCCGAAGCTAACTTCCTTTCTTGTTTCTTTTACTTTAAGAAATTCGAATAAGAAATTTGTATCATCAATGTTGCATTGTTTTGGGCATTCAAGGCAAGGCTGAAATGTTTTTCATACTGAGTTTTAGTCAGTCAATAACTTTTAAACATTAGTTTTTATGACAAAGTAGTTTGAAATTTTAAAATAAATCGTTCGAACCAATTTTGAGGAAATTGGCAGAAGGTGGTTAAAACCTTTTTTTGCTATTACTTTAAATGTTTTGTGTTTAGAGAATTTAAGTAAGTGCAGCGTGATTATCATATAGAGTAACCTTTTCAGCGACATATAGCACGCATCTTTAGCATTAGTTGCTTAGAATTTATATCCCCTTAAAGTCTAGCTACATTTGTGATTTTCCGCTAAACTAGCTTCTTTAGACACCCAGAAAGTTTAGAAACAAAGGGACACTTTCATTTTGGAAAGACCCCCAAAATCTTGGTTTTGCAATAACTTGTTATTGGATTTAAACAAATAAGATGTCATTCGACATTCAGTATGAATAAAACTAGTCTAACAACCTGGGGCATGTATACCCACCAGCTTAATTTTCATTTTTTACACTTTCACAACTTTTTCTCCTAAACCAAACATTCAAAATATTAAGGATTTGGTAAGCAATCTTTTTAGTTTTTGCAGTACCTTTCGATTGGTTTATTACTCGTTATGATCAGAGCACCACTGCAGATCTTTAATTCCGCGTCTATACATATATAGTTGGCGCCTTCGCGCACTCTCCTGGTGCCCGTTCCCCACTATGTGGACTACCGTCCACAGTGGTTATTAAATTCAATGGAGTCCGCTAGGGATGGAGATATGTTCATGCAGCAAATCGGCTGTGGCCGATGTTAGTGAAATCTTGTTATACCCGTTAGTCGTAGAGTAAAAGGGTATGCTAGATTCGTTGGAAAGTATGTAACAGGTAGAAAGAAGCTCTTCCGACCCCATAAAGTGTATATATTCTTGATCAGGATCACTAGTCGAGTCGATCTAGCCATGTCCGTTTGTCCGTATGAACACTGGGATCTCGGAAACTATGAGCTAGAGTTTTGGGACTTTGCATGCAGATTCATGGGCTTCCTGCGCAGCGCAAGTAGGCTGCTACGCCCACTCTAACGCTTACAAACGACTATATCACTTAAACTTGTCTAGCGCCGACATTTAAATGAGAGATTGTTCTTATTATCAGTACCTATCTCTATGACAAAAATTATTGAAATAGGACCAGTCACAAAAAAGTTATAACCAAATAATAATCAATATCTTGCAATTCAATCGAGATTGCACACCACATGCAGCAAACAATATGTTTTCACTAATAGCCACCAACTAATTACAAAAAACCAACTAGCCGCTAGGGGCGCTGTAAGTGGCGCTATAGAAGAAGAAGAGGGGTGGCGCTATTGGCTAGGTGTGTTAGTAAAAAAAACCGAGTTGCTTTAGGCATATCTCCATCCCTCTCGCACTCCTATAAGCTGAGTAACGGGTGTCTGATAGTCGAGGCCATCGACTATGGCGTTTTCTCTTAATTATACCCGTTACTCGTAGAGTAAAAGTATATATATTCTTGATCAGGATCACTAGCCGAGTCGATCTAGCCATGTCCGTCTGTCCGTCTGTCCGTATGAACGCTGAGATCTCGGAAACTATAAGATCTACAATACTGGGATTAGGCATGCAGATTCCTGAGATTGACCTAAAAAAAAGTTTGCCACGCCCACTTTAACGCCCACAAGCCGCCCACAAACTTAAAAAAATCGTAAATATGAACGCGGCTATCTCGGAAAGTATCAAAGATAGAGAAACGGGATTTCAGATTTAGATTCCGTAGGCTTGAGCGCAGCGCAAGTTTGTCACTCGAATATGCCACGCCCACTCTAACGCCCACAAGCCGCCAAAATCTGTGGCGCCCACAATTTTCATGCTAGATAACAAATTTTAACTGAAATGTATTGGTCTCGTCAATACCTATCGATTGATCTAAAAAAATTTGCCACGCCACTCGAACGCCCACAAACCGCCCAAGCCTGTGGCGCCCACAATTTTCGTGCTAGATAAAAAATTTTAACTGAAATGTATTGGTCTCATCAATACCTTTCACGCCCACTCTAACGCCCACAACGCTTAAATCTGTCTACCGCCGGTAGGTGGCGCACTTGCTTCTTGCATATCTCCATTTTCCTTTGGTCCCTTTAGCTGAGTAACGGGTATCTGATAGTCGAGGTACTCGACTATAGAGTTCTTCCTTGTTTTTGTTTATTTCTATGTCAAGCCGTTTTGGCTTCTGGTAGACTTTTCCGTTCGTTTGGGGTCCTATTTTATTATTGACATAGAATAGAAACTAGTTTGAAATCTATTTTAAGTAAAAAAGAGATCTAGTATGCTTGTATATTACAACTATGACAATCCATATGTCAATCTCGGCAATTGAATTATTATTTTTCGCTTGGTAAATTCGTAGAAATCAAGGCAATCGATGGCAATCTTGGCTCGCTTTGATGGCCCAAATAGCAGCGCCACAACTTTCTGCGGGCAACTCAAAATCAGTTTAGATTCACTGTCATTTGAGCGACAGCACATGCAATTCAAGACGCCAAACGAGCACACAAGTACATATATGTATTTTTGGATATATTTTGAGTTGGTTGGAGTATGGAGTACGGAGGCTTCTATGCTATTGAATCCCATTTAAAGAGTTCATTTTCCATTCGTATCGCGTTCTGAATGAGCGGAAAACCCTGGCAAATGGTTTTGGGGTTTCATTTGGTTTATACCAGAACACTCGAACACATTCATTTGCATATGTGCACGAGTGGCCAACTGACTGAAATACTGAACCCTGAATGCCGAGTCCCAAATCCTTGTCAGCTGAATTACGCGCTTTAAAAACAATTTTGTCGATTCTCCGCGTGTTGCTGGGTGTTTTAGGTTTTTTAATATTTTATTGCGCATATCAAATTCGCATTCGAGCGGAAATCCCTAAACAGGGACAAAACGCCTCCGCACCCAGCCATTCAAACCACATAAAAACTGTACACTGGGGCCAAACTCGACTAAGAATGGTATTTACTATATTATTGGATTGGACCTTTATTTACCTTGATGGGTGCTAGAAAATCTTTTTAACTTTGAATCCCCGTTTTGAAGTACATATGTTCACGTAAAATTCCCTTACGCAAGGATTTTGAGAAAAAGGACCTCAAAGTTAAATTATATTAGACGGATTCTTGGTAAGTTAAGTCGTCAAAGCATTTGAAAAGTGTCACTCTTTATTTTTTTTAATTTCGTTGAAATCCTGATTACATAATATATGTACAGCCCCATTAGAGAAAATTTGTAAAGATATTGTTACTATTTTTTATAGATAAAAAACAACTTTTGGCAAAAAAATAAGTTTTGTGTGTTTGAATACTAACTAAACAAATTCCAGATAAGGTCAAACCTATATTTGTCTTTTCTGAGCTCTTATAAATTCGCCAATAGCCGCGTTCAGTGGTAGAACAAAAACACGGATCGCTGATGGGTCAGTTATCAGTTACTAAGTTTCTTCTGCTAACCGCTCATGATACATTACGTCTCAAAAGTTAAATATCTTAAGTTAAAAACTACACCGGAATATTTCAACTTTTTTTTTAATTGGTTGTAGGTTTTTGACAGCCACTTTATAAATACATGTTTTTTCTATAAATGATGAGCTTAAAGTTACCAAAAACTTCTACCTGTCACATTCTTTCCAAATTTGTAAGTAATTGGGGACTTACATATGTTGAAATAACATTCATCTTTAAAAAAAGTTTTGCCGTTTAAAATTTACATATATATTTTTCTCCGTGTGTCGGGACGCAGAGACAGACAGATGCACGTGCTTCTGTCACTCGCTTGTTGGCTGCGATGTTGTCTGGCCATGTTTATGAATATATTTGGCCAAAGAATGGGTGGCAATCGCGGAGGTGGCCGTGGGCGGTGGGAGTACCCTATTTGTTGAGGGCTGAATCGGTGATTGGGGGCTGGGGTGCTTGCGTCAGGTTACCTTGAGAGGTTTGTGCCTTTTTGTGGCCTCTGGCTCTTACTGAAATCAGCACGCAAAGTTATATTTTATTGATTCTGAACCAACTGTGATAGATGCCCGGCGAACACTTACACATCGCCACATGTGAGCACAAATTTTTGTGGATACACGTGTGTAAATATGTAGTATCTGTGCGCTTCGTTGGACAAAATACCATCACGCCGATGTTTAAGTGCGCACGTGACGGCCCAGAATAGGACAGAGTGATTTGGAGAGTCTGCAACATCCCCAGACCAAGTGGTGGAATCGGTTTTCCAGTCTTTTGCTTTTTATAGCCGTTACTCGAAGAGTAAAAGGGTATATTGTATTCCTTGAAAATAACCTGAATGGTAAAATAAAGAGTTTCCGACCCTATAAAAAAACTAGCCGAGTAGATGTAGCCATATCCGTCTGCCTGTCTGTCCGCATTCTGCGATCTTGAAAACTATAAGAGCAAGAGATTTCATAAATCGCCGACTCCACTTTTACCCACCTCTGCACTTAGAAGAAAAGTCAATTATTTTGTGCTTGAATCAAGAATTTTCGGTGTCAAAACTTCGCCTTGCATTGAAAATACAGAACCCAAAAACAAAATGCAGCTTTCGAGCACGAATTTTCAAGACCGAAAATAATAGGTTTCAGAACCTTTCGGTCTACAATCAAGAATGAATAATTCTAAAGTCTAGTCATATTTGTACTAAAAGAGATTTTCTTCTTCTTCCAAAAATGAAAATGATTGACCCTTTGTTTTTGTGTTTGTATGAATCCTTTTCTTGATTTTTGGGTCTTGCGAGCCTTATGGGTATATTAGGTAGCTCGAGATAGAAAACTTTTTTCTACGACTTTTGGACAAGCCCGCTAGTTTAGCGGCAAATCAAAAAAAGACAGATTTTAAAGGCTTATAGTTTTTAAGCAATTTTTGCTACAGAGTCGTGTTATATGACAGATCCTTTACCTTTTCAATTCAATTTGTTTAACACTTCACCTATACTGAAATTTTCGGACTATAACAGATTTAGAGTTAGAGCAAAACGTTTTTTTAAAACCACTTTTTGACTATATTCTCAAAATTGGTTTGAACGATTTCTTTTTAAATTTTAAATCTTATTGTTCTTGAGATTCCTCAAATTTTTATATATAACACTTTTTGTCATAAGAATTACGGTTTCGAAGATATTGAGCGATAAAAAGTGCAACCCTTTTCAGTTTAGCATTTCATTTCTTACTTAAATGCCTAAAACTATACGACAGTAATTTGATGAGAACAAATTCTTATAAGATTGGTTTTTTAATTAAAAGGGCAGCATTTAGAAGTCTGTTATCGACTAAAACTTTTTGTAATAAAAAAATTATTAAGAGCACGAAAAATTTGATGTAATGCTATATCTTATATCAAACAAAAACACCTCTTAACGAGGTAAAAAGTAGTGGCGAACGCGCCTTTAACAAAAATTTCTGATATCAACAATTGTGACGAAAAATGATATTACATTCGATAAAATAAATAAACTATATTAAATTTATGATTTCGGCCCGCAACAGTAAATATTTATTTACCTACACGTAAATTTACTGTTGTAGCGTGCCGGTCTCAGTAAGAATAAAACTAGCTAAACAGCCGGGGGCTTTTATCCCCACCGTATCCAGCAGCTCAAATTTTCTAAATTTTTACTTTTACACTTTCACCTCTTTTTCTCCCAAACAAATCTATATTTCGAAAGTCTTGGTATGCAATCTTCTTAGTTTTTGCAATACCATTCAATTGCAATACCATAATTGCAGATTTTCAATTCTGCGGCTATATATAGTAGTTGTCTTCGCACGCTCTCTTGCGCGCTTCGCCACTACGTGTACTGCCGTCCACAGTGATATGAGTATTACAGAAAAAGTGAATGGAACTCCCATTTGATAATTGGTTTGTAAAACAAGAAAGGAAACTAATTTCAGCAAGCCGAAGCTTCAATACCCTTGTATGTCGATCCCGTGGGAGCATTGTAGATCATAAGCTTTCCGGTATTTAAAAAACTCAAAACTAATTACAGATGTATTAGGATAACGTCCCATTTCAATTTATTACCGTATATGTTTACCGAAAACAAAATATAACGGTTTTTGTAATGTTTTGACATTAATTATCCAATTATGGCAGCTATATGATATTGTTGTCCCACTTTTATACCCGTTACTCGTAGAGTACGTCGGAAAGTACGTAATAAGCAGAAGGAAGCTCAAAACTAATTACAGATGTATTAGGATAACGTCCCATTTCAATTTATTACCGTATATGTTTACCGAAAACAAAATATAACGGTTTTTGTAATGTTTTGACATTAATTATCCAATTATGGCAGCTATATGATATTGTTGTCCCACTTTTATACCCGTTACTCGTAGAGTACGTCGGAAAGTACGTAATAAGCAGAAGGAAGCGTTTCCGACCCCATAAAGTATATACATTCTTGATCAGGATCACAAGCCGAGTCGATGTCCGTCTGTCCGTAAGAACGCTGAGATCTCGAAAACTATAAGAGCTGTAATGCTGGGATTAGTCATGCAGATTCCTGAGATTCCTGCGCAATCTAGTCCTGACAAGGACTGGGGGCGAGGGAGTTGCGTCCTGAGCAGGCGCGCTGGCTGCCGGCTAAGCTCGTCGGATTTGGGATGGGTTCTTTGGAAACCACTCCCTCTACAACACAACGTGAATAAATTTATCGTGCCTGAAAAGTGGATATAACATGTAAGGTTCTTCGGTCTTCTATCCACACTGCCCTAGAAGCTTAGCTGTCGCTTGATCGTAACACGATCGGGCTGTAATTCGGCCCATACCCTCCCCTTCACACGTCGTGTGCCAAATGGATACGATCCCCTACTGTCATTGTCGTCAGGCAAAAGTTATGTCATTGTTCTTGACCCCTTCTTCCATTTTACCCTTTTTTAATGGATTTCTACCGAGACAATTTAATATTTCGGTTTACATTACAATGTTATTGAAAAGTTTCATGTACGGGTGCATAACGCTGACAAAAAGATAAGATATATGTGTAGGTGCAATTTCCAGAGTTCAGACTAAAAGTAGATGAAATAATTTAAAAGAAAATACATCTTTATGTATCTTACATAGTTTTCTAAGAAGTTATAAAAATATTTGTTTTTGATTGACACTGATCATGTTGTCGTCATGCTGGACACATATAAATATAAATAGATTTACGAGGGACTGTTAAAATGCGTTTCGTTTATAAGCATAACATCAATTGAACTGGCGGTAACATAGTGCTCTTACTCGAGACTTTTGCCAGCGAGACCATTGGCGTTCCAAAATGAGAAACGAATGCTTAAACTGCCGGTAAACTGGTTAATAAGAATCTCCATCATTTTCAACATCATTGACATTATTTGGTCAATACGGGAGATAAGTAGTTCAAAGCCAGCACTAGACCAAGGAGCCTCGGGTGCGCGTTGCATTAAATTGGAAGTGCTGGAACCAGAAGACGATGAATGTATAGAAGAGCCCCAAGCACTCTAAGCAGGAAGAGAGGCAGGTAAAAATTAAACTGTGGGTTGTTTTTTGGTTGTTCTTTTAGAAATGCTGGACATTTGGGGTAGCCTGCATTGTGTTTGGAACCGCAGGTTGGAACCGCACTTTGATTGATTCTGAGACCTAGCGGGGCAAACAGGGTTTCGAGATTCATGAGATTCATTTAGCGCTACTGGGAGGCAAGAAACAGTATGTTTTTGTGTGTCCAATATTCTGGCAATTTCAACACCTAACAACTTCATCTCGGCGTTCAGGAGGGACTATAGTAATTGGCTGATATGCCAACGACTTAATGTCGTAGACATTAACATTATTTAGCTCAACGAAGATATTATACATTGGGTCTGTATCCATTGTTCTTACCAGGGGGTCGTGAACATTGCGGACAATATGACCAGCGGCGCCTTTGACTACGATTCTGAAAGATCGATCACTGTTAAATTGCCAAGAGCTAAACTGGATATTATTACTCCACAACTATCTTGTATGTATCACCATCGAGAGGAGACACCCAACTGTAGCCGGTCCAGTTATCTTAAATCTTATATTGGTTGTAGCAGCCTTGATGAGATTCATAAGGAGTTTTACATCAATAACACCCTTAATCACAATGGCGGGAGGACGGAGGTCAGATTTAGATGCCTTGGTCAAAGAAGTATCAGTACCACAAATTTCTCTACAATTTTGGAAAATTCCACCTCTATTGTTAGATGTTATTGTACGATTACTACTCACAGGATGCTGGAGGCAGTTAGAGGTCTCCGATGGGGGAGACTGAGTGGCCATATGATCATTAGGGAATGGGTTATCAATGTCATTATCAGATAAGAGCCTTTTCCATGACCTGAATATTTTTGACCAGGAGAGTCTTACTCCTCTGATCCAAATAGTTCCGAATTAACCTTGCTATGAAAATTACGAAACCGCTTAACAATTGGTTCAAATCTGAAATCAGTAGTCAACATCGAGCTCGCTTCTCCTATGCGTTTGGCAGACTCGCAACGCAACTGGTCAGCCACTTTTTGGGAACCTTGGGTACGAACATTATTTATTTTGACTATTGAATTTAAAATTCATATTATTTTTTGTTATGACTCCCCTAAGTAAAAACTTAATAAAATTCGTCACCCCTATCTACGCATCTGGGTTTACAACTTAATTCGATCGAACTATCATAGCAGATTTGTAATGCTGAGGCTGTATATACATAGTACTCCCCACGGGCACACTATCGGTTCGATTCGTCACTACGTGGACTGTCGTCCACATTGATAAGTTCTTGATCAGCATCAAGATTATTCATGTCCGTCTAACCGTCTGTCCGTGTGAAGTCTGTGATCTTAGATACACCCAAAAAAAAATCTTCGAGTGTCAATTTGATAATTGTGGGTGAAAATGACACTAAAAGTATACTACATTGTATGAAAAATCTTTTTGATCCTAATTAGTGTCATTTTGACCAAATCCAGGGTCTCGTCGATACCAATAATTGTATTTTTATTTTCGAAATTCGAAATGCGCCTATCGTGCAAGCAAGCGCAGTTATCGATAAATCATTGTGAGCTCGACATTGCGTAAAAGAGACAAATATTTCAGTGCAAGGTGCTAGTGCTTATTGAATCAGGTAAGTACATCCCTAATAATATAATATGTAATATGTATGTAATGTACTTTGCGGTTACATACATACATATTTACGCAGGAATGTGTATCTATTCGTTACGGCGATCTTCGAATTCATAGATACACACTGCACATATATACAAGGGTGGTCAAAAGTATTTTCACAAAAAAAAAGTTAAATATATTCATAATTTGAACTTACATCTTGTTAACTTTGGCATCAATGGAAAGGTAATTTAAATGCCGTTTGAATGATACAATACATTTCTTAACACATTCAGTACTTATTGAAAAGGACGAATTTGTGTGAAAATGTCCTTTTTGAACTTTTTTCCTCGACTTGAAAACTTAAATTTTTTGATGCAAAAAGTTTCTTCAAACAAAAATAATAGCAACTGCAAAAAGAATTTTTCAAAAATCATTTTGCTTATATTTTTTATGATTTTTTGAAAATGCTTAGAAACATGCATTTTAGGCATATTTTTCTCTTTTTCATATAAATTTTTTCCGACAGTGTCACCTTTAAAAAATCATAAAAAATATAAGCAAAATGATTTTTGAAAAATTCTTTTTGCAGTTACTATTATTTTTGTTTGAAGAAACTTTTTGCATCAAAAAATTTAAGTTTTCAAGTCGAGGAAAAAAGTTCAAAAAGGACATTTTCACACAAATTCGTCCTTTTCAATAAGTACTGAATGTGTTAGGAAATGTATTGTATCATTCAAACGGCATTTAAATTACCTTTCCATTGATGCCAAAGTTAACAAGATGTAAGTTCAAATTATGAATATATTTAACTTTTTTTTTGTGAAAATACTTTTGACCACCCTTGTATATATGTAAGCATGTAAGCACTGACGGTGACATCGCTTGCAATTTTTGAATGCAATATTTTTTTCTCATTTAAGTTCACTATGGAGGACAACGTTTCTATGCAGATGGACCGCCTATCCACGTATGTACACCTGGTCGACGGCAGCAAATTTATAAAATTAAAAATATACATATAACTTCAATAAAAAAGCCAAATTTGTATTAAAAAAAAAAGATAAATAAATTACACCAGTTTACAAAAAAAAATTGATGAAATACGCACTTCAGGAAACCTTTGTTTTCCGGTAAGATACATCTCCCTGATTAAGAAAAGGGCATTTAAAATTTTTTCTATGGTACCAATTTTTTTTAAAGTGTAAAAAACGTTTTTCGCACTTTTTTATTTTCTAACTCGAGTTGTGATAAACCGAATTCGGTCATTAAAGACTTAATTTACAGGTAATGGAATGCCCTTTAACTTTCTTATACACATCGTTGAGTTCCATTCATTAGTTTAGAAGCTACACTTCGTCAAAGTTGAAAAAGTTGGAAAAAATGCAAAAACACTGGCATAAATTGCTTCTTTAAAAATACACGCCTAAAAACCGAAATTAGTTTTATGTTGTTTTCTTAAAGGCTGAACTTTAACGGAGAATATAAGCCATTGATCACGACAATCCGTTGGTAAATCGATTTTTTACAGATTTTTAAACGTATGTACCCAAGTTCAGTGTTCGGGAGCAGCGGCCGTTAAACATTATTTTAAATTTTCAGTGTTGGGGAACGTAAGAATTTGGTGCAAGTTGTAGTGCATAACGTCAGTTTCCTTGCTATTTCCTTGCTAAAAATATATGAAAATGATTTCCTTGTATCTGCAATCGCATCCTTTTTAGCTTGCCCAGCACTAATAGCAAAGAAACTGACGTTATGCATAACTACTTGCACCAAAATCTTACGTTCCCCAACACTGAAAATTTAAAATAATGTTTAACGGCCGCTGCTCCCGAACACTGAACTTGGGTACATACGTTTAAAAATCTGTAAAAAATCGATTTACCAACGGATTGTCGTGATCAATGGCTTATATTCTCCGTTAAAGTTCAGCCTTTAAGAAAACAACATAAAACTAATTTCGGTTTTTAGGCGTGTATTTTTAAAGAAGCAATTTATGCCAGTGTTTTTGCATTTTTTCCAACTTTTTCAACTTTGACGAATTGTAGCTTCTAAACTAATGAATGGACCTCAACGATGTGTATAAGAAAGTTAAAGGGCATTCCATTACCTTTAAAATGAGTCTTTAATGACCGAATTCGGTTTATCACAACTCGAGTTAGAAAATAAAAAAGTGCGAAAAACGTTTTTTACACTTTAAAAAAAATTGGTACCATAGAAAAAATTTTAAATGCCCTTTTCTTAATCAGGGAGATGTATCTTACCGGAAAACAAAGGTTTCCTGAAGTGCGTATTTCATCAATTTTTTTTTGTAAACTGGTGTTATTGGTCTTTTTTTGGCTGTGAAATCAACAATTTATTCGTTTCATATTGATACTAAAATCGTATCAAGTTGACCCTAAAAATGGCCCTTTTTTACCCCTAATGAGTATCAAATTACTGCGAAATATTGTCAATGTGACCACATATTCTTACTAAAAAATGCCAATGCGTAGTGTCCTTTTGACACCAAAAAGTGTCAAATTGATATTTTCGAAAATATCAAAATGACACCAAAATAGTGTCAATTAGATGTGCTTCGTATCAGAGATTTTTTGACACTCAATAGTATCACATTGACACCTAAATAATGCCATATTGATGACGATTTTTTTTGGGTGTAGTATAAGAGCTAAAAGATTGAGATTCCATATTTCGATACCTTAGCTTCTGATTCTGTGCAAATTTGTTATCCGAATGTGCCACGTCCACTCTAACGCCCACAAGCCTCCCAAAACTGTTGGGCGAACAGTTTTGATGCTAGAATAAAAATGTGATCTGAAATGTATTGGTTTCGACAATACCTATCGATTAACCTAAAATACATTGCTTTATACTGTCTGGGACCCACATTTTTGGTGAAATTCAACACATTCAAGATTCTTTAAGCCGGACTGTTTATGTTGTGACCAATTAATGTAATCACCTCAGGGTGCGCCCTGCCATCTCGGAAAAAGACTGTTTGCAAATTTCCATATCCCTTACGCTCCCATTATCTGAGTAACCGGTATCTGATAGTCAAGGCACTCTACTACAGAGATCTCCCTTGTTCTCTTTTGATATTATTTTGATCACACATCACAAGAATTTTCATAGTGCCCTCGAAGGTATTCCGAAAATGCTCCCGAAAATATGCAGACTTTATGCCGGAATTATAATTCTTGCTGCATTAGCGGCTGCCACTGGCCACGCTGCGAATGCTCTGTATTGGATTATAGTCTACAAATTAACTGTACCAAAGACTCAAAAAAGGAAAGCCCACATGGTTATTTTTTGTGTTTTTCAGAGTAAGTCCAGGAACTAAAGTCGATGAAAAAAAGCATCGGCGAGAGTATAAGCGGAGTTTCGCGTTAAATTTGCCAATGGGACTAAGAGATTTTGTGGAATTTAAAGAATGTATTAATGAATGAATTTACAAAGATTAGTTGTCGGGCTTACTTATATTTTATATCTTCTTACTTTTGTATTTAACTATAAAGTATTGAATTTTTGTTCTATTATTTGCCCGATCATTCTTATGGGAGCCTTAGACTGTACGAAATTTTTGAGTTTTTAGCTCTATGGAGCCTGCAGATAAACTTTGACAAAACTAAGGTTAGACAGTAAAAGGAATTGAACTTGAAGAAATCACGAAGTTTAAATACCTCAGCGTTACTGTGTCCTACAACATGAATTGCACATAAAGATAATGCTTTGGATAGCCCTATCACTGTGGACGGCAGTTCACAAAAATTTTCTCATTTGGCACATTGAAATAGAATTGGCTTTGTATGCGAGAAGCTTAAAATTTTTGCTGAAGCGCGCAGAATGAAAGCATTTTAGAACATTTATTCATTTAGTCCAATGTACAAGAATTGTTCGTCATAAAATTGTATAGCAGAAGTTTTGTATGTTGAAGATTCGATCGTCACGACCCGTTACAACGTTAAGAGGTATTTTTATTTGATATGCTTTCTAGGCAGCTACATGCTTTTACAGGCAGCTAGCCCTGAATTTTAGAAAATATATTTCTGAAAATCAACAAAATGTAATAATAGAAAGATATTACAAATCTAACTGGGAATCGGAGTTATTCTGGTTATGTAGTTATGTTATTCTGTTCCTGCCGGTTATGTAGTAGAAGCAAAGACAATATAGATATATATATATATTATATTATTTTTATACTCTTGCAGAGGGTATATTGATTTCAGTCAGAAGTTTGCAACGCATTGAAGGAGACGTTTCTGGACCCATAAAGTATATATATTCTTGATCAGCATGACTAGACGAGTCGATCTAGCCATGTCCGTCTGTCCGTCCGTTTCTACGCAAACTAGGCTCTCAGTTTTAAAGCTATCGGGCTGAAACTTTCCCAAAAGTCATATTTCTTTTGCAGGTAGTATATAATTCGGAACCAGCCGGATCGGACAACTATATCTTATAGCTACCATAGGAATAATAGGGAAAAAAAATTTAAAATATTATATCTTGGTGTTTTTTAACATATAACCTCCTTAAATTGGAAAAAACATTTTTTAATTAGTTTTGAATTTCGAATTAAATTTTATCAAAATCGGACTTTTATATCATATAGCTGCCATAGGAACGATCGGAAAATTGGTGGGAAAATAATATGAAACAAATTATAGCTTCGGTTTTTTTTGACATATTATCTTTAACTACACTCAGAAAAAAATCAAGTATTTCGTGCTTGAACCTGGTATTTTCGGTGTCAAAACTTCGCCAAGCATGGAAAATACAGAACACGAGAACAAAATACTACTTTCGAGCACGAATTTTCAAGACCGAAAATACTAGACTTAAGAACCTTTTGGTCTTCAATCAAGTATGAATAATTTTTAAATCAAGTCATATTTGGACTAAAAACAAGAACGATTTAATAATAAAGTAAGAAAGTTGCAGGCATGATTTAAGGACGAATAATTCTTAAATCAATATATAAATATTATGAAATTAAAATGAGTTTTTATTTGATGCTAGTAAGAGAAATAAGTATTGGAAACTGAAACGAAATAAACGAGATATATATAAATAATATTAATATTTTAAGTTTACACCCAAAAAAAAATGTTCATCAATATGCCATTATTTAGGTGTCAATGTGGCATTATTGAGTGTCAAAAAATCTCTGATACGAAGCACATCTAATTGACACTATTTGGGTGTCATTTTGATATTTTCGAAAATATCAATTTGACACTTTTTGGTGTCAAAATGACACTACGCATTGGCATTTTTTAGTAAGAATATGTGGTCACATTGACAATATTTCGCAGTAATTTGATACTCATTCGGGGTAAAAAAGGTCCATTTTTAGGGTCAACTTGATACGATTTTAGTATCAATATGAATCGAATAAATTGTTGATTTCACACCCAAAAAAAGACCAATAATTTATTTTGCATTTCTTTGTAAATAAAATATGTTTATTTTATGATATTTTAAATCTAATAAATGTGCTGCCGTCGACCAGGTGTACGTGGATAGGCGGGCCAGTAAATACATCGATTTTATTTAATTCTAAATAACAAAATAAATAATATTACAAAAATATAATTAATAAATATTGTTGAATTAATTGTGTAACAGCAAACGAACCTGTTAATTTTGTTAGACATCCTTCGTCCAAATTGGTTTCCTTAACAAATTTGATCAGCTTCTGCATAGAAACGTTGTCCTCCATAATGAACTTAAATGAAAAAAAACAAATGGCATTAAAAAATTGCAAGCGATCGCAGTAACGAATAGATACACATTCCTGCGTAAATATGTATGTATGTAACCGCAAAGTACATTACATACATATTATATTATTAGGGATGTACTTACCTGATTCAATAAACACTAGCACCTTGCACTGAAATATTTGTCTCTTTTACGCAATGTCGAGCTCACAATGATTTATCGATAACTGCGCTTGCTTGCACGATAGGCGCAGTTCGAATTTCGAAAATAAAAATACAATTATTGGTATCGACGAGACCCTGGATTTGGTCAAAATGACACTAATTAGAATCAAAAAGATTTTTCATACAATGTAGTATACTTTTGATACTCACTTAGGATTAAATTGATCCCAAAAATTTGATCCTAGGTGTAGTGTCTTTTTAACCCACACTTATCAAATTGACACTCGAAGATTTTTTTTTGGGTGAACTTACGACTTACCGCTCACGGGCATTAACACTGTCTAATTTATGAGTACTTTCAGAATAAACAGTTGGGAATTATTAGAGTTGGCAGACATTAAAATTCCAAAAAGTGTTCAATATGAGATTTTTTTGAGCACAAACGTTCTTAAATGTTAAGCATGCAATTTTTCTTAAATCAAGGCTGCCTGTACTTGTTTTTAGCACGGTGTTTTTCCCTGAGTGTATTGGGAATATAATTTTTTGTATTTTTAAATTTAATAATTATAACTGCAAGGGTATACAAACTTCGGATTGCCGAAGTAAACTTCCTTTCTTGTTTTTTTTATGGTCCTTGGTAGAAGGTTCTTGTTGAATTCTCATTGTCAACTTATTTTGCTCTCCTTCACTTAATCATATTTATTATGATGTAAACACACTTTTAGTTTCAAATTGGAATTGAAATTGATCTACAAACTAAAAATTATAAATGTAACGGAAAGGAAGCTAAACGTTCCCATGGGAGCATTGTAAAAGTCTGTCCGTCTGTATGAACGCTGAGACCTCGGAAACTATAAAAGCAACAACGTTGGGACTCTTGAGGTTTTTGCGCAGCGCTAGTTTAATTTAGTAGGGTGCAACGCTTACCCTAACGCACACAAAGGCCCATAAGGCT
The DNA here is from genome assembly GCF_014743375.2 of Drosophila subpulchrella. Classification (NCBI taxonomy): domain Eukaryota; kingdom Metazoa; phylum Arthropoda; class Insecta; order Diptera; family Drosophilidae; genus Drosophila; species Drosophila subpulchrella. Next base: position 1,157,022 of record NC_050613.1, read on the forward strand.
AAACCCTGTCTAGCGGCAACATTTTTTAATATTTTGTAAAAATATAAATAAGAGTTTGTTCTTATTATGAATACCCATCTACATGCCAAAAGCTGAATTGTATTATTGAAATCGGACCAGCCATTAAAAAGTTATAATAATCAATATTTAGCTATTCAATATAGATTGCATACCGCATGCAGCAAATTAGCTATATAAGAAGAAGATAGGTGGAGCTATAGGCTAGGTGTGTTAGTGAAAAAAGCAGAGTTGCTTTAGGCAATTCTCCATTCCAATCACACTCCCTTAAGCTGAGTAACGGGTTTCCTAAGGTCGAGGTCATCGACTATAGCGTTTTCTCTTGTCTATTTTCTAAAAGTCGGAAAGCTCTGTATATGCAATGCTCCCACAGGAGCAGGGTATAAAAACTTCGGCTTGCTAAAGTTAGCTTCCATTCTTGATATGGTTACAAATGGGTACAAAAAACACTCAGAACTCAATTTTAGATTTCAGATCGCGTTTTTCCCTGTTATCAGTTTGGTTCCTTTTCGTTGCTCTGTGCTTAACATAAATTAAGACAGTGGCCGGGCAATGTTTACCGCTTTCCCTCGTCCGATTTCTCACAACCCCATTGATAACTGGATTTGCAGCAAGCAAATCGGTATGTTTACTCAATTCCCATTCATTTTCCGCCTTCTACTCTCCCCTTTTCGATCTTACGGATCCATTCCATCTAACTTATGACACTGGCTCGTGTGTTTCTCGGCAACTTCATTATCGATTGCTGATCCATGAGATTAGATGGACACAGGAAGGCAATGGACTCCCCGTCTCCCCAGACCCCTGCCGGTTGCCCGTGAAACATTCACATCCGTTGTGGCGCACAAATTTGTCCACAAATTAACACAAAGCGTGCGGAGAGGACCCCCGGCCGTTGTCCGATTTCCATTTCCCAGCGCCCATTTGCCATCTCCCGTTGCCCATCGCCATGAACAGTTCCATGGAGCACCTAAATTGTACCAGCTAGCATTTAGAACCATCCTCACCAACACCCACACCCGCCCCAAACCCCGGAGCACACCCACCGCCCAGTTTGGTAGGCACTCGCACATTTGTTGGAACATTTATCGCCGGATTTCCACTGTCGTGCCGAAATGTTCAACAAAACACACATAGTTGCACACACATACGTGCAGGCAAGCACTGAAAAAAAGCACTAAATACTAATTAGGTTCAACATTTTAATGAAATAACATATTTTTTAATACCGCCATCCAAAAATTTAACGTTAAAGCAATTGTATAACTCCGATTTAGTATAAACTAAAACCGTGGGGCTGGCCAAAAATCGGTAGCACTATTGTCGCGAAAGATGGTTATAATTAGACAGACAGGCTTCTGCAATAGCGACCAAGGCAACAGTTCCATTTTCTATTTCATGGTTTTTTAGTCACATCGACGAAAAGAGCGAAGTTTAGTTAAAATAGTTCTGAACCACAAAAATTTTGCAAATATATGTATATTTTTGATGGCAAAAAATACCATATATTGGGAGTTCAGACAAAAATATTATTAATAATAATATGTATACTTCTTGTGTTTTTATACCCGTTACTCGTAGAGTAAAAGGGTATACTAGATTCGTCGGAAAGTATGTAACAGGCAGAAGGAAGCGTTTCCGACCCCATAAAGTATATATATTCTTGATCAGGATCACTAGCCGAGTCGATCTAGCCATGTCCGTCTGTCCGTCTGTCCGTCTGTCTGTCCGTCCGGATGAACGCTGAGATCTCGGAAACTATAAGAGCTAGGCTATTGAGATTAGGCGTGCAGATTCCTGAGCTTCTTACGCAGCGCAAGTTTGTTTCAGCAGAGTGCCACGCCCACTCTAACGCCCACAAACCGCCCAAGACTGTGGCTCCTACAGTTTTCATGCTAGAATAAAAATTTTAACTGAAATGTCTTGTTCTCATCAATACCTATCGATTGACTCAAAAAAAAGTTTGCCACGCCCACTTGAACGCCCACAAACCGCCCACAAACTTCAAAAAATCGTAAATATGAACGCGGATATCTTGGAAAATATCAAAGATTGAGAAATGGGATTTCAGATTTAGATTCCTTAGGCTTAAGCGCAGCGCAATTTTGTCACGCGAATATGCCACGCCCACTAGAACGCCTACAAACCGCCCAAACCTGTGGCGCCCACAATTTTCACGCTAGATCAAAAATTTTAACTGAAATGTATTGGTCTTGTCAATACCTATCGATTAATCCAAAAAAAAACTTTGCCACGCCCACTCTAACGCCCACAACGCTTAAATCTGTCTACCGCCGGTAGGTGGCGCATTTCAATCTCGCTTTGCTGCTTGCATATCTCCATTTTCCTTTGGTCCCTTTAGCTGAGTAACGGGTATCTGATAGTCGAGGTACTCGACTATAGCGTTCTTCCTTGTTTAACATCATTTTATAGTCATATGTATTAATAACTCATTTTTAATAATTTTCTACAATTGTTTTGTTTTTTGATTCAGTCCGTAAAACTTGCGTTTTGGGTTAACTCTCAAAAATCCGGTCACACTGCAAGGAGTAAGATAAGAAGTGCAGGGCTTTAATTAAGAGATGAGAAAGAGTCGTTGGAGGATCCCATATGAAAGAAACATCAGTGCGTATGGTGTTTTTTACTTGTTAAGATGATTTGGCGTCTTTGGAATTTCTTTGGATATCACAGAATACGAAAAAAACGATTGTACAATTTAAAATCTGTATACATTTGGGTGTGGTACAATGAGGTTTTTACATAGGCAGATGGAGGTAAGCAAACCTAAAGTCTTTGTAGGGTCTTTGGTGTTTCTTTGGTATTTTTTGGTATACTTAGTATATTATTGGCTATGCTCAGCGATTCATTACAAAAGAATCTGATGTAGCACTCGAGTAAGAATGTTTTCTTTTTCCGAACGGCTAGCCTGACACGAACACAAAACAAATTTATTTTTTGAGCCGTACCCATCTTTAGACTCGAGTTATGGAGATATTGCAGTGTAAACGCTGTTTTGAAGTAGTCGAGTTAATGACCCACTCTACAGAGTGGAGTGAAATAATCAATCAGATAGTATCAGCAGCGCACCTAATTTATGTTTTCCCAACCGCATTTAGCCTTGCAAATGTTAGCCTTTTTAAAACATTTAATGTTTGACTTTGAACAATTCCAAACGAAAGTGTATTTTCGTGTTTTTTAAATATAGTTAAAAATACATTTTGCAATAGTGCTCTACGGAAAAATTCTTTCTTTTAGCATTAAATATTTTTATTCGAGCCCCTGCTTCTGAACTACAGTTGTAATTAGCTAACTATTTTTGTAATGCATTACTTTTTTTATTATAAACAAAAATAGTAAGCCAATGAAAACACTTTTTATTGGCATTGAAAAAAAGTAATGCTACTAAAACCATATCTCATTGGCATTGAAGTGTTTTATTAGATTATCATAAAAAACACATTTTACTGTAATTAGAACAATAAATCCTTGATCAATAATTGGTAGCCTTCTGAATATTGGCTAGACTTTTTTAAAACGAGGATGACGTGCGAATTCGTTAAAAGAGGAACTCTTGCTCCTTTAGTCAGAACAGGAAACTCTTTCCTTCTCTAAAGAATTCGCGGTTCCATTTTTTTCATCATACCTTACTTTATATTTTCCTGCCTTTCCTGCCTGCCATTTTTTCGAGTGCATTTGAAGGGGCAGAAGGCTGAAGCTGGTTTTGCGGCTCGTCGTGTTGTCTCGTATGTTGAATAGAAATAAATTTGCGACTTAAGTCCTAGCGCGCATTAATTCGGCCTAATGCCGTGTAGTCGCATCCGACCAGCAAGGAAACCCCCACTGTCCATGCTTACGCTGTTTTCGGACTAACATTTTATTTATGACATGGGAGAGGGTCCTTTGTCGTTTCGACCGCAGTCAGTGGCATAAGCTAAATGGTTAGGGGTAAAACGGTAAAAGGGGAGGCAGCCCAACAAATCTCTCGTACCCAATACCAATGCATTGTCCTGGACCGGTCAACAAAGCCGATTTATGGATTGTCCTGCAAGCGAACGAGTGTGTGTGCGAGCCCTGTTTTTGCCGGGCATTCGACTGCGTGACGTGCGTGCGCCGGGGCTATTAAATTATTTGTAAACAATTTTTGATATCTGATTTTATGCGCACACATCCACTGCTACGATTGTTTGGCTGTCATAACTTTGAAGAACTTACCACGAAAAATACACCCAAGCAGAGAGAATTCTAACGCTCTCATCTGAGTTGAAAATGTTTTTAGAACTAGAACGACATTTTTATACCCGTGACTCGTAGAGTAAAAGGGTACACTAGATTCGTCGGAAAGTATATAACAGGCAGAAGTAAGCGCTTCCGACCCCATAAAATATATATATTCTTGATCAGGATCACTAGCCGAGTCGATCTAGCCATGTCCGTTTGTCCGTCCGTCCGGATGAACGCTGAGATCTCGGAAACTATAAGAGCTAGGCTATGCCACGCCCACTCTAACGCCCACAAGCCGCCCAAGCCTGTGGCGCCCACAATTTTTCTGCTAGATAAAAAATTTAACTAAAACGTATTGGTCTCGTCAATAGCTATCGATTCATACAAATAAAATTTGCCACTCCCACTCTAAAGCCCAAAACGCTTAAATCTGTCTACCGCCGGTAGGTGGCGCATTTCAATCTCACTTTGCTGCTTGCATATCTCCATTTCCCTTTGGTCCCTTCTGCTGCATAACGGGTAGTTCATAGTCGAGGTACTCGACAATAGCGTTCTTCCTTGTTTAAGCTCAAAATGTTTTCATTGTGCTTGAGTCAAGTTAAGTTGGATCTTAAAATCTGAGTTAATCAAAATTGTTCTTAAAACAAGAACGAAATGTCATACATTTAGCACGTGGTTCTTAAATCAAATTCAATTTGTTCTCAAAAACCAAATAATTTTAAAATTTTCTTAAAGTTAGAACGGAAAGGACTAGAAAAATAACAAAAAGTGAGTTGCATTTCGAGTTGAAATGTTTTTTTTGCGGATTTTTTAAAACGCGTTAGTATCTTTTCGTTTTCACGTGTTTCGCCATACGAGAGTTAGTCGTAAACTAATGGAAAAACATAAAGACTTACAGCTCTGATCGCGCATACATTACCGGTCCCTTTGCTCCCATAATGCGGAATAGTAGCTTTCAGATCCCGCCACAAACGCTCGATTTTTTTGGTATTGGCCTTAGACACAGGATCGACAAAATTAAGGGAGTGGTTAACCGTCATGTGATGAAACCCTTTGTCATCCAAGCAATTAATTGTCCGGACTCACGGTCGATACCTCCAAACACCCATTGGCCCTCTTAGACTAGTCCACAGTTATATTTTCTCCTACCAATCGTAGTTTCATCAACTTCAACGGATGCTCCATTGCCTGCGATAATGCATTTGTTATTTTTTTTAGCCCAATCTATATATGTAAATTTCACGTAGGAAGTTTGAGTAGATGGCAACAGTTTGGGATGCCCAACCGAGTTCTTCCTCCAGAAAAGTAAAGGTTGACCTTTTAAGCTCCCAGGCAATAAACTTGCATATCTCAACATAAGATTAGTGCGCCTTTGCAATAAATGTGTTGCAGTATGCACTTTCCTAAAATAGCGTAGTGTTTTTAAACTTAATAAATAAATGAAAACAATGCAAACCCTAAAATCGCATTGCCTTCTTATTTTCTTCAGTTTGCTACGGGTAGCTTCTTGGTATCGGCGCCGGCATTCCCACATTGGACTCTCACCATCCTTAAAGACAAGGCTGCGTTAGAGTGGGCAAACTTTTTTTTGGATCAATCGATAGGTATTGACGAGACTAATACATTTCGCGGCGAATTTTTTTCAAAATTTTATGCCTAATTTGTTTTGGACGATTTTTATTAATTTCACATAATTTCACGTTCACGAATTTTTAGTTTTCTTTATTTAAACATACATCAAATATATTCTCATAAATATTTATTTATTTAGGATCCAGCCGAAGCAGACGTTGAAAGTACTTAGTCCAATTCTGTGATTCCCGATATGATATGGAGGTGCGGAAAAATGTTAATGGTTAAATAAAAAAAATAACATACAAACTAGATTGTGTACTATTTAATGCTTTACAGATTTAGATTAAATTTGTCTGCAATCACGACTTTTTCATAGATCATGGACTACTATGTTGGTTCCTGTCTATGTTGGCTAAGTCAACAACCGCGATATCTTCAGACTCGCTTTGAAAAGTTGGTCATCGATGGTCACGCGAATTCTTAAGGAATCGCGGTCCATCGAGGGTATTTAACTCGCGGCTGTGGGGCCTGGCGTGCTACAAAAACAATTACACATTTTTGTCACATTATTTAGAATGCTTATCATTTTGACAAGGGATACAAAGCCCTTATGTTTTTTATATCAAAACACTCAAAATAATAGAAAATGCTACTTTATTTTTATAGCAAAACACGTAACTTTGAAATTCGATTACAAGAGAACCATTGCAGACCGCGCCTTTATTTTTTCATGTAAATTCTTAAAAACTCGCGGTCCGTCGAGGACATTTTTTTTTGCTAGTTTTGGGGGTGAGGACCGTTAACTGTAAGAGCCACAGTAATAATCTCTAGAATCTGCATGCCTAATCCCAACTTTCTATCTTTTGTAGTTTCCGAGATCCCAGCGTTCATACGGACGCACAGACAAACGGACAGGGCTAGCTCGAGTAGTAGTCCTGATCAAGAATATATAATCTTTATGGGGTCGGAAACGCTTCCTTCTACCTCTTACATACTGTACGGCGAATCTACTTTATAAGTAACGGGTATAAAAATCAAAGTCCCTAAAAAAATTAAAAAATGTATGATTTGTATTTCATAGTTATCCAGAAGATTGGTTTTATCAATCGGATGTAAAATTAAGTTTCAAAATTAAAAGAGAACCACATCGATAGTCGATAAAAGAGTTTACAAGTTTGGGGTCATAAAAATTTTCAGCTACATTAGATGCGGCGGACGGGGTTCCAGATTTTGGAGTTGGCTTAACTTTCAATTCATTATACCGCCGCCCGACGATGTGACAACTTTTGCAATGACCGAAAACAAAGGCCAAATACAATCAGCTGTAAACAAAAGCCAACCTTCAGCTCTGGAGAGGATTTCAGAGGGAATTTTCAAGCCGGGGGAAGACAAATTAGTTGCAAGTTGCAAGTGGGGCTGTTTCTTCAGAGTTTGTTCAAGTTTCCAGAATCCCCCCGCGCCGCTCTTTATCGGTTCCGTGGGCTTTGTTGAAAGTTCTGTGCAAATGCGAAATAGAATTGGACAAGCAGCCGAACGCCGTTTGGCCACCGAAAAAGTTTTCCCTTGCACTTTCATTACTTTTCTCCCTAAGATAAGCAAAAGCAAAAAAAAAAAAAAACGAATCCACTTTGGCAATGCGCGAATTAGCCAAATAATAAATAAGTGCAGGACAAAAGTGGCTAAGAAATTTCAAACAACAATGAAATTACTCGGCTGGTCGTTGCAAATACTTTTTGCCTAATGCCTGGCAACTTTTCGACCCTTTCAACACTATCCCACACATCGTGGACAAACTTTACTTTGTAGGCGAGTGTGTGTGCCACTTGATGATATTCGAATTTTATTTATGTTTTGCTCTTTACACTTTTTTTCATGGTTTTTTGCATGTCGCCTTTTATAGTTTCCGACCCCAAGGTCCTCACCTTTGGTCACCCGAAATCTAGTCATCATGGCGAGCTGACCAAATTTTCGGTGTCTCTAATTATTTTGGCTGACACTGCATTAGTTTTCTCTGTCGTTGATAAGAAAGTTGCCAGAATACGGAGTGTGGCATGTTCGGCTACAGTTCACTTTTATTGCCCAAGATAGCTGTAAGTTTCCGCTCGCCATTAACTGAAACTTTGGCCCAACTTTGAATACTGCTCATACGTCCTGTGGTGCGAAAGGTCCTTCCCGTCATCAGACCGGCATTTAAATGAAACTTTTGCAGGGGATGTACACACTAGTAACTTGGAAAAAATATCCGAAGGAAGAAGCAGAATCGAAAAATCACATCTTCAAGGTTCTTAACGAATGTTTCATGAACTTCCTGGAAGGGCGAGCACGGCGGAAAAAATAATATTAATGAAGATATTAAATGGAATTTTAAAAACTAGAATGCATTTGAATTTTGCTGAAAATAGCCCAATCGTTTACCTCTTTAAGTTTTTGGTGTGTAAATTATAGAGTGACATATGTATAAATAAAGATTATCTTAATATAATAATTTAATTGATTGAAAAGGCGTGAACCATTTCTGTTCACAAACCGAAGATGACCCATATAGGCGCCATTTTCTTGCCGTGCACTAGACGCCCGCCTAAGTGCTGCGCTAACTTCATTTGCGCGCGGCAACGCGTCGTATGCGTAATGCCGGATCCCAGGACTCGCAGTCCCGCGTCTAAACAAACAGCAGGGAAGTGCGCTGAAGTGGAGGATTGGGATCGGGCCGGGGGGTTATGAATGCGACTTTGACTGCGATGCGTTTAGTTGAGCGGAAGTCGAGTGCTTCGGCAATTTGTAGCAAACTCTTAATGCAGCTGCAGACCCTTTGTTTGGCAGGATCGAGCGGAGTTCAGTCTGAGTTGAAGGGATATGCGGTAAATGAATGAATTAGGAAGCCAAATCCCGGATAAGCTTAAGTGTGTGGCATGCTCCAGGCAAGGGCTCGGGCCTTGAGTTCCTTTCGCCAAGTATTTGGTTTGGATTGGCTTGGCTCAGCTTATGCATTTGAGGAAAGCTTATAGCGATTCGGAAATTATTTGAAAGAGACTCAGCACAGGGGCGCAGACAGTCCTCTGCTCGCAAGGGCTTATTACTACTAGTTGACATTTTCCTTAAATTGTCTTTTATTTTAACTTTACTTTTATGTCACTTTGTTCTACATGTTAGAAATGGTACTTATCTTTCTTCTAACTTATATCTATATACATAAAGATAACCCTAAACTAAGAACCAACGCACGGCCAAATCCATTTAAGTACACTATTGATTTGTCTTATTCGAAACTGTAAACTGTGAAAAGATTTGCTCAGATATTGTGGGACTCCTTATCTGGCCCCAATCGCTTTAAATTAGGAAAGACGTTTAAATCGACGTTTTAAATTAAAAAATAGGCCCCAAGCCCAAAAAGGCAGTTTACGCAGATTAAGAAAACGACCTTCTGTAAAATTAATCCTGAAACTTCCGCAGTTCATTTGATGGCCTGGTATCTTCAAAACAATGAAATGTGGCTTCGAAATTTTGACGTCGATCTATCAGATGACTTAATTGGCTCCCTAATCAGTAATGGTTTTGTGCATCTTTATGTCCAGCTCTTTTACGCGTCGTTGAAAACAAATATTTCCATCTCTCTCTTGCTTGCACCTCGCTCTGCTTCCTTAAAGAGATTATATGACCAACTTTTTTGTATAATAATTTAAAGTTCGTATATCCATATACCAAGTGGTAATTGCATTATGATAAAAAAATGACAAAAATACATATCCAATTTTTTTGTACGAGCAACATCTCTCATTCTTCTTTGCATGGAATGCAATAAATTGATTTAAATATGACTACATTTGCTCAGATTGCCTCACCGCCACAGAAACTGCGGAATACCCTGCTAGTATTCTATAATGGCCTAACTTCAATTTAAAATGCTGAAGAATTTCATTTTAATATTTTTTATGAACCCTTACGCATCGCGTATAATAGCATACTTTACAAATTACCATATCAAGAATTGATATTCACACAGTCAAATTAATCTATTCTCATCTTATGATTTAATAATTTGTGCCCTGTTAGTTGCTTAAATAAGTTGCATTTATTTAAAATTATGAATTCACTATTTTTGGCGCAATTTACCCATTACTTGCATTTAATTTTGAGTCCTTCAATCACTGTTTGCACATTCTGTAAATATTCATTGCATTCCACCAAGCTATTCCGTCTGTTTCGCCGAAGGAAAAATACTCATTGCTGCCATGTTTCCCACATCTGCTTTCGCCTTTCCCTTTGTGAGGTAACTTTAACGTGTTTTGCTTTTGTTTTCGGCTTCATTACATTGAAGTTTTGTTTTGCCCTGCCATTGCCTTCAGTTGGTTTTTATTGTCTGCATTTCTTTTTTTTTAGGTATTTTCTAGTCGTTTTTCATGCTTGTGGAAATTAAGCTTTGAAAAATGACTGGACACACAGAGTCACACAATGCCACTGCTGCACACATAAGTATTTGTGAAATTACTTTCATTTGTGTGTGCTTCGTTTGGCCTGTTATTGTCGAAGGAGTAGCCTGGCAACTGGTTTAGGTCCTGCCGATCCTTACACTATCCTCCTACTCCGCCGCTCCCTTTTTGTGGCTTTCGGGTAAAGCATTTTTATTTATATTTAGTTCTTCTCTCGACGCTTTTCCTGGGCCATTATCAAAGTTCCCTTCCTTTCAGCATTTGTGAATTACAAAAATGAAATTAAGTTCACACTTTGTCATGTGGGGACATTTACGGTTTTTAATTGTTTGTGCGCTGCGTTAAGGACTTGAGCTGGAGTGCTGGCGAGATGGGAAAAGTGCAGTAAGTGGGGAAATGTTGCCTACTTTTCGGAGCTAAAATGAGTAATGAAAGCCCTCGTCCTGTGTATATTTATAATTTCGTTAAATATTTTTCCATGTGTGTGTCCTTTTCTAATTAGAAATTATTCCTGGCATTAAGTGAGGCACCCTTCAGTGGGCAGGCCACTTCAACTTGAACTTCCCAGGCCGCATCCTTGATGTTTCTAGACGAGTACTAGGATATAAGTGTGCCGGAGAGCTTCAGGGCTGCAATACAATTCTCCCGCATCGACTGCACTTATAACAAAAGATTTAAATAAATATAATTTTACTTTGCCTCATTTTAAATTTAAATATTATAATTTTTTATAAGGTACAGAAAAGTACCCAGTACATCACATCTATACATTTCATAATCTGTTCGTCCAAGCTTTTACAATCTTCCACTACTATTTTATTAAAAAATAGATTACTTTTTAGTAGTGTTTTACAGGGTTCAATCGTGTGTAATTTTCGGATGTATGTGTTTAATCCGTTGGAGAGTTTTCAAGTTGGTCTGTGAACTTTTTCTGTTTCTCCTATTCTCTGCTTCTTGTAATTTTTTTTTTCTTATAGTTTTTTTACGTTAGGTGGCTCATGAAGTTGTAATCGCATTTGGAAAGGAAACCAATTTTGAAACCGATTTACATTCGCTTGCTTTTTTCGGAGATGATATGGGGGGAAATGCGGTGATTTAAAGATGGTGGGCTTATCTGATGCCTCTGTCATAATATATGACAAAGTTTTTAGTTTGAGTTTCAGACACGAAACAAAATTATGGTGGAATGCTTCCTGAAAATAAAAGCCACAATTAAATAAAAAATAGAAGTTTCGTATGTATGTTTAAATGACATCTTTAAAAGAAAAGAACAATTTTACCAACATAAATGGTTAACCCTCTGTATATGCATAATAAATAATATTGTAATACGGTTTACCTAATGTTACTAAAATATTTCTGAAGATTTTTTTTTTATTGAAATAAATTGCGAGTACGACGTATAGAAATCATATGTTAAAGGGTCTTTAAATAAGACATTTTGGAAGCGATTTCACATCAATTGAGTACCGTGCATCTAAATCAAAGCCAAATTAGCCCTACCATAAGGAAGTGATAAGAATCACAAGCCGAGTCGATCTGGCAATGTCCGTCTGGCTGTCTGCCCGAATGTGATGACGGTAACTATATGAGCTAAAAACTTTAGATTAAATTATTAAGTTTCTAAGGCTTCCTGCGCAGCGCAAGTACGTTTTTTCGGAATACCGTGACCAATTTAGCGCCCACAAACGCACATAACCCTATATCTGTGTGGTGCCCATTTTTTATATTTTTGGTATAATAATTGGATAATAGATCCATTTTGAACCAATAGAGATAACTAAGTAATTAAAGCCGCATACGATTATTCAGTCTTTGAAATGAGTCAGCGAGAACGCTTAAATGATGCCTACATAGAAATCAAAAAGTTCAAAAAGTGCCATCATATCAAATAAATTTTATTCAACCAAAAAAAATGGTATCTTTTCATTTTGAAAAATGGTTACAAACACAATCTTTTTTAACATTTTTAATAATTTGTATCTGAGGCGTTTATCATAGTATGCCCACACATACATTTGGTAAATCCATTAGACAAATCATTTTGGCACTATAATAACTAGATTCTAATTCTGCATGCCGCATAGAGACAATAAAAAACATCATCAACATCATCAACAAATTAAATAGATCCTCATTTTCCCTCATTGCTAATGCCGTAATTTTGTTCAGCAGTGTGTATTTTTTATATAATTAGCTTAGTGTGCTTTTCGGAAAGCTCTCCAGTTGTCAAAAACTGGTGTTCGATTATATCTTTTCAATGCACCAATATTTTATTGACTGCCGAGTTAAATTTCTTTAGTGGATACAATTCCTCTAAGAGTGATTAAATAATTTCATTGCTAATTCCTTTGGTTCGAGTTAGTGCTTCATGATTTTCAAAAAATGTTCTCAAAGTCATAAAAAAGAATAAAACATGGTAATTTGTTAGAGAAAACAACATTTTTTACGACGAAGTTCTGCAATTTTTCAATTTCTTACTGGATTGTGTATTCTTCCAATCCTAGTATTGCTCTGTAAGAAGGCTCAGAAGACTCAGATTTCTCAATATTCTTAAGTAAACATTTCTTTAAGATATTAAAAAAAAATAGATACCACAAAAAAATTATTACTGCTTAAGAATGTCCTTTTAAAGAAGGGTGTTTTTCTCTTAACTGTTAATGTTACATCTTTATTAAAATTTAGGTCTATTGCTAGGGATATTTGTATCTGGATGTGCCATTCCTTAAATCCACAATTAAAATTCAATGGCAATATAGTACATGTCTCCTCACACTTAGGAATATTTTTCTGAGTGCATCCACCGAGTTATAGCTACGCTACCGGGCCAGAGTATTACCTAACTCCTGCCTTGGTCTTGGTCGCTTCCCTTTTTCCATTCCATGAGGCAACAATTACACTTGCCCTGGCACCCGGCATGATGACTTGGCTTTGCTTTCAATTTGGATGCACTTGCCAAGAGCATCGAAAGCCCCAAAAAACCCACGAAGAAAAATGGAAAACAAAAAGGCTTGCCTTTCCTTGCCGACAAATGGAAAATGAAAAACCAAACCAAAGCAAACCGAACTTTTTTTTGATATTTGTTTTTGGCCCCAAGACTGTTTTGGCATCGGTGGATGTGGTCAGAGATTAGTTTGAGATTACAGAACACACAACCACAACCCATATAGAACGGAGCGTAATAAAATGGGATAAAATTAGTAAGGACGACGAGATAGAAGCTTCAGACAATTTTTTTAATGTCAAATGGAACGGAAATCGATAAGGACACAACAATTTGTAGCCATGTGTCGGGTGGCTGATGCTATTCACTTCCAAAGGCCCAACAATTTTCAAAGGATCCCCCAGGAATGGATGCTGTTAGGTGTGGCCACAAGAAAATTTAATTGCACAGTGGAATGAATTATGAATTGATGAAATTTCGCTTTCCGACTAGTAATTGAAACGGCGAGCGAAGCACGCCGTACTCCCCGATTCGATGGCCATTTAGTGCCCCCGACATGGCCAACATCAGCTGTTGCTACACGGCTCAACATAGCTTTTCCACACCCGTCTCCCCCGTCTCGGCTTTTCATACGCAAATATTTAAATTTAGGAGCTGGGGAATGGGAGGTGCTCGGCCAACTTCAGAGCAATCCAGACCACTTCTCAGCCTGTTGCGTGCGGCATCCACAAATAAAACCCCAAGCCCGCCTCTCTGATTCCTACCTCTTTGTGGCTGCCTAACAATGCCTGGAAATGATTAATTTATTTGAATTTACGCTTATTGCCGTTCTAACAAAATTTTTATTTATGTCCCTTATCCGGAGAAGCGGTGCCGATAATTTGTCAAAAAGTCGTAAATTATAATAATATTAAACCACTAGAATCAGACACAAACGTTGAGCTCAGCGTGGAAAATAAGAAAAGATGGTGGTTTCTTCTGTATCTTTAAGAAGTAACATTCTTACTTGTATGAGTTATTTAATTTCCTTAAGCCTAAACATGTTTACGATTTTTTGAAGTTTGTGGCCGTTAACGTGAGCGTGTAAAACTTTTTTTTCGAGTCAATCAATAGGTATTGATGAGAACAATAAATTTCAGTTAATTTAGTTTATTCTAGCATTAAAACTGTAGGAGCCACAGTCTTGGCCGGTTTGTGGGCGCTAGAGTGGGCGTGGCACTCTGCTGAAACGAACTTGCGCTGCGCAGGAGTCTCAGGAACTTGCATGCCTAATCCCAGTATTGTAGCTCTTATAGTTTCCGAGATCTCAGCGTTCATACGGACAGACAGACATGGCTAGATCGACTCGGCCAGTGATCCTGATCAAGAATATATGTACTTTATGGGGTCGGAAACGCTTCCTTCTGCCTGTTACATACTTTCCGACGAATCTAGTATACCCCTTTACTCTACGAGTAACGGCTATAATAACAAAAAAACATTTATAGAAAAAGGTAGCATTGGGACTCGAACCTGCGTCGATTGTTACGGATACAGCAGCCCGGCCGCTGACATCTTCTGAAATGTAATATTGCGGTACGACAGATCGAGCCAAAACAAATATATCTATTTTTCAGAAAACATTTATATTTTTAAGGGTAAGAACCATTTTAGGGTTGGGTATTAATTTCTTGAAATGGTAATGCAAAACAATTTTATTTTTGTATTAGCCTTTCTATTTATCAGAAAAAAGTTTCTTGATTTAAGAACTAAGATAAGGATATAGGACGATTTTAAGTTTATGATAACCATTAAACGCTTTCTTGATTTGAGGCAAACTTCCTTGACTTTAGAAAAAAAATTCTTGTATTTAGAAAAAAAAATTTTATGTTGGTTTTCTAAAATTTAAGCCAATTTTGATATCGAGCATAATTTCTCTTAAATCAAAGCGATTTTTTAACCTTTTTCGGTGCATGCGAGGACGCCCAAAGTAAGCAATTGGATTGCTCGTCTCATAACCCAAATTTTTTTCTGATTTTGTTTTTGCAGCCTCTGTTTAAAGATTTATACATACATGGATGATTTATACTCACTAATGGATTTCACTTGGCGATGTCCTGCCAGAATTCAATATTATCAATTACTCTCCTTCACAGTCGCTGAAGAGTCTGCCTGAAAAAGCAAGAAGGGAAAAGAAAAAAATTGAGCAAAATTAATTATGGCCTAGTAAGCAACATTTCCACGCCATTTTCAAGATGCCTGGAATTTATTGTATTGTGTTTCTTTTGCATTTCGTTGCGTAGCTACTTTATTGATATTCCTCTTCAGGTGGAGTGAAATGCGGTTGAAAAGTAAAATAAAACAAATAACTCCGTTGCAAGTTCAAACGGCGCTCGCATAAAACCAACTAATTTGCGCTCTTTACCATGCAAAGGTCCTCCGAAAGACGACAAATAGAGGAGGAAAGCACGGGAAATATAAGAAAGGGCGATGCGGAAATGGCTGTCAATAAAATAAATGAGCGCCATTAGCAGCGGAAAATGATAAACACTTTAGAGTGTGTGGCCGGCGAGCATAAAACAGACACTAAGACCATGCCCACTTTCGACAGCACAAAAAACAAGAAGGAATGCTATAGTTGACGGCCTCGACTATTACATACCCGTTACTCAGCTAAATGTATGGCGAGGCAGATGGAGGTATGCATGCTGCAAATATGCTGTTTCTCTTTAATGAGTGGTCCGATCCAAACAGTTTTTGGCATGTAGGGTGTATGTAGGGTCGGAAAGTTTCCTTTTACTTTTACCCTACCAGTAAAGGTTATAACAACGCAGTGTCGACTATCAGATACCCGTTAATCAGTTAAGGTCAGTGGAAGGGGTATGGAAGTATACGTGCAGCGGCTTGTGAGCGTGGTTAACTTTTCTTGGGTCAATCGTTAATTATTGACGAAACCAATATAATTCAGTTAGGATTTTTATTCTAGCACCAAATATGTGGGCGCAACAGCTTTAGGCGGCTTGTGGGCGTTAAAGTGGGTGAGGCAGCCTGCTAAAACAAACTTTAGCCGCGCCAGAATCCGTTTATACGGACGGACTGACACACGATCAGACAGACGGCCATGGCTAGATTGAGTCGGCTAGTGATCCTGATCAAGAATATTTCAGAATAATTCTATCTTGCACATATTTTTTGGTACCTTTTACCGTTTACGAATATCTGGCAAAAATACTGCAGTGAAAGGAATATATAAAGAAGTCGCAACTGAGAAAGACAAAATGCAAAACATTGGCTACCAAAAATAGCGCGGAATGCCAGGGACTGATACAAAAGATTTTGTTTGCCTATGAAAATTGACTCATGTCTGGTATTCACATGGCTGATAACAGGAGCACTGTGAAATTGTAATTGTCAGATCATTTTTACTCTGTTCCGAAGTTTTGAGCTTATAAATAAAATGAGAGCCCTAGAAGGGGAAACGATTCAAAAATGCAGAGCAGTGCCCCGAAAAATGAAGCAAGCAAAACATCAGTATGGATATTGTCGGGAATTACAGGAAAAGCTGGCTGACTGCCGAAACAGAGAGAGTCGAGAAAGCGAACTTGGCAGCTGAGGCCAACAAAAGGCTAAAGAAAACAGACACACCAGTTTCGTCCCGCAAAAGCGGACTGCCTCTAGCCCGGCCGAGCAAGAGGCATCTAAAAAGCCGAAAAGTAAAGAAACGAAGGACGGCTTTAAAACAGTGACTCGGAAGAAAGGAAAACTCACATCATCCCATACAGAGGGAAAGAAAGTCCCTGCATGCTAAACACGACTGGGAAGCTACTGGAAAAGCTTATCAAGCCCCGACTAGCTGCAGATGTCGAAGCATCAGGTGGCCTCTCTCGCAGGCAATACGGTTTCCGACCAAGAAGGTCCACAATACAGGAAGTCGTTAATGCAGCACTGGCAAGCCAAGTGGGCATCCAGACCCATTGTACTTTTGGCGACACTAGACGTCAAAAGTGCGTCAGATGGTCGGGCATGATCGATTCGATAAACAGACGTTTCCATATCTCAGAGTACCTGATGCGGCTAATAGACAGCTATCTACGGAATCGACAAGAGGAGGCGAAAAATTGATGGACATCACCTCGGGAGCAGCTCAAGGATCCATACTACGACCGGAACTGTGAAATATCAGTTATGACGATATCCTCTGACGATAAAACAGAGCTATTGTTGGTCACCATAAAGCTTGGGTCAGGCTGGACTCAAAACTGATCTTTGGACCACAAATTAATAACGCTAGAACCAAGTCTGCAGAGACCACAATGTCCCTTAGAAGACTAATGGCAAACATCGATGGACCAATACCATCAATACGAAAAAATACTCCATTTTTCTGTATGAATGTGGAGTGTGGGCTGATTTGCTAAAAACAAATTGTAGACTGAAAGCATTTTTGGCTTTAAAAAGAACCTCTGCCTTACAAATAATAAGCGTATATCGCACGGTGTCGTGTGCTACAGCACTGGTCTTAGCATGCGAGATCCCGATAGACTTGCTAGTCAAAGAACGCAAGAGCCTGTTCGACCTGCGACAAGCTGGAGAAGCATCTAGACAATCGATTTTGGACCTAATAAGAGAGACCCTCAATATCTGGCAAGAAAGATGGGAACGCGAAAGCAATGGAAGATGGACAAGAAGACTTATCCCCGACTTTAAAAGCTGGGTGGAGAGACAACACTGTGACTGCTACGTTACCCAAGCGCTCATAGGTCACGGCTACTTCAATTTCTTTCTAAGCAAAATGGTGAAAAGCACGGAAGCCAGCTGTATTTACGCTGATTCTGAGGCCGACAACGCAGAATAGCAACGAAATATTTTGTCAAGAGCAATCGGACAGACTACGCCGGAAACTATAGTCCTCAAGATGTGCGAGAGGGAAGAGAACTGGAGGGCAGTAGCCGCCCTTATCGGAGACATTCTGCGCTTCAAGAAAAGGGACCTTGATGAAAGGGTATGAAAGGGCAGGCTGGTCGCAGACCATCAGACGGGCTCTGGGGACCGCCTTTCCTTGGGTGCCAATGAACATCTACTGTGGTATATATTGGCATTTAAGTAGAGACGAGCCTTAGAGCTTTGTATAAGTAGATGATCAACGCGCACTACGCGCAAGAGGCCCCACTTTGAAGTAATGCGGAAGCTTTTCCGAAGTGGATAAAGGCAGCCCAAAAAAAAATAATCAACATACCACAATTCCAGGCTCACTTGGCCAAATTACAACCCGAAAATTACCAAAACTCTCCTAAAATGCAAGAGAGAAGACATTTCCCCTCTTATAAATACTACTCAGCAACCACGACTACTGCCGCAGCTGTAAGCAGGTAGACCAAGAGGAGAGCATTGTACACCTCCTATGCTTCTGCCCAGCGCACAACCTCAAACGTCTTCAAACCCCAGGAAGCTACACACTTCTGAACCTTCCTAAAAAGTACAAACTGGTTCGAGAAACCCAATAATCCATGAGCTAGGGAAAAAGTGGGAGGATTAGTTTCTAGTCTCCAACCATAACTACCTAATTTAACATTATTATTGCTAATATTATTACTATTGTTATTATAATTATTATTATCTTTATTTCTTTATTATGCGCTTTAAGACAGTTATTATTATAATTATTTGTATTATGCGCTTTTAGAAAGGACCGTCAAGTCAGTATGCGTCGCATGTGCATCTCAACTGACCTTCTTTTCATATGGAATGATATGCCACAGCTTGTTACAACTTAAACACTATGAAAATCTGTAACTCAAACTCAAACAATAAAATCAGTTTTTATACAGAACTCAAACGGTGAAGGGTGTTTTTCCTTAGTACGGATAACAACAGCTTTGGCGCTTTCGATTTGTCATAGAATTTGGTAAAGTTGCATTTAACATTTAAAGGACGCTAATCTTTTGCATCACTTGCTCAAAATAACTTATACAATTTTTCTTTTGGTACTAAAACTCAAAAGAAACTAGCTATTACGAAAAAAGGCTAGACAATTTTGACTTTGGTAACTTTTATGGAAAATAACTCCGATAATTCGAGTCCGATCACATAAAGTCATATATCTTCGGAAAGGTACTTCTATTAACATTCAGATAGTGCTTATTGCCAAAATGTTTGAAAATCGCATTCTGAGATACGCATAACCTCTTCAATACAGGAACATATTAAAAACAGAATATGCCAAGTACGATACTTTGGAAAATTTTTTGATTGACACCAGCGTGCCCAAATTAGTTTAAACAAGGAAGAACGCTAAAGTCGAGTACCTCGACTGTCAGATACCCGTTACTCAGCTAAAGGGACCAAAGGGAAATGGAGATATGCAAGCAGCAAAGCGAGATTGAAATGCGCCACCTATCAGGGGTAGACAGACTTAAGCGATATGGGCGTGGCAAATTTGTTTGGATCAATCGATAGGTATTGACGAGAGCAATACATTTCAGTTAAAATTTTTATTCTAGCATTAAAACTGTAGGAGCCACAGTTTTGGGCGGCTTGTGGGCGTTAGAGTGGGCGTGGCACTCTGCTGAAACAAACTTGCGCTGCGTAAGAAGCTCAGGAATCTGCACGCCAAATCTCAATAGCCTAGCTCTTATAGTTTCCGAGATCTCAGCGTTCATACGGACAGGCGGACAGACGGACAGACGGACAGACGGACATGGCTAGATCGACTCGGCTAGTGATCCTGATCAAGAATATATATACTTTATGGGGTCGGAAACGCTTCCTTCTGCCTGTTACATACTTTCCGACGAATCTAGTATACCCTTTTACTCTACGAGTAACGGGTATAAACATTCGGGACTTAAGCTGAACTATTTTCTCAGTAAGCTTAATAACGCTAGCTTACAGCGAAAACAGTTCACCCTTAAACCCAGCGTTATTAACAATGTAAGAGCTATAATTGTACTTTAAAATTCGATTTGAAGTAAATGTTAAAGAGTTGCCGTGTCTTTTAAACAAAGTAAGGTGACAACTCCGATTTTCAGCACTTCAACAGCCTCGAGGTTGTTGAATTGCTGAAACTTCTTAAAATGGAGAGCTGATTAACAGCTGATTAAAACTCAACAATTTAGCAATTCCCCAGTTGAGGGAACACTTAGACTATCTAACATAAACTCATTCGGCCCTCTCTAGCAAAACATTCAGCTTTTACCAACACGGGCATTTTCTATTGTAGCGAGCCGAATAAGTCACAAGAGAAACCGCTTCAGTTGACGGCCTCGACTATCAGATACCCGTTACTCAGCTAAGGGGAGTGCAAGGGAGATGGAGATATTCAAGCAGAAAAGCGACTTTTCCAATATTGCACACCCCGCCACTGCGTTTACTTTGTAATGAATGGTCCGATTGTAACAATTTTTGGCATGAAGATAGATATTGATAATCACACCAAATTGCATTTACAAAATGCTAAAAAGTGTGTGCGCTAGACAGGTTTAAGCGTTATGGGCGATAGAGTGGGCCCACACTGCTGCGCTCATAAATCTACAAGCCAAGGCCCAACTTTCTAGCTACTACACTTTCCGAGATCTCAGCGTTCATATGGATGGATAGGGACAGACGAACATGGCTAGATCGACTCGACCTACTCTATAGGTTCGGAAACACTTCCTTCTACCTGTTACATACTTTTCGACGAATCTTATAGGCGCTTTCCCCTTTTTACAGTGCCACTTTGAAGAATAAGTCGCGCATTTGTCAATGTGTGCCATATGATTATATATTATTTATTTATTTATTTAACAAATTAAGTTTATCATATAATGTTAAACTTAATACTATATTACCGAGCACTGGCTGCGGAGGCCTTGTACATGCGTTTTTTTTATACCCTTGCAGAGGGTATATTGATTTCAGTCAGAAGTTTGCAACGCAGTGAAGGAGACGTTTCCGACCCCATAAAGTATATATATTCTTGATCAGCATGACTAGACGAGTCGATCTAGCCATGTCCGTCTGTCCGTCTGTCCGTCCGTTTCTACGCAAACTAGTCTCTCAGTTTTAAAGCTATCGGGCTGAAACTTTCCCAAAAGTCTTATATCTTTTGCAGGTAGTATATAAGTCGGAACCAGCCGGATCGGACAACTGTATCTTATAGCTCCCATAGGAATATTCGGACAAAAAAATTAAAAAAAATTATATCTTTGGTGTTTTTTAGCATATAACCTCCTAAGCTTGGAACTAACATTTTTTAATTTGTTTGGAATTTTGAATTAAATTTTATCGAAATCGGACGACTATATCATATAGCTGCCATAGGAACGATCGGAAAATTTGTGGAAAAATAATATGAAATAAATTATAGCTTCGGTGTTTTTCAACATATAACCTCCAACGCTTGGAAATAACATTTTTTAATTAGTTCTGAATTTCGAACTTAATTTTATCAAAATCGGACGAATATATCATATAGCTGCCATAGGAACGATCGGAAAATTGGTAGGAAAATAATATGAAACAAATTATAGCTTCGGTGTTTTTTAACATATAACCTCCTAGGCTTGGAAATAACATTTTTTAATTAGTTCTGAATTTTGAATTTAATTTTATCAAAATCGGACGACTATATCATATAGCTGCCATAGGAACGATCGGAAAATTGGTAGGAAAATAATATGAAACAAATTATAGCATCGGTGTTTTTTGACATATTATCTTATACTATTGGGAATATCATTTTTTGTGTTTTTTTAATATAATAATTATAACTGCAAGGGTATATAAGCTTCGGCTTGCCGAAGCTAACTTCCTTTCTTGTTTTTTTTTATTTTTAAGATGACCACAAGGGTAGAAATCATTACGACGAGGACACGGCCTTTTTTTTCCCCCTCTACTTCAAGGACGCATAACTCGATGAAAAAAAAATTTTTTTTTTTTTAATTTTATTTTATGTACTCTTCTAAGTTAAATAAACAAATGATAAAAAACCCGACACTAAAAATAGCAATTGTTTAGTTTTAATTAATTGTTAAAAAAGGCTCGAAACTAGAGCCTCTAGACTAGAATACCCCTCTTAAATGTAAGCCTAGAGGCGAAGGTAATTCCTAGGAATTTTAAATGATCGGCTTATTGAATGATTTTGTTGTTAAATACAATTTCGGGAACGTTGCAATTTTGTTTTCGGCAAATATGTAAGACCTGACATTTTTCAATGGAAAGAGATGCCCCAGAGGAAGCGCCCCACTGTTCCAGCTCGTCCAGAACGTTTGAGAAGGTATCTTTAACGGAAATGAGATCTACAGTTAAATGGAAATGTCTCTGTGTCTGTGAAAAATTAAAGATATTTGGTCAAAAGATATCATAAAGAGTACCACCAAAAGAGGAGACCCCTGAGGAATGCCATTGTGGAGCTTGATTTGATGTTGAGTTATTTACTCGGACCCTGAAAGTTCTGTTGGTCATGAAGCCTGATAAGGTTATAAAGTCTTGGACAAACGCCCCAGAGTTCAAGTTAGTATAACATTGAATGTAACCCCACATGATCAAAAGCCTTTTCAAAATCTGTAGCCAGAATGGATACTTAATTTTATGTAGAGAGGGCCTTCGACGCGAAGTGTTGAAATCTCAACAGAGCATCCATAGTACTGTGACTCTTTTTGAATGCAACTTGGTAGTGAGAGATACGGCTTTTTTGGGTGGTAAGCCACATGAGTCTGCGTGCAATTATTTTCCCGAATGTTTTACCTAGGCAAGAGACAAGTGAAATGGGACGGAAGCTCTTGATTTCTTGATTAGTTTTGTTAGGCTTGGGTATAGGGATTACAGTGGCTGACTTTCAGTTATATGGATAGGATCCTGTTTGGAGCATTGTGTTAAAGACCTCTAAAAGTTTATCTTTAACAGCTGATGGTAGGTTTTTAAGCATGGGATACGATATTCTGTCAAAGCCGGGACTTTTTCCCTTTGCCGTTTTGATTGCGATTTCTAATTCCAGTTCTGTACAACTTAAGTCAAGTTGCCTCGCGGAAAGAGATGTGGAATTGGGTTGGTAGGTGTGGTTTAAATAGGTATGCTTTGATTGACAGTACTGCTGAGAGAAGTTGTGGTCGGCCGAGTACTCTGACCAAGTATCTCCAAATTGCTCTGCTATTTTCTTCGGACAGGTAAGAAGACCAGTTTCCGTTTTTAAATATTTTATGGGGGTGGGGGTACTCCAGCTAGGCGCTTGACATCGGACCATATCTTTATGGGGGTAGTGGAAGGTAAGATTCGGAAAGTAAAGTTTTGAAAGCAGGTGCGTTTGGCAGCTAGTGCAACCTTTTTGAAGCAAGCGTTGGCTCTTTTGTAGAGTAAAAGATTCGGAATTGTTAGGTCCGATTTGTACTCGTGAAAAATATCTTGTTTTTCGTCCCTAAGCTCCTGGAGGAAAGTCCAAACATTTTTTTTAGAAGTTGCAGTTGATTTGATCTTAGTTTATATCAATAAAAAATTTGATCTTATTCCACATAAATACTTGTCTATTTGGAAAACAAAGCTTTTTGCACTTACGTGACATATTTTGGGCAAGTCTTTCCTTCTTATGGAACATTTTAAGTATTCTTGTTGTAGGTAAGAGAAACAACTTATTAGAATAGTAGAAAAGAACATAATAATTGAAACTGCATTAAGGAAAGAAATACACGAGTAGTAAGTAAGAGTCGAACGCTAGGTGACGTATGTATAAGAAACTGGAACATTTTTTTCCAGCTTCAGTCGAAGATATTCGATTACAGAGTGCTACTTGAGAACATTTTAGAAAGTGTACTTATTTAGTTGAGTGTACAAGCAATTGTTGTCAAAAAATTTGATATCAGAACTTTTGTATGCGGTAGCACCTTCGTCACGACCCCTTACCTCGTTAAGAGGTGTTTTTATTTAATATCAGCAGTACTTGTTTTAAACATCAATCATATTATTGGTTAACTTTCCTAAAGGTCGTAGAACTGATGTTTCCGATATGGAACTGTTTAAAACATTTTAAATGATTCCATGACCCTAAAATAGAGCTTGGATTCTCACAAACAAAATGCAGTGTTCAGTCAGACTTAGTTTTTCTGATCTGGCCCTTGTTTTGTTGCCGTTAAAAAAACGGACTAAAAAATAGATTTAAAAAACTTTTGTCAATAATTTAAAATTTACGTTAAGCGTGGATAGCATTTTAAAATATCTTTCTAGCGACATATAGTTCAGGCCTGCAGCTACACTAAAGCCCAGTACTCACATCGACGAAAACAGCTAGCTAACCATAGGACACGCGGCTAACGCTTTTCGTCGGGTCTGTTTTTCAGCGCGGTACTCAGATGAGCTAAGGAAATACCAGAAAAAATACCAGATTCAGCGACATAAACATAAATGGAATGTTTTACGAATGTATTTATTTATGTAAATAAGTAGTCTAAAGCTTCCTTCTCGTCCCACGGATGCTTCGCCATCTTTCCAGCGCCATCTGTGTTCCAGCTCCTTATTCACGAACACCGCCAAAGATTAAATTTCTTATTTTTTGGGCCGCGGCTAACGGCGTTCATTGAAATTCACTCGCTAAATCGGGTATTTTTTCTGGAATTTCCTTAGCTCATCTGAGTACCGCGCAGAAAAACACACCTGACGAAAAGCGTTAGCCGCGGATTTGCCTCTCTCTCACTCCTATGGTTAGCTCGCGGTGAGTACTAGGCTTTAAATTGCTCCAATTAATTTTTTTTTCGCTTGGCAACAAACCCAGCTGCTTGATAGTAAGACCATGCTAAATGCATTGTGGGTGAACTTTGAATACTGCGGTCACACCACACAGAATAAGATTTTTCTACTAGTGAAACTCTTAGCCGATCTGAGTACTAGGCTTAATTCACAAGTTACGAGCGTACGAAATGTAGGTACTTATAGCTGTTTTTCCGCTAACCAGCTGGTTTTTCCAAAAGTGGCAGAACTTAAGTTTCTTAAATTGACCTGTTTAACACCATTTAAATATTTGCAAGAACTTAAAATAGAGCTTGGATACGCATACCCCATAAAGTATATATATTCTTGATCAGGATCACTAGCCGCGTCGATCCAGCCATGTCCGTCTGTCTGACTGTCCGTCTGTCCGTTTGAACGCTGTGATCTTGGAAACTATAAGGCAAGAGTGTTGGGACTCAGCATGTAGATTCTTGGGCTTCTTGCGCAGCGCAAGTATGTTTTAGCAGGGTGCCACGACCACTCTAACGCCCGCAAACGACTACAACACTAAAACCCGTCTAGCGCCCAAATTTTTTCTTATTATAAGTACCTACTTACATGCCAAAAATTATTGCAATCAGACTATTCATTACAAAGTTATAGCCAAATAATTTTCAATATTTTGCAATTCAATCGAGATTGCACACCACATGCAGCAAATAAGCTGTTTTCACTAATACGCCTCCAAGCCGCTAGGGGCGCGGTAGGTCAAGTGGAGCTATAGAAGAAGATAGGTGGCGCTATTAACTTGGTTTATTAGTGAAAAAAGAAGAGCTTCTTCAAGCTCTCCATCCCTCTCGCACTTCCTAAAGCTGACTAACGGGTATCCAATAGTCGAGGCCGTCGACTATAGCGTATTCTCTTGTTGTTAATTAATAAGTCAAAAGTGTTCATAAGTCAAGAGTTGAAAAGTTTCAAGGGCTGTACAGCTTAAAATAAATAAAAAAAATAAAAATAAATAAATCGTTAGAGCCGTAGCCATTTCCGTCTGTCCGATTGACCGTCTGTCCGTCGTTCCTTATGAACGCTGAGATCTCGGAAACTATAATTGATAGAAAATCGGGATTAGGCATGCAGATCTTAGATCCACGCCCGCTTTAAGGCCTACAAATGCCCATAACGCTAAAACTCGTCTAGCACCCACATTTTTTTATCGTTTATAAAAACTTAAATACGTTTTTGTTTTGACTATTAATATACATCTACATGCCAACATATTTTCAAATCAGACCATTCATTAAAAAGTTAAAACCGAATAAAGTGTGAAATTGGAAACAGTCGCTTTGCTGCGTTCCCCAAGGGAGAATCTACTTTGATTGCATGCAGGCTCCGAGATTCCGTTCGGAAGATTGACTCATTTGCCCATTTTTAAACAAACTGTCTCCAGCTAAAATAAGTTTCCTTTTTCGCCACCCAATGATGGCCGCCCACTAGCCACCCTTCCCGCATTTTCCACTTTCCCCAGCGCCAGCCGAGTTTGTCGCGATGTTTGCCTTTTGCGTTGTTTGCCTTTGCCGCTTTGTCAACACGAAAAACGAAAAGAAAGGGCAACAAAGAAAAGCGGGGAAAAGCCACAGGAAAAACGTTAAAAACAGGGCCGAAAGTAAACGAAAAGGGTTGTGAAAACGTAATGGCGAGTTTAATAAAAAAGCGAACGTGCTATGGGGATCAAAAATATGCCAACAATCTAACAGGCGAAAAATTGTACTGAAATCTATGTATGTATATTCAAAAGCGTCATAAATGTTGTAAAACTTTTCTTTATTATAAGAACATATGGGTGTCAATGTGTTTTTTCGTTTGTGTCGGCGTGTTGTTCGAGTGACACTCCTTGGAAACTTTTCTTCGGTCAATAAAAATAAAAACAGATTTAAAGGACAAGAGAAAACGTTACTCAGCTATCAAGAGAGCGCCACCTATCGTTCACTCGTATTGGCTGTTCACGAGATTTAACTAACACTCCAAATCACGTGAAACCTAGGTGGCGCTAGTGAAATTTCGTAAGCAGCCGATTTTCTGTATGAGTATATCTATCTATATCCCTCTCTATTAAGTTTGCTAATCACTGTGGACGGCAGTCCACGTAGTGGCGAACGCGCACCAGGAGAGTATGCGAAGGCGACTTCTATATACAGGGGTGGTCAAAAGTATTTTCACAAAACAAAAATTAAATATACTCATATTATGAACCGTTTGAATGATACAATACATTTCTTAACCCATTCAGTACGTATTGAAAAGGACGAATTTGTGTGAAATCTACTTTTTAAACTTTTTTCCTCGACTTGAAAACTTACATTTTTTGATGCCAAAAGTTTCTTCAAACAAAAACAACAGAACCTGCAAAAACATGCATTTGAGCCCCATTTTTCTCTTTTTCATACAAATTTTTTCCGACATTGTCACCTTCAAAAAATCATAAAAAATATAAGCAAAATGATTTTTGAAAAATTCTGTTTGCAGTTACTATTATTTTTGCTTGAAGAAACTTTTTGCATCAAAAAATTTAAGTTTTCAAGTCGAGGAAAAAGTCGAGCGAAAAGTGTTTTTTAAGCCTCTTATTTTCTTTTTTCTTAAAGTTGGTTCGAATGATTTCTTTTAAAGTTTTAAACTGTATAGCCCTTTAGATTCCTCTTTTGATATTTAACCCTTTTTATACCTGTTACTCGAAGAGTAAAAGGGTATACTAGATTCTACGGAAAGTATGTAACATATATTCTTGTATATATATTCTTGTTTAGGATCACTAGCCGCGTCGATCTAGCCATATCCGTCTGTCCGTATGAACGCTGTGATCTCGGAAACTATATAAGCTACAATAAGATTAGGCATGCAGATTCCGGAGATTCCTACGCAGCGCAAGTTTGTTTCGTCAGTGTGCCCCCCACACTCTAGCGCCCACAAACCGCCCAAAGCTGTGGCTCCTACAGTTTTAGTGCTAGAATAAACTAAATTAACTGAAATTTATTGTTCTCATTGTCTTGATTGACCCGAAAAAAAAGTTTTACACGCCCACGTTAACGCCCACAAACTTCAAAAAATCGTAAGTATGAACTCTGATATTTTAGAAAACTATTATAGATTGAGAATTGGGAATTCAGATTTAGATTCTGTATCCTTGTAGTTTGTCACGCGAATATGCCACGCCTAGTCTAACGCCCAACACTGTGGCGCCCTTAATTTCCTTGCTAGAAAAAACTGAAAAACTGAATTTTAACTGAAATGTATTAGTCTCGTCAACACCTATCGACAAGCCCAAAAAAAGTTTGCCACGCCCACTCTAACGCCCATAACGCTTAAATCTGTCTGCCGCCCAAATAACCATACATTGAGATCTCGAGTAGGTGGCGCATTTCAATCTCGTTTTGCTGCTTTCATATCTTCATCTCCCTTTGGTCCCTTCAGCTGAGTAACGGGTATCTGATAGTCGAGGTACTCGACTATAGCGTTCTTTCTTGTTTCTATAAAAATCACTGTTTGGAAGTGCAACCCGATTCAGTTCAGTAAGAAAAACCTTTCATGATTACCTTGAATGCCCAAAACTATGCAACATTAATTTGATAAGACAAATTTCTTTTAGTTCATTTTTTTAATTATAGAAATACATTTACAAGTTTGTCGTCGACTAAAACTTGTTGTAAAAAATAAATTATTAAGAGCCCGAAAAATTTTTTAGCTTTAATTTCCGATGTCTAACTACACAAACTTTTTTTAAATTCCTAGAAAAAATGCTTATATAATTAAGTACGGGATTCAGTAACGAAGTGGACGTGGCCTTGCCAATCGAAATATATACATACATATATTGATATTAATGCTATTACAATAGTTTATATATGAGTATCACAACAAAAGTGAATAGAACTCCCATTTTCTAATTGATTTTCAAAACAAAAGCTTTTAATATTAAGTAAAAACACCTCTTAACGAGGTACGGGGCGTGACGATCACACCTTCAACTTACAAAAGTTCTGATATTATTTTTGAGACAAAATATAAAATTATTTAAATTGTTAATTATTCAATAGAATAAGTTAGCCGCGCACTCTGCTCTCTCTTATTTTTCTGCACATGCTTATGTTTCTTGCAGCACTAAGATAGAGTGAGCAATATGTACATAAAATAGGCAGAAAACATTTACTTATATTAATGTATGTTTGCTAAGGTTAAGAATCTTAAAGCGTATTATGTACACATACTTAAATGTTTTCATTAGTTGTTCAATTAAATATTTGGTCGAACAGTTTTGTTTGAAAGAGTTATATTTGCGGAGCAGTTCGGCTTGCAAATATTTACACACACACATGTATAAATACATTTGTCATTTTCTGGCTCTGACGTCATTGCGTTTCGTCTCGGGAGGTTTGTTGGTTTTAGAGTAGGCGTGGCAAACTTTTTTTTAGGTCATTCGAAAGGTATTAACGAGACCAATACTCTTCAGTAAACATTTCTGGCATCAAAACTGTGGACACTACATAACCGTAACAAACATTACCGTACAAAGCTAAGGAATCTAAATCTAAAATCCAACTCTCTGGCTTTGATAGTTTCCGAGATGTCAGTGGTCATATGGACGATTTTTTTAAGTTTGTGTCTGGCTTGTAGGCGTTTGAGTGGGCGTGGCTACATTCTTTTTAGGTCAATCGATAGGTTTTTACGAGAGCAATACATTTCATTTAACATTTGTTTTACCCTTAAAACTGTAGAAGCCACTGTTTTGCGTGACGAACTTGCGCTGCGTACGAAGCTGAGGAATTGAAATCTGAGGTCCCTCTGCAAACTCTCTAGGTCTTTTAGTTTCGTATCCGAGATCAAAGCGTTCATACGGACAGACAGTCATGGCTAGATCGACTCGGCTCATGGTCCTGATCAAGAATATATATACTTTACATATTTTTCCCCGAATACAATGTACCCATTTACTCTACGAGTAACGGGTATAAAAATGAATACCATAGCAACGATTGATTTTATATTTTATATTTAAAACGTTCGACTTTATAGTCATCTGTAGTGTAAGCGCCCCGAATAATTTTTAAATATTCGACAAAGATGCTAGCAGTCTAAACACAATATTCCCGCACTACTGGGGCACTACTAGTTAAATTAAATTTTTAAATTTTGAAACATTTCTCGAAGGCTCTGCAATTTATTTTAAAATGTGTGAAAAAGTGATATATTCAAGGATACCATGCAAAATAATTAATAGTTAATCAAATTTACAACTAATTTAAATTTTTATGAAGCGTTGATAAACATGAAACATGAAGGAATTTTTTGAAAATATCATTTGAATGTAAAGTTATCGCGAAGTCTTTTGAAACAATTTATTTTCGAGATGGCGTATAAAAATCTGCAAGAAGTTTCTGCAAGAATTTTTCGGAAGTTAACAGAGTAAAAACAGAGAAATTCAAACCCGTGTGAACCTTTCCGACGTGATAAATGGAAAACCGATTGTTTTGGTTGCAATAAGATAAACAGTCTCCTTCACTGTCTTACAAACTTGCATATTAAAAGAAAAATTAAAAAATTGATGAGTTATAGGCAAGCTGCTGGACCTCTATCGATTTCAATTGCCTTTGTTCAGCTACAAGGTAATTTTATTTGATAAGTAGCATGAAAAATAAAAGCGATCGGTCAAATAGATTTACCGAAATCGTGCCCTCTGTTATATCTTGAGTTTTAACGGTCCGATCAGTACAATTTTTGCTGTAGATATTCTTAAAACTATATACAAAAAAATTGTTTTTCGTTGGTTCAAGTGTATATGACCCCTTTGACACTTGCAGAAGGTAGCTCAGTTAGCACCAATATTGCTGTTCTCTTCTCTAGTCAAGAGAGAAGCATTGTTTTAAGTGGACCAATTTTAATAAAACTCGGTTCTAGGCATACCTTTTATTTTAACAAACGATATCCTGAAAACTAAGTCATATCAACACTAAACTACTTGTGCAAAAATATTCCTTGTATCCTATGAAAATTAAATTTTAAAAAATTATGGCATTTTAAGTGCAAAAACCAAACCGGAATGAGCAGAACCAAACCTTATGCCAGGCATTTGCCCCGAAAGTTATGCTGCAGGCAGTGGGAGCAGCCCCTTAACCCAGTGAAGCTGTGGAAGATTGTTTAAAGTTTTATTGGTTGTTGTTTGCAAAGCAAAAACTTTACTTTTGCGCGCTTTACTATCGGTGAAAACACACACATACACGGGGAGAAATCGAAGAAGATGGCGAATGTGCGACCAAAGTTGCCTATGGATCCTTTTCAGCTCTGTACTTATACATCCTGCGGGCTCCTTTTGCTTTCCTTTCACCGTTTATTTTTCGGCGCTTTTCTTGCCTTTGCGTCTATCGGTTTTCTATACAAGTCCAAGTACGCATTCCTTTTTTGTGGAAACTGAAACTGCCGTTAGTCAAGAGAAGTCATTTCCATTTTCATTTCATATCCCATTTTCCCCACTCCGAATTTCCCAATCCTCGACGAAAGAGGAAGCCTAAGTTGAAGTTGCAGTCCAAGTAGAAACCAAAGTTAAAGTTAAAACTTAACTTAAATTTGAGGGAATAGCCAACATTTTCCGTGTAATTTTCATAAGCAAAATAGTTAAGTATCGTTGTCTAATTGTCGTATGTCCTTGGGGCTTCCACCCGATAAAATAATAATCATCATCAACGGCTTCATCGCCTGCTTTTCGGCCATTTTGAGTGCAAAAGTACACCAAAAGTTTGTTAAATTATTTTCCTTGAAGTGCAGATGGGAATCAAGCCTAGAAAAGAGTTTTGGTATTACTATTGCAGTTTAGAATTTCCACACAAAATTTGAATTAAGTGTGTTAAGTTAATTTAGGTTTGTGTCAATATAATTGAAATGCAGACATCTAATGTCTTAATATTCAACTGATTTTTATACCCGTCGGTAAGTATGTAACAGGTAGGAGGAAGCGTTTCCGACCCTATAAAGCAGCGGTCGGCACACACATACCATCACAAGTTTGCCTTGCATTAGTGTGAGTGTAAAAAACACGAAGTTGGCGCGTAGCGTGCTGAAGCCTTACGTTTCTCTGCCTTGCACTGATAACCTCTGCCGCAGCAGCAAAAAAGCGCGCCGAAGCTGAGAAAGAACAAGAAAAGAAGTTAACTTCGGCAAGCCGAAGTTTGTATACCCTTGCAGTTATAATTATTAAATTTAAAAATACAAAAAATGATATTCCCAATAGTATAAGATAATATGTAAAAAAACACCGAAGCTATAATTTGTTTCATATTATTTTTCCATCAATTTTCCGATCGTTCCTATGGCAGCTATATGATATAGTCGTCCGATTTTGATAAAATTTAACTCGAAATTCAAAACTAATTAAAAAATATAATTTCCAAGGAAAGGAGGTAATATGTTAAAAAACACCAAAGATATAATTTTTTAACATTTTTTTTTTAATTATTCCTATGGGAGCTATAAGATATAGTTGTCCGATCCGGCTGGTTCCGACTTATATACTACCTGCAAAAGATATAAGACTTTTGGGAAAGTTTCAGCCCGATAGCTTTAAAACTGAGAGACTAGTTTGCGTAGAAACGGACGGACAGACGGACAGACGGACATGGCTAGATCGACTCGTCTAGTGATGCTGATCAAGAATATATATACTTTATGGGGTCGGAAACGTCTCCTTCACTGCGTTGCAAACTACAATCCATAGGTTGTGTGCATTTTACCCTATTTTATAGTTACACATCTATTTATACCCGTTACTCGTAGAGTAAAAGGGTATACTAGATTCGTCGGAAAGTATGTAACAGGCAGAAGGAAGCGTTTCCGACCCCATAAAGTATATATATTCTTGGTCAGGATCACTAGCTGAGTCGATCTAGCCATGTCCGTCTGTCCGTCTGTCTGTCCGTCCGGATGAACGCTGAGATCTCGGAAACTATAAGAGGTAGACTATTGAGATTAGGCGTGCAGATTCCTGAGCTTCTTACGCAGTGCAAGTTTGTTTCAGCAGAGTGCCACGCCCACTCTAACGCCCACAAACCGCCCCAAACTGTGGCTCCTACAGTTTTCATGCTAGAATAAAAATTTTAACTGAAATGTATTGTTCTCATCAATACCTATCGATTGACCCAAAAAAAAGTTTGCCACGCCCACTTTAACGCCCACAATCCGCCCACAAACTTCAAAAAATCGTAACCATGAACGTGGATATCTCGGAAACTATCAAAGATAGAGAATCGCGATCTCAGATTTCGATTCCGTAGCTTTGTATGCAGCGCAATTTTGTTATTCGAATATGCCACGCCCACTCTAACGCCCACAAACCGCCCAAACCTGTGGCGCCCACAATTTTCATGCTAGATACAAAATTTTAACTGAAATGTATTGGTCTCGTCAATACCTATCGATTTATCCAAAAAAAAATTTGCCACGCCTACCCTAACGGCCACAACGCTTAAATCTGTCTTTCGCCGGTAGGTGGCGCATTTAAATCTCGCTTAGCTGCTTGCATATCTCCATTTCCCTTTGGTCCCTTAAGCTGAGTAACGGGTATCTGATAGTCGAGGTACTCGACTATAGCGTTCTCCCTTGTTTTTATATATAATAACCCGTACGTTTACGTATTACGTAACAGAATCTTTATGATGGGTAAAATAGACAATTCGAAGGCTGGGGACCGTATTACTAATATATTGGTCAGTTTTACCAGTCGAATTTTTTGCTTGTAGCGCTTCAAAGTTATGATTTCACAGACACAAATTCGTTGCACTCACTAGCAGCATTCGGGCTTTCATATCTATCTATCATTTGCTACAAATGGATCTACACTCAAATTGGTATTCAATCATTTTTGAAATCATTGCGAACCACCCGTTGATTATCCTTTTCATTAGCAAAACACAAAACGAACACAAAGGCCTTCACGCCCCCTTCGGTCACACACATGCTCTAGCACCCCTGGAATGGCATTTAATGGCCGTACACAAAACAGGGCTAAACTTCGAACGAACTTTTCTGAAACACCCTGCGTGCGTGCGTGGTAGCGAGCCGTATATGTGCGTGTGTGGAATGTCACTGGCGGAAATTGAAACGCACATGACAATCCATTTCATCAGCAGTTTAGTTGCCATCGAAGCGATTTAGTAAAGGAGGAGCACAAGGGTTTGCTAAATATTTGTGTTTTTTTCTTGCCAACTCTGTCCAATTTGTGTGTTGAAAAATATTTATATATTATGCTTGGAGCTTCTGAAAAATATTTCTAAGTGTATTGAGATGCTTGGAGACTACGAAATGTATTTTATGACTTTCTTATAAAAGTAATAAAAGCATCGTAGTAGGCGAGTTTTTCGACTATCATATATCCGTTACTCAGCTAAACAATTTAACTAATTAACTACACTGAGAAAAAACATCGTTTTGTCATTACATGTTGTTCTTAACATTTTAAAAAACTATCTGTTAATCAAAACAAGCGTTCTTTAATTAAGAAACAGTTGTTCTTAACTTTAAATATATTTCTGCCTATAGCGTGGCTTAGCGCATAGAGGGGTTGCGATTATGATTTTAGAATATTTACGTAGGTAATTAAAAATATAAGAACAAAAACTATCATTTTTATATACATTACTCGTAGAGTAAAAGGGTATACTAGATTCGTCGGAAAGTATGTAACAGGTGTATTATTCTTGATCGCCATCACTAGCCGAGTCGATCTATGAACGCTGAGATCTCGGAAACTATAAGAGCTAGAATGTTGGGATTTGGCATGCAGGTTCTAGGGCTTCCTGCGTAGCGCAAGTTTGTTTTGTGTTTTCAACAGGGTGCCACGCCCACTCTAACGCCCACAATCGCCCGTAACACTAAAACCAATCTAGCGCCGTCATTTTAAAATATTTTGTAAACATTTAAATGAGATTTAGATCTTTTTATAATAATAATAAAGATAGAGTGCGAGGGGGATGGAGATATATTCATACATTCACTAGCGCCACCTGGGCTTCACGTTATGTGGCGTGTTAGTGAAATCTCATAAACAGCCGGCATGCAGACTTTTGAGTTTTTGCACAGCGTAATTTAATTTTAACTGGGTGCCATAATTAGTTGTTAAAATGGGATGTTGTTCTGATTATCAATACCCACTAACATGTTAAAAATTATTTAAACAGTGCCATTCATTAAACAGTTATAAGCAAATAAAGTGTGCCATCTTGGAAACAGCCGACTTGCTGCATGCATATCTCCTTCCCACTACCTTAAGCTAAGTTACGGGTATTTAATAGTCGATGCCTTCGACTATAGCCTACTTCTTGCTTAGGACTTTCTTTCACTGTGTATTTGTCCGATTTTAACAATTTTTGATGTACACTCAGAAAAAATCAACGATTTCGTGCTTGAGTTCGTCATTTTGAGGGTACAAAACTTCGTCAGGCATCGCGATCTTAATCTCAAAAACAAAACTCACTGCTTTCGGGATCTAGTCGGGAGAGAGGAGTACAGCAGTCGCGGATGCAGGACATTAACGTGAGAAGTTATTTCAACATTTTTTGTTGCAAACTTTTTGAATACCACAATTATTTTTACTTTTATTTTTCACGCGGGTGGGGACTTATCCCTTAAATTCCCCCCGCGTGGATCCGCGCATGGTGTCCAACGAGTGCAGTGGTAATCGATGCCTTGTACCCGTGATTGGCCGTTCTTCGTAAGTGTGCGCGGCAGCCACTAAGCCAAATCAACAAAAATCAACTTTCAACAACAAAGTCCTTGACTGTTTAGCTTAACCGGGAAACAAGCACACACACATTCCGAATGAGACGGATATCTAAGAGAGAAAAAGAGACAGCAAATGCCATAACATGGCATAATAGAAAAACTGTCTGAAAGCATCTTGGGGCTATAAGCTTCATGTCCACGACATTTTCGGGGGCTTCTGGGGCTCATAACACTCCCCTGAGTGTATAATCAATGTCAGTCAATATTTTGCCAGACTCTTTGCGAGGGAAAAGGACACAAAATTGGAGTTGAGGGATAAAAAGGGGCAGCTGGCAAATGGAATTGAATTGAAAAAGAATGAAGAACCAAAATGAAAAGGAAAACGAGATCCGCATCGAAGGGCAACAATAACCATACTAAATTACATATGCACACAAAACTTGTCACTGTGTTCACTGAGCAAAAAAACTAAAAAAAAGAAAAGAACAAAATGAAGAACACTAATAGGCCCCGAAT
The DNA here is from genome assembly GCF_014743375.2 of Drosophila subpulchrella. Classification (NCBI taxonomy): domain Eukaryota; kingdom Metazoa; phylum Arthropoda; class Insecta; order Diptera; family Drosophilidae; genus Drosophila; species Drosophila subpulchrella. The sequence goes on from NC_050613.1 coordinate 1,193,136, forward strand.
TGGTCAATGTACGCAAATTTACCATGGTTTTTATTCAACTAGTTTTATTTAAAAAAATTCAATAATGAAAATTATTTGTTGAGTTTTATTATAAAATATTGCCTGAATAATCATTATTGATGATCTGTTTTGAGAGTGTTTTGAAAAATCCATGGTGAAAATAAGTTGTTAAATTTTTTATAAAATATTGATCAGTAGAAAGAAAAAAATATCATCACATCTATTACTTATTAGTTTTATTAAAATTTTTAATACGGCTGCATTAATTTTACATAAAGCTATTTTTATACCCTTGCAGAGGGTATATTGATTTCAGTCAGAAGTTTGCAACGCAGTGAAGGAGACGTTTCCGACCACATAAAGTATATATATTCTTGATCAGCATGACTAGACGAGTCGATCTAGCCATGTCCGTCTGTCCGTCTGTCCGTCCGTTTCTACGCAAACTAGTCTCTCAGTTTGAAAGCTATCGGGCTGAAACTTTTCCAAAAGTCTTATATCTTTTGCAGGTAGTATATAAGTCGGAACCAGCCGGATCGGACAACTCTAACTTATAGTTCCCATAGGAATAATCGGAAAAAAAATGTTTTAAAATTATATCTTTGGTGTTTTTTTAGCATATAACCTCCTAAGCTTGGAAATAACATTTTTTAATTGGTTTTGAATTTCGAATTAAATTTTTATCGAAATCGGACGACTGTATCATATAGCTGCCATAGGAACGATCGGAAAATTGGTAGGAAAATAATATAAAACAAACTATAGCTTCGGTGTTTTTCAACATATAACCTCCTACGCTTGGAAATAACATTTTTTAATTAGTTCTGAATTTCGTATTTAATTTTATCAAAATCGGACGACTATATCATATAGCTGCCATAGGAACGATCGGAAAATTGGTAGGAAAATAATATGAAACAAATTATAGCTTCGGTGTTTTTTGACATATTATCTTATACTATTGGGAATATCATTTTTTGTGTTTTTAAAATTTAATAATTATAGCTGCAAGGGTATATAAGCTTCGGCTTGCCGAAGCTAACTTCCTTTCTTGTTAAAATTGATTTAGGGTGTCTTGATCGGGCGACTATATCCCATAGCTACCATGGATGCCATAGTAGGAAATGGATACAAATTTGATGATTTTAAAGGTAATATTTTAAGTCATAAAATATGAAAGGATATTAAACATCGTCTTGCCGAAGTAAACTTCCGTTCTCGTTTTTTCAATAAATGCAGTACCGGTTTTCTCGACGTGTATGTGGGTTTCTTTGTGTGTGTAGTCGTTATGCTAAATGATAAGAAACAAACCCAGGGACAACAACAAAGTCAAACACATTTTCTGATTAGTTTGCAGTGGCCACATTAGTTCCCAGTCGCTTAGAAACGCTGACAAGCGGCAAAAATCTGTATAAACGGGCGAGAGAAGGCGACGACATCTGCGGCACGGGTCAAGTGGCGAGCTAGAGATGGCGCCGTCGAAAAGTATGGAAAACTTTCATGTCGATGCCGAACATGCAAATAACAAACTTAAAATGTACATACATACTTACAAATATTGCTCAAAGCAAATTATCCAAATTTGGAGTTTCGCATAACGAATCCGTTTCCCCTTACGATTGAGGCACTCTACTAATTAGCTTTCAAATCGAATTTAATCTATTCAGGAGCCTACAAAAACCCAAAACAAATAAGAAGCTGCAGCTCGGCTCAGGACTGTGCGTATGACGTCAAAGGAATAAAACGGACTCGGGCCTCGGAACCATTCATTCATCAAATCTTATAATCTTTCCGTCCGTCTGTCTTCCTGCCTGTCTGTCCGTATGTCGGAAACTATAAGATCTAGAATGTTGAGACTTGGCATGTAGATTATTGAGTTTCTTTCAGCAGGGTGCCACGCCCACTCTAACGCCCACCAACGACTATATAACTTAAGCCCGTCTAGCGCTTTGTAAAAATTTAAATGAGAGTTTGTTCTTATTATCAATACCCAACTACATGCCCAACATTATTCAAATCGGACCACTCATTGAAAAGTTATAGCCAAATAATAACCAATATTTTGCAATTTGATCGAGATTGCACACCACATGGAGCAAATAGGCTGTTTTCACTAATACGCCACCAAGCCGCTATGGGCGCTCTTGGCTAGTTGACGCTGTAGGCCAAGTGGCGCTATAGAAGAAGATGACTTACTCGCTTCGTCAATACGTGTACTGCAGTCCACAATGATTGTAATACAAAACTTTGAATTCAAAATGCGGATATTTCTTTTTATTAATACCTTTCTTCAGTGTACCCATTTGCCCATTTACGTATTTTCCTGCATACTTTCAGGCGCATTTAACGTTGTCGCTTCGTCAGCAGCACATTAACTTTAACTTGCTACTTCTCTTTCCACAAACTCTGCAAATAAGCGTATATACCAAAGAAAAAATGTAATGGGGAATTTGAGCCCATCTTCCCCATTTTTCTATTGCCAGTATGAGTGCAGTTTTCCGAGACCCAAAGTCGCCAATTAGCATCATTTGCGGCTGGACTTTGGTTAAATTTGTTTTTAATTTTCCACTTGTTATACTAGAGTTTTCTCGTTAGATTTTTGTACACATTTTCCACCTAGCTGTTCCTTTGTCACTGGTTAACTGCCACGCCCACCGCTCATTAATGAGCCGTCGTCCTTATCACGCTCTTGAATTAGTCGTCAAACGCGATTTTCTTTTTTTTACCTAGTGAAACTTTTTGTGATTTTCCATGGGTTAAGCAACAAGCGAAATTGGGCTGGAAATTTACTGGGTGGGAAAGATGGCTTGGGGATACTTTCATTCTTTGCTACGCGCAGACACCTGCGGTCTTCTTCTTTTCACCACCGAGAGGCGTACCTAAGCTTTTGCCATTTTAATTTGCTCTCGGATTTTGGATTTTGGGTTTTTCAACTTTGCTTACCGTTTACCAAATTCGTTTTAAACAAGTACTATAACAATTTTTTTTTTGAAAGCTTCAGACCTATTTTAAAATGTATCTAAGAGTATGCTGTGAAAAATAAAATATCGTCCATGGGTATTAATACATCGATATTTCAGTGCCAAAATTATTTTAGAACTCTATTTACATATTTAGATTAGAAATCCAAACTTATATAACACAGCCCGACAGAATGTCCTTTTTTGGTTGTTCACGCCTGACACCATTTTATTTGAATAAAAGTTGGTGTCAGACGGTGACAAAATTTCGGTCGGTCTGGCAAATGGTTTTAAAAGGTAACTAATCTGATTTTTTATTTTCAATTCTCATAATTTCCCAAAAAAAATCTAGGAAGAGCATTTCCACATTCGACGAGAACATATTTTTTTGTAATTCTTATTTCCACGTAGTTGGCCATTTGCCGAGTTGGACAACTTTATCGATGCTCATTTTTGGGTTAGCCTCAGGTTTCCCACTGTTTTGTTTTTTTTTTGGATTTTGTGCTTTCCTTTTTGCTTTTGCTCATTTTGCGCTTAATTTCCGTTTTAATTTCGGTAGTTTTATTCAAAACATTTTCTCCGCTTTACTTTCGCCTTCCTTGAAGTTTTCCTCTGTTCTTTTTCTTGGCTGTGAACGCGCTTGGAATTCGAGCGATGAAGGGAAAGACATTCGGCACATAACAATTAGGTCGGGCTTTTGACCGTGCTTATCCTGCGTAGGCCAGCATGATTTCATTGGATTGGTTTTTTGTACTTTTGCCTTTGACCTTGACTTCCAATGACTAACTGGGCCTTTGTATTTTCTGCGCTCCGTTTTAGTTGCCACTGGTTAGCGCTGACGTAGGCACACAATACAAATATGTAGGCATTGAAATGTACTGCGAGAAATCGGGGAGTAAGTATAGGGCTTACAGTAACAATCCGTGAACATTTTTGCGTGAGTGCAGCTACTTTGTGCATTCTAATGTAGGGTTCCAGTCTGTATAAATATGGTAAAAAAATGTCAAAGATAATATTACAGCACTATTGCAGCATACTTTTACTAGACAAAATTGAAAGCCTATTTATTTTGAAGGGTAAGAGCTTTAGCTTTAAATATTCCGTTTTTGGCAGAAAAAGTGTCCATTACGACGGATAACAACACCTCTTTCTTAAGATACATTAGAAAACCGAACAGAAACAGTCAAACAATCGTAAATTATTTTTTTATTGAATATACTGGATTTCTTACCTTTCAGCTATTTTATAACTTTGCATAATGTAATTTAATTTTGGTCAAACTCTGTAGGGAAGTGAAGTTACTTGACAAGTCGATATATGCATGTAGAATTCATTACTTTAAAAAGAAAATGCTAATTAATTAATAAACCTATCCAATAAAAACAATGCTTATAATTGGTGTTACGCAATTCCTGTATTATTCGCTTTGTTCATGCTAATATGCATTACTAATCCCAGTCATAAATGTATTTTGTTAAATGAAACAAAATGCACAATTTCCGCCATATTTTTGGATTAATTGGGTTAATGTGGGAAAGAATTACCGTTCCCTTGTAAGAATTAATTCAGCAAAGGTATTTACGTTCACCCTATTCTAAAGAATTCGTGGTTAATTTATTTCTGATTTTTCAATAAAAATCGCCTAACCAATCTTCATAAAGCGTCCAATTCTTAAATACGAGTTTATTGATTTTAAAAACCGTCTGCCTATTGAACATACTGTCGAAGATAGAATGATAGCTTTTATGAACAACTATGAAGGTTTTTAATAAATCAATGTATATATACATATATATATATATTTAAAAATGGTTAACTACCGTCTATGTTTGGCATAAGTTAAACCTGTTTTACAGCCAGGCGCTTGAGAAAGACGTGATGTAGTCAATAAGGTGCGAAGATTTTCGTAAATGGAAGAAGAAAATATTTTAATTTAATTTTGTCAGAAAAATGGTTGTATGACTTTTTTTTTAAACATTGGCCATGGTTTCTTTGCATAATGTATTTCTAATTTGAAAAACACTTGATTGTTACGGATACGCGTAAATAAATTATTGTGGTAAAATTAAAAAAATAAAGCGGAGACGGTGAGCTAGGCATTGCATTGAATGAGTTATTCAATCCATTTAAATTATTTTCAAAATTGACCGTATAAGTAGGTCACTTTTGTCTTCATGTTTGTCTTTTTTTTATTTTTGTTTCCGTTTTTGTTCCACTTTTCTTGATCTTTTTTTATCTGTCTTGTTTTTAAAGCTGAATGCTGCTTAGAAGCGCCAATTACTTATTACTATATGTTATTGTTAAAGCAAATAAACAAACAATTGAAACATTTTGTTTATGAAACTGAGGACAACAATCTTCAGATGGTAAATTTTTTCTTCTCTGCATACAAACACCAAAAGAGCTATCTCATCTATATGGGCACGTCTGTGTGAGAGGTAGCGTAAAAATATCGTACGCCAGCAGAAAATACATTCGCGCGTGTCCTTGTCATCTTCCTCGCCCCCTCGCGCCCTCACCATAACACCAAACTTGATCCTGGGCCATAAATTGATCCTTTGCGATGCGCGTGTGTGAGTATGATTTATAAATGAGTTGATGCATTACGCCCCCTGTCTGCCTTTTACTCACTCCGCCCACCTTGGGCGGCAATTCCAATTAAGCCACTCATAAATGTTGCACCGGGCTTGTCACCACAGAAGCAGGGGTCCTGACAGCCGCACATTGTTCGCTGACCGCAACAAGAAATCGATTTGAATATTTGAAGGACCTATAATCTTCGGCCGGAAGCCGCAAAAAGAAAACCAACGCGGTATAAGAGCGAGCCCCTTCATTATCGAAGTGTGCGCGGATTATCTTGGGCAATGAAACACGCAATCTTATATCATATTTAAAGGAGAAATCTGTTAATTTAACCGAACATTGGTTATGTCGTAAAAAGTAGGGTGAATTTTCTTTTTTCTTGAGTTGGCAGGACTGTTCATGACGTCTGGCCCAAAATTGATGTCAATGTCATTATCAGTAATATATTACGCTTGTGTTTATCAACCGACTAAGAGTGCATTTTTCGACCGAAGGAGCTCAATTTCTTGCAAAAAAAGTTACCGCGTTGACAAGCTCAAATTCACGATTACTGGACATGAGACTTGGATTATTGCTTACGACCCTGAAACAGACGACCATCAAGCGAATATCGTGCTGAGGGCCAGGCCGGCCGAAAATAGCACGTCAAAGTCATGTTGACAGTTTTTGTTTCGAATTTCGTGGTGGGGTGCACTATGAATTCCTTCCACCCACTTCCACATATAAGCAATTCGTGCAAAACTAACAGAGTTATGGGCCAAGAACTCTTGGTTTTTGCATCACGATAATGCACCCTCACACACTGCACTTGTTATTCGTAAGCATTTAGCCAAAACGGGTATCTGATAGTCGAGATACTCGACTATAGCGATCTTCCTCGTTATACCCGTTACTCGTAGAGTAAAAGGGTATACTAGATTCGTCGGAAAGTATGTAACAGGCAGAAGGAAGCGTTTCCGACTCCATAAAGTATATATATTCTTGATCAGGATCACTAGCCGAGTCGATCTAGCCATGTCCGTCTGTCCGTCTGACCGTCTGTCCGTCTGTCTGTCCGGATGAACGCTGAGAGCTAGGCTATTGAGATTTGGCGTGCAGATTCCTGAGCTTCTTACGCAGCGCAAGTTTGTTTTAGTAGAGTGCAACGCCCACTCTAACGCCCACAAGCCGCCCCAAACTGTGGCTCCTACAGTTTTGATGCTAGAGTAAAAATTTAAACTGAAATGAATTGTTCTCATCAATACCTATCGATTGACATAAAACAAAGTTTGCCACGCCCACTTTAACGCCCACAAACCGCCCACAAACTTCAAAAAATCGTAAGTATGAACGCGGATATCTCGGAAACTATCAAGGATAGAGAATAGGGATTTCAGATTTCGATTCCGTAACCTTGTACGCAGCGCAAGTTTGTTATTCGAATATGCTACGCCCACAAGCCGCCCAAGCCTGTGGCGCCCACAACTTTCATGCTAGATAAAAAATCTTAACTGAAATGTATTGGTCTCGTCAATACCTATCGATTGATCCAAGAAAAAATGTTGCCACGCCCACTCTAACGCCCATAACGCTTAAATCTGTCTACCGCCGGTAGGTGGCGCATTTCAATCTCGCTTTGCTGCTTGCATATCTCCATTTCCCTTTGGTCCCTTTAACTGAGTAACGGGTACCTGATAGTCGAGGTACTCGACTATAGCGTTCTTCCTTGTTTTATTATTAAATTAACTACAATTTTCTCAGGACTAGCGCGTGGGCCTTAAAGTTTCTAGGGAGGACGTGGGTGAGGAAATCATCTGGGGGTCAGTATAGTCATAAGGCAATTAAATATTACAAAAGACTGTTGTTTAAGCGTCTTGTAACCTCGCCGCTTAAAAAGTGTGGTCTCAGTAGTGATTTCGGGGCCATATGTATGTACATATAAACATTTATTTATGTCCACGAGCGGTAGAGCATAGATAATTAGCTCATGTAGACGAACTCGCACCCTCGCAGGCGAAAACCCTTGACTTCGCTTATTAGACAGCGTTTGGTCACTTTCAGGGTTTTCTCCTGGTTTTGACTTGATACTTACTTGACTTACACTTTGCCCAACAAAAATTCAGCTCAAATGTTTCAAAGCAGCTGTATATGTATGTATCTGTGTGCTCTATCTCAGTTGCTTTCATTTTTTTATGCATGAACAAATTTTGTTCTGTTTAGCGTCTAAATTGTTCAAAGCTTTGGTCCTTGTCTACATTAAAACAATGCCTGTAGCAAAAACAAATACATAAATACGCACAGAGAAAATTATTCGAGTGAATTGCAGTTGAGTAATTATGTTTAAAAAAAAACATGAGCATCAGTGAGTATTCTAAGTACAATTTACTAAGTTTTATACTTAATTTTTGATAAAAGAAATACAGAATATTGAGTACGCCCAGCAGTTTTTGAGCATTCTGTTTTCTGAAACTGAGAGCAGCCGATCGCTCAATTTGCATTTCTCTAAATTTCTCTAATTGGTGAACAGTATGCAACATGTTAGGGCTACACAGTTAATGATTATTAGCAATGGAAATACAAAAAACTTAATTTCTGTTCGATCTCTCCGTGACACGAATCTCGGACTTTTGTGTCCGTACAAGTGCGCACTTACAGATTGAGCCAAACACGCATCGCATTCAACAACGCGTGTATACGATTGGTAAGGGCAAATGTTTGCAATCAGATGGATATTTTCCACTTTAATGTATTGGCCTGGTTTTACAAAATTGAAAATAAATAAAACATGAAAAAAACAATATATAAATGTCGTTACTGGTGAGGGGAATGATCTCAGGACCGGGACCACATTAGTTACTCAATGTTGTTGTTCAGAAACATTTACTCCCCAGAATAGCACTTTAGATGATTCTTGTGAGAGATCTCAAACACATTATGAGAATAATCATTTTGGACGGCAGTCCACGTACTGGTGTGCGAAGGCGTCTACTCATATAGCCGCACAATTGAAAATCTGCAGGAATGGGATACCAAGTGATACACCAATCTCTATTGCTCTATCTCGAGATGGAAAACTTTTGTTTAACGACTTTTGGAAAAACACGCTAGGTTACAGGGAAATAAAAAAAGGTGGTGTTTAAAGGCTTTTAGTTTCCAAACAACTTATGCTACATATACGTGCTGTATGTAGATGAAAAGGTCATACAAAACGTTTTTTAACGACCTTTTTTCTGTTTTCTCAGAATTGGTTCAAACGATTTCTTCCTAAATTTTACACTAGATTCCGTATATTTTGATACATTACACGTTTTGCTATACAAATTTAATTTTGGAATCATTTTGTAGGTTGAATTTCCGATGTCTGACTCAGTGCTGCTAACACTCAGCTTAAAAATCCGGACAGGTCAGCCAAAAAATAGCGATAAAAGGACAACAATTTTTAGAACAGGACAAAAAAACGGACAAAAGTTTTAATATGTTAGAGTATTGAAATTATTTTAAATTATTAATTTAAAGCTCAGAAACTGTATTAGTTTTATAGCTGAGTCATTAATTTCGTCATTCTCGGTTGCACCAAGATGACATTTACATGTTTCCGACAAATGCCCATCTTTTACTATTGAAATGTGTTGAGCTATATGCATGGACAGTGCCGCTTCCTGCACACAAGCTTCATCTTTTGGCTGTGTGCAAGTGGTAAGGCGCTTTGCGCATGTTCCTTAGTGAGCATGTGCGAACGGATTTGATCAATTTCCGAATATAAGCTACATTTGCAATACTTGCAGAATGCAAGAATGCAATGTTCTTATCGGCACGCTGAAATAATATCTGCCGTTGTATGCTTAAAAGCTTAAATATTATGCTGAAGCGGGCAGAGTAAGAATATTTTAGAAAGTTTATTTTTTAGTCGAACTTCCAAGCATTTTTTGTCAGAAAATTTATCTTAGAACTTTTGTAAGTTGAAGTGGCGATCGTCACGACCCTGACTTCTTTAATAGGTGTTTTTATTTGATTATGCATATGAAAGTAACGCCACTTACACAGTTTATATGTTTAAGATCTTGACTGTGAACTTACATGGCTACACTCAATATAAATTGCTTTAAAATGCATAGATACCGAAAACGCGAATGCTACAGAATTCCTCAAGTAAGATTCACATGTGTTTGTCTGCATCCACATTTTCATAATATAGTGGAACCATAGCACATTTCATTTGTTTTGTTGAAGAAATTTTCGTGAAAACTGAAAAAATTTACTTTTTTCACTTTTAGTCACTTTTAAAGGCATTTTTATGTTTAATTATTTCGCAAGGAAAACATATGATATGTTTGCACTTTATCTACCAAATCTCTTTATTTCAATATAATGAATGAAATGTTTTTTGCCAATATTATGAAAATGATAGCTCAATAAAAGCCATCATTTACACTAAGCAAAGAGCTAATAAAATGCTATCAAAAGCAAATAAAAGTTTCAAAAAACGTTTAGTTTCTTTTTTTTATTTGCACTAAGTGCGTACGTTCGCGACCCGTGGAAATGTCCATATGCAATGCTGGGCTTGCCGGACGTAATTTAAGTACGACATTGGCCCAGTGTTTACTCATCGCGCGGGCGACTCGCGTTCGATCCCGCCGGAGGACAATTAACACATTAAAAAACATCATAACATACAAACATTTTTTTAGAACATATCTTTACTTATTAGAAAAGATTTTCAAGATCCAAGAAATTGTTTTCTATTTTGAAAAAAAATTTTACCATAAAGTCTAGTAAAATTACCCTAAAATGTAGTAAAACTTACCCAAAAATTTTTGAAAAGCTTGTCTTGAAGACAAAAATAGAGCGAATTCCCTGCCTTTAGGGTTAGTTTTATTTTAAGTGTGTAAGTTTTACTCTACTCAAATAAAATAAAACTTATACTGAAAACGAGTTTTAAAAATATGAGCGCCAAAAGCTGATGCACTGATAGGCTTCATATGCGCTTTTAAAATTTACATGCAGCATTTGAATGTGGGCGCAGTTTCTGGGATGTCACTCGAGCTTTACCTAATGGATGTGACATTAATTGGTCAGAACTTCTTTATGAATACATGTTTCTTAGGAATATAAACGATTGAGTTGTGCGAACTGTATGTAATTTTATTCTTGCCAGTTGCGAAGCCTATTTGATACTGAGATGAATTTCACAAAAAGACGCCGTCGTAGCAGTTTTGCCAGAAGCGGGAAAAATGTATATATATATACGTATATGTGGGTTTTCTGTTACATAGGATAGAGATGGCATTATGCGCCTAAATATAATAGGCTATTAAAGACTGCAACCGTTCACGCCCACATGTATTATTGTATATATATATTATATATTATTACTTAAAACCCAACTTTTACTTTTAAAACATCTTCAAAAAGGTCTAGACGAACATAACTAGATCGACTCGGCTAGTAATCCTGATATATATACTTTTTGGGGCGAAATGCTTTATTCTACATATTACATACTTTTCGACGAATGCTATATACCTTAAAACACTACGAGTAATATAACCATTTATTACTTTCGTGTTTATTTCGGCTTTTGCGGTTTAAAAGACATCGGTTTTTATGCAAAATCATATATTAAACGGTCGAAGTAAATTTTCGATTGGACAAAAATTCGACACAAAAATACTGCATTGCTTTTGCATTTCGACATAACTTGCTTATTAAAAACATGCCCAACATACTTTACAAGTTATTGTCAAAGCAGGCTTTTGTGAGAACGTTTGAAATCTAAAAATCACTAAAAAAACGTTTCTTGTGAAGAGTGGCTAAAAAATGACGGAAATTCAAAAGAAAGGAGACCGACTCAATGAGTGGTTTAAGAACATTAACCACGGTAACGTTACAGTAAATAATGATTCTCGTTACTGCAAGACCTGCCAAAAACGTAATAAATTTTAATATATTTAGTTCTATTCTATCTCACAATTTGGCAGTAGTCGAAAGTGGATAATGCAACACAGAAGAACAGACATACATAAACGAAAGCTAAAAACTCAATATCTAGACACGACCAAGAAACTCCTTTTTTTCGATCTGTGTGAAACAATGATTGCAATAAACCTACCATTTAAATCAATTAACAACAGCATTTTCTAAACAAGATATAGGGGATAGATCTCCCCCACTCGGGTTAAAAAGTACATGTAATATGTATTTTATTCCAAATTTTTTATTTCTACTCAACCCATTTTTGTTTATTCCCTTCAAAACCAAATTCTGGATCCGCCAGTGCTTAGAGTATACACTCCCTATCAACTACAGGATGTCAATGCAATTTTTTACTACATATATAGCTCGATATCTTAATGCCTATTCAGCATAAAAACATTTCCGACATATTTTCGATATAGTTTGTATATTCCTGACATATTTTGCAAATTTCCTTGCATAAAAAAATGCATGTTTTCGATATGTCGTTTTCATTCGATTACAAATTTTTTATAGTGCCTTAATTTAAGTTTGGTGGTATTTGGAGCAAAATTGCAGAAAAACATATAATCCGATGTCTATTTATTAATACCAACTTTATGTAGCAACTTTATGGCAAGTGGCTAGGCGACCGAGGGCCATTAACATTTTCTTTCTTGTTCGCTTGTTTGCCTACACTCGCTTGGCCCTGTTTTTCGAATGTGGCTCTCTGGCTTTCCCTTTGGCTTTCCCATGTGCATGTTGCTGCAAGTTAAATAGTCTTGTTCCTGGCCCACAGTCAAGTGGTGCCAAAGAAAGCGGTGGTGAAAGTGGCAAAGTGGTTTTCAGCTGACCATCAGTTGACCCCCAAACTGACTGGGCCTCGTCTTTCAACTTCAGAGTCTGCTAGTGTAACTCGCCCATCGTCACCCCGCGTGGCCCCTCGAAAAATGCAATTCGTATTCATGGTAGCAGCCAAGTCCCGGCAAGGACATTTACTCCGGCTCATCTACCTTTCATGGTACAAGCCACTGGCACTGGGAACATTGGGAAATGGCTAGTATTCAGTTGGACCAAATTATATTTATGAACAGCAAACCTAAACTGCGAAATGAATTTCATGACTGAAGCACACTGAATTTAGGCTCAAAGGCAATAATACAAGTTATAAACTATCAACATTAAATTTAGCAAAATAAATAGGTAAGTGAGTATTAAGAATGTCAAACACAAATTGAGGCTTTTTTAAGTGCACTTACACTCCCAGACGTTCAATCCTACATACGTATGTATGAAACACTCAGACATACTGTATTCACTTTGAAACTCTTGTTTCCTGATTTTTCTTTTGTGACACATCTGCGGTGTGCACTTGTCTTTGATTTTCCTTATTCCTAGGGATTTCTCTATTTTGCCATTTCTCGTAGCTTTCCTCTTTTCTTTCTGTTGACCCGCCGACGGCTACGAACTCTTGATAGTGAGATGCTGGTCCCCGATTCGGGTTTCATATTCTGCTCTAACCTTTTTTACGTTCCATCTGAGGGGTAAAAATGGCATTGCTTTAATGAGCACAAATTTATTAGCCGCATTAACGTGTTCCTGTGAGCCGACAAAAAAAGAACAAAATGTACCTACCGCTGTTCTACTTTTTGCAGTCGCCATTTTACATGCAAAGCAAATTTAGATTTTGGTTTAACCATGAATTCCACGATGCGGTCATTCCAAAATCTACTCAACCATTAAGGATGGCAAGTAAAATGGGCGCCTTAGCTCGCTCCATTTTGTATCGATTGTATTATTGTATTGTATAAAATTAACCTAAGGTCAAGAAAATTGGCATATTATTCTCTCCAAGACAAGCTCGTCATAAATTTTTAGGGTATTTGTACCCGTTACTCGTAGAGTAAAAGGGTATACAAGATTCGTCGGAAAGTATGTAACAGGCAGAAGGAAGCGTTTTCGACCATATAAAGTATATAAATTCCTAATACATAGCCAAAAAAAAAATGTTAACTCAAATGTATTGTACTCATCTATACCTATCGATTGCCATGCCCACTTTAACGCCCACAAGCCGCCCACAAACTTCAAAATATCGTAAATATAAACGCGGATATCTCGGAAACTATCATAGATAGAGAATTGGGATCTCAAATTTAGATTCCGTAGCCTTGTACGCAGCTCAAGTTTGTCACGCGAAAATTCCACGCCCACAAACCGCCCAAACCTGTGGCGCCTACAATACCTATCGATGGATCCAAAAAGATAGCTAACGGCCATAACGCTTAAATCTGTCTACCGCGCACATAACCATATATTGAGTAAGTATCTCCATTTCCATTTGGTCCCTTTAGCTGAGTAACGGGTATCTGATAGTCGAGGCACTCGACTATAGCATTCTTCCTTGTTTTTAATATAAAATCTCTTCTGAAATTATTGCAATGGCTACCAGAAGCCAATCATATTTCAATTTACAAATACAAAATATTTCAATAGCCGAGAAGTTAAGACTCATCTAATTGGCTTGTTGAACTGTTAAATACGAATTTAATTCAATGATGGATCACATGAAGCGAATTTTTTGTAATTTATCGAAGTAAGAAAAGGTAACATTAACGCAGCTTGAATAGAACTTGAAATAGTATTCTCTTTGGTGCCTTTGCCGTTTTCCCTCAGTCAACAAAGGGTAAGCTGTGAGGGCAATAAATAAAGTTGTGTTTAGATGAGTGTGTCTAGAAGAAGGACAAAACAAGAAGGACAACAAGATTCTGCCCGGCATCAACAAGAGCCAAGTTGCTCCTTCCTGGGATAATGCACTTGGGAAATACTCGAATTTGAGAACTCTCTGAAATTTTTAAGAATATATTTTTTGATAGAATATAACGGGGACTGAAATTAAATGTTATATTTAAACTTTTGCTGGAATTTAAAACAAAGAATTCAATTTTGTAATATTTTTATGAGAAAAAAGAGAAATTATGGAAAAATGTTTCAAAAAGGTGTTGTTTTTCGCATTTTCAACTGTGGATTATGTAGCTTTCATATAAACGGGTTATACGGTTTCTGTAATAAACGTATGATTTTAATTGTATGACACGGAAGGGCCGTGGCACCCTGCTAAAAAAAACTTGCGCTGCGCAAGAAGATCTAGATGCCAAATCCCAACTTTCTAGATTTTATAGTTTTCTCAGCGTTCATACGCACGGACAGACAGACGGACATGGCTAGATCGACTAGGCTAGCTAGGGTCGGAAACGCTTCCTTCTACCTGTTATATACATACTACGAGTAACGGGTAAAAAACTCCGAAATCAAGCGTTTTGCTCTTGGTATTTTCGTGCTTTAGTTTATAGATAAAATAATACGATCTTAAAAAACGGGAAAACTGGAAATTCAATAAGGATAGCTTAAGTTTTATTATTCAAACTAAGTTCGCCCAAAACTATAATACAGAGAGTAGAAGGAAATAAAATTATTTAAAACAAAGGGCATTAAAAGCAGTTTAAACACAAATTTAATATTAGGCGGAATGTACGGGTCTTTTAAAGAAAGGGTCGTTTTTATCCTTGTCATTTATTTTTAAATAAGGATTTACAATTCGTATTTTTTTTGTTTAGTTTTCAGTTTAACAATAAATAAACAGAATAGTTTTTAAGGATGTAGCATTAGCTTCAAAAATCCTTTAACATTAGTTACATTTCCCATACATTTTGTATATGCTTCACTGGGTGTTGGATGCATGACTATTCACTGCGAGTATCTGTATGTGGGAACTATTTGTATAAATTAACGTGAATAATATTTACTTACTGGCATAAGAAGTAGTGCTTTTGTACGGAGATTGGAAAAACGCAGGACGCCTGCTTCTCAGAGTGGCCATCAAAAACTAAAGTATCATGGATCCGCCCCTCTATCTTCCTCTTTTCCTCTCGGAAACACACACACACATGCACCGTAAGTACTTCCTTTTGTTTATACTTGCGAGCTCACGTTATTTGCTTAGACAACCAAATCAAATTGAAAAGTAAACTCAGTTAGCATTCAAAAGCTACAAAATGTATTCCACCTACGGGTGTCTGCATATGTATGACCATATTTAAATGTGTTTACTTGAGTCTGTGTGGATGTTTATGCGAAATGGCGCCGGTTGGGTCGAATTTCTGGCAGTGGTCAGATGTGTGAGAACTTGGCAAAGTGAACGGGCCAAGAAAGTTCCACATACAAACAATATATCTACGTCCAGCAGTATCGGAAATATCAAGATGGAGAGGTGACACAAAAACCTATGGGAAAATTTAATTCCCAAAAGGAAGAGCCTCTCTCAAAATAAAATTAGCACCAAAGTCAAGAAAATCGTCCTATTCTTGATTCCTTCAAAATAAAAACAATTTCTTGGATGTAGAAAAGCTTTTTACGAAGTAGAAATGTTTTTATGTCATTAATGATATATTTTTGTATACGTGTAATTATTTTGATTGCACATGCGTACATATGCAGGCATCTTAGACTTCTATGTATGCTATGGTGTTAAGGTTTTTTTTAAATTTGGTTGAACAATTATAATTTAATATTAAGTATTCGTGCGCATGTGCCTTCGGTTACACAAATAACCATTATAAATATATCCGTTATAAACCATAACTGTAGCGGAGGGACAGGGGAATGTTGAAAATTTTAATTTGTTAGTAATTTATTTTCTGAAACAAACTTACATTTTTACTCGTCCGCCGCGGGATCGAACCCGGGTCTCCCGCGTAATGTCGTACTTGAATTAGGTTCGGCAAAACCAGCATTGCATATACATAAGTGGTGGAAACAGACAAACACATGTGAATCTTACTTAGCTATTATGTAGCATTCGCATTCTAGGTATTTATGCATTTTAATGCAG